>NC_044306.2:123536666-124144702 GCF_007474595.2 Lynx canadensis
AATTTAGGAATATGCACAAGTTATCAGAAGACACTCCACATGTTTCTTGTGCTTCTTCGTATCTTACTGGGTGTGCCAGGAATCCTCTTTACCTGGGCCATTTCCTAGAGGTGTATTTGCAGTGAGCAGTCTTGAAGGATGAGGTAATGTCTCTCTCTGGAACAAAGCGTAGTCTCATTTACTGCTTATTATAAAGCAGAAGGTTCCCTAAAGCACAGGTTCCTCAGCTGTGATGCAGACATAGAGCAGCACGTGCAGCTTCCATCTGGGCCCCTCCGTGCCAACCCCCCCCCCCCGCCCCGACCCTCAGACTTTGGGACAAGGAGAACCTACTCAAACATGATGCTCATGCTCTCTGCTGTGAATACTAGTCCTTTGTTTCTGACCCAGGTGTCTCGTGTCTTCTGCCAGCTTCCAAGCGATGGTAACAGGTTAATTTATTACCATGTAAGTAGAGTAAGAGCAAATAAGGCTAGATACAGGTGTATTGTGTGTAAGTTGAATACTTATCCAGTTAAATATATTGAGCTGTGTCCTGTTTAGACCCTAATCACCTGGGCCTAACCTACAAATAGTGTGGTTAGGAAGGCAGTGGTGGGTGGTTCCTCAGAGCTTTTCGTGTACTTCATATCTATGCCCCTGGCCTGTATGTCTCCAGGGAACCAAGGGAGACCACGGCATCTTTGCCAAGAATTGTATCCTGAGTCAGGTAAGATATAAAACTGAAATATGCAAGAGGTTGATCTTGAGAGTACTGAGCAACAGAACCCAGGAGTATTGGTGGCGGTGGGAAGAGAGCACACAATATTAGGAGCTTAGGAGGACATCTGGCCCTGAAAGAAGAGATATGGGGAAGTCCAGGCCAAGGCAGCAGGCCAGAGCTAAGAAGAGGCAGGAAGAACCCATCTCAGAAATATCCTGGCTCTGCTGAATTGGACTGGGGAAGAAAATTTGTTTGCTTTGTGATATTTGTGGAATGAATTGTTTTTAAGCAATCACTTAACCTGTTGGAGAGTAACACCGAGATCATCTCCAAGCTGGTTTACGCAGTTTAGAGAGCATTTATATTAACAGTCATGCAGCTGATGAAAGGCAAGTAAGAATATTTGTTTAAAACAATATTTTTTTGTGTTTTTTCTTCATCAAATACCTGTAAAAGTGTATTTACTTGTTAGCTGCAGTAGATACTTGCTCTTTCCCTTGTGAAAAGAAGAATATGGCCTTATGGTAATTAGGCCTGATATTAAGATTTTACATCGAGAGTGGACTCTCAAGGCTCAAATATGAGGTAAGCTATTGAAACCCCACTCCTGTTGTTTCTAGTGTGAATCTTATTTGCATTCAGTCAACCAAATTCTAAATATTTTTTATTCATCTAATGATGTGTGAAAGGTATTAACCATCTATAGCCATCAAAATGAGATCCATGGTGACTGCTGACATCTAAGGATTCATGGATTAAGAGTGCATGGATCAGGAAGTGGATTTTAATGGGGGAAATATCTGTGGGAGTGACCCCTCTGCCCCCCATCCCCAAGGGCTGCACAACATAAGTTGTGGTCTGTACAACTCCCTGGGATATGCATGATGCTCCCCGGAGTTGTGCAATGTGGAGCTTTGTGTGCATTGGGCAGTCATCCAATGGTTGAAGTAAGTGGCATGTAAAGTGGGTGGTCCTTTAAGTTAAATGGGTTCAGACATTTCTGCTTAGTGTGGTAAGTACCACTTGTGCCTTTCAGCCCTTGAATAATGAGGGTGATGTTGGTAGACATGAGGGCTTCTCATGGGGACCTGGGAGTTCCTTGCTAAGGAGAGGTTTCCTTAGTCTGACAAAGACCCTCAGGTGCCTTGGGACTTTGCAGACTGGGCTAAAAAAAACCTCAGACCAGGATCCACTCTCCGGCTGGTCCTTATTGGGCCCAGGGAGAACAAAAGAACTGCAGCTGTTGAACCTGTTACTGTACCTTTGAAATCAAATAAACCAGTGGTTTGCTTATGTTAGTGAATAAGCTTGATTACTCATATTCAAAATAATTAACCTTGTTTGTGAAGTGATCGTCTGTCTGTAGTTACCTTTGGATCTTGAATCCAGGGTATGAAGAGGCTGCTGACCAATTTTTTTTTTTTCCGGTTTCTTAATACAGTTACTTTACTTTTTAATTACATATGTGACTATATATAGTGTTTGCCAGTGTAAATGCCCAGATTAATAGAGATCGCTTTTTTGTGTGGAAGATTATTGCTTGCCTCTGCAAGTAATTCTAGGACATAAAAACCAAGTATCAACATAAAAACTTTTCTTCACTATTCTGGATGCATTTTCATAAAAAAAGACTTGGGAGTGGAACTCTCCCTACTGCATGAAGATACACTGCTATTGCCTTCTGCAGCAACTTGGTTCTGTCCTGCCACTCAAACTTTGAGGACCCTTAGCACACAGAGAATGTCTACTTTCCTTACAGCTAGGTGGAGGTACCAGCCCCCAATGTGTTTCTTATTCCCTGCCCAGGTGAGCTGACAACCTCCAGAAAAGCCTAGAGGACTTACCTGTTGTTCCCATACCCCCATCCACTAGCAGAAGTCACTTTATATGTATTTTATATAAAGGGATTTCAAATAGTGGAAGTCTGTGGGACCTGGCATCGTTAAGGTAGGGATTTGAATCCCAGGCAGCTTTGCTGCCCTCTTTAAGCTTTTTGAGACTTTGTCTCCTCATGAGTAAAGGGAGTATGTTGAACAACTGTTCTCCATAGTTGTCCCATGTTTCTGCACATCTTGTGAACTGGGGCACTGACTGCCTTTGTTCTGGGCTTTTTAAGGATGTTTGTATAGTGAAAAGCCTTGGAAGGTAGATGCCCATGAAAAAAAAAATACCTGGGTTCCCTAAGTTCAGGAGCCCTCTCTTGTGGTCCTGATCACTGTGTGAGCCCTCTTTGCATTGTCCTGTGGGAAGTGTTGCTCAGAGAGCTGGCACAAGTACAGATACTGTGACTACTGCCACTGCTGTGAGTAATAAACCATCCTTTGACCCAGGGGTTTTCGGTCTCTCGCCAGCACCCATGGAACTGTGGTAGGCTAACTTGTTAGCTTGTAAGTAGGTTAAAATCTTGGATCCTGCACAGTACTGCAAGTCTTAATCAGTGTATGCTTGTATGCTCTGCCTCTTCTCTCTACCACCTGTCCCTGCCCTGGTTCAGGTTATTCCTATTTCCCATGTTCAATATTATAGTACCCCCTACCTTCCCAACACTCCATTCTCCCCATTCTCCTATAGAGAGATTTCTCTAGTGGCACATCTGGTTGTGTCACACTGCCCTGCTTTAAGTACTTACTTGGCTCTTAATTAGGACAGGATTAAAGCCAAGCTTCATTACAGGGACCTTGCCTACTTTTCCCCTACCACACTTCTCTTCTGTTCCCCAGCCATATGTGTATGGACAATGGAGCAAAGGGGTAGATCTATTTGATGTTCATTATAAACTGTTCAGGTTCCCTAAGTTCAGTTCCCTCTGTGCTGTGACACAGTCTGCTGTGTATGCAGGTGTTGCCTGGTCTGCTTACCATCCCCCTGTGGGAATTGGGGCCGGGAGACTAGTGAATCGTGAACTCCACTTTCCTGACTGTAACTTTGCACTTATCTGGGCTTTCAGTGACCTTTCCACCATTTCTGTCTGCCTTCTTTTAAAGGTATAGCATCTACCACAGAAAGTTGTAAAGAATAAAGAGGTCATGGGTACAAAGCACTGATCTCCAGGCCTAATTAGTGCTGGTGCTGCTGTAATTGTCTTTGTAAGAGTTGGTGTCAGAATTACAGCCTGCCTACAGGCTGTTGGTTACAGAAGTAGCTCTGCTAAACTGCTTCTATTCCCACCCCATCATTTAGGTGTACCCCATTTAGCCATTTAATCCTATAGCATATATTCTGTATAGATCTTCAGAAATATTTAAAAAAAATAATAAAAAAAAATACACCAGAATCTATTATAATACTGAAAAGAAGGCGATTATATAGGTTTCTTCTGGCCAGTTGGATGGCCTCTATAAAGGGGGGGCTGTGGAGTGCTCTTAGCTAAAGTGCTGGCCTTTTTCAGTTTAAGTGGGTCTGGGCAATCTGTTTTGTAGTCTCTTTTTTCCCTGTTAACACCCTGTTTTCCACCTGATGGCCTTTGATTCACAGCAAATTGTTTTCTAATGGATAAATCAAAGGTGGGTTTGAATGGTTAACCGTACAAGCTGCCTATTAAATTGTGAAACTTACAAGCTGTCACATCATATGGATTGTACTCTGTCTAGCTAGGTCTACCATTAGAACCATTTTAAACAATGGCGAGAAGATAGGCATTAGTCAATAACCCTCCCTCCTGCAGGGACTGTGTTGTTGGAATTGCACGTCTATCGGGTGCTTGCCACCTGGGTCTTCTCTGGTGTTGATTCATTTGGGGGCGTGTTTCCCACTGGTTTCTGAGGTCCTTTTGAGACAGAACCTGAATAATGCAGTCTCATCCCAGGTCTTGACAGCACCTGGCGCCCAGAAGGCATTCCATAAATTGTTTTGAATGCGTGAATGACTAAATAGGAAAATGTGCTTAGTTAACAGTAAACCACTAGCCAAATGTGAACAAACCCCGCCCCCCCCCCTTCTCTGATGTGGAAAGATGTGCTGGTGCAGGAGTCGGGCTGGCAGTGCAATTTGGGGTGATGGAAGATGGTTACTATACTTGGCTCTCTTTCTGCCTGTGCCCTGTCTTTCTCTTCTCTTGCACCTCTGTCCCTGAAGAGTTAGCCAGCGTGGCAGTAGAGGACGTTCTAAGTAGTGTATTGTCCTGATTTCTGCACTCTGTTTCTCTGTTTTAGTACAAACTTAAGGTGCTTTTCAGAGAATAGTTCTCTTTTGTCTCTTCTTCCACCCCCTCCAGTTAGGGTTTGTAATCCCTTTTATCCTTTAATTCTCTCCACCTTGCCTCTGTTCCAGTCTTCATCTGTAGAGACTTATCTCTGACACAATCCTCTCTTTCCTCCCAGAGCCACAGATTCCTTCTTTGTGTTTCCTGGATACTTTTTGGGACCCTTTTCTTGAATGGGTTGGGGTACGTCTGGAAGGTAAGAGAATGGTGACTATATATCTTTAAACATTGGGACAAACCTCTCATAATGGATTTTTATGGCCCCCCCCCCCCATTTGTGGACTTCTTTTGTACCAAACACTTTTAGCATACACATTAACCCACATTTAATGAATTGGTTTATTTCAAATAATCATTCAAAGGAAAAAAAGTGCATATATATGCAGGTCAGTTAACATTATTTGAATATTTGAAATGTAAACTTCTAGAAAATCTGAGGACATGGTAGCAAAATCTTAGGTAGTGAAACTTGATGATGCTATAATCCAGTCTTTGGCCCCAGTTTTCCTTTGTTGGCTTAGGTAGGACAAGGTAAAAGGTCCTTTGTGCCTATCTCTTGGGAGATAGCGCTATGGAGCGGTGATGTCACTCCCTACCACTTGAGCTCTTGTGAGAAATCTTGATGCTTGAGTATGTATTTGCATGTGCCGTGAAGGTCACTGAAAAAAGTCAAAACCTTGCGAAGTGGGGGGTATGATACAAATGTAAGTTCTTAGTAATTTTTACTGTGATTGGGCATTTTTACTTAAGTGTGCGGGAATTCTTGGCTTGACCTAGAAGAGCCTGGACACTGTTCTGTTCTGTGTGACATACTTCATGAAAATCTAGTCTTTAGGGGTAGTGGTACAGGGTGGTGTAGCCATTGTGATCCAAATGATTCCTTTCAATTTATTGATCAGATTGTCTCCAAGGGTGGCTACCAATAATCATTTTAAATTCTGTTCATCCAAGTGATGAAATGGGATCCGATGTGATTTTACAGATTTTTAATCCTAGAAAGCATTTGAGATTTGAATACCATCTCCAAAGATGAAAGGCAAACTTGATTTATCACTCAGAACTCTAATAACTTCATCTTCAATTGTATTATTGGGTGATATAACTGAAGAGGTCACGGCAAACACAGGATATTGAGTTGTTTAGGTGTGTCTCCCTTATTTAGGTTGTTGAAGGATTCATTGATTTGTGGGTGAGGGAAAACTGGCAAGGTAGCTTTGGCGTTTGCACTTCATTTGAGCATTATGTTGTGAAGGATTTTTGAGGCTGTGTGAACAGGATTGCGGGGCAAGTCTAGGGTAATTTAGGGTTGTATAAGGAACTGGCTTTGCTGTCTTATGTTCAGGCCTTCCTCCCCACCCCTCCCCGCCCTGGCTGAGCCAGAATTTTGGCAACCTTCTGACCCATCACCAGGGCAGGTGTTAACCTCTCCATCTCTTTCGCATTTGCCCTCATTAGTCTATCTACACAACTTTTGCCCTGGTCTGAGGTTTCATCCTCCTCACTGCACTGGTTGCCCACGGGTCTCTGCCTCCTACCTTCTTCCCTGTTGGCACTCTTTACCCTGAGCCAGAGAGGTCTTATCTCGTGTCTCATGTCTTCTGTCTGAACGCACTCATGACACTCCATGCTGTGAGTGCCCTCCTTAGCTTCCTGTTGTCCATGGTCTAGCGTAAAAGCCTCCCCATTGTTTTCTCCTCCAGTGCCCACCTTGCAGCCTTATCTTCTCCTCCTCTCCTACTCCAGGCCTCTGGCCTTTCTTTTCTCCTTGGAGTCCTTCCTACTTCAGACTCTTTTACATATGCTACTCCCAGAGCATGCAGGGTTCTCCCCGCCCCCCAATCGGTTAAAGCCTTGGAATATTCTGTCCTATCACCCAGGACTTCTCCATCTGACTATGCATCATAATTGGGTTAGACAGTTATTGCTTATTTGGGTGATTATTTGATTGTATTCTGCACTAGTCAGCTTCCAGAAGGCAGGGGCTATATACTGAACGTGACATTGATGGTAGCCTGATGCCCTGGGGTAGGGTGTTTAATGTGCTCCATAGGACTTGGTTTTCCACAGCAGTTTGGATTTACACCTGTGGTCCTGGTGTCCTGACTAATAGTGTCCCCTTTCACTTTGAAAATGACTCATTTTGGATAATAGCGTATATAGTGATCCTATTTCAAACCAAAGGATGGTGAATGACTCAGGTGTGGTTCAATTTTCAGGCTCCTAGTGCAGGGTGGGAGGTGGTTGTTGATAAATTCTCATCTGGCTGAAGATAATTTATATTCTTGAAACTCTGGCAGCATGTATATATAGATCTTCACCTTTTTTTCTCCCCCCCAATATTTTGAAGAGGTAAGAACATTCCACTGTGCACTTAGGATTTTAGAACATCATCGTGAGAGGCATCAAGGCTGTTACAGAAACAGAAAATAAACACAGGGTAGGTACTTCTTCCAATCAGGGGCTGACAGCTTAATTGGAAGGGGTTGAAGCTCTTTGCACCTTGTTGGGCCACCAAACACGGCACTTGCTGTCCTCATTCTAGCACGAGCTGGTCTCCAGGTGGCAATGGGTTTGTGGGGGACCTGGTGGGAAGCACAGGAATAATCTATGCTTCAGTTTTGCTGCCCATCTGTAGACGTAAAGAAGTCATGCAGGTGGTGCCAAGTGATCTTGTTGAGTTTAAAAAAAAAAGGGGGGTCTCTGGGGGGGGGGCTCGGTCAGTTGAGCATCTGACTTTGGTTCAGGTCGTGATCTCACAATTCATGGATTCGAGCCCCACGTTGGGCTTTGCGCTGGTGGCACGCAGCCTGCTTGGAATTTTCCGTCTCCCTCTGCCCCTCCCCCACTCACACGTAAGCGCACTCTCTCAAAAATAAACATTTTAAAAAAATCTAAAATCTAAAAGGCAGCACGAGGCCCTGCTTTTCTGAGGCCTGTTATGGCCCAGGCCCCCAGAGACTCAGTTTCCTCTTCTCTGACTTGGTACCTACAAGTGCCAGCCTCAGGGAAGGCTCTGAAGAATGGAACGAGAACACGCTTTGCAAGACACTTTGAAATTGGTGGCCCTTTCAGGGGAAAAGGGCTTTTTGCGACTCCAGTGTGAAGATATTTTTTATCTGTGCGCATAGCCTGCGGTCTCAAAACCACACCCGCAAACGCCCCTCTCTCTCCGGCCTGGCTTCTGTGCCTCAGTTGCTGAGCCTTGAAGTGGTGACTTCCTTTGTGTTGGCTCCGCAGGGTTGGAAGCCCGGGGAGCCTCATAGAGGCCCCAGGCAGTCGCGAAGGATGCCAGAAAACAAAGACAACACAAAAGCATAGACCAGAGAGAGGATGCAGGTGTGTTCAACTCCTAGGCCTGGGCACTCACATCTGGCATCGGGGAGGGACAGTGCACTAAAGCCACATGCCTCTGGGATATCCCGGTGGACCTAAGGAGAGTCTGGTGATGGGCTCTGTGAAATTTAGCGTCGCCTTTCTTGCAGTCCTGCCATCTTTTGGTTCGAAGGTTGTGTGCAAAGGGCACTCGCTTTGCTTGCCCAGTCGGTTTAGGCCAGAGCAGTAGAATGTGGGAGCTGGGCAGGCCTCATGGACATTTTGCTAGTCCAGTGATTCAGCAAAGCATTTGTGAGATTTTGCTAATAGTTAAATATCTACCATAGGCTGAATTTTAGATTGGCTAAAAAGAAAGGTGAAATGAGGTAATCACAATTATGTGATTTTTTTTTTTTTTTTTTTTTTTAAGTTCTGGCATCTTGTGTTCCCTGCCTACCAGAAATATTCCAGGAGAACCGTGATAATGCCTTTCGTCTGCTAAGCCTTCCAGATGGCAGTTTCTTAGCCAGTGAGCAAAAGAGGGAGTGTTTGAGGTTTATGAGTAAGTTAATTCTCTTCCTTGGTATGACCCAGTGAACTCTTATTTGTGATGTGTACCGGCTGCCAGTGATCTGTCATCTGAAGACCTTAGCCCTACAGGGCCTTTAAAAAAACACTGCACCTCCTTTTAAGGGGAGGACGTCTTCAAATTCCCAGTAATAAGTGACTGCCATAATAGAGCACTTAACACGCTTTCTCAGGATACTTTCTGTGATCTAAGTGGACTCCACGTTCCTTGAGGACAGAGGCCTTCCCTCCTGCCAAGTAGCGCCAGTGTAGAGGGAAGCTGGGCTGTGCCTTTTCCAGATGGCGCATGGCCTTAGTTCCTGGACTGTGTTTATAGAGTTCTTCCCCTGGCTATGAGATCCTCCCTCGTACTCATTTGATCCAGGGATGTTGACTGAGCATGCACGCCTATAACTACAGTACAGGATGGTTTCAGATAATTCTTGGATTTTAGGAGCTCTCACTCCAGTGGAGGAAAGACTTATAAATAAATACACAGAAGGGAAGTGGTATGTATGCCCGAGTCTGGAGTGGTCAGGGAGGCTTTCAGAGGAGGTGATGTTGCTGTGCATTTTGAAGGAAGTTTAGGGATTGTCTGAGCACAACACTTGCTGTGTGTGTCTGCCTGTGTGTTTTTATGATGTTTGTTTATTTTTGAGAGAGAGAGACAGAGTGAGTGGGGGATGGGCAGAGAGAGAAGGAGACACAGAATCTGAAGCAGGCTCCAGGCTCTGAGCTGTCAGCACAGAGCCCGACACGGGGTTCACATTCATAAACCCTGAGATCATGACCTGAGCCAAAGTCAGACGCTCAACGAACTGAGCCACCCAGGTGCCCACTGCTGTATATATATTTTTCCCCTCCCAACAACAGAAAAAAACCCTCATCAAACTTGCTAGGATGTAGAGCTGAGCCTACATTCTGCATTTTGCTGTGTATACCCCTGTGCACTGTGATAGCTGTAGTGCTGGTTCTCTGGGGTCCTCTTCCTTTGTCTTTGTCCTGTTCCCAATCACTTTGAGGGCGCTTGCAGCCTACCTTGGCTGTAGTACTCTTTGAACTCATATAGTCGATTCTCAGACGTTACCACTTAGTTTATCTCTGTTAGTTTTGTTCCCCAGCTGGATTTTAAACTCCGTGAGGCCAGGGACCACCCCATCCACATCAAGCACAATTGCAGCAGGTGCATACAGCAAGCACTTAGGGAAGGCTGGTTGAGGATTTTTTACATGTTCTTATTACCTGGCTCTGTAAGTCTGACAAGACAGTTCAGCAATGGCTCGGGTATAAACAGAGTGGTGTTTTTTGTTTTGTTGCTTTGGTGGTTTTGTCTTTAGGAAAGCATGTGTCTGGTCAGCAGCATATCACCAATTTGATGTCCATTCATTTATTCATTCATTCATTCATTAGCTAGCAGGCTCCACCTTTGGGGATACTCCTCTTTTCCTACACTGAATTTTTCTGAATGCTGCATTTTTACTGTGCTGGGGATTTTTTTCTTTAAACTCTATAATTGTTTTGATAAATCTCTATCTCTTGGATACTGGCTTAGAGCTAATTCTTTTCCATTAAGTACATCTTAGAGTGGTTGACCATAAACCGTTTAAGAAATCACCGCATTTATTAACGACTTTTGAGATTTGGCAGCAATTTAAATTGATAGTAATGGAATGTGCTTTGAGTGGAGAACTGTTCAGATAGACAGTGTTTCACCCTGTAAACCAGGGTAGAGAGGAGGACGTTTCTGACAGGAAAACCTAACTTATCTGTGGTTTAGGTCAGTGTATCAAGCAATTCAAGACTCAGCAGTAGTGATTGCTGTGTAAGAATTAAAAGAAAACACATGGTAGGCACTGTTTTAAGTGCTGCATGCATATAGTAACTTATTTAACCCTCTCAGTGCCCCTGTGTGATGTCTGTGCTGTTCCTCTTCACCCTTTGCGCTGAGGACATTGAGGCACGGAGAAGCATGTGACCTGTCCATGAGTATGGTCATGTGCCCATAAATAATCCCTGTGGGACTGAAGATATTCTGATTACATATAGTGTGTAACCGGAAGATTAGGAGATTCAGAAAGAAGTTACTCTTTTGACAGTTTAGGGCAATTATGTTTCTTGTTTCCATCACAGATTGTGCATGTTTAGGATCGTTAGCTTTTTCTGGTTTTTCAATTGTGGGGAAAAAATCTATATAACTATGATGATTACATTTGAACTCTTGTAGAGGCTTCTAAAACAAATAACTTCATGATTTGATAAGCTAAGAGACTTTCAAAGCATTCCTGTTTCCCAAGCAAAGTGGTTTCAGTTAAAAATGATAAACTTTGCCTCTTTGCCGATGATGCTGGTGAGAATGCCTTTGGAAAAATGTGAGTGTAATTTATACATAATAATATTATGCTTTTTCTCTGAAGTCTTATTAGAGCAGAATGTGTACTGTGTAGCTTGGTTTTGGTATCCTAGCAAGTTGGCTATTCTGTTGTTGCTGCTGTTTTTTCAAAGCTGGGGCTGCAGATTCCTGTGCTTTGAGGGACCAGGCAGAAAACAAGCCATCAAGGGGCATCTGGGTAGCTCAGTCAGTTGAGCACCCAACTCTTGATCTTGGCTCGGGTCATGATCTCACGGTTCATGAGTTTGAGCCCTGTGTGGGGCTCTGCACTGACAGAGTGGAGACTACTTGGGATTCTCTCTCCCTGTCTCTCTGCCCCAACCTACTTGTGCTCTCTCTCTCAAAATAAATAAACACACTTAAAAAAAAATACAAAAACAAAAAAAAACTATTGAGTGTCAGGAGTGGGGCTGCGGTAGGGAGTGAGGTAAAGGCTCAGCCGAGCTCCTGCCAGTCCTGGCAGTTGCTTTCCTCCATTGACGGCTGACCAGAGAATACACGGCCTGTGTTGACAGAGGTCACCAATTTTCAGTTGGAAAAACACATTGTTTAAGTGAAAACTTTCCCAACTTCAGGACTCTGGAAGAAAATTCAAGTTAAACCGGTACCAGAGAGCGTGGTGGGCCCCACGTACAAAGGAGAATAGGGGACTTGGAGGGAGCTCAGTGTCCAGCCCTAGACTCTCCTCCTGTAGCATGAAATTTCTGCTCTCACGTGCCTGTTTGGTTGTGCAGTACATACATGTATCCCTGAAAAGTCTTAGGTAAGCTAATTTTCTTTTCTATATTTTAAAAATAGCCTTGTACCTTTTAATGGAAGGTTAAGAGACTTCTGATGAGTCCTTTGTACAGCGAGTAATCACTCACTGTATTTGTTTTGTATGTTTGTACTTCTGTGTTTCAGTGGAGAATGGGGTTAGATATGGTGTACTGCCTGAGTTAAGGAGGTCATGAGCTAGGCATGCTTTGAGTTACTCAGATTCTTCTGCTGTGGTGTTTGTTGTAATGGGATGTGACCTGTCAGGGGAGCTGTAGGTGCTCGGAAGAGTGTTTGGTCCTTAATACTGGTATCTAAATTCGAGGCATGTTGCCTGTATCTTCCAGTTTCAAAAAAAAATCTATGTCAGTCTGGTTCTTTATAACCTAGTGCTGTTACTGTTTTATTCCTCTCCCTCCCCCCTTGTTTTATATTCAGTCCTTCTCTGGCTCACAACAGCAATCCAGTCCAAAGATTTACTTTTTCTATTTCCAACGCTATCATTATTTTTATGTAAAAAGTATGCTTTGAGTTACAGCAATTCATGGGGATCAAGCTTCTACTCTGTAGGGAGAAAAGAGATGTCATTTGCTACAGAGTTTACACAGACAAATGTCCTGCTGCATGCTGTGTTTCCACTGTAATCCAGGGGCTTATTTGTGTGACGCTTAAAGAAGAATTACCATATTTGGGCTGACTCTAAGCCAAGATGATATAGGCTCAAAGTTTTTCTTGGAGGAATGGGGGGACAAGGGGGATGGAGACATTTGGAAGAAATAGTCCTTTCTTCCCTATTTTATCATTGGGTTTTCATTTACAGATTATTTAACACATTACATTTACTCATGGAACTGTGTTGCTTTTGTTTTTTCTGGGCCCCCTTTTTTTCTTCTTTTGAAACAATTTCAGATTTCTAGGAAAGTGGTTAAGAAGACTGAAAAGGAACTGTGTGTGTGTGTGTGTGTGTGTATAAAATATATCCTTCACTGAAGGACTCCATTCGAGTTTCTCCAGTTATTCCAATTATGTCTTTCACACCTTTCTAGCCTCCTTCGATCTGAAAGAGTTCCTTATTCTTTATTTAAAAATTTTTTTTTTTTCAACATTTATTTATTTTTGGGACAGAGAGAGACAGAGCATGAACGGGGGAGGGGCAGAGAGAGAGGGAGACACAGAATCGGAAACAGGCTCCAGGCTCTGAGCCATCAGCCCAGAGCCTGACGCGGAGCCTGACGCGGGGCTCGAACTCACGGACCGCGAGATCGTGACCTGGCTGAAGTCCGATGCTTAACCGACTGCGCCACCCAGGCGCCCCAAGAGTTCCTTATTCTTGTCTTTCATGATGATGACATTTTTGAAAATTGCCGGCCAGTTCTGTAGAACATCCTTCCTTTTCTTAGAGGGTATTCTGTATTCCTTCTGCAAACCCCAGCTTGTGTTACCCTCTCTGCAGAGAGGTAGGCTGTACCCTAGAGGACTTGGTGGCTGTCTCATTTAGGTTTCTACAATGCTCCATTAATACGTTTATTTGAGCATTTTTGATATTCAGTCAGTAATTACTGTTTGATTTCTATGAGCCAAGTAGGATGCATTTAAGACTGAAACAGACTTAAAAACAAACCCTGCTTCTATGAAGCTTATTTACATTTTAGTGAGAACGTGTAAGCTTGCATTTTAGTGAGGGTAACAGACCACTGACAAGATAAATAAACTAGCAAGTATGTCAGATAGTGATAGGTGCTAAAGAGGACAAAATCAGGCAGGAGAGAGTGGGGTGGGTGTGATGGTTCTTGGTAGGGTGGCCAGGAGAGGCTTCCCGTGAGGGTGATTCTGGAGCAAGGCTCCAAAGGAAGTGAGGTAAAGGCCATGCAGGTATCTGTAGGGGAGTGGTCCAGACGGAGGGAGCCTAGAGGGTACAAAGGCTTTGCCTTGGATGGGCTGGGTGTGTGAAGGAGGCAGCATGGTGGCTGGAGCTGGGGGGAGAGCGGTAGGAAAGGTGAAATGGGAGATCAGTCAGGGCTTCTGGCCATGGAGTGTCCATGAGAAGCCTTTGGAGAGTTTTGAGTGGAGAAGTGACATGATCTGGCTTATGCTTGAGAAAAGAACTCTCTGTTACATAGGGAATAGCAAATATGTGGGGATAGGAAGAAGGGTAGAAGCAGGGAGAGCGATTAAGGGAATGCGATGAGCCCTTTGCATAGTTTGTCCTGAAGGCACACTGAAGGGACTTAGTGGCTCTCATACTTGAGGACAACCCATTTGTGTGGGTTGTTTGTGGGTGATGCAGACTTTTTTTTTTTTTTTTTACACAGAAACTAGAATTCATTAGGTCTCACCTGTATTGTTAACAAGTACCCTCCAGGTGATTCTCAGGTGGGTGGTCCTTGAACCACAGGTTGATAAATACAATAACAAGTGATTTTGGAATGAGTGAATAATTGGTGTATGGAAAATCCTTTAGAGATACTTAGGTATGAAGTGTTTCTGCTCTTCTTGCTTTATTTCTTATAAACATATTACTCAATTTCTAAAAATTCTTGTAGTGTAAATTTTATAACTGATTCAGTGCATAAAGCTCTAGGCAAGAATATTTTTTTTAAAGAGCAGTGTATTTTGTGAAATAAACATAATACTGACATGCTATTTTCCAGCCCCCTAAACACATGGTTTCGGAAGGAATGGATAAATAGTACTAATAGGATTCATTTGCAAAGAAGCTATTAAATGTATTCAAGAGAAATTGGATTCAAGGAGTAGGTTGGACGAAGCCATGAAAGAGAGGAACGAGTATTTTAGATACAGATGTGTATTTTAGAACTGGAGTGGACCAGGTCTGGCTGGGTGCTGTATTGTCCCAGAGGTCCATGGGATGTGTCTCTGAAGGAGCCCTGGGAACAGGGTTAAGTGCAAAGCGTTAAGTGGCTTTTTTCTTCTTATTGAATTAAAGTTCAGTCTTGCATGGTAATGTTCATTTGAACATGAAAACCAGTTGTGCCTTTTTTTTTTTTTTTTTTTTTTTTTTTTTAAACTGTGATGTTGTGGTCAAGAGCATGGACTTTGGAGCCAGACTGGTTTCAAATCCTGCTCTGAACTATCAGTGTCACTCAGTTTCCACATAGGAGGGAAATAATAATAACTACTTCACAACCTCATTGTGAGGGTTGAGAATTAATGATCATAAGGTACTTAGAGCGGAGTCTGGCATACTGTAAGGACTTAGCAATTACTGGCTTTTTCCTCCTCCTCCCCCTGCCTATTTTTATTGTTATTGTTATATTTCAGTGCTTTCAAACCATATTTTGTTTTCTGGAATGCTATGCATTTTCAATGATTGTTGTTTTGGGATGAGTATATTTATTAGTCGTGTCTAGAAATATGCTCATTTGTGCCTCTGTTTATATAAAGTTTAAAGTCTTAAGTATAGTGTTTGTCCTTTTATTTATGACCAGCACTTCCTGGAAGTCAGTTGCCATCACTTTTGTGACATTAGCTTCCCCCTGCCCTCCCGTATAAAAGAGGGATGCTCCTACTTGCTTGAGAGATGTGTGGTGAGAATTAATGAATAGGTTAATGTTTGTGGCTCTACCCCATTAAGTACTAATTAGCATTAGTTACTGATCTTATAGTCTCTCCAAGTACCGTGATCAACTGATTCTTTGAATCAGGGGCTTAGAACTTTTCCCTATGTACTGTGGGAAATAGTGCGTGAGAACATTTGCTGTTTTATTACTACCCATATCTAAAATTTTTATGCCTCCCCAACAACAAAATAAAGTAAATCAAGTAACTTCTTGTAGAACTTACTAATAAAATGTTACTTATTAAATATATATTGAGTCTTTTTTCCATTGGGAGATCACCATCTTTCATTTTCGATTTTATTTTCTCATCGTTTATGCAGCAGTTCCATCTGTACTTAGCACTAACGTTCTAAAAATTCCCACAAGTCTATGAAGACAGTATAGTAGAGGCAGTCCTAGCATCGCAGTTTAAAGAAAAAAAAAAGTTTGTGTTTCAGTTCTATTTCACCAGAGGTAAGATTTGGAGCTTCTGTACCTCAGGACCTTTGTCTATAAAACAGGGATAATAATGCTTTTGAAATAGCATAAGTTAAATACCAGGCACGAACACCAGCATGTATGCCTGACTGTAGCTAATACCCACAATGATTTTATTACTTTTTCCAGTATGGTTGAATGTGGTAATATAACTGGAACCAATTTCATAGTTTTCATATAAAGCAAAAGAAGATATTTTTTAGGGTCTTACTGTCAATTGGATTTCTGCCTGACATAGACTTACCTTAAAGCTCTTATTTCCAGACTTACTCGTGGAGGACACCTCTTCTGTCAATTGACAAAATTATATCATTCGAAGGATGTGAATATGCAATTGTGTGTGTGTTATATTCAAATAAAGTAATTCAGTGTGATGCAATTTGACATTTTCCGATTTTTGTATGAAAATTGTGGGTCACTCAAGGAGTAGGTAACCAAGGGCATAACTCTATATCCAAGGAGGGGCTTGGCCTGAACCAGACTGGCCTCTGCTCGGCTAAAGGCAATGTTTATTTAACCCTGAGAGTTTTGCTCCCATAATTACAAAGTTAAAATTCAATTCCTTGCTATGTAGGCCTGAAAGGATTAGTTACACTCTTGATTGATATGTAAAGAGTTTTATAATCTCTGGAACTATGTATGGCTTTTGTGAAGTAAAATAACCTAAACTGTAATTTTGAAATGGGACAGAACATATTATTATAGGTTTATTCTTAGGATTCTCCTCTTTTGATTTGCCTCTGTAATTAAATATCTACTTGGCGGTGAGGGTGTATAGAGGGATGATTATTCTCTCGCTTTTAATCGCCGTTGATTTCTTCGTGTTACTTTGAAGCGGTGTCCAACTGTCTTCCCCGGCTTTCAGATGCTTTGATGAGACAATAGGACCCTGTTAAGTACATAACCAGATTCTTTCCACACAGCTCCCTCATGAGGTCTATTTTAAGTTAGGTGGCTGGATGTTCAGACTGAAAAGCATTTATTCACCAGTTCTGATAAAAGGTCAAGTAGTTTAACTTCTTACATAGAAGACCGAGGAACCTAAAAGTATTGCTCTCTACCACCATGACTCCTTCCTTGCCCCACCCTGCGCAAAAAAAAAAAAAAAAAAAAAAGTGTAGAAAGAAGTAAAATGATGCTTATCTTCTTTGTTAAAGTGTTAGAAGTGAGACCCTTTTCAGATTTGTTCTTATTGGTGAATCTCTTGTCCTGCTCTGTCACCTTCCTCTTTCTTATTCCACCAGTTTGAATATTTTGTTACATTCTACTTATAAGATGCTCCTTTGTGCAGATTCCTTTTCCTCTACCCCACCTGAAAGGTTCTGGCCAAGCTTCTCATGTTCTACACTCTGTATTTTCTCTTGAGCATTTTATTTTAATTTATTAAAAACAATTGTTAAAATATTTATTTTTGAAGGAGACAGAGCAAGCATGAGTAGGGGGAGAGGCAGAGAAAGAGAGGGAGACATAGGATCCCAAACAGGCTCCAGGCTCTGAGCTATCTGCATAAGAGCCTGACCTGGGGCTTCAACTCACAAACTGGGAGATCATGACCTTAGCCAAAGTTGGATGCTTAACCCACTGGGCTGGCCAGGCACTCCTATGTTAGTTTATTTGTAAGTTTATTTGAGAAGAACGTGAGCACAAAAACAATGGAGCCAGCAGGGGCAGGGGGGGCGGGCAGAGAGAGAGAGAGGAAAAGGGGGAATCCCAAGCAGACTCTGTACTGTCAGTGCAGAACCTGACACAGGGCTCCATCCCACGAAGTGTGAGATCATGACCTGAGCCAACATTGCGTCAGATGCTTAACTGACTGAGCCACCCAGGTGCCCTCACTCCGTGGCTATGGCTGTGGAGTCTCCAGTTTTAACTCCAGAGCCGACTGGCTTCTTTTCCAAGCCTTTCCCACCTGACGTTTCCACTTGAATGTTTTAAAGGGCATGTCAAACCCATCAGTCCAAAACTAATTCATGTTCTTTCACAAAAACTGGTTCTTCTTATTAATTTTCAAAACACAATCTTGAGGTTTACCCCATCTGCTTACAACTTCCCAGGGAGCCCTCAGACATTGCTGATGGGAGTAGAAATAGTACAGCCCCGGTGGAAAACACTTTGGCAGCTCTTCAAAAAGTTAAACAGAGTTACCGTATGACCCAGCAATTCCACTCCTAGGTATTTGCCCAAGAGAATAGCAAACAGATGTTCATATAAAAGGTGTCCAGGAATGTTCAATAGCAGTGTTGTTCATAATAGCCAAAAAGTCAAAACAAATATCCATCAACTGATGAATGGGTAAATAAGATGATCTATACATACACTGGACTGTTATTTAGCTGTTATATAGAGGAATGAAGTGCTGATACATCCTATAACATGGATGAACCTTGAAAACATTATGTAAAGTAAAAGAAGTAAGACCCGAAAGGCCACATATTGTGTGAGTCCATTTATATGATGTCCAGAAAAGGCAAATTCATAAAAACAGCAGACTAATAGTTGCCAGGGCTGGGGAAGAAGCAAACAGGATTGCCTTTGGCGATATGAGAATGTTTTAGACTTAGATAGTGGTGATTATTGCACTATATTTTGAAGATGCTAAAAATTACTGAATTGCACAGGTGAAAATGATGCCTGTATTAGTTCTTTAGGGCTGCTGTAACAAAGTACCACAGACTCAGTGCTGTAAAATGGAGAAACTTCTTGTCTCATGGCTCTGGAGGCTACCGGTCTGAGATCAAGGTGTTGGCAAAGTTGGCTCCCTCTGAGGGTGTGGAGGGAGAATCTGTTCGAGGATTCTCTCGTAGCTTCCGGTGGCTTGTTGGCAATCTTGGACGTTCCTTGGCTCATAGACCCTTCACTCCAGCCCTGCCTTTGTCTTCACGTGACATTCTTGCTATGTGCATGTCTGTGTCCATATTTCCCCATTTCATAAGGATGCAACCCTATTGGGTTAGGGCCCACCTTAATTATCATAACTAATTACATCTGTTGCAACCCTATTTCCAAATAAGGTCACGTTTTGAGGTACTGGTTTTGACTTCATATGCATTTTTCAGACACTTAATTCAACCCATAACAGGAACTTCTACGTTATGTGAATCTTACCTCAATTACAGAAAACCCCAAACCAAAAAGCAACTGTTAGGGAACTTCTGATTGCTGTCAAGTAAGAGACCAAAGCCCTGAACCTAGGCTGGCCCCTGCCTATCCCCTCAGCCCCTTTATCTTCTCTTAGTCTGTGTCCTGGCCTGCTGGCTTTCTCCCTTTAACCGCAGGACCTGTGCTTACGAGCTGCTTTTATTCCTGTTTTTGCCATCCCCTTCCTTCCATTTGTTGGAAGCCTTTCCACCTTTCCAACTGCAGCTCCAGGGATATTTTCATGTAGGGCTTCCAGGATAAGGCAGCCTCTTCTATTACATATGCTACCCTTCATTTGGTTATCTACCGCTGTGCAACCAAGCACTTGGAAACTTCTGGTGTTAAACAACCACCCTTCTGTTCTGCTCTTGGAGTCTGTCAGGACTCCAGGTACGTCAGGAATTCAGATACACTGTAGATGAGTGGTCTATCTCCTCTGTGATGTCTGAGGTTGGCAGACAGGTTAGAGCTCAACAGCTTGGGGCTGGACTCTTCTGGGAGCCTGTGTCTGGTGCCAGGCCTGGGATGACCCAAAGACTGGGCTGACCAGCGCTCTTATCCATGGTTCCTTGATGTGGCTTAGACTTTATCACAGCGGGACAGCCTCAGGATAGTTAGACTTGTTACAGGATGGTTCAGGGCTCCATGAGTGTGTATTCCAGCGCAAAAAAAAAAAAAAAAAAGGCAAGAAGCTGCACGACCTCTTAGGACCTAGCTTTGGCAATCCGTAGCATCATTTCCACCTCACTCTCTAGTGGTGGAAGCTGTCCAGCACCCCCCCCCCCCAGATTCACAAGGGGAGATTTAGACCTCCCCTTCAATGGAGGAATATCAGAATTTGCGACTGTGGTTAAAAACTGCCACAGTACTTCTCCATCTGTGTTCATTCAGAGTGTTCCCCTGTATAAATCACTCCTTTGTGTCATCATTGGATCAATTTGTCTTTCCAACTAGGTGATAAACCTACTTTGCTCACCATAGCATTCCCAGCATCTAACACAGTGGCTGGCACATAATGGGTGCTTGGTAAGACTATGAAATGAAAGTTGACTGTGAAGAATTCGAAAAGGCACAGCAAGGGAAGGTATTCCGTTCTATCCCAAACCTCACGAGCTTGTGCAGCCAATCCAAGCGTGACCACTAGTAAATACGCCCAGGGGCCCGTGCCTGTATTTTTATCCTCCTGATCTCCATTGTCCAGCCATAAATCTGGCTGCCTGGTGACTATTGATACTGCAGGAGACCCCTGAGATCACTACCCAAGAGCACATCCTCTGGATGCCAGCAATAAAACATAGCAACACAAGTATAAGTGAAGCCAAATGTTTGCTGAATGAATTCCCCACAAGAGAATAAACAGAATTAAAAATTTAAAGTTTAAATAGGCTAGTACTAATAAGGTATGTGTGTCTGCTCATGGATTGCTGCTCATGGATTGCTGTGCCTGTTGGAGATAGTAAGGGCTATAGCTTATTTTTAACAGACTGACTTTATCAGAGCTGTGTGGGGCTGATCATATTTATTTAACACGCTCTGCAGAATTGAGAATGAGCTTCTCCTTCCCATCTCCTCGGCTCCTCACTTCTTTGAAAAATTTTGAGTCTGAGACAGACACACACATAACCTTGCCAGGTACACGGTTCGCTTGCTCCTCCGGCTCCTGCATACCGCTTGACATTTGTGCTACAGGCTTGGCAGCTGAGTGCCAGTTTCCCTTCCTTGCCGGCGAATTTTCAGGGTAGTCATTTACACAGAACCTCTTAAAATGCAGAGGGATGCGATTCGGTAAATTAAAATACAGTTTTAGTTTTTGCTTCTACACACCAAAGACCCCAGCACAGTGTGGGGTAATGTTAAAGACACTGGCTTTGGAGTCCTGTGGACCTACGTTTTGAACATTAACCCTGCCACTTCTTATTGCTACGATCTTCGGCAAGTTAGTTACCTTCCATATGCCCCCTTCACTTAAGGGGGAGATCATAATAGAGCTGTTAGAAGAACTTAGTGAGATCCTCTGTATGAGGATCCTTATACAGTCTGGCACATAGTGAATGCTCAATCAATGTTAGCTATTATGACTATTATTATGCAAATGTAACTGCTTGGGGTTTACTTGGAATTTAAATTTAGTAATATTGGAATGGCTTTCAAAGAGTGCTCAATCTTATTCTGATTTTGCTCTTAATTGGAAAGTAAGGTTATACTGTTCTAAGTTTGGGATATTTGTAGGTTATTAGTGCGATTGTTCCCACCTTGTCTTTAATACTTTTTTTTTAAGTGTTTATTTTTTGAAAGAGAGAGTGCGAGCATGAGCAGGGGAAGGGCAGAGAGAGAGACACACACACAGAATCAGAAGCAGGCACCAGGCTCCAAGCTGTCAGCACAGAGCCCAATGTGGGGCTTGATTGAACTCACGAACTGTGGGATCATGACCTGGGGTGAACTCAGATGCTCAACTGACCGAGCCACCCAGGAGCACCCCCCCCTCACCACCCCCTCAACCTTGTCTTTAATACTCATGACTTTTGCTTTGAAAAGTGTCTATTCAAGAATAAATAGAAATTGAAAAGGAGAAATGATTCAAAATTCTAGGACTTCAGAAAGTTGAATGTATTTTTCTGCCTTTTTCTGACATCCACCATAATTAATGCTGTCAGAATAGATGCATTGATTTCAGGATGTCTGGTTTAACACTGGTGATTCCTCCCTTTCTGGACAAGGGTCATCATGGGAGGAGCTCTCCAAGGGGGCCTCAGTTCAGAAGGTTCTTGATAGTTCCTACTTGTGTAACCAGGGATGGTGGTAGATCTGTGGTCTGTTGTGAAGTGAATTTGGAGGAAGGAGGGTTGGGTAACAGATGGTTTCTTGGATATCTGGGGCCTGTCCAGCTCTACGCTTTGAAAAACGATGGGCCAGACCTTGAACTGGCACGGAGGAGGGCTTGATTGCCAGAGCAGGAAGTGAGGTCCTGGGGTGATATTTTGGGGCAGCTGCTGCTGGTGGGCTGGCCTGGTGGCATTGGCTTCCCGTGGTGTGGTGAGGTGGCCGTGTGTGGCACAAAAACAACAGTGAACTGGGAAACCTGGCCTGGAATCTGAGGTCCTAAGCACTTAGGAGCCACTGGCCTGTTTTGGAAGGGGTGTCAGCTGCTCTTTGCCTTGTGGGGCTTCTGCCGTCTTTGTCCTGGATGGAAATATGTGAATGTGGGAGCCAAAGATCTATGCGTCCTGCACTGGTCAGCCTGGTGCTCCGGCCTGTGTATGAGAGCCGTAAGCAACGCTGTGTGGGAGGGCTTGGCTATCCTCTTTGACTGTAGCTTCCAAAGACTAGGCGCCTAACCCAGAATTTGCTAACCTATTCTGATACCTTTTCGGACTAATTAAATCATTCTTGGCTGGGTGCTACTATTTGGCCTGCCTCTTCTTAGCTGGGAGTCCTTGGGCAAATTACCTAATTTCTCTGTGCCTAATTTTTCTTCTCTATGAGGAGGCCAGACCAGATGATGATGGAAGTATAAGATCTTTAATGCCCAACACTGATTAAATCATCATATGTATCTTCATACGTATATATATATATTTTTGCATCTACTTGACACAGGATGTTACATTAGTTATGGGCGTACAACTTAGTGACTTGACAAGTTTATGCATTATGCTACGTTCACCACAAATGTAGCTGCCATCTGTCCTGTTACATTGCTATTACAATATGTATCTTCATATATTTTGGTGTTTGCTTCTTTGAATAATGGGCTCCACAAATTTACTTCTTAAAGTGAAGCACAAACCCTTTCTTTTGCTTTTCTTTTGTAAAGATTTGGGTGGTGTTTGTCCATATCTAGCTTTTAAGAATTTGGAAATCAAAGTATGTATCATTATTTTCTGGAGGGAGAGACACAGATTTCATCTTTCTCTGAAGCCTGGAAAGGATCTCCTCTCATTTGTTGTTGGGACAGTACTGGTTGCAACTGCTGTTAGGGAGGTAACTCACAGGACACATGACATACAATTACAGAAGCATATTCTTGCAGTGGCAGTGGAGGCCATCTGGTCAACCCCTTCAGGTTGAGAGGAGGAGACTGAGACCTGAGAAAGGTTTCACCACTTGTCTGAGACTGTGCAGCTAGACCCTGGGAGGGCTGAGACTGTACTTTGTTCTTTGTGATGTCCCTACTGTCCTTTGGGCATCAGATCTAGCTGGTTTCTTTATTAGCACTTGTCAGAGTTACCAGAGGTAAAGACCTCACATTGCCTCTCCTCTGACCTGTTAGGTTCTTAAATGCCAAGTGACCCATATTCAGAAGAATTATTTCAAGGTAGAACAGACTCCAAGAGCTTTGGGCTTCCTCTTCAGAATGGTCTGTGTAAACATGGGTTGTTTCTCAGGAATTGGGCTCAGGTCCTGGAAGTGTCCTTCATGAGAGGTCACTTCTTATGTCCTCCCCGATGATTCCTTTTTCTCTGAGGGCTCTAATTTTTAAGAGGGAAGCAGAGGTACAATTCTGAGGATTGATGCAGATTTGATGGAATGCAAAAGAAGCAAGAGCTGAGTGGGGTGGGTTAATATGGAACTAAGAAACCTTGTGACAGAAAAGTGCAACCAGAACGGCATTGCAAATCTACCCAGTGTTTGGATGAGGTTCTAGTGCAGAGCTCTGGGAAATTGGGAACCTTCTCTAGACGTTGTGTGTGCATTGTCTGAAGTGAGTTGCAGCATCTTTGTCTTGCTTCCTTTTGGTTCTTATTGTCCTAGTTCTTGCCTGGCTGTAGCTGCCAAGTGCCCTGTATGTTTCCCAGGACTGTGCTGCCGGCCAGATTTGGCCATTTCTGCCTTAATTCCATCGCTTCTTCCTAATTGAAATAGACACATTTACCTTATTTTCTTCACTCTATGACATTGACTTTTAAAAACATGTTGGAATTCCAGTGGATCAAAGAATCAACGTGTATGTGTAATGTAGTGTTTTTCTTTTCCCTAAAAGCACTGTTGAGAAATCTCTGCATCTGAGAATCTGGAAATACTGAATTGAATGCTGTACTCTCTCAGTGAAGAGAGAAGCTGAGGGATTGAGCGCAAAACAGAAAGGAAGGGCCGTGAAACCATAAAGGTGGGAGTGATTTGCTAAGTGCAGTGGAAAAGTACTGTATTCTGTTTAACCCCCTGAGGTTTTCAGGCTTGGGTAAATTTTGCACAGGGGCGGCCTCTCAGCAATTTTCAGGCAAGTGTGGGACTAGGCTCTCCTGGTCCCACGGCACAAAAACTCTGTAGCAGGGGGTTATGGTTCAGATTATATGTAACGAGAGAGATGAGAATCTCAGGAATATCCAAAGATGCAAACAGTGTTCCTGTGAGGGGCCAGGCCTCACAGGTCATATGTTGACAGGTTGCTCTGGATCCAAGGTCTAGATCAGGGGTGTCACCAGCAGGAGTTTGTGACTACTGCCTCTTTCTTTAAACCAGCTAGGATGACTTTTCATGGGTCTAGCTAATTACCATCATCTTTATTAAGTAGGACCTTTAATTAAATTCTTTATCCTGTGATGTTGACCAGAAGGGCATAGTGTGTGTGATGTCAGGGAGGAGGGTAGAAGGGCTTGACTGCAAGGCCATGTAGCGTGGGCCTCACGTGCTCGAAGGGCCTCAAATTGATTCTGTTAGTGTTCTCTCCACATGAACTTCTATACTCAGTCACAGAGACAAACTGGCAGGATTGAAAGAAGACGGCATTCATCATCCAAATCTAAATTTGTTTCTCATTAACGGATATTCTGCCTGTAGTGCACTATGAATTAATATGTTTTATAAATCTTGTAACTGTCTTATGAAGAGCATAATTAGTCATAAGTGTTTGGGTGTTAGAAATGTTAATTTGTTCAATGTAGGTATTAAAATATCTTGTCAATTCTTTATTAACATAACTGAGAGTATTAAAATCGAGAGTGGCTCAAGCCTTTCTTGACCTCTGCAAGGTCCCGCTGAACCATCTTTGCATTGGGTCATGGGCTCACTTCGAGTCCAAACAGCTGGGAGTGGGGCCATCACTTGAGCTGGAAAACTTTGTCCCCATAGTACTGGGAGCAGCCTAGGGCCTTTTCCTTAGAAAGTACGGTGGGTGTGGCAGGTCTGTGGCTGAATTGAAGATGGGAGTCTGGCTTGTAGGACTAGAGTAGAGTAGCCCTAAGCAGAACTCTGAGTTAGTCTTGAGATCCCTCCATCAAGTTTTAGGCAGCTCAGCTCCTCTCTCTGCATCTACTCTTGTAAGCTACAGATGAATGATACCAAGTGACTTTTGAAAACCGAACACTGGAAAACTCATTTGTGCTTTGAGATATCCAGCCACTGCTGAAATACTTTCTTAAAAATGAAATAATTGTTTAGGCAGTTGGCAGTTGTTTTGGTAAAATTTCAAAGCAAATAGCTCTATGAGCAGAACAGTTCCAGAAATGAGAGGATAAAGACCTGCAAGGGGCTATTTAGTTAGCTAGGTGAAGGCTGGAAGTGATAATTGGTTGTGCCTAGGGAGGGATAACATTGGAAAGCAATGAGAAAATGCATCTTGAGTGTTAGCATTGTTGGGGGGGGATCTTTGAGATGAAAAACTGGCATTTAGCAGTGACAATGACCATGCGTTTTAAACTCCTAGACTGCCTCTCCCACCTGACCCCTCCCCCCATTTCTCATTATCTATCTGTAATAATTTCTGCTGTAACCACCACCAGGAGAGATCTTAGGCAGGACTGGATTACATCAGTCACCATGTTTGTTGTTGTTTGGCCAAAGCTTTGATGTCTACAACAGGGACTAGAAAATTGTATGGGGAAAGACTGGTGTGTTAACAGACACTGAAGTAAGTAGGCTGGGACTCTGTTGCATTATGAAGGAAGGGATTTTGGGCCTTGGTGTTTTGCAAAGACCACATTTGCATTATCGGAGAACACAGGCTTATGGGTAGGATGGTTGTAGCTGTTAAACTAGCTTAGTGTATATGGATTCTTGTTCACTCACAATATCGCTTTTCCGTGTGCTTGTTGAAACTCTAATATCCTGGGTAGGTTTTATTACAATCATTTATGGTATGGTCAGAATATCTGGAAATACGATGAGAGAGTAGAGCATAGCCACCATTTGTAAGCCTCCTACTTTACGGACAGATTGCTTATCAGAAATTGGGGCACTATTGTACGTTTTTCTTCAGACTACTTTTGTATAGAGTGATTGGGCATTTGAGTATGTTATTTTTGCCAGGAAAATGTTAGGTTAGTACCCCTCTCGATAGGGCATTGTGCATCTCAGTCAGCTGTGGAACTTAGAAAGTGCAGATGCTGGGCTCAGCCCAGAGCTGTTTGACTTGGTCTCCAGCACAGGGCCCGTCACTGTCCTTTTGACTGTGGTGTCTCTTCCGTCCTCCCAAGTTCCTTCAGTAGATGCACACTGAGCTTGGTGACTGTCACTGGGCTGGGTATAAAATGGTGAACAAAACAGAAATGATTCTTGACATCTTGGCATTGACCTCTATAAGGGAGCCAGGGAATAAGTACATAAATACTGCAGGAAAAAGAAATGTATGCATTTTGGTAAGTGCTGTCGTGAGAGAAACAAAACCCAGCATTTGAAGAGGAATCCCAGAAGAGCACTGTGTAGGTTGGGGGGAAAGCCTCTCTGGGGAAGGGATGCTGTAGCTGGAACCTGAGGCATGGGGAAGGCCAGCCAAAAAGGTGAGAAGAGCTGAAGTATTTCAGGCAGGGGGGGAGCACGTTCAAGATCCTGAAGTGGGGAAAGGCTGGCTGGGGAGGAGGGAATGAGAGAGGAGTGTGCTCCTGGAGAGATGATGGAGGTCATGCTGGGTCGGTCATACATTCCCTTAGTATTGTGCCTACAAGGTGGCCTGCCTATGTTGCCCTTTATCATTATCATTATCATTATTATTATTATTATTATTATTGCTATTTTAATTGAACTTTTATTTTGAGATAGTTGTAGATTCACTTGCAGTTGTAAGAAATAATAGAGCGATCTCATGTACCCTTCACCTGCCTTCTTCCAGTGGTAACATCTTGCAAAATGATAACATAATATCACAACTAAGAAACTCACATTGATACAATCCACCAAGCTTATTCAGATATCACCAGTATTGTGTGTATTTGGGGAGGGGGGGGTATATGTAATTCTATGCATTTTTTATCATGTGTGCATTCATGCATCTACCACAATAGTCAAGGTATAGAACAGTTTCATTACCACAAGGATCTCTCATGCTGACTTTTTAATTGAGATATAATTGACATACAACATACTAGTTTCAGGTATACTACATGATTTGATACATGTATATGTTGTGAAATCATCACCTCAGGAAGTGTAGTTAACATTATGTTAACACACATTTAAATGTTCCTTTAAAGGCAAAAGGGTCCTTGCCAGTTACAACATTGTTACTGTTTAGGTCTGCTAAGCAAATTTGAGGGTGCTGTTGGCTTTGTTCTGGAAATTGTAAGTGGATTTCACTCGAACATTACAAAAACTGAAAGATTAGTTTAAGCAAAAGAATATAATTGAAGGATGCATCATTGTTCTTGTAAATCCCTTGATGCTTAGCCATTGTCTTCTAGCCTTTTCATTCAGTGCTCACTGTCCCCTGCTTGCAGCACTGGGCTTTAAGCCTTCCCTTCCAACCTGTCTCTGTGATGTTTGCTGCTTGTGTTTCCTTAGTGTTCTCTTTCTGTTTTTTTCTTTTTTTGAGTGCATAGTAGGGAGATGGGATAGAGAATTCACTTAACTGTTCTTTGAAATGGAATATACCTCAATTTCCAATGAAGGGATCCTGGTGCATTTTTGACAGGTAGTGGTTTCTCTCCAGAATTAGGAAGCCCAGGAATAATGAGGTACAACTACGTTATTGATGATAATGCGTTACTACACTTTAACTTTGGGACAGAGCCCTGTGTGCCCATGTTTTTTTTGGTACAGGGGCCCCTAACTGAGGGGCAAGAGAAGGCTGAATTCACTGAAATGTAGCTTGCTCTCCAACCTCCCAGGCCATAGAGATGGGTCAGCCTGGTAGAAGGGGTCTTTTTGTATTTCTCATAAAGCAACTTAGCAAGCCTACCCATTTCTAAAATAAGGTGCCCTAAGGGCTGTCAATGGCCATGCCAGAGAGAAACCTCAGTGAGGCCTGGATTCTGCCTCCCTGCTCAGGACACCGTGCTCTTACCTGGTGAGATGTGATTAGAACCACATTTAGTGTTCACACCACATGGAGCCACCTCCCTGTCTCTCATGGTTACTGGTTTTATTTTATTATCTAAAAAATCTTAATTGCAGTGTAGTTGACATACAGTGTTATGTTAATTTCAGGTATATAATATAATAATTCAACAATTCCATATATTAGTGCTGACCACAGTGAGTATGTTCTTCTCCTATTTCACCTGTGCCCCCACCTACCTCCCCTCTGGTAACCACCAGTTCTCTATAGTTAAGAGTCTGTTTCTTGCTTGGTCTTTTTTTTTTTTTTTTTTTCTTTCTTCTCCTTTGTTCATTTGTTTTTGTTTCTTAAATTCTGTATATGAGTGAGATCATATGGTGTTTGTCTTACTGACTTATTTCACTTAGCATTATACTCTCTAGATCCATCCACATTGTTGCAAATGCAAGATTTCATGCTTTTTTATGGCTGAGTAATATTCTATGGGGTGTGTGTGTGTATAATCTCACCTTTTTTTTTTTTTTAATCTCTTCATCTATCAGTGGACATTTCGATTGCTTCCATATCTTGGCTATTGTAAATAATGCTGCAATAAACATAAGCATACATGTATCTTTTCAAATTAGTGTTTTCATATTCTTTGTGTAAATAGTAGTAGAATTACTGGATCATATGATAATTCTAGTTTTAGTTTTTTGAGGAATCTCCATACTGTTTTCCAAAGTGGCCGTACCAGTTTGCATTTCCACGATCAGTGCATGAAGGTCTCTTTTGTCCCCCGACATCCTTGCCAACATTTGTTTCTTATGTTTTTGATTTTTGCCATTCTGGCAGGTGTGAGGTGATAACTTATTGTGGTTTTGATTTTGCATTTCCCTGATGATTGATGTTGAGCATCTTTTCATGTGTATGTTGGCCATCTGTAGGTCTTCTTTAGAGAAATGTCTGTTTTATGTCTTCCGTCCATTTTTAATTGGATTATTTGGATTTTGGATGTTGAATTATATGTTATATATGTATCTTGGCTTTAACCCTTTATTGGATTTATCATTTGCAAATATCTTCTTGCATTCACTATGGCCTCTTTTTTGTTGCTGATGGTTTCCTTTGCTGTGCAGAAGCTTTTTATTTTGATGTAGTCCCAATAGTTTTTGCATGTTTCCCTTACGAGACCTTTCTAGAAAAAAGTTGTTATGGCCAATATCAGAGAAATAACTGCATGTGCTTTCTTCTAGGATTTTTATGGTTTCAGGTCTCACATTTAGGTCTTTAATCCATTTTGAATTATTTTTGTTTATGGCGAAAGGAAGTCTGGTTTCATTCTTTTGCGTGTGACTGTCCAATTTTCCCAGCACTATTTGTTGAAGGACTGTCTTTTCCTTATTATCTAGTCTTCCCTTGTTGAAGATTGATCATATAATTGCGGGTTTTTCTGGGTTCTCTATTCTGGTCCGTTGATCTATGTGTCTGTTTTTGTGCTAGTATCATACTATTTTCATCATTGAGCATGATGTTAGCTGTGGGTTTTTCATATATGTCTTTGATTATGTTGAGGTATGTTCCCTCTAACCCTACTTTGAGGATTTTTATCATGAATGGATGCTGTACTTTGTCAAATTGCTTTTTCTGCATCTATTGAGATGATCATATGGTTTTTATCATTTCTTTTGATGTCACGTATCACATTGATTTGTGAGTGTTTTTTTTTTTTTTTTCAACGTTTATTTATTTTTGGGACAGAGAGAGACAGAGCATGAACAGGGGATGGGCAGAGAGAGAGGGAGACACAGAATTGGAAACAGGCTCCAGGCTCTGAGCCATCAGCCCAGAGCCTGACGCGGGGCTCGAACTCACGGACTGCGAGATCGTGACCTGGCTGAAGTCGGACGCTTAACCGACTGCGCCACCCAGGCGCCCCTGATTTGTGAGTGTTAAATCACCCTTGTATCATCCCAGGAATAAACACCACTTTTTTAATATGTCCAGTTTGGTAATGTTTTGTTGAGGATTTTTGTGTCTATGTTCATCAGAATGCTGGCCTGTGGTTCACTTTTTTTGTAGTGTCTTTGTCTGGTTTTAGTATCAGGGTAATGCTGACCTCCTAGAATGAATTTGGAAGTCTTCCTTCTATATTTTGGAATACTTTGAGAAGAATAGGTATTAAGTCTTCTTTAAATGTTCAGTAGAGTTCATCTGTGAAGCTGTCTGGACCCTGGACTTTTGTCTGTTTTGTTTACTGATTCACTTTCTTGGCAGGTTATCCATTTGCTCAGATTTTCTATTTCTTCTTGATTCAGTTTTGGGAGATGATGTTTCTAAGAATTTATCCATTTCTTCTGTCCAATTTGTTGGCATATAGATTTTCATAACCTCCTCTTATAACCCTTTGTATTTCTGTTGTGTTGGTTGTTATTTCTCCTCTTTATGATTTTATTGGAGTCCTTTTTTTTGGTGAGTCTGGCTAAAAGTTTATCCTGGTTCCTAGTTTTAATGGACATCTTAATGTCTGTGTGTACAAATCCTATTTGTAAGTATTTGATATATTTAAAAGAGTTCACATTTCATCACCATGGTGAACTGACATTTTAGCTTGTCAAAAGTAGTAGTATTTGGGTATAACTGGAACCAGGTTTCATTCTGGGCAGTACCTTCCACAAGTGTGTGCGTTGTAGTTATATCATAGAACTTTCCAAAGTATTTGTGCTTTGATAGTACATTTGATTCTTGTTATTGGTACTTTTATCTGCAAGTTATAAAGAAGGAAACTGTGGAAGGGGGAGGTTAAGTGGCTTTCCCCAAACCAATATTGGAGTCAGGGCTACAAAATGAGTTCTCTGCTTCCTTCTGGAATTACTCAGGATGTGGATTAGTCTCCTGTGACCAGAACACCCCTGAGTACACTGGTCCTCAGATCATAATTCAGAGGTGAGTAGTAAAGCCTAAGAGGGGGAGGTGCTACCTTCTTCCACCCCTGACCAGGTGGCTTCCTTTGTTGCCATGTCTCAAGTCAGTGGTTCAAGTGGCTATATCTTTAAGAAGGTGACCCTGAAGTTGACACATCCCTTAAAGTCATATATCCATCGTAGTCATAGGAGTTTACCCAGCTTTAGGGGAGCCTGGGAAGTATAGTCTCCCTTGGGGGGCGGGGCCGTGACATGGCTGGTTAAAAGTATTGGGGCAAAGGAGCAATGGGAAGATGCCAGGGTATGGTCTACCACATTAGTCATCCTTCCTTCTTGATGCAATATTAGGGTGTGTGAGGGACACTAGATGAATGGTTAGTTAATAAAGATGGATAGTGAAGGGCCACCACAGAACATTTTATGATGTTTCTACTGTAGCTCTTAGTTAATCAGACTTTTTTTTTTTTTTTTCAACATATGCTTGACTGTGCTTCTTGGGTCCACTTCGTTTGCTCTTTATCAGAGTGCTTTGTGGTCCTGTTTATGGTTGGTACCTGTAAGACCTCCTAGGTGAGTCCAGCTCATGATCAGTGTCCATTTTGGTAGCTAATTTTGAACCCAAAACAAAAAGGATGTTGGTTTACCTGTCATCAGATTTTAGAAGAAAGATTTCTGCTGTGAAAAGCGACTGAGTAGAGTAGAGCTCAAGCAAGAGGGGGCTGTGTAGGTTTGGGGTGTTTTTTATACAGCAGCTGGGCTAATTATTGCAAATTCTATTAGCTTGTTTGTGTTGGATGTGGGACCCTCTTGCTTGTTACTGGAGGGCAAGGTGCTCCTGAAGCAACAGAAATCAGTTAGCCTGCGACTTATCTTGTGCTCCCCTTCTGCTCAGAACCCTTCATCTCTAGCTGGTTGTCATGTTCACTCTCCCTGAGGTTCAGCTCTGTCTCCCTTGGTCTTTCCCGGGAGTGGGGACCTTCCAGCCCCATTAAGATAGGGGCAAATTGTGCCTTGCCCATCCAGGGAGTTTGTGGTATTAGGAATACTCTGAACTGAGAAGTGGTGATGATGAGCAAGCTGCTAGAAGCTTGTCCTTTAATACACCCATGAGTCCAGAGAAAATCTGAATAGATTTTCTGGGTCTGTACCCAGAGCCCAAGAGGATGGAGACTGGTTTGGGGGCTGTGTTCATGAGAAACTTCCTTCACTCCCCCACTCCTGTCCCCCATACTGCTTGGGCTGCTGGCTGTCACCACTGTTGCTCAAAAAATGGATTCCCTACAAACACCTCCCTGGATGAGTATGTCTATTTGGGAGGACCAGCAACAAGGGACACATCTGGTTTAACTTCCACTGCCACCACCAACTCTGCTTTTGCCCTGACCCTCCCTGCTGCACCTACTTCCCTTAGAATGCACTAGGTTGGGTGGTCCTCCACTCTGGCCCCACAGTGGACTAACAAGGAGCTTCGAAAAATCCAATATTCAGATCTCCTCCTTAGCAATTTTAAGTTACTTCGTCATGGATAAAGCTTGCACAGCAGTCTTCTCTCTCTGTAATATTTTTTAGTTGGATTTAATACTATGATTGAAAATCCCAGTAGATCCAGGTGGACTGTCCAGTCAGTGTTGGTGGTTATTTTTTTCTTTTCTCTTCTTTCTTTTACTACTCTCTAGGCCATTGTCATTGTGACCTCCTAGTCTAATCCTAATTGACTACATAAAACCCTCTAAATTTAAGTCTTATGCAAGGGAGTGATGTAAGCCTTGGTCTGTGATAAGGGATGCTTTGCTCAGTAAACAAATAAATACCATTTATCAATAATTGCAATTTTTGTCTGGGGGAGCAACAAAAGAATTTAAAGGTAGTGGTGGGGGAAAAGAAGAAACATATGTATTTTTTGAGGGTGAGTACTGAGGGTTTGGAGTTAGAAAAATCTTCAAAGGCAAATCAGATATATTGAGGGGAGAGACTGAAGGAAGCATTGTGTGATTTTTTTTTTTTTTTTTTTTTTTTTTTGTGGGTAAAAATAAGGCACTGCATTTATTTCCTTTGTAACAGTGGGAAATTGTTACAGGTTTTTTTTTTTCTCCTGGAGAGAAAGGATGCTGCCTCTTAATACTAGGGAGGGTGAAAATGCTGAGATTTGGTTGGGGTCAGGAGACCTGGGCTTCGTTTTCCTATTGTCATTTCCTAGTGTTGGGATCTGCACTGTCACAGAAGACTGGCCCTCTCCGTGGGTGGTTCACTGGGGACCGGGAAAGGAGGTCAGGAGCTTGTAGCTCTGTGTGGAGCTGCCCTGATGGGTGGGTTGGGCACAGTAGAGATTCCAGGTAGATGCCTGCTGTAGAGACTTATCCTTGTCCCTACCATCTCTGTAGCAAGAAGTAACCCAGATGGGTCTGTGAATGCCTCAAGTTACAAGTCCAATGTTTGTGTGTGTGTGTGTGTGTGTGTGTCCATGTCCATTTTTTTGGGGGGAGAAGTTCCATAGCTTTTAAAAATCAGAAGGGATTCAACTGAAAGAATTCCTATCACAGGTATGTTTGTCTGTGATGGGGGAGGGACATCTGCATAATGGAGTAGAGAATCCTGTGAGTTGAAACGATGTTTTTGGTCATTCATTCACACTCCAGCAGCTTACGTCTAGCATGTTATGGATAAGGCTCCGAAGTTCAACTTTCTCTGCAGATTTCTCAAAAAATAAAATGCTAGGTGCAGTGTATATAAACTTTGTTCAAGGCATTACAATGTTTTTCTTAACTGTGTATTCCAATCACAGGCACAAGTATTTAAGGAAGATTGTAACAAAAATGTATATGTAGACAAAGAGGACTGATAAAACATAAATAGATGGTCAAAACCACATGGAGGAAGGGGGGGATGATTATACCAAATAACCTAGGCTAGCAAAGTTCTTGCCAATGAGCATTACATTTAAATCTGAGCTTCCTGGAAACCAAGGTTGAAGGAGAAACAGGGTGAGTATTAGAATTCTTTCTTAGAATTCTTTAAAGAAAGCACGTTACTTCAGTAGGTGAGGGGTTAATGTCTAAGGTTTTTACAGCAAGTCTTCATGTATGTGCCATCCTCTGCACTACCAGCCACATGGAAATGCTTTCCTTGTGACCGCTTTCTACAGTTGTTTTTTAGAAAAAGTCTTTGTGTGGGATACTGAGATCGCAGCATGTGGTTCTCTGAGCTCTCTCCCCCATTCTTCTGAGAACTTGATTGTTTGAGCTGCCAGGAGTTGTAACAACTGATAAAGCAAGATTATACCCAGAACGGGGACAGTGAGCAGGGTGAGAGTGGGTTTTCCTTGCCGACCTCCCTGCCTGAGTGATGATTTTCCTCTGTGGTCATTCAGGATCCTGACCAGAATATCCGTTGGATATCTCACCTTAGGGAGTGGCCCTTTGCTGTGGTCAGTTTTCTACCTTGCCTCTTTATGAAGAGTTGGTGTATCGTTTTGTTTTGTATTTTTACCTTCTTGCAAAAGCACATTCACGTCGGGACCTTTCATTAATGCCTCATAAAGATGAAAATGTATTTTTTAATTTGGAATGAGACTTGCAGTAAAGCCTCTTAAGAATCAAATTGCATTTCCTTATCAAGCTTTCATTTTCTGTTCTTCTTCATTAAAAAATAGTCATAAAAATTTGGGAATGGAAAAGACTTTTTATTCAGTTCCTCATTTTCTTTCATATGTGTTCAATAGTTGCGTAAACTTTCCCACTTGAGCCATTGCTAATCATAGCCACTAAGTTGTAGTCTAAAACTAAAAACGTATTCCAATACAGAAATACCTCAGAATACATTTCCTTGATAATCGTGTTTGATCTGGAGTGAAAGGTAGAGAATAAGATGGGCGGTGGAAAAGGTTTAAACCCTAGCATAGGTATATAGAGAATTCAGAAAAACTGTATCTCCCTTATAGTTTTATCTAGGAATAGTATGTGGCGTAGACAGATGTTTCCTTACTTTTCCTTGAGTAGCTTGTGAGGAGAGTCTGATATTGCTTTGGAAGGTTTTGTGGTCTAAGTGTTCTGTGTCTGTCCTGTTTTCTTTTGCAAGTACAAATCTGAGCATGAATATTCCAGAATGGGGGAAAGCCAGAATTGGACTCGATGAATTGCTTTATGTAACAAGGACTATTTCAAGGGTACGGGTAATCTGCAAAAATAAAATCAAGCTTCCTTTGGCCTATTGCTACCGCATCACATGAAAATAGTTGAGTAGATTCTCCTTTGATTCTGAGAGCACATCTAGGATGCTCTGATGAAAAATATAGGCTGCTGTGATGTGCATGATTCTGGATGGTCCTGACTGCCCAGAGCAGTTGAGACTGCGGTACAAAGTGATGCCATTCAACTGCCCTTTGGGAGAAATGTGCTATATGCATAAAAATGCCATAGACAGAGATGACAAATGGTGGTTTCAGCATGAGCCGCACGTCAGGTAACCAGAACACGCTCTGATTCCAGGGCTAGAGTTGCAGTTGCTTCTGATGAGGGCAATTCCATGAAGTCCACACAGCGGAGAGGAGCTGCAGGGAGATAGCATATTTCACAGTGGTTTGTGGTTTTCCGGAGCAATCCTGGATTGACAGCTGAGATACAGAACCAAAAAACACACATTAACTCAAAATGGGCGAATTTTAAACAGCCACATGTATATCTCTAGTTTTAGACTGTTTATAAGTCCTTAGAAATTGGTTCTTCCTGTGGTTCTTCCCAGGGATGGAATAGGCTGAGGGATTGATAGTTTGGGGCTGAGCTAATTTTTTTTTCTTTTTTAATTTACATCCAAGTTAATTAGCATACAGTGCAACAATGATTTCAGGGGTAGATTCCTTACCTGTAAGGAATCTCCCCTTACCTGTTTAGCCCATCCCCCCCCCCCACAACCCCTCCAGTAACCCTCTGTTTGTTCTCCATATTTAAGAGTCTCTTATGTTTTGTTGCCCTCCCTGTTTTTATATTATTTTGGTTCCCTTCCCTTATGTTCATCTGTTCTGTGTCTTAAAGTCCTCACGTGAGTGAACTCATGATATTTGTCTTTCTCTGACTAATTTCACTTAGCATAATACCATCTAGTTCTATCCACGTAGTTGCAAATGGCAAGATTTCATTCTTTTTGATTGCCGAGTAATACTCCATTTGTGTGTGTGTGTGTGTGTATACACACACACCACATCTTCTTTATCCATTTGTCTATTGATGGACATTTGGGCTCTTTCCATACTTTGGCTATTGTTGATAGTGCTGCTATAACCATGGGGGTGCATGTGTCCCTTCGAAACAGCACACCTGTATCTCTTGGATAAATACGTAGTAGTACAATTGCTGGGTCGTACAGTAGCTCTATTTTTAATTTTTTGAGGAACCTCCATACTGTTTTCCAGAGTGGCTGCACCAGTTTGCATTCCCACCAGGGGTTGGGCTAATTAAAGGCTGTGTAAACACAAGGCATTTTATTTTGTATTTAAAAAAATTTTTTTAACGTTTACTTGTTATTGAGAGACAGGGAAACAGAGCATGAGCAGGGGAGGGACAGAGAGAGAGGGAGATACAGAATCCGAAGGAGGCTCCAGGCTCCGAGCTGTCAGCACAGAGCCCAACGTGGGGCTCAAACCCACAGATCGCGAGATGGTGACCTGAGCCGAAGTCGGTCGCCTAACCGACTGAGCCACTCAGGTGCCCCCTTTTTTTTTTTTTTTTTTTAATTTTTATTTAAAAAAAAATTTTTTTTTTTTAACGTTTATTTATTTTTGAGACAGAGACAGAGCATGAACGGGGGAGGGTCAGAGAGAGGGAGACACAGAATCTGAAACAGGCTCCGGGCTCTGAGCTGTCAGCACAGGGGCCTGATGCGGGGCTCGAACTCACGGACCGCGAGATCGTGACCTGAGCTGAAGTCGGCGCTCAACCGACTGAGCCACCCAGGCGCCCCTCAGGCGCCCCTTTTAAGTTAGCATTATAGATGGATTGCGATATCTGCAGAATATTTTGCTTAAAAATGGTATGCTTGTTGTCCTCTGGGCATTCTTTGGGTCAGAGACTCCGGAGATTTCCCACAGGGGGGCACGGTGCATAGCAGCTGCCATGAATGGGAGGTAGAGGAGGGGCAGAAGTATGTTTCTGCTCTTCTCGCCTGTTATAGTTGTAGGTCGGTGGCATTGTCCACAGATCAGTCCTGGAAGGGCAGTGCAACATTCTTTTCATTGAATTAATTAGCACTCCCACAACTGAACTTTAGCCAAGTCATTGCTTGATAATTGGCATATTTCTTCCCTGACATGCTGATAATCCAGTTATTGCTTTAAGGTTATATTAAAATGTTTGACTCTTTCAAACCTTAGACCACCAGACTTTCTGAAATAGTTCTTTGTTTTAGCAACAACAAAAAAAGAGAAGCCTAAATAATCTATTACTGATTGTTAAACCATTATGAACTGCCCTTATTCATGGAAATATTTAAAAGATTTTATATTTTACATATGTATATGTAAAATATTTAAAATGTAGAGCAAGTGGAAAGTGAATCCAATTTTGGATCTGCTGAATTTGAAGAGCCTGGTAGCACCTGGGTTTTTAAGAGTGATGTCCAGGGGGAGAGAAGGGTTGAGGAATCCTAGCTGAGTGTTTCTGGACAAGCTGCTTAATACTTTTTAGCCTTTACAAAAGACTTGAAACCTGGTTTTTAGGGTTGTGTTAGAGATTAAATGAAGAGTCCTATAAAGCATACAGTTGACCCTTGAACAGTGTAAGGGTTAGGGCTGTTGACCACCCACCCCCTCTCCCCCCACCCCGACCCCCCGTCAAAAATCTGCATATAACTTTTGACTCCCTCAAAAGTTAACTATTGATAGCCTCCTGTTGACCAGAAGACTTATTGATAACATAAGTGGTCAAGTTACACATATGTTGTATGTTATATGTACCATATCCTATATTCTTACAGTAAAGGGAGCTAGAAAAAAAAATGTTATTGAAAAAATCATAAGAGAAAATACATTTAGAATACAATACTGTATTTAATGGAGAAAAAAGAATCTGTGTCTATGTGGAGCTGTGCAGTTCAGGCCCATATTGTTCAAGGGTGAGTGGTACTAAGAACAGAGTATGTGCTCAATAGATACTCTCTTTTCCGTTTCCCTTCTTGTGGATTTCAAGGATAGTTGTAAAACGTTTTTACACATTTAGGAACACCACTTTCTCCAAATATAAGCCTCCTGGGCTGGTTCCAGTTTGTTCGCTTATCTTGAAAATTGGAACTTCAGACTGCATTTGGCGTTCAAGTATGAATCCCACTACTGTTTAGACTATGGCAGGAGATGACTTCATAGTCCCTACATGTCTTATTCCTATTAACATGTCCCATGTCACGTTAGCTATTTTACAAGACAATGCCTTGCTGATTCATCTCAGTTCTTCAGTTCCAGAATGGCATGGTGTCAAAGATGCAGTGACGCTGTCATTTTGATGAGGAGATGTGAGAACAGTTTTCAGTGTGAGAATCTCCTTAGCATTACAAAGCATTCATTTTTGTGGAAAGAAGGCTTCAGGAAGCCCAGGAATTGACTAAAATAACCTTTTTTTGTTTGTTTGGTATCAAGTAGAGAACCTATATGAAGCTTGAGTGATTGGTGATGGGGAGCACCATTGTATGAACGGAGTTTTGGTCTCCTTTCCTAGAGTGGACAATAAGGAGTTTACCTGGTGCCGCAGCACCACTGAAATCTAGAGCACTGAGAGCTCACTGCAGTGCCGGGTGATTGAAGGTCCTAATATTCTCTTTTTTTCTTTCATCCTGGCTCACCCCATTTTCAACAGTTCCAAAGGTTAAGTTAGCATCACACAGGGAAGAGGAAATGGCAGGTGATCAGAGTGGTAGTTCAAAATGACCAAGTAATTCCAGAAATTCAAGAAAGTAATTGTTTCTCAAGTGCCTATTAGGATTGGGTTGCCTTAGAGTCTGTACGACTCAGAAGTGATTAGAGGAGTTTTGTGGCTTTTCTAATCTCTGCTGGCTGGGACTGGTCTCAAGCTCCAGAGTAAGCAGCAGGGGGATGAGAAATCTCAAGGACCCAAATGTGGACACTGGCTCTCTTTTCCACTGTGAAGAAGATCTGTGTCTGTAACTTGACACAGGACCAGTCCACCAAAGCAAATTGGACTTTTTTTTTTTTTTAATGTTTATTTTTGAGAGAGCAAGCAAGCATGTGGTGGAGGAGCAGAGTGAGAGGGAGACAGAGACTCCCAAGCAGGCTCCATGCTGTGAACACAGAGCTGATGTGGGGCTTGAACTCATGAGCTGTAAAGCAGATTGGGCTCTTATGGTACATTAACTTTATATTGTTTAAATGAAACACTTCCGATCCATTTGAAAGTGTTTGTTCCACTAGAACTAGAACTCGGAGATGGTTGCATAAATCAGAACTGTTTTGTCCGTTGCCTGGATGATACCTAAGCTGTCTGGGTAAGTCAGTTCATGAGAGATGAGATAGAAGACAAAAACCAGGGGTGCCTGGGTGGCTCAGTAGGTTAAACATCTGACTCTTTTGATTCGGCTCAGGTCACGATCTCAAGGTTTGTGGGTTTGAGCCCTGCGTGGGGCTCTGCACTGGCAGTGTGGGGCCTGCTTGGGAATCTCTCTCTTCCTCTCTCTGCACCTTCCCCAGTCACATGTGTGCATGTGCTTGCTCTCTCTCTCTGTCTCTCTCTCTCTGTCTCTCAAAAATAAACATTAAAAAAAAAAAAAGACAAAAACCACAGTGGCACTGATTTTGTCTTTCACGCCCTAGTGTGAGCTGGCTAATAATGGTTTTAGGTTCAAAATCTGTTAACAGACTTATTTTGATAGCAACATTGCTTTTATGCTTGAGTTTCTGAAATCTGATCTTTTATAATAGGCCCATGGCAAATGTTCTTTGTCAGCCTTGTGAAAGCATATGATGTTAATGATCTAGCTGGGAGCTTCCTCAGCAAAGTGCCTGGTAGGGTGCAGTCTAACTGAACTGGTAGTGAGACCCCTAAAGATCTTACTCTAGTATAGATGTCATTATCCCGCTTTCAAATGACCTCCTCACCACCACCATGCTGCCGTGACTGTGGGTTCTAATGTAAAAAGAACATGAGACTTTTTGAGAATTTGTGAGCAGAGAATGTAGAAGAAGGAAAGAAACTGTGAAAAACAAATAACTTTGGAGGACACAGAATACGATGTGGCAGGTCTAGCCTATAAACACAGTGAACTTCCTATCCTAAAAGGAAGAATAAATCTTCCCCTGCATTGCCTCCTATACTGGCCTCTCATTATTTCACTTCATTGTCCTTATTTGGAATAAGAGCAGTATTGTAGGATTATAAAGATGGCTGTCTCTTTAACTTTTGTTTCAACATCTTCATTTAAAGGGGTTACCGGTGTTTCATGCAAAGGTCCATTTAATCGGATTGCCTTCCTAATCCCTAAATATGAGCAATTAAATAGGGGCAGAAGTTTTGATTTGTAGGGGGAGAGGAAGGAAAGGAGAAGAATGTAATTTTGGAGACTGATGACACTTTGGAAGAGAGATGGGCTGGTTCTGTGGCTTCATTGGGGATTTAGAGTAGGGGTGATAGGAGGGCTGTGAGCACTTAGCCACCTATGGGGGTGGGGAGAGAGGTGCGTAAATGGGGCTTTGTCCAAAAGAAAATTTGAAATTGGCAAAGTGTTTCTAGTTTTGCCAGTAGAAAAATGCAGAGAAAATTCTCCTCCTGTACACACCACAGGCCTCCTTACACCACAGGCCTCCTTTCGACCAGTTCAGCAGTGATAGTATCAGGCACACAGCAGACTGAAAAGGCCTTTGTGGGTCCATTTTTAAGCTTTATCAACCATTTAGCAGTTACCAAAGATAATTAAAATGTACTCACAAGAATACGTGTGTGTGAGTGTTTATACCAGTTCCAGATGGACACTGGAAAACAACCAAGGTGTCCATCACCCAGGGAATGGTTAAACCAATAGTTGTATCATTTATAAGTGGACTGCCACTCAAAAAAGGACCCAACTATGGCTATATACAACATGCACGGATTGCAGAAACATCGTGCTGAGTCAGAAGGGTGACATGAATGATTGCACACTGTAGGAATCATTTATTTGAAGTTTTGAAACAGGCAGAACTAGTATTTACAGAAAGATCGGTAGTTGTTTGGGTCTTGGCATGGGGATTAAGGGAATTTTGGGGGTTTGGTGGGAAGGTTCTAGATCTTGATGTGGAATGATTACATGTGTATACAGTTGTCACAACACACTTAACTGTACATTCAAAGTGAGTATATTTTAAGTAAATTATACCTCAGAGTTGATTTTTTTCAGTTTCCGTTAAAAAAGTTAAAAAAAAAAAAAGTAAAGAAAGTACTAATTATGACCCTGTTTCTATAGAAAAACGTTACTTTCCAAGTGTAACAAACCAGTTAAAAAATAACTTTCTAGGCTGTAATCCGTAAGTAATGGGGGACTATCAGCACTTTTATACTGGTCCATTTTGATTGTTTTGAAATGTCCTTCTGGATTACATGCTTATTTCGAAAGCTTTTGGGGACTTTTTAAAGTGTATATTTTAACAGGGTTTTCCTGTAGATCTTTGGCAAACTTAAGGAGTAAACAGTATAAACAGTATTACTTTCTGGCACATTTTCCTCTTGTCTTTCTTTAAGTGTCTCTTCAGTTCCTGTTGTTCCTGCCTTTGAATTTAGCAGGCCAGCAAAACTATCCTATCCCTGAAATGAAGAGAAAACACCTAACATATGGGAGAAGCCTAGCAGAGCAAAGTGGCTGATAGAATTCCAATGGGCTATCAAATAGGCAAAAAAAACTAGGGAAGCTGATTTCCCGCTTGAGGCAGACATAGGTATTTGAGGTTTACTGAGTTACCAAAATGTGTGTTCGTTCTTGTCTTCTCAGGTTCCTGCACCGATGGGTATTTATTTGGAGAGTTAGCTACTTGAAGAGCTCCTAGTTTAAGATCTCAAAATTTCATAGCTATTATCTTGTCAAGGTAAACCTAAATTTGATGAAACCCAAATTAAAGGGAATTAAGTGTCTGAAGAAATCAGTATGTTGTATATTTGGCATGTAAAATGTGGGATGAAGTGGCTGTTCAGTTTTCAAGGCGGCTCCTCTCTTCATCTAGATATGGTATGTTGGAGTTGAAGACCAAGTTCACCTGGGCAGCCAGACAATGACCTAGAGTTCCTTTCCTGATCAAAGCCTTCTTCAGGATAACTCCTCTTTCTTAATACTGATAACTTGGCTACAGGAACCACTTCACCCTTGAGGGGCCTGCTTAGGTAATGAGTAGAAATGGCACCAGACTTGGAGTTTGACTCATGTTCAAGTCATGACCCCTGGCCAGCACTGTGACCTCCATTTCCTCATCTGTAAAAGGGGGATGTCCACAGTGGTTTATGGAAAATTGGATGAGATGAAAGAAGCGGCAACTTCTGGCATTGTGCCTGGCACATAATTGGCTAGTGACTTTGTTTCCTTTGTTGGGCAGCTTCCTGGCTCTGGTCCATATCACATACAACTGTATGTCCAGTGACACCCTAAGCATTTTGCGGAATGCTTGACTGATTAGTAGGGGGCTAGAGGAGTTTGTGATCCGTGTGTGGCTCCTTTTGAAATGGAGGTGGTGCACCTTTATTTCCTGGTCTCTTGTGTACTTTGCCTTCCCGATATACAGTGGTGTGACTGGAATTGCAGACAGCAGGCTGGGCTGCTGAGAATCAGTCTGATGTTGGAAGCTCATTACCTGTGATTGCAGTAGGGGAAAGAGGTGTGACTGTGTAAATGGAGCTTGATATGCTATTGAAATAACTCAGCAGATTCTTAAAGAAGAAAGAAGTAAAGGGGGGGGGGCGGGGGGACCTGACCACCCTCTGTGGCAACATTTCCTTGATATGCTTCTCCTAACACTGCAACACCAGATAGAAGATACGGTGTATTTTGCCTCAACATTTTACACTTTGGTCAGAGAAGACACACTTAGCACAAGGTAATGAACATTTCTGTTCCATGGCAAAGTATTTGTAAAAACTTAATTACATCATTGGCGTTTCTGTTCTGAGTCTAATTCTGGTAGTCTGTACGTGGATAACCTGCTCCTATCCAATTGTAGGTCTAGGCAATTGTGGAACGGAAGCAATTATCCAGCTGATGTAAAGAAATCCTGCCAAGGAGGAAAGAAAGGCGCCCCTCACCCTCTTGTCAATTACTCCAAATTGGTGTTTATAGGGAATTAAATTCCCTGGTAATTGCCCCCCCCCTCCGCCCCCCACCTCTTTCCTTTGTCTGTTAAAGCCCTCATCAGAGGCTTTTCCTGAAAGCCCTAGGAATATTTCCGGCTACTTCTCCAAGTCAGGCTGGTGAGCCGGCTGTTAAACACCCACATTCTTCGGTGCCTCCGGCAAGGATTGGTCTTAGTTTGGGGGGGATTAGATGACCCATGAGAAAGAATACAAAAATATGCCTGCCTCAATTTGCTGACCCATGTTTGCTGTGCAGGAATTCACAATGTGATGGCCTACAGTTGGCTGCTATTAAAGATTATGCAGGTCTCCTTTCCAGCATGGACCAGTCCAGGGTGGACTTTCTTCCCCTGTGGAGAGCACCGAGGGGGAGGTGTTGTGGAGGGAGCCTAGCATTAGCGATCGGTGTATGGAGTCTTGTCACAGAACCGCCACCCTTCTGCTGTATTATTTTCTAGGCCTCCTACCTATTCTGGGCCTCAGGTTTCTCATATGTAGAATGTAATAGGAGCTTATTTTCCAGCCAAGCTTCTAGGGTTTTTGTCAAAAAATAAACGTGACATTTATAATGACAAGTTGGAAATGAACACCTTAAAAAACAAAGCACTTGACAAATGTAAGATGTTATTAAATGTAAACTCAATGACCTTATTTCAGTGCTCACATTAGAGAAACAACATTTGAAGTCTTCTGGGGACACACAAATGATTGGAAAGCTTAAATTTGCCTTTGGCAAGGATCTGTTAGGACAGATCCATATGCCACAGGGCCACCTTATCTCTATGAATATCATAACTGAACTTTCTTTTTCTGTCATTTAATCTTTGTCCTTTATTTTCAAGCACTGGGAATAATGGGTACCCTGGGAGATTTTTACAAATAGTGAAAATAAGTATAAGGACCTATGGGAGATGAGCAGAGATTCTTTAATTTTTTTTTTTTTTTTTAATGTTTAGTTTTGAGAGACTGAACGCAAGTAGGGGAAGAGCAGAGAGCAAGGGAGACATAGAATCTGAAGCAGACTTCAGGCTCTGAGCTGTCAGCACGTTAGCCCATTGCGGGGCTCGAACCCACGAACCGTGAGATCATGACCTGGGCCGAAGTCAAAGGCTTAACTGAGCCACCCGTATGCCCCAAGAAGAGATTCTTTAAAAAATAGGCAGTGTAGTTTTAAAATCCCTTTTTTTCAGAAGTGGCCCACTCAGGAACAGAAGAGAGTTGTTAACTTAAATTGAAGTTAACACCCAGTACTGCCCTTTCTTTACTTAGTGAGACATATGGTGAGAACAGATTTCTCTGGTCCTCTGCAGCCTCTGTGACTGGTCACCATGTTCATGTGACATTGGCTCAGTTGCCTCACTTCAAAGACTCCATGATGCCTTGGAGTCCTAATGCCCCTTTTGTCATCCTGCAGACCGTGATAAAATTAATTCCTTTTTAACTTTCCGAGACATGACCATTTTTACAAAACAGGAAAATGAAAGGAGTCTCCAAAGTGGTACACAGAACATCCAGTTTGCAGAAGAGAGAGCTCAGGCCTGTGCTTGGCTGGAGGATGGCTTGGCTGTGAGTTTCATTTAAGAAACAAGTAAAAGGACAGGGTGGGAAGCATAGGGAACGCCTTCGGTGAAATGCCAAAGGGGCCAGTTATTATTATTGGAAGACTTGGAAATGGCCGGGCCTTGTGGACCTGGGCCCAAGTGCCATGGTCTTTGTGGAGATGGCAAGTGTGCCTCGCCTCAGCGAGGTCTGCACAGAAGGAGCTTGTTTCTGACTTGTTTGCTTCCCCCCCGACCCCGCTCACCTCCTTTAGAGTGGTGAAATACATGTTTACTCTTCATGGAGCCGAGGAAAAGGCAGACGGCCCAGGAAGAGACTAATAATGAGGCCCCTTTGGAAGGTGTGAGACAAGTTGGCAGCACGGCTGCCCGGGAAAACACAATGGGTCTTTGTTTGCCATGGAGAACGCTAGAAGTCCTGGTGTCTCATGCTCCAGGGTTCTGTAGCTCTGGGGAGCCTCGCCCTCCCTGCCTGTGCCAAGCAGGGCTGTCTGATTGGATTGCTGGTGCACACAAATGCCTCTTCATCTCTGCCTGTGACCCGCCAGAGCATCTCTTTGTTGTTACTGGGGTATGCTGAACTGACCCTTCCGCAGCCCCCACTCTCTTGGGGCTTCTTCACTCTTCTGGAAGGATGGCTGGGAAGCGGTCGTTGGCATGTGTGGTGGCGGCAGCACCGCGTGCAGGCCATCGGAGAAAACCCGTCAGAGGAGAGAGCGGCCCTGCGTTGGCCCCTCACCCTTGGCTTTTGGCCCCCTCTGCCTCCCGAGAGCCAGCGCATTTGGTTCCCTGCCTTTGTGCCGGGGGCAGGACAGCACCACCTCCTTGGCTTCCCTTTCCCCTTTGGAAGCCAAAGTCACTCCTCCAACTGGGGAACTGGGAGTTTCTTGTGCATGCTGCCGGCTCGGTGGGGAGATCAGAATGGGGATTCTAACCGCTCGAGTGAAGAGTTGGCAGGGGCGCATGTGCTGTGCCATTGTTCGTTAGCTGTAAGGGAACTGCAAAAACAAGTGTCTAGAATTAGATTCAGTGCTCCAGGACCCCTTTCCTTTTTCCATTTAGACTTTCTCAACAGAAGCTGCTTTTCGCTTGATTAACTGTACAAACTCTCTTTGGAGTTTTGTATTTTGGAAACCACGTTGCCAAAGGATAATTGTTAGGTCTGTTGTCAGAGCCCCAAATAAATTCCTCATAATATAAAATGGAGAAGAAAGAATAGAAGGCTTTCATCTATCTTCTTGCCTATTAGTGAAAGACTACTGAGTGACCTAGTTCATCTGCATATTAAATGTGCTAGACCTATCTCTGTCCCCACCCCCCCCTTGCTTTGTTCCCTTGGAAACGATGCCCTGGCTCAGAAATTGCACGAGGCCTGCTGCAGATGTGAGAAGGCAGTTAATGGGGAGATGTTGGATTTTTGCAAGGTCTTCAGTGGTTAGTAGAAAAGAGAGGAAGGGGAAAAAAAAAATTAGAGGTTTGCTCTTCTGGTAACAGATCCAGAATAGTACTTTTAAATGAATTGGAAGCCGTTTTTACCTAGATTTTAAAAGGAAATCATACTATAGCTTCTTCTAACTTGAGACTACCCTTAAAGATCTTTCCCAGTACATTTGGCTGTGTAGGAGGTCAGGTGCCCGTGGACACAAGATTCAAAATGTGCCATTAGGGAATCTTGAAGCTCACTGCTTTAACAGCGCTGGTTCTTCCAGATTGTGTCGTGGTGTCTTATTTTGTCAGGCCAACTTTTTCGGGAGACTGAGAAACCGGATTTAAAAATAGGATTTAGTCAGCGGCCAGAGAGCAAAATTGGCTCATCTTCTCAGCTGCATATGTAGTCTCCATGTCGTGGTGCCGCAAGGAACCTTCATGATCTCCAACGGGGTCTCATCTCACAGTTGAGATTGGTGTCCAGGGAAGGAAGCTCGATCGTCCAAGGCACAGATCTGGTTTGGAGCACATTCTGGATTAAAAATCAGATTTCTTGACTCCCGGGTCTTGTGCTCTTTCAACATCAGTCCCGACCTCAAGAAACCACTTCCTCTGAGCTATATCAGAGGTAAGGGCAGGTAAAGGCAGTGCAAGAATGTTATTCTCTTGAAGCTGGCCACCAGTCTGTTGGCTTGAGAAATGGTGGGAGGAGGAGGCATGGTGTCCTCAAACTTTAGGTCTCCTCTTGTTGGTATTTGTTGTTGAGAGAAGGAAGTAGATGGAGTCTGGAACCTTGGGTGCTCTGAGGATAAATTGTCAAAACATGCCTTGAGTCGATTCTCTAGGCACCTCCATTTTCTCTGAAGTCTGATTCATCATGCTTTGCATGGTGATAGTCCTGTAGTATGAGGAGGCAGATGTCCTTTAGGGTTCTCCTCTTGGAACCTTGGGACAAGGACAAGTTAGCTTGAGGCGATCACAGAATCTTTGACTTGGGAAGCCTGCAGGTTAAAGTAGGAACCAGTTGTGTCTTTGCAAATACTCTTGTGTATTTGCTCCTCATTTGTAAGTCTGTTTTCTTACCTGCTGGTTATTTGTTCATTGATTCATTTATTCAACAGTTATTGAGCTGGTGTTAAGTGCTTACGTAGTACAATGGTGCTTGGGAAGCAGGGTTGAGTATTCTACACACTCTCCAGCCTCAGTAATACTTAGGCATATGTGCTTGTTCAGTAACTGGAAAATTTTAAATAAAAAGCATTTTTGACTGCTTACCTTGAATGTTAAGGATTGGATAACTTTTCCGTAAGATGGCAGTCGCTCAAGTGTCCTTATTATATAGTAAGAGTAATTCAGAAGGTCTCGCCACTCCTTTTCCTCCAAACAAGCTCTGGTGCCAGAGGGTATAGTGGGTCCCATGGCCTTTGGCTCAGGGGGTGTTTTGAGATTGGGAGGTGAGTTTAGGGGCAGAGAAGGAGCCAGGGTCAAGGATGGCAGGTGCCAGTCTGTGTATGTGTACAAATACCGCAGAGCCCTATTGACTGCGTGGTGGAAGTTGGATGGGAATAGGGAATGGTGAAGCAGCACATCCTCCCAGGTGTGGTGGAAAGAAAGCCTGCCATGACCCAGGCTCCCTGTGGGGCACTGTACATGTACTCTCCCACTCCCTCCTCTGAACTACATGAGGGTGGTCTGGTTACCTACTTCCATATTGCTGATGAGAACACTGGTGCACTGAGGATCAGCAACACAGACAAGGTCATGGGGTCATGGGAGGGAGCAGGCGCTTAATCTGAGACTCTCTGCTCTCTGAGCCCCCCTGGCTCTTGCCTTCATGCAACCCTCTTCTCTCAAGTTGAAAATTTGTCAGGATCATGGGGCTAATTGCCTTCCTTCTTTTAATCATTCAAATGCCATCTCTGTAGAGATAAAATGAAGGAAATTTATGCTGGTGTATGAAGAATAAAAGTAGAAATCTAGGACCAAACTGGTAAAATGAAATAGAAGTGAAAGGGGTCAATGCATGGCCTTGACTTTCAAACCACTTTGCCTGGATTATTTCAGTTGACAAGTTGAATTGGGTTACGGTTGAGGGGGATAGTGGGAATGGAAGGTGGGTGACTTCTGGATGAATACAACATTTTGTGTTCTAGATGTAAGTAGATCTGCCTCTTCTTCTTGTAGATACCAAGGACTGTGTTTTGTTTTTGTCTCACATAGGGAATTCACAACTCATGGTAGTTATTTTACATCTCCTGTGGGTACCATGCTTTCATGCATATTTGTCTTCATTCTGGTCATTAGTACTTTGATATAGATCAAACCAACGTAACCCCTGCCCTCAGGGACTTGCAGTTTTAACAAGGGAGACACCTTAATTACAACATACAGTTGGCCCTTGAACAACCCAGGGTTTACGGGCACTGGCCCCCATGAACTTGAAAATTCATGTGTTAGAAAATAAATAAAATGGGAGCACCTGGGTGGCTCAGTCGGTTAAGCGTCCAACTTCGGCCCGGGTCATGATCTCACAGCTTTGTGAGTTCGAGCCTCATATGTGGCTCTGTGCTGACAGCTCAGAGCCTGGAGCCAGCTTCAGATTCTGTGTTTCTCTCTCTCTCTCTCTCTGCCCCTCTCCCACTCGTGCTCTGTCTCTCTCTCCTTCAAAGATAAATAAACATTAAAAAAATTTTAAAAATAAAACTCACATATAATTTTTGACTCTCCCAAAACTTAACTACGAATTGCCTACTATTAACCGGAAGCCTTACTGATAACATAAACAGCAAATTAACATCTATTTTGTAAGATCTACATGTGTGTTATATACCGTGTTCTTAGAATAAAGTAAGCTAGAGAAAAAAGCTAAGAAAATCACAAGGAAGAGGAAAACGGATGCAGTGCTGCACTGTATTTATTGGGAAAAAAATCTGCATGTAAGTGGACCCATGCAGTTCAAACCTGTGTGCTTCAAGACTTAACTGTAGTGGGATTAGTGCTGGGGAGGCACTGATAAAGAATATAATGTGAATTCATCTTTGAATTTTAGCGATGTGGAAAATAAGCTAGTAGGAAGACATTCTGGACTTCATTTTACAAGGAGCTGGAGAATTCCTGAAAGAAAAAAAAATGTTCTGCAGCATTGTTTGCCTCAAGAGTTGGGATTTTAAGCTTAGGGTAGAGATCACTGTGGGTGTCTTGTCGATGAGGCTTCTGTTCACATCTGTGTGTGGCAAGCCGGTGAATGCCGTCCTGCACTTACTATCAGGACTGGAAACAAATCTCTTCTGCATGCTTTTCCATTTCATTTTACTCCTGCGTGTGTCGTGTGCATTGACTTTCCTTGCAGGTTTGTATGAACTTGGTCCTAGACAGCATCATAATTTGAACCAGATTACTAGTGGTAATCTCTTGGGCCCAGACATCCTGGTCAGCACCCGAGTTTCTCCCTACTGGGCCCCTAAGTTGACCTCCATGTCTAGTTAGTCTTGTGAAAAATAGTGGGATTTGGTTTCATGCTGTGGGTCTCTTAGGAAAAAAAAAGGGGGGGGAGGGGGCAGACTGCTGGCTGTACAGGTAATTTGGAAATATTTCTTGTTTTGTTTTGTTTTTTAATCAAAGTTGGTGGCACTGAAAACAATGGGAAAGAATTACCATTCCTTTTTCATACGATGTAAAATCTGCTAATGATGTGATTATAATATATTAAGTTAATTCAGTAAATACAACATTAATCCATTTTGGACTTTATTGTATGGTGTTGTCCTTGTTTGTGGAGTAATGTAATTGTGACAGAGTAATTAGTACCCTACAAAGGGATTAGCAGAAAAGATTGAGATAAAGGAACAGGAGAAAAGGAGTCGCCTAAAAGACCGGGGAGTGTAGAAAGTTCTGAGTGTAGAAAGGCTTCCTGAGGGCAAGGTTATGCATTCCTGACCCTACTTGCACATGGAAATCTGCTAGTGATGATCGACTGGGTTATCTAGGGAAAACATATTAGAGATGACAGAGTTCTGAGGTGGAACCCCTTTTCTCGGTAAGCAGTTTGGGATGTTCCAGCCAAGCCACCCACACTCCTTTGGGCTTTGCTATATTCTCTGAAAGGTTTTCCCATCTCTGTAGTTACATGTTTTCGTTATTTTGTTGTTAAAATATCTTCTTGGCTGTCCTCGATTCTATACAAGTCTTAGAAAATGAAACTCAAATCAGGAGTTCCTCAAAATGAGTACTTGTTTTCTTTTGAGAGCATAATGAGCCTCTCAGAGCCAACAAATTGTTCCAGTTACTTTTTCTTGCCCCTTTTACTGGTTCTGGGGTTTCTAATGGTCAGCCTGTGCTTCCAGATTGAAGTCATTAACTTTGGTCCACAAAGGAGGGATTTGAGTAGAGGCAGTAGAGGGGAGAGAATGGAGATCTAGCCAGAGTCTCTCGTTTTCCACAGAAATTACAGTTGGAAAAAACTCCAGGAACAAATTACATACTTCTTCACAGCCCCTTCCTGGGCAGCAGACAGGAAGCTCTTTCTATACCTGTCTGCACCTGGCTGACATTGTAAACATTCTTAAGTGGCAGGTTTCTCATTTTTAATTGAAAAATAGGCTTTCATGTTGTTAAAAATTCTGTGGTTTGGCTTTAAAATCGAATATCTCAATTTATTCACAAGAAAATTAGACATGGTTTCTAGTTTTCTTATAATTTGTCCAACAGTGTTATTCACTGTTCATATTGGCTGTTATGGCCATCATCTTGGTGATCTGGTGTCTGTTCTCCTCTCCGTGACTTTTCTCCGGGCAGCCTTCTCCAGGTTGCGTAGGTGAGTTGTTGTCCACTGCTCTGTGCAGGAGAGTTGAAGAAGCGAGTGTATATGGGGCTTCCAGCCTACCCTGGACGGCAGAGCTTGGGGTAATTCTACCCTCAAAATCTTCCCAGTGTGCATCAGAGTGAAAGAGGTCAGCTAGACAGCTCAGCCTTGCCGGAACTGAGCAGTCTGGGTCAGGAGAGTTTTCCCTGGACTTTGGGGTGGGGTAGGCCGGTCCATGCAGCCCCCTTCATCAGCCTCCATTTGCACTAGCTGATCAGAATGGGCGGTCACCACCCACGATAGTTTCTCAGACCTCTGTGTGTAAAACCTGCATCTGAACATGTATGTTTACAATTGTGATGGACAAGAGCTTATTTTCCTTAGAGCAACGGACCATTCTTTTTCACCTAGTATTTCTGTTTTCTCTGGGCAAATAGGCATGAAAGGTTTTGTTTGTTTGTTTTCCTAGACAAAACCTGGAGAGACTCACTAATGGAAAAAAAGGTTGTTGTGTAATGTGAAAATGTCACAGAGCAGATGTCTTAGCCAATCATCATGTATGCATATAAATTATTTTACGGAATGATTTAAACATCCTCTTGGATCTAAAGATTTTTTTTTTAAAAACCTAATCTGGCATATAAATACAAGTGTGTAATATCAACAATAGCCAAAGTATGGAAAGAGCCCAAATGTACATCGATGGATGAATGGGTCAAGAAGATGTGGTATGTGTATACAATGGAGTATTATGTGGCAATCAAAAAGAATGAAATCTTGCCATTTGCATCTACGTGGATAGAACTAGAGGGTATTATGCTAAGCGAGATTAGAGAAAGGCAAATACATGACTTCACTTATACGAGGACTTTAAGACACAGAACAGATGAACATAAGGGAAGGGAAGCAAAGATAATATAAAAACGGGGGGGGGGGGGGACAAAACATAAGAGACCCTTAAATATGGAGAACAAACAGAGGGTTACTGGAAGCATTGTGGGTGGGGGGATGGGCTGAATGGATAAGGGGTATTAAGGAATCTACTCCTGAAATCATTGTTGCACTATGGTAGCTAACTTGTATGTAAATTTAAAAACAAATTTAAATAAATACAAATGTGTGAAAAATTTCACACATATTCTTACATAAAGTTTCATAAATTGCAGCAAAATAATTTTTTTAAAAAACTTTTCATGTCCATCCTTCATATTGCTTATGAAGATCTGATTTGAATAAACCTAACTTGGACACTTTTGCTCTCCATAGATAAGCCTAAGTACCCTCTTTTTTTTTTTTCCAACGTTTTTTTTTTTTTTATTTATTTTTGGGACAGAGAGAGACAGAGCATGAACGGGGGAGGGGCAGAGAGAGAGGGAGACACAGAATCGGAAACAGGCTCCAGGCTCCGAGCCATCAGCCCAGAGCCTGACGCGGGGCTCGAACTCACGGACCGCGAGATCGTGACCTGGCTGAAGTCGGACGCTTAACCGACTGCGCCACCCAGGCGCCCCCTAAGTACCCTCTTAATGCTGCATGAGGTGGCTAGGATTAGAGAAAGTCTTGAAAAGCGACCTTGGTAATGGGGAGTGATACTGTGTGTGGAAGCCTTAATGTTGAAGTACATTCTTGTAATGCAATTTTTCTGTCTTTTTTGTTATCTTACCATTTTAGTGGGAAAATGAATAACCATGTTGTTTCAAAGAAGTGTTAAAAAATAATCAAATTTAACAGAATGGAGCTCTGGCCTTTGGTTAAACATTCATTTCCTCAGCTCATGTTCCTGCGTGCGCGCGCTCTCTCTCTTTTAAAACAGAACTAGGAGGGGCGCCTGGGTGGCGCAGTCGGTTAAGCGTCCGACTTCAGCCAGGTCACGATCTCGCGGTCCGTGAGTTCGAGCCCCGCGTCGGGCTCTGGGCTGATGGCTCAGAGCGTGGAGCCTGTTTCCTATTCTGTGTCTCCCTCTCTCTCTGACCCTCCCCCGTTCGTGCTCTGTCTCTCTCTGTCCCAAAAATAAATAAACGTTGAAAAAAAAAATTAAAAAAAAAAATAAATAAAACAGAACTACGAATCTTTTCTTTTCTGCAGAGTTGCATGGGTTGTGCTATTAATTCTTTCTCAGGTTGCTCATTGGTTTAGGGCACCAGAAATTTAACTTGCTCCTGGTTCATGTGAGAAATGCTGCACTGAGGCATAGGTTGGTGGAGGTTCAGTGGTTGGTGGTGGTTTTTCCTCCCTCTGATTGAGGTTATGGTGGTTCTGTTACAGGAAGAGGAACATGTGTGCACACACTGGAGGATGTCAGGATGGAGCTGGGAGCATGGCAGGAGCAGGGCCAGCTTGGGCTTCTTGGGAATGGAATACTGGTGGAGATGTTCTGTGGCAGTTGACCATGCCCTCTCTGAGGACCTGGGGGCGGCAGCTGTTGTGCTTCAGGGCTTTGTGTGGAGGAAAGCTGCCCACTCCCCAGCTGTTCCACCCAGCACATCTCCCTGTGCCCTTGACAGTCATAATCACGCCAGGGGTATTTATTATGTACTAAAGAGAGAATACAGGACAATGGTCAATGTTGTGGGGCACATGTGGGTGGAAAACAGACCATCTTACTTTCTCTAGAAGCTTCCAGCAGGTGTGCCTTGGGGTGGTGCCCTGCTCAGGTTAGAGGAGGGGACTCCTGAGATGGCCAGAGAATGACGAGAGGAGAAGCGGAGAGCTGTGCTGGACCTGGAAGGAAGGAGGTGGTGCTGTCTACTTTTGTTAAATGGGACAAAGACAAGAATGAAAAGAATGTTGAGGTTTGGGTGGATGTATAGTTTTGTTTACTCTTTCGGATGCAGTATGCTGGGAGGACCCGTTTCTCAATGCTTGTTTCATCCTAGAGCTCAACAGTTCTGTCTATTCCACATAACTTCACATTCCTCTGCAGGGAATTTCAAGTCTCAAATCCAGTGGGTGTGGATTTTCTAAATAAAGGGCAAACTATTCTCCACTTTCAAAAAGGAAAGGGACTGTGACTGTTTTGTTTGCATCCTATCCCCCAAGCCCAGCACAGGGTTTGGCATATTATATATGCTAATAAATACTGGTGAAAAGAAGGGAACAATCGAGGGGTTATTGTTTGGGAAAGAGCCAAACAATATCCTATGGGAGGGGGAATTCATCTTTCAGTAAATAAAACCAAATATAATTGTGGGATTATTTTCTCTTCAAGTGTAAGCATTTAGGGGGATGGTGAGTGAACTTTTTCACAGGTGGGTTTGCTCTTCAGGGATATAAAGGTGATAGGGTTTTCAGGGCATGTTTCAAGTTCATGCCTGGGGGAGGGTCAGTGAGATTTGGGACTGCCTCTTGACCACGCAGCTTTGCATAATTGATTAACTCTGCGTAGCTGTTTGCATTTCTTTCCTAAAATAAATTTCATTTTCTAATTAGCTCTCCAGAATTAATAAGTGTGAAAAACAGGATGTGTGTTGAATCTTATCATCTGATGTGATGTGGGCAGCTCCTCGATAAGGTATCATTCATGATCTTGAATCTCAGGGCATTCTTCATTCCTGAATTGGTAAACAGGTCCTGAAAACAACTAATATTTATCATTTACTATGTGCCAGGCATTGAACTGAGGACTTCACTGAGTTACTTCCTTTGATTTATCTTTTGATCATAAGAGGCACCCTAAGAGTTAGCACTACGGGCATCTCCATTTCAAGCTGTGGGAACTGATTCACAAAGTGGCGGAGCCACTCAGTGTTGACACAGCCTTGAGTTAGTAGAGTTGGATTTGAGCTGAAACATTTGGGCTCTGGAGCCAGTGCTCCTGCAGTCCAGGCCACCTTGCCGCTTTTCTTTGTCCTGGGCATTCCTGTTTTCCGTGGCGCTTCCTCATTTCTGCTGCCTATCATCCTAACACTTGTCAGATGTGAAACAGTGTGAGTGGGTACAGTATCTGTCTGAAATGAATGAACCCAAATATCATAACATGGGTTAAAGAGCTGGGCAAATCGCATCACTTGCATGATGATAGGTCCTGATCATGTAAGGCATTCACAAGTCAATTTCGGAGCAATACTCTGTGGGAAAGGTACGTATTTTACGCCGGCAGAGATGCTTTGGTAGGAGAAGCCATATGTTGAGAGACGTGGAGTTTCAGGGTGGAAAATTAAGGATTCTGGTTGGCACAACCGTTGGAAAATCTTAAGGGCGGTAAACCTTTCAAATTCAGTACGTTAGTAACTTCTGGATGAGAAGTGCCAGGTACTGTATTTCGTAGCCCTTAAATATAATGTGTGAGCATTGTGGTTGATAAGCAGGGATGACCCTGCTCTTTTCTGCTCATAGAAATATGGAAAAGAAGATGAATTTTTTTTTTTTTTTAGAGTTTCGTTTTAGATTTTTTGAAAAAATGTTTATTGTTGAGAGAGAGAGAGAGTGTGTGCACAGGTTGAGGAGGGTCAGAGAGAGATGGAGACACAGAATCCGAAGCAGGCTCCAGGCTCCAAGCTGTCCGTGCAGAGCCCAACATGGGGTTCAAACCCACATATCGTGAAATCATGACCTGAGCCAAAGTTGGGTGCTTAACCGAGTGAGCCACCCAGGTGCCCTAGATTTTGGGTTTTATCTTAAAGCAGAACATAAAACAATTTTTTAATCTCTATGAATATCTGGATAGAGGACTTAATAAAAGCAATAGCTAAGTTTATGCTAGAAAAAGATCTTTATTAGGCATGACATCTTTTGAATCACAATGTCTGGATAATCAAAGATAATGTGTTCAGATAATCTAATTTGGTGCGCATCTGTTTATTTTTTCCTTAATTACAGGTTGATTGAGTTAAATAATTTGAAGTTTAAAACAATTTTTTTTATGTTTTTATTTTTTGAGAGAGAGAGCGTGAGTTGGGAGGAAGAGAGAGAGAGAGAGAGAGAGAGAGAGAGAGAGAGAGACAGAATCTAAAGCAGGCTCCAGGCTCTGAGCTGTCAGCACAGAGCCCAACATGGGGCTTGAACTCATTAACTGAGAGATCCTGACCTGAGCTGAAGTTGGATGCTGAACCGACTAAGCTACCCAGGCACCTCAGTAATTTGAAGTTTTAATAAGATGGAAAAGTAGATGGGTACACATAAACTGGGGGAGGAAAAAAATACTGTTTTTTTTAATCTTCTTATAAATCACATGAATATCCAGAAGGTGAGAGAATACGCTAGGCCTTCAGAGAAAGGAAATAAATTTTTTTTTTTTATTTTAAGGAAGATGGTTGGAAATGGCAGTGGATATCGTATCCAGGATATTGTACTGTAGCTTCTAATGAAAGAGGAAAAAGTTCCTAGAATATTGTGTGAGGTACTGATTATTTAGAAAAAAATTTAAGCCACAAGAGATATTTTTTCTGTTAACTGAGATATATAAAAGAGCTTGGATATTATTCCTGACCCTCCTTCTCATTCTGAAGAAAAGAAGCGCATGGGTCAACCCCAGTGGCTCAGGGTCCTAGTTACCCAGTAAGTAATCACAGACACCTGGTAAATAGAGAAGAAAACAAGTGCAAGGAGCTGGGTGCTGGCAAACTGTTCAGGTAATATGCGTGTTGAAGAGCATAGAGTGGAATGATTAGCGTTTCTATGGTCTCATTGGGAAAGATGCTGACAGTGTGGGCTTTCTTCTTTACAAATAAATTCACCCTTCCCCCCCCCCGCCCCCTGCCATTAGAGATTTTTTATGTGTTCAAATCATTCCTCCAAATTTAGAAAACCTATATATAAAAGAATGAGTGTGTGTGTGCACATGTGTAGTGCTTATCCCTACTAATTTATATACTTTAAAGTAATTTTACATAGTTTTACAAACATTTGTATATATACAACATATTTTATATTTGTGCTTCATCTTTTTTTCAGTTTACCACTACATCGTGAGCTTTCCTCTGTGTCACTAGATCTTCCCTGAAAAGGGGATTTGTAGGTACTGCGTTTCTGTGGCTGTGGAGAGCCCTGATTTGTCCATCGCTGCCTGGCAGTCCATGCCCCCATGTGTGACGTCTTGTACCTCTTGGCTCCTGTCCATGTGCGTTCCTCATGCTTGTCCTCTGGTCTGGGAACTCCTGCTCCCACCTGCTTCACCCAGCATCTTCACCTTCACCTTCACCCTACTCTTCCTTATTTAAATGGATTTAAATAAAGGGGGAAGTGGGCAAAGACTGGTTTCACTGGATCACAAAAAGTAGGCTTGGTAGGGCAGAACCGTCTCTAACCTGTTCAGTAACGTTGTCATTTATTGGGTGTCCATTGCCGGTCTGGTCCCTTGTTAAGCTCCCTTTGTGCTTTCCCATAATATTCGTCGTTACTCTGGCTTGGAGGTGGTGTTCTCATTTTGGAAAAGACGAAACCAGGGCTGGAAGGAAGGTAGGAGGCAGAGCCAGGATGGAAATACGCGTCTGCCTCTGTGTCCTTCAGTCACACTACTGTTGCTTTTCGTTGTGACTCACTCCACCATGGCCATGGGAGGAGGGGGAGAAATCTCTACAGGGCACATAGTGAACCAGCACAGCTTGTGTCCCTGTTACTGCAAATACAGATGGTCCCTTGATTTATGATTTTCTGACTTTGACAGTGCAAAAGCAATACACACTTAGTGGAAACACTACTTCAGATTTTGAACTTGGACCTTTTACCAGGTTACTGATACGTGGTCCAATGCTGTCGCGTGATGCCGGGCACTGGCGGCAGTGGCACCTCCCGGGCAGCCACGCAATCCCAAGGATAAACAACAGATCCACTTACAACCACTTTGTTTTTCTCTTTTAGTACAGTAGTCAATAAGTTACATGAGATAGTCAACACTTTATTATAGAACAGGCTTGTGTTGGGTATTTTTGCCAAACTGTAGGCTAATGTAAGCGTTCTGAGCGTGTCTGAGGTAGGCTAGACTAAGCTGTTTGGTAGATTAGGTGCATTAAATTTATTTTCGACCCACGATATTTTCAACCTATGATATGTTTATTGGGATGTATCTCCAATGTAAGTTGAGGAAGATCTAATCCATTGTAAGACTTCCTTAATTAAACCCCTTAATTTAAAGAAGTCTCTGGGAGGGGTGCCTGGGTGGCTCGGTCGGTTGATCGTCCAATTTCGGCTCAGGTCATGATCTCATGGTTTGTGAGTTGGAGCTCCACATCAGGCTCTGTGCTGACAGCTCAGAGCCTGGAGCCTGTTTTGGATTCTGTGTCTCCCTCTCTCCCTGCCTCTCCCCCTCTCCTGATCTCTCTCTCTCTCTCTCTCTCTCAAAAATAAATAAACATTAAAAACAATTAAAAAAAAAAGTCTCTGGGAGAATGCTCAAGATCTGTTAGGAATAACTTTAAAATTTCCTGAGAGTTAGTCTTCTGTTACGTGCATATAAGTAAAGTAAATGCTCCTGGTGGAGGACAGAAAATCACCTTTAACAAAATCTATCCATGAGGGAGGAACCTGCCAATCGTTAATAGTTGGTGAGTTTAGAAAAAATAAACGCAATTCAAGTTCCATAAGTGCTAAACCTTTAAAGGGAGAGCATGATTATTTTGGTGAAAGGGTTAACTAAGGATTAAGGAGTCAAGAAATCTAGAAAGTTAAAATTTCTCTTTGTACCAGTTTAGTTCAACAAATACTTTCCCAGGCCACATGGAGTCATTAGCCTTGTAGGAAATTCTTGGCCTTTTTTTAAATGATGAAATTGTGGCCAGTTTTGTAAATACAGTTTATTCTTGACTCTGTAAACCATGGGTCAGATTAATTTTGTAATGCCCTAAGGGAGGTGGGTAGATGGAGAGCTGGTTTCTCTGCTTCTTAGCAGTGTTAATGGCCCACTTCTACCATGAGATTCTAGCGTTCTTGAGTTGTCTAAATGCTTTAGTGTTCCTTGCCATGTAATTTTAAACTGTAGGCACATTTTGGGGGGATAATTTTTATTCATAATTTGCTTAAAAAATAAACTAAACCAGACTAAAACCTAGAACATTTTGTGCTGCTGCTTATTCATTGTTTAGTCATTGGTGGGTGATATGAGGAGAGGAACAGAACTCAACAGTTTGAGGATTCTTGCTCTCAAATCAAAACAGTATTAGAGGACTGTTTTTGTACAGTTTGAAACCATGATTTGGATTCATTTATCTACTTTAAAGCAGAGTTACTCTGATCAAAAAGTTGATATGTGATGACTTAGAGTTACAAAATGCAACAGACAATTAGAGAGGAAGAATCATTTATAAGATATATTTGCTGGTGTGCATTTCTCTTTCTATCACTGGGTCAGACTGTAGAAAAGAACTAAAATTCTGGGGCCCTGAGCTTATTCACCCAATATGAATGGAAGAACCCCTTCAGAAATTTCTAGAAATTATTGGAGTTGCTTAGCTTGGTAGCCATGCACAGAGCATGAAGAGAACCAAATAATTTTTTTTTTTTTTCAAAAAAAAAGTGGGTTTCTGGTTGTGGCACTGTGTGGCGAAGAGCTCTTGTCTACACTTGGAGCCATGTGGTCCATGGGCCCTCGGCAGTCCATGCAGGTCTTTGTTTGTGGCCATCATCTTACATCCAGGGCAAAGGCCTCATTAAGGTGAACAAGCTGCCCCTTGGGTTGATGAGCTACACACAGTGCCTCACTTGCTTTGGGCAAGCAACCATTTGCCAGGGTGGATGTCCGAGTCCATGTGAAGGGTGGTGGTCACGTAGCCCAGATTTATGCAATCCATGTCTAAAGCCCTGGTGGCCTATCACCAGAAATATATGGATGAGGCTTCTGGGGAGATCAAAGACCTCCTCATCCAGGATGACTGGATTCTGCTGGTTAGCTGATTCCTGTTGCTACAAATCCCAAAAAGTTTGGAGGTCTTTGTGCCCATGCTTGCCACCAGAATTCCTACTGATCAACCCATCGTGAGGAGCAGGGTTCACCTTTGTAATAAACAGCGGTCGTGAGGGGGAACAATTTTAAAGTGTGGTAATGGAGAAGTGCCCTCCCTCCCCCAGCCCCCTACAGCCCCTCTGCCATAGGAAAAATGGGCTTGTAGAATTTTTCTTGGGGCAGAGTGTGTGTTACTTGAGTTGAGCCCTTGATGAAAACAACATATGGTTAGTTTTATGAGGACTTAGAGACAGATGGTGACCTATGGGCTAATTATGCAGTGGGCAAGATTCTTTAAACAAATCACTGTGATTGTGACATGGCTCTTTCTCAGGAGTTAGACAATCTGGACTGTTTATTGTCACATGAGGCAAACATGTTCCAGGTGAATGGGGAAAAGGTGCTGCATGAGGGAAGAATATTTACAACTTCTTTTCATCTCCATATTCATTTTTGTGGCTAAAGGCAAAAAAGGGAAGCAAGAAGATCAAAAAGGCAGTACAGTGAACCCTTGGCTTAGGTGAAGGTGGCCTGACTTTGGGCGGCTGACTTTCTGGAGGGCTGAGGGTTTTCCCTGTTGAACATCATTGTGTTCCTTATAATCGCTTTGAATGCGCCTCTTTCTGAAGGCTCCCTTGCCCTCTGAAGACATCGTGTTGGGAACATAAATAAGCTGTTGAGATGAACTTGCCAGGCAGCCTCTACCTCAGAGCTATCACACTTGCTTTTTAATCCGCCTGGAGCACCTGTTTGTGGACAGCTCATGGTTTGGTTTTGCCCAACCCAGCTCATTAAGACGACATCCCCTTTCCTTCTCCTTGACCTTAGCTTCCTTCACCACACTTTTCAGTTCTCAGTTTAATTTTTACTTAAATATTTATGATGTGACCTCTCTTACCCCAAATGTAAGCTGCACGGAGGCAGGGGCTTTGCTCTGCTCTCTGCTCTGACCTTGGCCCCTGGAACAGAGAAAGCACATGGCAGCATTTAGATATTTGCTGAAGTAATTAATTGAGTTAAAACTCCTTTAAATTTAAATGTAACAACTGTGTTACAATATGGGTTTGTTCTCTTGTTTGTACCCTGGTCAGCTTTCCCTCTTGTGCGTTGCTCCTGGGCTCATGGTTCTCGTGTTTGGCCCACTGTGACGTTGATGTCTTTGTTCTCAGTGTCCTCCGCCCCCCCCCCCCCCACTGGACTATCCCATCCTTCATGGTGGAAACCTTGGAGGTTTACCATTATGGCCACAGTGTCTAGTGATGCTTGATGGTACTTATTTGTTAAATGTATGAACAAACTAATTCACCAAGGGAAACAGTTGCTGTCCTGGGCTTACTCTTTCACAGACCCCTATGAGGTAGAGGGTTTAATGCCCATTTTGCAGATGCTGAACTGAGAGAGGCAGCCATGCTTTAAATCCAGATGTCTGACTTCAAGGCCTATTACTGATATGTTGGTCGTTCCCAAACTTTTTAAGCCCAAGCACTGCTCCCCCCCTTTCACTGTCAAATTTCCCAAACCTCACACAGAAGATGTATTTTGTTTTAATGTTTACTTCTTACTTTTAAAGCTTTTATTTCTTTTAATGTTCATTTTAAGAGAGCAAGAGCACAAGCAGGGGAGGGGCAGAGGGAGAGAGAGAGAATCCCAAGCAGACTCTGTGCTGTCAGTGCAGAGCCTGATACGGGGCTCAGTCCCATGGAGCATGAGATCATGACCTGAGCTGAAATCAAGAGTCAGACACTCAATCTACTAAGCCATCCAGGTACCCCACAGATATTATTATTATTATTATTATTATTATTATTATTATTAGAGCAGTTTTAGGTTTTCAGTAAAATTGAGAGGATGGTATGGAGATTTCACATATACCTTCTGCTCTCACACATGCATAACCTCCCCCATTATCAATATCACTAGAATGGTAAGGGTGAACCCATGCTGACTCATTATAATGCCCAAAGTCCATAGTTTACCTTTAGTGTTCACTCTTAGTGGTGTATATTCTGTGGGCTTGGACAAATGTATAACGACATGTTTCCATCATTGCATTAGATGTATTTTTGCTTGTCTGATAGAATGGGATTTTATTATACATTTTTTTCTAAGTTTAATAGTATTTGCTAATGTTTTTTATTAACTATACTAACATTATACATCTGAAAAATAGCTGACACACCGTGTGGGAAGCCTTCTTGTCTGTGTCAATTCTTGGTGCTTCCAGGAGTTTGCTGGCCTCTTGCAGAGACTGTCCCCCTGGAAGCCTTGGGCCCACCTGTCACAACATCTGCCGGGAGGCAGCATGCAGCCTCCCTTCCATGAGTGGCCACAGACTTCTGGGTGGGCCTAGTTCTTGGAATGCCCTTCAGGCTTGGGGCCGGCCCCTTTCTCACTTCTAATGTGCTGCTTTGTAGTAAGTCTCTGGTTTGAGAGCTAGATAATCCAGCCAGCTAGAACTTGTTGGAATGGCTCCCAGTGAGCTGCAGGAACTCCTACCTGGAGTTTGGTCTGTTGCAGCTGCACAACAGCCAGCTTAGCTTGGTTCTGTATGGACTTACGGTAGAGGAGAGGAAGAAACGAGTGCTAAGATGAAAGCACATCGACCTGGTCGAGTGTGAGCATTCAAGGGGAAAGTTGGCTTCCTGTGGATGCTTGAAGACCCTCTCCCTCTCTGTGCCCCTCCCTCTTCCCCCCTGTCTGTGCCCCTACTCTCTAAGCTACCCTGGCTCTCAGCTAGTTCAGATACTGTGTTGTGTATTTTTATACACGTGTTTTTTTCTTTCCCACCCGACAGAGGGCTGAAATTTGCACTCGGGATTTATATATGCTTATAAACAAGGCAAATTAGGGGTACAAATGAGAGGCTACAGTGGATGTCTACTACAGGGGAGTACTAGTTTTTGTTTTTCTGCTTTATCGCGGGACATATCTGAAACTGCTTTTAATGTGGGAGTGTCTAGACTGCAGCCCAGGGTGAACCAAGTCCCACCTAGTGCATCTACAGCCATTTGCCATTATTTGTGCCCTTTTTTCATGATAAGGTTGAAAAGCCACCACCATAATGTGAGATATTGATCTGTTTCTCCCCCCATCTATCAATTTACTCATCCGTCTACCCATCTTTTCATACCCTAACTTTTCCAAAACCAAAATTTAATATACTTACTTATATTAAATGTATGTATTTAATAAACCTGGTTTAAGGAGTCAAAATGTAAGGTAGAGGATATATAGACAGGCTATGGCATTAGAATATTTAAGCACTCAATAAATATTTGCTATTAACATTAACTATTACACTTTTTTTTTGTTTATTGTTTTTAATTAGGAGAATGGGTGAAGGGAAAATAAGGGATAAAAGTAATGTTTTTGCACTGGTAGGCAGTTGAACTTGCCAAAAGTTCAACATTGGCAAATGTTTTCTGAGCTTCCTATAAAGCAGTGCAAAGAGTGAACCACCATCAGCCCCGTGTTACAAAATACATAATACTGCTTAGAGAAGTTCTAGAACATGGTAAAGTTCTAGAACATGGTAAAGAATTTTTAGGGCAGCTTCCTATACTGTTCCTCAGTGTTGGCCAGTGGGATAACCAAAAAATACATCTCAGTAAGAGCAGTCTACCAGGAACAAAAGCAGTTTTGAAGACATATTCTATAGAAGATGTTATGGAAATATTTGTTTCCCAATCTTCCACTCTTATTCTTCTGCAAACACAGTACATTATACTAAGCCTAGAGTGGAGGGTTGGTATGGGGAAGAAAAAGGTAGGCAGGAGATATGAGCTCTAACCAAGACTGTTTCTATATCTGCTTTTTTGATATAGCTGCATTTCTTTTATGTCTATCATCCAATGCTCTTAGCTCTGTATTTTCCTTGTACCTCTGTTGACCCTGTCCTGGTAATTGAGGAATATCCTAGGTCTTTTTCTAAGATTTCTGATTTTTGGTAGCCCTAGAATATTTTCTTGGTTTATGCACTTGAGGTGATTATTCTTCTGGAAAAGTCTGTTGGGTTACAAGATAACAGTATCCTGGAATTGTCTTGCTTCCTGAGTTTGCCTCTCTTCTCAGCTCTGAGATTTTATGATCTCTTAAATTTTCAGTGAATGGAAAATTAAATTATTATGAGTTGTGAGCTGCAGTTTGGGAATTTTATACTAGGTGATGAAACTAGAGGAATGTGTAGTCTTTATGTAGGCAGGCAATGCCTTACATAAGGGTTTGGTTTTTGGCTTGAATATTAGATATTTGCCTTCTCATGGATTGTCATAGATCTGGCATCTGCCTTTATTGGGAATTTTCTACGCATGTTGCTACAATCCTTCAGCTAAGATCACATCTTCTAGTACTGTTGCTATTTATTCTCACCACTTACAGAATGAAACCTGGACATGATTTGATACTTGATTTGAAGTCAACAAGATGAGGGGTGCTGGATGGCTCAGTTGGTTAAGCATCTGACTCTTGATCTCAGCTCAGGTCTTGATCTCAGGATTGCAAGTTCAAGTCCTGAGTTTGAATTCCATGCTGGGCGTGAAGCCTACTTAAATTAACAAGATGAAAAAGTAACATTGATCTACATTCTCTTTAAAAATGATTTAGCTCTTTTGGCTGAAAAAGTTTAGTTCTCTCCCCCGTGGTGCTCATTATTTTAGGTGTTCCCATTGTACTCTGTGCATTCTAGTACCTAGATTTATCAAAATAGCAAATTAACCTCCCTGTAACACCAGTAGACTCTAAGACTAAGACTCTCTTTGAAGGCAGAGAGCCCCAGTGACTGGTGTAGTAATATCTAGCATATTGTCAGTCCTCAGTAAATTTTTGTGAAGTGAAAAGGGTGACCAGCAGTGTTAATGAATACTTTTATGATCCCAATCAGTTGGTGGCTTGCACATAGCTACTATATGTCATCTCAAGTGAACAACTCCAGCCAAATCCAGGTTCTACAAACCACTGTGTTTTAGAGGTTGGGAGTCCCCGAAATTGAAAATTTGAGTTCTCTTTGCATCTTTTTTGCTGCTTTGTTTCTCTTGTAGTTTCATTTTTTAAAAAATTTATGTATTTATTTTGAGAGAGGAGAGGAAGCCTGTGTGGGGGAGGGGCAGATAGAGAGGAAGACAGAGAATCCCAAGCAGGCTCTGCACTGTCAGTGTGGAGCCCGACACGGGGCTTGAACCCATGAAACTGTGAGATGACCTGAGCCAAAACCAAGAGTCGGACGCTTAACTGACCTAGCCACTCAGGAGCCCTGTAATTTCATTTTTTTCTTCCGCATTCCTATTGCCTCTTGTCTAGTTTACCTTTTTGTTTCCCTAACCTCTGTGGCCTTTAAGCTGACATGAGTCCCCATTGCTTTCCCAGGCCATCAATAGATGGCAAAGTGGGTTTTCCCAGGAGGATTTACAGAGTAGCATATTCCGTGGGTGTCCTTGGTTCCTTGAGGACCTCAGCTCTGTCAGCTCAGAAGTGGAGTTGATGAGCATAACAAGAGTTCATCTCCCCATTGTGTTGACTGGGTTCAGGAAGTGGATATATAAAGCCAGATTGCCAACCTACTGACTTGAAATGGGAATGAACTGTTTCTATTTCCATTTCATGGCCTGGGATTCTAGTGTGGGAGTAACCAGCACACATTCTCTTCCTGTAGCCAGGCCTGCATGGGGAGCCAAATCATTATCAGATGCTTAGTTGGCTAGCATGGAATAAAAACAAAAAGCTAAGTGTCAAATGGCATCAGGTTAAGCCCAGGGTGTCTGTTTCACGGTCAGGAGGCTTGCCAGTGGGAACACCCAAAGGGAACTGGCTTCAGCTGCCTCCATCCTGCTCCGCAGCAGGGCTGACTTTGCCAGTAGTTCCTGAACACTCCAAGGACTAAGGATGTTGCGTGTGGCTCCCTTGTCCCTATTGCTCTCAGTGGCAAGACCACTGTGGCTTTCTTAATCTCAACTTTTCTCCACTTTCAGGACTTACCAATCCCCATCTGACTGCCCCATCTGATTCTTGCCCCTAGATATAATACTTTCAATTTTGTAAGTCTTAGAGCTGTTTCTCTGGGATGTGTTTACATATCTTGACTTTTATTTATTTTCTCATTTAGTATTATTATTATTATTATTATTATTATTATTTTTAATGTTTATTTTTGACAGAGAGAGAGAGAGAGAGAGCGCGCAAGCAGGGGAGGGGTAGAGAGAGGGAGACACAGAATCCAAAGCAGGCTCCAGGCTCTGAGCTGTCAGCACAGAGCCCAGTGCGGGGCTTGAACTCACAAACCTCGAGATCATGACCTGAGCCGAAGTTGGACACTCAACTAACTGAGCCACCCAGGTGCCCCTGCACATCTTGACCTATAAAAATTAGGTCTGAGAGCAGTAGGATTTTCCTAATTTCAGAGCCTTCCTATTAGTTAACACCCCATCCCCACTCTTACCCCATAGCTCTTTTCTTCAAAAACCTTTTATGCTCCCTGACACGTATTGGTGGATGTCTAAATTTCTCTGCCTAACATTCAAGATCGCCATCAGACTGCCCAAACTATTCAGCCTTATTATCTCCCCTTCTCCCCTTTGAGTAAGCAGCCCAGAACAGAAACCCCAATGTAAGTCATCTTTGGTCTCTGCCAGAGTTTGCTGAGCCCTTAAAGTTTATCTTGTCTATTTTATAGGATTGCTGTCAGGGCCAAATAAAATGATGTGTTTTCATTTATTCATTGGTGCAGGATTCTGGATGATGCAACTTTTTTAAGCTATCCTATGTTGAGCTCAAGCACGTTGCATACATTATTTTACTCGATCTACTTTGAAGTAGAGGTACTGTTCTTGCTCCCATCTTACAGATGAGGAAAGTAAAACTCAAAGACGTTAGTGTTTGTGTCCAAAGTCTCAGGTCTCAAAGTGTCTGATAAGGGCTACTGGGGCCTGTCCAACTGCTTTAGTCTCTCAATTTCTAGTGCCCTCTGCTACAATCAGGTTGGACTCTCCACTTACCCCCCAAATAGCCTCACTCACTTCTGCATCTCTACCCCTTCACCCCAGCCAAGATCTGCCCACCTTTCCGGGCCCCTTTCAGATTGTATCCCCCTGGCTCCTCTCTGTTCCTTTCTCCTCCAGCCCTCTTTGCTTACCAGTGTCCCTGAACTCCTGTGGGACTCAAGGATATACTGGAGTCAGACCCATCTGGGGTTATTTTCAAGCTCTGCTGTGTTGCTTTGTTTTTTTTTTTTTTTTTTAATTTTTTTTTTTCAACGTTTATTTTTGGGACAGAGAGAGACAGAGCATGAACGGGGGAGGGGCAGAGAGAGAGGGAGACACAGAATCGGAAACAGGCTTCAGGCTCTGAGCCATCAGCCCAGAGCCCGACGCGGGGCTCGAACTCACGGACCGCGAGATCGTGACCTGGCTGAAGTCGGACGCTTAACCGACTGTGCCACCCAGGCGCCCCTCTGCTGTGTTGCTTTGAACAAGCCAGTTAAACTCTCTGAGTCACTGGAAAAAACGGGCATAATGAGGACTTTTGCTTCATGGGGTTTGTGGGTGATTCTGCAAAATAGTGTGTGTGCAAGGTCTTTGTATATGGCTAGGTGTTTCTGTTTTCCTCAATAGATGAGCAACTTTCAAACTTAGTTTCACTTTGACCCACAGTAGTAGTAAACATACATATTAGATTCAAAAGTTCCACAAGAACTTTCTCTTCTATTCTCATAGCTCTGTGTGTGTGTGTGTGTGTTAAAAACAATGCTGATTTTGTGATTTAATTGATTTTGACTATAAGGAAGGCTGTGCACAGATTTGGAAAAACATAATTTGGCTTAGATGACAATAAGCCCCTTGAGGGCAGAGAGACTTTTTCATCCTTCTGCATCTTCCCAGGCCTCACAGGTTTCGGGAAATTCGGTCAGTTCTGGTTGATAGATTTTCCTGTGGGCGCAGGAGGAGGAAATTGAAGCCAGTTATACAATCATTTATTGAATGCCCCTTTGCAAGGACTGGCCAGCAGGCCCCTGGGGGCAGCTTTGTTTCTGCTGCGCTCAGGAGCCTGCACCCTCTTGAAGACATCGTGCCAGCGTCCCCGCACTTGGCTGCCCAGGCTGCAGCACAGCTGTTTGGGTGACAATCGGCCACAGTGTTTGAGTCCTGCTCTCCAGGCCAAGGCACGTTTGCCAGCCTGGGGGACGTGCTGTGTTGGATTGTGAATCTCCTGCCCTGCGTGCTCTGCATCCGCCTGGGGCCGCGCACCCACCTGGCCCAGAGGCCAGCATCTGTGTCTGTGTCATGTTTTCCCTGCTGTGCTGGTGGTGACAGCCTCCCGCTGCCTCAGAGGGAAACTCCGCTGTATATATGCTGCCCGCCTGCCTCCCCGGCATCCAGGCCTCCAGGGTGAAAGCCTCTTACAGCTTACATCCTCAGGCGGGAGAAAACAAGCCTGCCGCTTATGGTGCCTTAGCACCAATTTGTCACCCACTTCACTCAGCGCTGGCCCTGGGCTTCTCCTCTGTATGGTATCTTTCTTTCCCATGGCCGCTCCAGCTGGGCTCGGGCCTGACATTGGAATCACATGTCTTGGCTCTAGCCTGTGGCATTATTCTCAAGGTTGTCAGCATACATCCCTACTGCCATCTTTTTCTGTTGCAAAGGTCTTTTCATTAATAGATTTTTTTTTCCCCCATGAGACTTGTTGAGGCTGATGCTTTTCCCCCTCAAGGTTTTACATGCCACGTGGAAGACTGATTTCCGGCCACTGTCAGAAAAATGCTGGACTTCGTTTGGTTTTTAGCAAGATCGGCACACATAGCTCTTGTTCTGCTTCAGTTACATTCAAAGTCACTTGCTTCTCCTGACCCTAAGAGGAGTTTAGAATTATTAGCCCAGATTGTAAGCACTCCTAATCTCGGGAGTTGGAGTAAAGGAAACTTTTCCACCGTTTCCCTAGAACAGACCTGGCAGATAGCCGCTGCCCCAACTCTTCTCTCGTTTCCCATCCGAATGTGTCCAAGATGCTCTCTGCCTATTGCTGTCTTCTCACGAAAGCCAGAGGACTTTCCCTTGGGTTTCCTTTCGGCGTCTAAATTGCTCACTTGGCTTTTTATCCAGGCTTGTATTAAATTACTTCATGAGTTCATGCCTAGAGAGCCTCTGGCATAACCTGGCTCACAGAAGTGTTGTTTTTTGTGATTGGACCGCCTGACTTCAGCATCTGTTCATGTCTGAGCTGGGTGTGCAGGTGAGGTGTGTGCTCTGGGCCAGTGGAAAAGGAGAGAACACAGGCACCCAGGCTCACCGTTGGCAGCTGTGATTTACTCAGCAGGGGCGCTGCTTGTGTGAGTTTCCAAACAGCCCCTGGGCTCCCCAGCTGCTTAGGGTAAGGGCTGCAAAGGAGCCGGCAACTTCAGTTGCTGTGGGAAGTGTGTAACTTTCCCACTTGAAAGCAGCCTGAATTTAGCACAGAGCAGTGGGATTAGATGAATATGAATGCTGTCACCTCAACAACAGTATTTAATCGTTGTTCTTTTCAGCAAGTCCGGTCCAAGAGGATTAAGTGAATTTAGGAAATCCATATATAGGAAGAATTTCTCAACCAGTAAATGTGGGGAGTGGGGCCGTCCTACGGTGTGTCTGTATCCTCCTCCATCCTCTAAGACCCCCGGAAATGGGATGAAAAGTTGCTCAAAAGTTCTCCTGCAAAAGCATAAGAATAAGAGATCTGATCCACATGGAGGTTATATTAGGAAATGATCAGATAAATATGTTTCTAAAAGTCCTATTAAAGTGTTCAACAGCCATAAGAAACATGGAAATATATAAGTGTATTTTAAATTTAGTTGGCATGCAGGAATTGGATGTTCCTGTGATTTTTAATAAAAAAATTTTTTCTTTTCATTGCACAAGAGGAGGAAAAAAACATAAGTGTCAAAAGGAAAAATGCCCTTTATCTACTTATGCAAACAGTCCCTTGTTCCTAGCTGTCACAAAGGACATGACGAGCCATATTGTGCAGGGTCCAAGGTTCATGAGAAGCAGGTTTGTAAGTGGCAGGTAGTGGGAAAGTGATTTATGTTCCATGAAAATTCATTCAGCAGTTGTAGCACTCTCAGGGCATCTGACGCTTAAGGGAGCCATTGTCTCAACACTGGGGGACAAAAAGGCATTAGTTACTGAAAGGTGCTGGTTTGGGATAGTGATATCCTGTCTCCCTTTTCAGGAAGGGCAGGAACATGTTTCTCTAGGGTTTTTAAAAAAAAAAAAAAAAAAAAAAAAAAAAAAAAGCTTTTGTGCTCTCTCATCTGGTTACAGTGGAAATGAAAGAAGAACCTTAAAATTAGGAACACAGTCAATTTTAGTGTCAGGATCCAAGCAAATGGCAGAACTTAAATCAGATGCCCCTTTACAAAACGTGTGAATGTTATTATTCCCATTTAAATTTTGAGAAAAGAAATGAAAGGCTATTGAGGTTAGGTGTGAGGAGCAGTAATTAGTAATGGATAAAGGGAGTCAGAGTGAGATTAACTTAGATGACCTATATTTAGCTTCTGCTTTTATTTCATTCTGTTTGCTTTTTCCATCTAATCTAAATTAGCTGCCAGCATTGCATTTCTCAATATATAGAACAATGGTCAACAACTGTTTTTGTTTGTGTTTCCTAGTAGACCATTATTTTAATCTATGTGACTTGTAGAAAATGATGAAATTTTACATAGTCAGGGATGATTCTTTTCAAAGATTTTATCTATGTTAGGCAGAAATTAAGAATTTGATAGAAATGAGAGAATTTGGTTTATCAAAGCACTTAAACTGTATATATCATTTAGGCTTCTAACACTTCTTGACGTTTTGGTTATTTGAAAAGTCTAGAAGCCTAGAAGGAAGCCAGTGATAGCAGAAGGAGAAAAAAAAAAGTGAAATTATTAGTGAAATTATTGCCCATTGCTTCAATATGGTGTGATAACAGTCTTCCTTTTAATTTGGTCTTAAACATTTTTGAGCATCTGCTTTGAGTCGGGGAGTACTTACTGGTCCTAGGCCGCAAAAAACTTATAGTTTAATATTAGTTTTACTCAACCTTGACACCACTGAGATTTGGGGCCCGCTAATTGTTTGTACCTGTCTTGTACATTGTAAGGTCTACAGCACCCCTAGCTTCAACCCACTAGATGCCAAAAGAACTAATTCCCTGTCCCCCTGTTGTGACAACCAAAAACGTCTCCAGACATTGTCAGACGTCCTTTGGGGGAGAAACAAAGTCACCCCCATTTCAGAACCCCTGGTTCCACACCATGCATGTTGCTGTCGAAACACAGCAGCATTCTGTGCTGTTAACAGGTATTTGTTATCATGTTCATTTCCAGTTTGGGGAGGGCCATTTGAAAATGCCCTGCAGTGATTTTTATCCTAGTCTTCTAATTGGTGAAGGTCAGGGGAGAATTGTTCACTGTGTTTAGGTTCACTGTGTTTAGGTGAGTGTCTGTGTGTAGAGATGCCTGCAGCAGCAGCAGCATTTTACAAAGGAAATGGAGCCCTGGAACATGAAGCCGAAGGAGGGCCCCTGAGATCTCTCTGAGACAGCAGCGGGAGGATGGTTTTCATATGTGCACGCGGAGGAGGGTCAGGGAGAGAACCCCAAACAGGCACCGCTCTGTCAGTGCAGAGCCTGACCTGGGGCTCGATCTCGTGAATTGTGAGACGATGACCTGAGCCAAAATCAAGAGTTGGATGCTCAACTGACTGAGCCACCCATATGCCCCTTGATCAGTTTCGAAATGACACCTAAACAGAAGTCGATTTTGCTTTGTCTCTTTTCTCCCTCACCTGCCTTTCCCCTTTTTCTTCCCTTTCCTTTATCTCACCTCTGCTTGTTCTGGAGGAGTTCTGGAGGCAAACCTGTTGCTCATCAATACAGAGACTTTGATGAATTAGAAGATGTCTTTCCTTACAGATTCATTACAGGTATCTACCAGAGAAATGCTGTGACAGTTGTACAAAACTGCAGTGACCTGGGGCCCCTAGAGCTCTGGGAGTTGTGCAGTGAACAATCCGGGTAGCAGTGGTAGCTGTGTTTGGGCAGTTTCATTTATTCCCATGTCATTGGCTATCACCTAAATGCTGCTGGTTCTTCGATTTTTGACACTGGACCAGAACTTTTCCCGGAGCATCATGCCTGCGTGTCCAACTGCCTTTTGGACATTTCTTGGAAAACCCTCAAGCAGCCCAGATGTTACATGTGCAACATTGGGTTACTGTTGTTTACTCTGAACCTGCTTTTCCTTGTATTTAGTAGTCATCATAGACTTTCCTCTTTTCTAGATAAATAAAATCACAAGCCTCTGAGTCTTCCCCATAGAGTTCAGGAATCCTGTGATTTACTCCCAAATTCCCCTTTTATTTCAGTTTTAGTCACCTGTCAGCTGGGGCCTGGGCCCTTGCAGCCATCTCTTAAGGCTCTCCTTTCCTGGTCACACCCCTTCATGTACCTTTCAACCAGAGTGCTCTTGTAAAATGCAAACCTGATGTGGGTCCCCATCAGGGCTCTCTGATTCCTTCTCCTTTATTGTCCCTGCCTCCTCTGTGGCCTTATTTCTAATCTTACCCTCTTCCCCCAGATCTTCAGTCCTTCCCAGTCTGCTAAGTACAAGCCCTAGAGATTCAGCAATGAATACAACAAAGGCCTTGGCCTCTTGGAGCTTACTTTGTTGAAGGGCTGAGCTCTTTAAGCCTTTGCTCACCCTCTTCCTCTAGGATGCCCAACCCTGGCTAATCTGCCTGGACCATGTCTGCTGGAATTTCAGGACGCAGCTACAGTGTCACGATCCGCAGTAGAATTACCATTCTCCTTTTTATGTCCTCTTTGTATCCTGACTTTCAGTACCCACCTTGAGCAGGGTCTAGCCTTACTAGGCTGTGTGCTCTTGACAACTTCAGCCGTGCTCAGTACATAGTAGTTGCTTAATAAACCTTTATTGAATGAAAGGTATACAAGTATGGATACTTTTTTGGATCATGTCCCTCTACCATATCTAATATTCCTCTCTTTGCTCATGCTCTTGACTCTGCCAAGAATATCTACCCCTACACCCCTCCTATCCATTATGAGCTGTTCACTCTGTTCTTAAACATACACTTCTTGTGGGAACACTTTTGTACTGTTGGTGGGGATGAAAACTGGTATAGTAACTCTGGAAAACAGTATGAAGGTTCCTCAAAAAATTAGAACTACTCCACAACCCAGCAATTGCACTACCAGGTATTTATCCCAAGGATACAAAAATAGTGATTCGAAAGGGCACATATTACCCAGTGTTTATTTATAGCAGCCCTATCAAATTATGGAGTTAACAATTAACAAATTATGGAAAGAGCCCAAATGGTCCATCGACTGGACAGAGAAGTGGTGTGTGCGTATGTGTGTATCCGTGTATATGGATACACACACCCAATGGAATATTACTCGGCAGTCAGAAAGATTGAAATCTTGCCATTTGCAACAACGTGGATGGAACTGGAGTATATTATGCTAAGCAAAATAAGTCAGAGAAAAACAAATACATGAGTTCATTCATGTGGAATTTAAGAAGCAAAATAAGTAGAACATAGGGGAAGGGAAGGAAAAATAAGATAAAAACAGAGAGGGAGGCAAACCTTAAGAGGCTCTCAAATACCAAGAACAAACGGGAGGGATGCCGGAGGGGCAGTGGGTGGGGGATGGGCTAGATGGGTGATGGGCATTAAGGAGGGCACTTTTTGGGATGAGCAGTGGGTGTTATATGTAAGTGATGAATCACTGGGTCCTATTCCTGAAACCAGTACTACACTGTATGTTAGCTAACTTGAATTTGAGTAAATTAAAAAAAAAATTGAAATTTTTTTTGGTTTATTTTCGACAGAGAGACAGAACATGAGCGGGGGAGGGGCAGAGAGCAAGGGAGACAGAATCGGAAACAGGCTCCAGGCTCTGAGCTGTCAGCACAGAGCCCGATGCGGGTCTCGAACTCACAGACCACGAGATCATTATCGCGGGTCAACCGACTGAGCCACCCAGGCACCCCTAAATTAAAAAAAATTTTTTAAACTGTCCTTACCGTGAACTCTTGCTGATTCATTTCCTTGATTACTGTTTAACAGAACAAATTGCTTTTTTCACCATCTTGATAGTATCTATTCAATTAATACTTGAGTACCTACCATTTACCAGGTGTTGTGCCAGGCTCTAGGGATATAAAAGTGAAAAAGGCCTCATCCTGTCCTCCAGGAGCTCCCAGTCTAATATGGGAGACAATTTTGTTCATGCCTTGCTGTACCCGTGGTCAGCAGATGGCCGTCTCCCAGGTAACGTTCAGAGACCCAGGCCCCTTCCATATGGCTCTGCTGACCCCATTCCTTGTGCTTTACTTTATGTGGAAGGGAAAAAAAAAAGAGCATGGAGTAGACATGCCTGCTTCTGAAAGCCTTGCCTCAGGAGTGGCACATAACACATCTCTTACAGTCCTTTGACAAAGACGAGTCACAAGGCTGCCCCAAACTGCAAGGGCAGCTAAACACGTGGTCTTGCTGGGTGTCCAGGAAGAAGTGCAATCACAGTACACACCTAGCAAGCCCAGCCCGCGTACCTCATTATAGTAGTTGCAAACTCTGGTATTATTAGTTGCCTATTTAACAGTTCTCTTTGTTTAGAACACTTGGACCCAAAATACTTGTACGACTCACTCCCTCATTTCGTTTAAATCTCAACCTCATCTGAAAGTCTTCCAAGTGTAAGGCCACCCAATCTAGAAAAACTCCCCTCCCCCTTATTAAGCTGTCTTTTTTTCCTTAAGAGTGTGTAACTCATACATAGTTTTTCATTTGTCTCCCATCTCACCTTTTCATCTCTCCCTCCCTGTCCACCCTCAGAATACGTGCAGTGAGGATGGAGATGGGTTTTGCTTCCTCCAAGATATGTTTGGCACTATCTGCAGAGCCTAGAACAGTGCCTGGCACTTCAAGGAGTGTGAACTCCTTGAAGGCAAGGATTTGTCTTGTGCATTTCAATAAATATTTGGTAAGCAGCGCCTTGTGCTAGGCAGGCCCTAGAGAGATATGCTGAACCAAGGGATTTAGGCTCCTGCCCTCCTGGAGCATATATTCTATTCCATTTCTCTTTCAACTTTATTTCTCTTGTGCTTAGCATTTAGAAACATTTAAATATAGGTGTGTGGAGGGAAAAAATTCATTAGCAGCATACTTCAAAAATCTCCCTGTAGTCAATGTTATTCAGTTGTAGGAGATCATGGGAAAAATTTGGATGAAGATCTACCCTGCTCTTTGAAAAAGTTGGCCTCTAAGTCACTCTCTTCATTGCTAATAATACCACCAGTGGGGGGGGGGGACACTTGAATAAAGAGGCATTTGTCACCAAATGGTAAGTTAGCAGCATGTCTCGTTATCTGGGTTGGAATACGTAGCCATTAAGTGGCTTTGGACTAAATCTGATTAGAATTTAGAATCTACTGGGAGACCAAAGGAAATACGTTTCTGTTTAGAAAAATTGCTTTTTCCACCGTTTGATGTTTTGGATTAGGAAAAGATTAAAATTAATTTTAAGGAAATGCTTGTCTTTGAAGGGATTGGTTGTGTGCCGGTGGAAATTGTTCAGGGAAATGACATCTCAGGAGGGGGGCAGCAGAAGCAGCTCAGTACAGTCAGTCACCTCATTCTACACTGAGGGAAAAATGACCGAAACTGCTTGTTGGTTTTCTGTAGGCTGTAGCAGTTGGTTGGCTTAAGTTTCTACTTTCTACCCTTGTGAAAATTTAGCCTGAATTTCAATAACACCTGAATGTTCAGGGTCTGTCTGAAGATACAAGGGCTAAAGAATGTAGCTATGGCTAGTCTGTAGATACAGCTTTTGCAAATACAGAAAAGCTTTTGGAACCTACTTATGGTAGAAGCATTTCCAGCTGATGATTATTAAAGTAATTCAAGCAAAATCAGTATCTAATGATGGCTTAAAAAATGCTTAAAAGTGTTTAATAAAATGGTGTGTATGTAATAATTTAGCATATATAAATGTCTAAACTCTCATGTAAACTCCTCAATTTCTTTATTAGCCTACTTTTACTCCTATTTATAAATTATTCTACCTTTCTGGTTAAGGACAGAGAAAAATAAAGATAGAAAAAAAATCCTCCGCATTATAACATCACCCTATTAGACTGTTGATGCCAGCAACATTCATTTTGAATATCTGATCATGTTTTGGGGTGCCTGGGTGGTCAAGCATCCGACTTCAGCCCAGGTCATGACGTCACGGTTTGTGAGTTTGAGTCCTGCTGCATCGGGCTCTGTGCTGACAGCTCAGGGCCTGGAGCCTGCTTTGGATTCTGTGTTTCCCTCTCTCCCCCTCCATGCCCTCACTCTGTCTCTGTCCCTCAAAAATGAATAAATGTTAAGAAAAAAAAAAACAAAATTGAGTATCTGATCATGTTTTGCCATTCATACATACTATGTTTAAGGTGATCCTTTATGATTTCCAAATTTGACAGACTGGGAACGGAGATCCTAGACTGATCTTTGGTAAGAAATCTTACCAAAACAGATGTCTTTTTGCTGTAGGGAATGTGGGAGGGACATTGTCCTATTGTCTGCTGATGCTGTTAAAATTCTCTAAGGGCGTGTTTTCATCTGTGTTTCGATGCATTGTGTTGGGGGAAGGGAATGTGTAAGCCAGAAAGTACAGGTTTGAGGCAGAGAGGCATGGGTTAGAATTCTGCTCTGCTATTCTTAGAGGGAGTTACTTCTCGTTTGCTGATGCTGTGTCATCCTTATCCTAGTGGGGACATTTACAGGACCTACCCCACGGGGTGCTGGGAGATGAAAGGAGAAAACCTGCCGAGGTTCAGCACACAGTAGATGGGGACTCTTGTCCCTGCTTATGTCCTGCCCAGGACAAGGATTGAAAGTTTTCAATTTGTGTCAGAATGACAGCCTGAAAAATTAGTCTCTCGGACTCTGGCCTGTTGGGTCAGCTCCCCTCGCCCGTATTGGGTTTCCAGTGACTCCACTCAGCTCTGACACTCGGTTAAGTGTGTGCAGGTGGTCAGCAGCAGGCAAGGCTAACAGTGAAGCTAGGAAAAGCTAAAACAAAAGGGCAGAATTCAGAAACTGCCTTCTGGAGTGTTTTGATGACCGGGGAAGAGAAAAATAAAAACCCACCAAACTTTAAAAGCACTTGGAAACACTCTGCATATGTTAATCAGGAGCCGGAGAGCTTTGGATCTCTGAGGTTGCACCACATTAGCCGCCCTTGGGCAGCGCTCAAGCCACTGACCCCGCCCCTCCTCCCCCCTCTGCAATTTTTAAAGCTTTCCATTTAACCTCAGCTCAGCCTTTGGTGTGGACTGACTTTGTCAGCCAGGAGACTGAGATCCAGGAACAACGTAAAACATGGGTTTTAATTGCTTTCATTAAAAAATTACCTTTTCTAAGCCTTCTTAAAAAGCTTTTTAGTTTTCTGCTCTTCTATTCCAGTAGAATTTGAAATGCTTTTCATTTTTTTTCCCAATGGCTTTTAAAAATTACAGTATTCTACCAGCATGACATTTTAGAGAAAATTTCTTTTAGATTTCTTATGCTCAGTGTAGACAAACATACCTTTTATTTTTTTTATTGGCCTTCTCTCAAGCTGCTGTGTTTTAAAGCTGGTATTTGATCAGTAAAATAGCCCCAACCCCAAAGAGGATTCTAAGGTGGATGCCTGTGCCCTGCTCAGGAACATAGCTGAAAAGTTGTGGTAGGTAATACCCTTCCTTCTTTAACTCTGTCGGATGACTGATATATTACAGGGCCACCTGCTTCATGTAGCTATGGGGAGAATGGCTAGGAAGGCAGAGGACTCCTTTCAGCATTGACTAAATTACATCTTATGTTTTGGAGTGCCATGCAAACCTCACGTCAATATACTTAATTTTTTTAAAAAAGAAATCCTTCTTTTAGTAAAGACATTAAAAGAATAAATTTAAACAGAAAAATTTTAGTTTTCTCCATGTATCACTGTTCACACCTCTTCATCTGTTTTTATGAAGTCATCAGAGGATCAGCTTAGAAGGGAATTATGGGTCCTGATTGCCCGCTGAGAAAGATTCTGTTCTTATCTGCAGCGACTGACTCACCATTTCTGAAGAAATATCTCCGAAGTACTATAGCTCTTCCTTTCAAATTAAAGTCCGTAATCATATCTGCAGGGGCTGCATAGCAATGAGAAAATATACCCTGGAACTTTTCTTCCCAGATGAAAGCACATGTTGTAACAGCCCCCCACCCCCACCCCCCGCCGCCGCCATTTTAATTGTAGGCTTAGATAGAAAAATGAAAAGATAGAAATCCCTCTCTTTCAATAACTAAAATAATATGTAATGATGAACTGTGGGATTGGTAGATTCACAGTGTCAAGAAGCTAAGTAAGAGTCATGGGTGTGTAGGGAAGTGGTGGGGCAGGGGTGGGGGGGGTTGGGTTGCCAGAGAAGACTTTAACAGGAGCTGGCATATTGTCTCAGGATGCTTAACCACTGTTAAGAGCTGCGTTTCCCGAAATTGTGCCAAGAAACCTAGTTCCTGGAGATGCACCCCCCCCACCCCCCGCCACACAACCTTAAGAGTTTTGTGGTCAAAGAAATTTGGGAAACAATATATCCAGTTCATTGTGCACATTTGAGGACCCTCAATAAAGGAACAGCCATAAAGGAACCTATCTTACCGTGGCATTACTAAGCTGGCCAAGAGACTGTGACACAGAGCTAGCTCAACATACCCCCACCCTCTTGACTCTTCTCTGTAAGGGCTGTGTCGAACTGGCAGTCCTTAGAAAACACTTTGGGGAGTTTTCTGACTGGCTTTGGATTTACATTGTACAAGAAGTAAGGAGATGCTAGTCAAATTTAATAGTGTAAGAGGTACCGTTGCTACCTAAGAGGGGAGTAGACAAGAATGAGCTCATCTTAGATTTCTTTTTTTGGATGATATTGTTAGAATCTCTTTTGTTCTAATTCCACTTAGAAGGTCAACCACCTGAGCAACAATGAAAACAAATTCTAAAGATGGACAGAATTTTTGTCCACATTATTTCTATTCTGTCTGTGGGTATACGGAAAACTCAATCATTGTTATGAAAATATTTTTTAGAGTTTTAGATTTATGAAAACCTTGCAAAGACAGTATAGAGTTTCTTTTTTCCCACATCCAATTTTCCATTCTTCATTTCTTATGTGTTAATGTGGTACATTTGTTCCAATTAATGAATCAATATCAATATGTTGTTCTTAACTAAAGTCCCTTCTTTATTCAGATTTCCTTATTTTTCTTTAATGTCCTTTTCTATTCCACGTTCTTATCCAGGATACCACCTTCTATTTAATCATCATGATTTCTAGGCTTCTCTTTTTTTGTGATAGTTTCTCAGACTTTGTTTTTGATGATCTTGACAGTTTTGAGGAATACTATTCACATATTTTGTACAGAGCTTCACAATTATGATTTGTCTGATGTTTTTCTCATGATATTAGGGTTAAGTTTTTTGGGGGGAAGACCACGGAAGTAAAATGCCATTTTGGTCATATCAAGGGTACCTACTTTTATCAGTGTGATTTACACTGTTGATGTTGGGCATAGTCACCTGGCTGATGGAGGGTCTGTCAGGTTTCTCCACTGTAAAATCACTCCCCATCCTGCATTTCCACACTGTGCTCTTTGGAAGGAGGTCACTGTGCACAGCCCATAGTTCAGGAATGGGGGGTTATGCTCCTCTTCCTATTGAGGATAGAGTATTTATTTGAAATGCTCAAACAGATTTCTAAGTGTGTGTACTTTAAAAACTCCTTGGACAGTAGGGGTGCCTGGATGGCTCAGTCGGTGAAGCATCCAACTTTGGCTCAGGTCATGATCTCATGGTTTGTGGGTTTGAGCCCCGCATCGGGCTCTGTGCTGACAGCTCAGAGCCTGGAGCCTGCTTTGGATTGTCTTCTTCTCTCTCTGCCCCTCTTCTGCTCACGCTCTGTCTCTCTCTCTCTCAAAAATAAACATTAAAAAAGTACTTGGATAGTAGAACGGTTATTATTGTATTCATTATAGTTACCTACAAACTAGTTCTGATGGACATTTTATTCTAACTAAGAAGGGAAAGTAAGCTTCCCAAATTACAGCCACCCAGCTTTGATTAGACTGTAGAATTTGTATCTCTGCCAGTGTTTGTTCTTAGTAGCATGCCAGAAGTTCCAGATGCTGCCCTCTCTTTTTTCTGTGGTGAGATTTAATCCTGTTTGTGTGTTTTTTCTGCTTCAGTTGCATTACTGTCAGTTTTGGAGACCACAGACCTGTTTGTACTGCTTATGTTACTGTTGAGTGTGTGCCCTATTTTGAAAAGTGCTATTATAATAAAACTGTTTTAACATCTTTATGTATTTTAAGGGCACTACTATCAAAGGAAGTCTTTCATGTCTGATTGGCTTTGATTTTGTCAACCCCAACAAGAGTATATAAGTAAAGATTTTCTGTGTAGTCAACTTTCAGGTCACTTCATATGTAACATTTGTGCACACGACAGTACAATATGGTTGGAGGGATCATTCTGCTTTTTGGTTCTTTTCAGAATATGGTATAATTTTTAACAAATTTGTTACCTAAAAATAGCCATTTCAGTTAATTTTTGGTAAGTATAAACTTGGTGAGAATTGGAAATTTCTTTCCTAAATATATATATGTGTGTGTGTGTGTGTGTGTGTGTGTGTGTGTGTGTGTGTATTTCCTTCTTTATATATGGATTTTAAAAGGTTAGAAATATTTTTAAAGATCTTCCATATATATAAAAAGATGAAAAAATAGATTGTCATTATTTTTAGCCAGGAATGATAATAATTGGACTTTAGGAGAAGACTTCCCTTAAGGCGTGATTCACACTCTTCCAACCCAGCAGTTTTATTGCTAGACATGAGTAATGGCCTATCCCTATCCACAGAAGAAAAAAAAAAATGGGTTAATAGAAATAATTTTTCAGTTTCAGGGTTTTCTCCTGTCAATTTCAGTTTTTGGCACTAGCTTCCACGGGCCTGTTGGTGAGTATTAGTAGATGTGAATGAATGAATAAGTAGCAAAAGTCCATTAACAGAAAAACTCCTACAACCAATTAGTTCAATAACTGTCTCAATACGATTTTGTTGAACACACACTTATTTAGGCTGTGATTTTATATGACATTCGTATACTGCCTTCTCTTACCAGAAAAATTGTTCCTGGTTCGTAAGAAGAAACAAAGTATTTTAGAATTTCATGCTTTGTCTCAATGGGCAGTACAACTTACAGGTGCTTCATCATCTGAGCAAGTTTGAAACCCACTGCACTGATGAATAAGAGGCAAGGGAGCCTCTGGGAGCTTCCTGAGACAGGAAGGCATGGGTCATCTGAAAGTTGTGTAATAATTGCCTCTATATCCTTCTGCAGGAAGGATAGAATTGACTTTCCCACCCACATATTTGGCATGAAATTTCTCTGCATCTCAGGCCAAGGCTGTGTGTAAGGATTATGAAGTCCCCAGTGTGTTGGGTTGTAGGTGGAGATACCAGTCCTGTGTTGAAGAGCTATTCCTGCTAGAGAGGGGCATGTGTATACACACACACATGAGTGCAAATGCCTGAAGTGATTTTCCAATCTTTTCACAGGAAGAAAAAAAATTAATAAGCTTGCTTTTATCCTTAATAACATCTAACAGTGTGGTAGAAGTTTTCTCTTCAAAAGGGTAGGCTAGATGACTGGGAACTGTTGGTTTATGGTTTTGTCATCAGCACTGTCATGATGCTGATGGTGCTGGTGGTGGTGAATAAAGCAAGGTTACATGAAAGCAGTCTGAAAATAGAGTTTTAAATCTGTCTCTGTTCCAGCTACTTCTTAAGTTTTAACTACTTTCTTTTCAGTCTCCTTTTAGCATAATACTTGGGAAAAAGTTTTTAAGGTGAGGTGTCATTTATTCCTTCAGTTTGTTTTAGAACACTTACTAAGTGCAAGGCACTGCGCTGGGGAGACTGCAGTGGATAAGATCTATATGGTCTCCATTCTCTTGAAGCATACATTCTCGTAAGGGAAACTGTTGAAAAACAACTACAGATATAATTAAGAGATAATTTCAGGTTGTGGTAAGTGAGGTGAGGGGGGGAATAATCAGGTGATGTAGTAAAGACTAACATGGGTGGGCAGGAAAGACTTCCCTGAGGGACTGTCCTCTGAAGTGAGCCCCTGGGAATAACCCATCCAGAGGAGAAGGAAGAAATTCAGTTAGCATGAAGGTTGAGGTGGCAAATGGCTTAGTGTGGTCAAGGAGTAGAAGGACGACTGGAAAGAATGGTGTGAGGTGAAATTGAAGGGGTGGTGGGAAGGAGAGGATGGAGACCTTCGTGGCTCATGGAGCATGATGTGCCTACAGAAAAGTGTTCACATGGGTGGATTTTCACAAATTGCACATACCTGTGTAACCAGCATCCGGATTTAAAAACAACAACAACCAGACAAACAACCTGAACATCTCCAGTACCATTAGGAAGCATTGCTTTGAGGCTGCTGGAAGCTATAGCTCACCTACATTGTTAGCCCCTTGTGTGTACAGTCTAATCACATTTCAGGGTCTGGCTTTGGAGAAACTTCTGGTTTTCGTAAGCTGTGTGTTTTATAACCATCCAGCAGCACACATGGCATTTATCTGTGAGCTTTTATAATCTGTGTCTTCCCTCTACCTCCAACCCTCATTATGAACATGTAAGTGAGATTATTTAGTAATTAGGGCATATCCGTTTGCTAAGAATCTTTTGTTTAGAAAGCAAAAATTGCCCTTTCAGAGAATGCTTTCTCATAATATTTGTGGATCTGTCCTTTAGGTCCAGGCTGAAACTTTTGTTTTCTTTTTAATTAAAAAAAATTTTTTTAATGTTTTTATTTATTTTTGAAGGAGAGAGACAGAGCATGAGCGGGGGAGGAGCAGAGAGAGAGAGGAAGACACAGAATTCGAAGCAGGCTCCAGGCTATAAGCTGTCAGCACAGAGCCCGACATGGGGCTGGAACTCACGAACAGTGAGATCATGACCTGAGCCAAAGTTGGACGCTCAACCCACTGAGCTACCCAGGCGCCCCTGAAACTTTTGTTTTCATTCAGAATCTATACATGTTAATAAGAGTTTATATTTTCTGTGGTAATGGAATAGTTTAGGGTTTGTTGCCTCATTATATTTAGCTTCTTTTATAAAAAGCCTGCAGGGGCATTTAACCAAATTTAAGCTAGAAATAAATTTAAGCTAGAAATTAAAGATAATATAGTAATTTCAAATAGCTTTGTGTTCAAGATGAGATTTTGAAGTTATTATTCCACAGTGAATTTTAATGATTATTGTGTACAATGGCATTTATGGATGTGCGGTAACTGAACGAATATAATTAGCACATTAGATTATGGATTTGTAATATGAAATGAGAACTTCTTAATAAGCTTTCTCCATAATGGCTCATGCTGTGAACATACAAAGTGTGAGACACTGAACTTCACCACATCGTAACAGGGCTTTTGGAATCAGTAGGCTCATGTTTCAAATCAAGATGAGTTTCAAATTTTCTAAAAACACAGCTAAAAAGTTAAAAGGCAGTTACGTAACCAGATATTTTATATCCTTTTGGGGAGTTGGGATGAGATGTTTCTTTTTATAATCGAAGGAAAATTTTACTTTTGAAGGGATCAAGTATAAAATGGAATTGAACTTACACTTGGAGAAAAACTTGTTGATTGTAAGACCTTGTTACTTGTTAGCATTTTAACACATCACCAGAAATGCTTTTGACATTTTCTTTAGGAGAATTTGGAGAATAACTAGCTGAAGTCTGAAATTTGGCTTGGTATGGTCTTGCCCAAACCGGTGGTTAGTTGTTTTGACTCTTTGATCTGCTGATCCCAAGAAACTATCTGGAAATACACCCAAAAGTATTTAAGTGCCTATTTCACCATCGAAAGGTTCTTTCAGTGACAGCATATGAACAATTTCCTAATGAAACGAACCCCTTCTTAAAACATTTTGAAAGAGAAGCCTATTATTTCCAATCTGTATCATGTTATCTTTTTAAAAACTCATTTTTTTTTCCCATTATCAAGGTAATATCATCTGGATGGACAGTTTGGAATGATGCATGATCCTTTTCTTTCTAATTTTCTGTAATACCGCCACCTAGGGATAACATTTTTTAAACTGTCTTGTACTTAATGTATTGTTTTCACTTCCTTTAAGATGTATTTTAGTGTTTTAGCTTGGACTTTAATGATTTTTCCCTCTTGGAGATTTAGGTTGGTCCTAAAATGCTATCCTACTGGTTTAGTTTTACTTAATTTACTCTAATACATTTGGACGACAAATTAGATAATTTTACACTAGTGGTGTTACCTAGTAATATGTTTTGCTTACTGTTCCATTTTAAGATGTTAGCTCACAGAAGTTTTGTTTTTTTTTTTAATGTTTGTTTAGTTTTGAAGGGGAGAGAGAGAGATTGAGTGTGAGAGGGAGACACAGAATCTGAAGCAGGCTCCAGGCTCCGAGCTGTCAGCACAGAGCCCGATGTGGGGCTTGAACCCACGAACCGTGGGATCATGACCTGAGCCAAAGTCAAATGCCTAACTGACTGAGCCACCTAGGCGCCCCCACAGAAGTTTTTAATATAAACATATATTACATAAAATATTGAAAATCTATGCCTTTAATTAAATACCATTGCTTTGTTGACTGGCATTATAGTGGCATCAAGTAAAGTAACAGTTAATGAGTCATTTATCATTTAAAATCTTTCACGTTGTATGACAACCTGGTAAATTCCAGGTACTCCTTGGGAGGTGTACTAGTTTCAGGGAAAGGTTAGAGAAGTACAGAACCTGAACTTACAGTGGTCATCAACACTCTCTGTGGAGTTGGAGTTTATTTGCTCTTCTACTTGAAAGATGCTTCAGCTACAGCTATAACCATCAAATCATGTAGGGATCTATCCATTTCTTGGCTCTTCTGTCTCTTGGGTTGACTTCATTCTCAGTCAGAGTATCCCCCTCTGGGTTTAAGGTGGCCACCAGCAGTTCTTGGCATCTTTCGTACCTTTTTAATAACTAGCAAATGAGCGTTTCTCTTTCTAAATACTCAAGTAGAAGTCTTAGTCTTGGGTCTCATTGTATTAGGTTTGACCACTTGTTATTCCCAAAGCAGTCATTGTGGTAGGTGGAATGTTATGCTTCCCAGGATTGGGTCATATCCCTCTTAGCCCACCAGTGTGATGCCCCAATGAATCTCAAGATGATGTAACAAGAAGAGAAATATTCTCTAAATAAGCAGAGAAGCCCCTGGATGGCCACTATGAAGATCAATAAAGAATCAAGTCTAATTCTCATTATGCCTTTAGCTAGGGCCAGAGAATTTAACATGTAACTGTGTATCGTCTTTTTTTCCCCCAACCATTGCTTCAAAATATATTTTGTTAAGATGGGGAACTGAGACGTCTACATTTTTTATATCCATCTTAGCACTAAGCATGGTCCTAAATAACTGGCCCTAAATACTTAACTGGCCATTTCTAAAGTGTAATAGAGTTAACTAGGAAATGCTGACATCATACTTTTGTTTGTTCATTTTGTTCTTTGGTATGTGTTTAAGAGAAACGACTTAACTGCATTAGTGGGCAGATTTTTTCTTTTTTGCTACAGATATGTTGGTTACCATAAAAGGTGATAGAGTTTAGGACTGAGAATATTAACCTGGGGTTCATATGCTTCCTAAGAGATCATGGAGGACTTTTTTGATGTCTGTGAACCCCGTAAAATTCTAGCAGAATTTTGTGTGGGCGCATCACACATCTATACACCTGTTCACATTTTTCTTGAGAGGGGCCCATCTTTCATTAGATGCTCAAAGGGGAACTGTGAACCCACAAAAGGTTCAGAACCACTGATGAAAATATACTGACAAGAAATGGTTCCCGACTCGATGAGGTTAAACAACTTTGAGTGGGAGAACCAAAAAAGAGTGTTGGGAGAAACACAGAGGCATTTAAGCTTTACGATGAATCGGTAACTCAGGTGACCGAATTCAGTCTGTACAAGCTTCAAACAAAATCTATTATGGATGAGACTATAACAAAATGGGCTTCCACAGTGCTGCCAGTTCCGTTAATGACTGGAAAGGTGCTGCCAGCTGATTTTGGCTCCATGCTTTGAAGTAGGCACAGGCTCACCTCTTGCCATTTGGAAATAAAGGGCAAGTGATAAAATATGTTACTTTGCTCTCATAAGCAATTTATGACGATGGTTTAATAAAAGTTTAAGAAGCGTTTTTTCCCTGGGGGAGGGGGGAAAGCCAGCAAGCCTTGGTGGCACTTTAGTGTTCGATGTTCAACCCCTTGACATCTCTGTGCCACCTCACACTGGGAACTACCCGAGAAAAGCGAGAGGGAGAGTGAGCCTGAGGTTTCTTTTAATCCAGTCAGGGCTGCTGTTGTACTTGTCCGTTTTGGTCCCCTCTCTCCCCTCCCAAACTCAAGTTATCGGTGAGGTTAAACATCAGCCTTCTGCCTGGGGTGCTGCTGAGGGCTCCAGCTCCAGTGCTGTTGGCTGTGCGAGCCTTGTCCATTTACGCACAGCACATTCTAGGTTAATATCACTGGCTTCACTCTTTTCAGGTTTGAATTACTACATAAACATCAGATATTGTGGGTTTTGTGAAAGTATTTGTAGTCTTTAATATTTAGTTAAGGAAAAAGCGTTCTCCTAGGGAGTCAGATGGATTCGTTTAAAGGATTGCCTCATGAAAATGTATGCAGTGTGGGTCTGTTTTTAATGTCCCCCCAACTCTCGAGGCCATTTGGTTTTAATGTCTGCCTCTCTCTCTACCCTGGACCTTGTTTAGGTGCTTTCACAGCCAGCAGGCACAGAGTCTTTTGCTCTGCATTAGTGGCCTTAAAACTTTATTAACAGTGATCTATAGTGAGATGTGTTTTACATCGTGACCCAGTGTATGCATGCATAAATGTGTTTATAGGTGTAACTAAAAAGGTTTCACAAAGCAATATTTACCTTTATAGCATACACTGCAGAATCTGATACTATATTTTCTGTTCCATGGGGGAAAATACTACTGGTATGCACTCATTCAATCGGTTTTCATGACCCACTAATGGTTTGCTACCTGCAGTTGCAAAGTCACCTCTCCAAGGAATACCGTGTGGCATCGTGTCCTTTGTACCACTGTGGTGAGGGATGGCTCAGGGCGCCACAGAACCTCTGAGCCTCTTTATGTGGCACAGCAGAACTATGTTGCGTGTTGTTAGTACACTGTGATTTTTGGAAGCAGTAGGGCAGAGTGGTTAAGAGCAAATGTTTTAGTTAGAGGGCTCGGTTCATTCTTGGCTTTGTGTCACCACTATTTGTCTCTGGCACTAGGCAAGTTTCTTAACCTCTCTTAGTTTCTCCATACTTAAAACAGAGATAGTAAGAATACTTACCTTAAACTGTTATGAGGGTTGGGGTGCTTGGGTGGCTCAGTTGGCTAAACATCCCACTCTTGATTTGGGCTCAGGTCATCACCTCACAGTTTGTGAGATTGAACCCTGCATCAGGCTCCATGTCGCCAGCTTGGGATTCTCTCTCCCTCTCCCCTTCTGCCCTCCTCTGACTGCTCACATGCATGCACTCTCTTAAAAAAAAATGTGAAGGTTGAGTTATATAAAGCATTTAACATTAAGCACACACTAACACATAAGGAATAGTTGCTGTTGTGGAAAGAGCCTAAATGTCCATCAACTGATGAATGGATAAAGAAATTGTGGTTTATATACACAATGGAGTACTACGTGGCAATGAGAAAGAATGAAATATGGCCCTTTGTAGCAACGTGGATGGAACTGGAGAGTGTGATGCTAAGTTTAATAAGCCATGCAGAGAAAGACAGATACCATATGTTTTCACTCTTATGTGGATCCTGAGAAACTTAGCAGAAACCCATGGGGGAAGGGAAGGAAAAAAAAAGAAAAAAAAAGAGGTTAGAGTGGGAGAGAGAGACAAAGCATAAGAGACTCTTAAAAAACTGAAAACAAACTGAGGGTTGATGGGGGGGGTGGGAGGGAGGAGAGGGTAGGTGATGGGCATTGAAGAGGGCATCTTTTGGGATGAGCACTGGGTGTTGTATGGAAACCAATTTGACAATAAATTTCATATAATAAAAAAAATTAAAATTAAAAAAGGAATAGTTGCTGTTGTTAATATTGTATCTTAATATTTACATGTATCCCCAGTTGGATTACATTTTTTTCTGCCCTTGGAATAATTTATATTGAGCCCATTAAGAGTACATGGCTTAAGTGTAGTGTTAAAGTCTGTGTTCCAAACATGGATTGTAAGCAGTGTGGTTAAATGGGAACAATAGATTGCAGCCATTTACACCTTGAATTAGTTAGGACTAATTTCAATTACAAGTGACAGAAACCCCAGTCAAACTGGCTTGACAAAACCAGGAAATTATTGACTCACATAATGGAAAAGTCTACGGGTGTTGGTTTAGGCATTGGCCACATCCAGCTGTTCTGGCGATATCAGCAACGTCTGTCTCTTCATTTCTTGCTCTGCCTTTCCCTGTTGGCTTTATTTTCAGGCGAGCTTGCTCCAAGCAGTGGCAGAAACAGCCACCAGCTGCTCTAGTTTCATATCCCAGTAGTGGAAAGAGAAAGCCTCTTCTCTGGTAGTTCCAATTTGGTCCCACATCTGAAGGGCACTGACTCTGATGGATTTCAAGTCCTCCTTTCCTGGCACTCTGCCCCCTCTGTTGCTGAACAAGAGGAGGCGGGAGCATCTACCCTGTGGACTCAGCCCCCCTCCAACCACATGGGGAGAGCAGGGCGGGCTGCTGCCTGGGGAAGTCCTAGCAGATGCCCACTGTGCTCCTCTACCGTTCCTTCTCAGAACATAGGACTTTCCACGTAAAGTACTGTCTTTGAATAATCCAACAGAGAATAGTGTTGACACTTATGTGCTTTGAATTCCAAACTACATTTCACCTTCGTTCTTCTACTATAGCTGTGCTCAAAGGTCTACCATACCATCTTTCCTAATCACTGCTAAAAAATAAAAATAAAAAAAATAAGTTTTCAGTCACCCCATCTTTTTGTTACCACTTAAAAGTCATTTTCTTATTTTATGCTGCCTCTGATCTGCTTTCCCAAGCTTTTAGCACCTGTTACTTTGATTCTAAACCATAGGCTACAAAGATGTGACATCCCACCTCCTCAGTGGTCACTCCTTTTCGGTTTGTGGTCTGGCCAGTCTGAAGGTCATGACTGCATTCTGCAGCCCGTTTTTCATCCTCTGCCTGTGAATGAGGATCAGACTGCATGAGGTTAGGCTTCTCAGTTGTTGGACAGCCCAGGACTTTCCCTATACTTGTGATTGTATACACACACACACACACACACACACACACACACACACACCCCACAGATGGGGCAAGAGACGATGGGTACTCTGGTTTCCGTAGGGGCTCCAGATGGTGAATTGTGTCTGCCAGGGTGTTTAAAGAGTACTGTGGGTCTGGGGCCAGCAGAGTTGAGGTCACACCCTGGAGCCTTTCATCTGCCGGCTGTAAGATATTTTAAGTCCACTATTTAAATTGGAAACAAGATAAGCACTCCTTTATTTATTTATTTATTTATTTTATTTTATTTATTTTTTAATGTTTGTTTATTTTTGAGATAGAGCCAGAGAACGAATGGGGGAGGGTCAGAGAGAGAGGGAGACACAGAATCTGAAACAGGCTCCAGGCTCTGAGCTGTCAGCACAGAGCCTGACGCGGGGCTTGAACTCACCGACCGTGAGATCATGACCTGACCCGAAGTCGGATGCTTAAAGGACTGAGCCACCAGGCGCCCCTATTTTTTTTATTACAATTGAAATACACATACAGTTTATCATCTTGACCATTTTTTAAGTGTATGTTTCAGTGGTATTAAGGATACTGACATTTTTGTGCAACTTTCAGTGCCATCCGTTCCCATAACTCTTTTCATCTTGTAAAACTGATACTCTGTACTCACTAGACAACAACTTCGTATTGTCCCCAGCCCCTGGCAGCCACCATTACACTTCACCTTTATGATCTTGACTATTTTAAGTACCTCATATAAGTGGAGTCATACAGTGTTTTTCTTTTTGTGACTAGCTCTACTTAACATTGTGTCCTCAAGGTTCATCCATGTTGTGGCATATGACAGGATTTTCCTTTTTAAAGCTGCGTGATAGTCCATTTTACGTATATAATACATTTTGCTTGTCCACTCATCCACTGATGGACACTTAGCTTGTGTACATTTTCTAGTTACTGTAAATAATGCTGCAGTAAACATGAATGGACAAATATCTCTTCAACACCCAGCTTTCAATTCTTTTGGGTAAATACCCAGAAGTGAAATTGCTGGGTCATATGGGGATTCCATTTTTAACTTTTTGAGGAACCTCCATACTGTTTTCACGGCAGCTGTACCATTTTACATTCCTACTAGCAATGTACAAGTGTTCCGATGTCTTCATGTCCTTGCCAAAACACTTGTTTTCTGATTTTTTGATAGTAGACCTCCTAATGGGTCTGAGGTGGTATCTCATTGTAGTTTTGATTTGTATTTCCCTAATAATTATTGATGCTGAGCATCTTTTCATGTGCTTATTGGCTGGTCATATATTTTCTTTGCAGAAATGTATATTCAGTTCCTTTGCCCGTTTTTTGTACTCCTTTATTTTTAAGGCCATTACTGTGCTCTAATATTTTGTAACTGCATAGGATGGAAACACCAATGTTGTGAAGTCTAGACGAAAGTATGGATTCAGTTATTCCCAAAGTATGTACTGTATTATTTGGGGGGCAAAATTGGGAAATTCCCTACAGATAATTTAAAAAATCCTTTTAAAGTCTCAATTTTTATGTGCAAATTTGTATCTGTATGTGTATATATATGTTACATATATATGTGTATGTGTATATATATGTGTGTGTATAGATGTGTGTGTGTGTGTGTGTGTGTGTGTATGTGTGTGTGTATTTTACATATGTAAAATGCCAGGCAAGGAAGTGATGTGATTTACATATATTATCTAATGGGAGCTTTGTAACCCCATCAAGCACATCCACTTGTGTGAAAACACATGTGCACACAGAGTTAAAGCCCCTTTGTCACACTAAATTGGGACTGATAATTAACTTGAAGAGTCAGTTAAAATGAGGATACATGAAAAATGACTCATGCTTTAGGCATTTAATTTTAAATGAAAGCATAATTTTTAGGCCACATGATTAGCATTTTGTTTTTTCCTGGCTATGCATGTGGAGACCCTGAAATTCTCCTGCCACTGTTCTGTCAATTGCTATAAAATTTTGAGTGCCACAAATGTTTTGATATTTACCCAGACTCCTCCCCCCCTCCCTTTTTTTTTTAAGTTTATTTATTTGTTTTGAGAGAGAAAGAGCACACACACAAGCAAGGTAGGGACAGAAAGAGAGGGAGTGAAAGAATTGCAAGCAGGCTCCATGCTATCAGTGCACAGCCTGACACGGGGCTGGATCCCATGAACCAGGAGATCATGACCAGCCTGCTTTCTTTGAGGATGGATCCTCTGACTATAGTATCTTTTATAAACTTCAGCCACAATTTATCAGCTACAACTGACCTTTACATTTCTTTAAGGTGGATCTAGAATTTAGCAATACTTGAAAAGTAATCTACGTTCAGGATCCTTCCAGAATTTTTCCAGCCTGTTACAGTGGTCTCTCCCACACCTAATTTAATAGCAGACTTTTTTTTTTTTCTTCAGTGTTTGCCTTCAGTGACCCTTTACAAAGCATTTAAATTAGTTTTTACAGAAATGACTCTTTTGGCATTCATATCTAATTGCTTTTACATGGTGCTTGGATAGTATAAATGCAGAGTAAATACAATTGGCACTAAAATGTCTGAAAGGAAACAGCTCACCTGGCATAGGCACACAGCCCCCGTTGGTGGGAACAAACATGAACAGGTGTGTTGGCTCTGTGACCACCAGAGGCTGACACTTCTACGGGCTTTCTATGTGTTCTGAGCTCTTTGCCTACATCGACTCACTTAAAATCCACAGTACCCCATCATATGAGGTACTATTATTTCTTTTCCACAGGAGGAAAATGATTCACAGAGAGGTTTAAGAGATTTGCCTAAGAGTAGCCTGCCAGCTGCCAGCATTCAACCTGCCTTAGGCTTTCGTCAATATATTTTGCAAAGGGAATGAGAGCATTTTACATGGAGGTAAATCAAGAGCGGGGAGAGAGAGAGCAAGTGACAGCAAAACTATACAGAGATGTCTATCCCTTAAACAGAAACCCTGTAATAACACATAAAGACTTCTGAAACCTTCTCCATAGCACCCTAAAATTAGACTCTAGGCTTTTAGAGGTCAAAATGACCTCCATAACCTATCTTACCAGGATAGCCAAGGCCCAGAGGGGTGAAATGATTTGCTTTACAAGCACCCGGCTAGTTAATGGCATGTTCTTCATAAGATTTCGTTTCCTGGCTTACTCCACATTTTCTTCCAGAAGAAAATGATGCAATGCCAAGATATAACGTTCTTGAGAGAAACATTCAGGAAATGAGAGTCTCTCAGTTTGCCAAGAGAGAAGGAAGTTTGGTAGATGTGAACAACTTAGTGTTCTTGAATCTCCATCTATCTCAAGCCAGTACAAAACTTGGTCCAGAGAATTGTAGGGCTGGAAAGGGTCTAGTGATGTGGCTTTATCCATCCTATCTAGAGAAGGAAGGAATGTGGCCAGCTGAGCACATACAAGGTAGGTGGTAATATCTGTACTATTTTACATGTAAGGAAGCTGAGCTTCAGAGAGGTCAAGTACTTAATCCAAAGCCACACAGCCAGAAAGAGATGGAACCTGGGTGTGGACCTAGTCTTGTTGAAGCTGAAGTCTTTGTGCCACCTCATGCTGCCACTCCACAAGGGATGGCAGCTGTTCATCCCGTGTAGTTGTTTCACAACAGGTTTTTTGGGTTGTTCGGCTAATTCTTCCTAAAGCTAATTATAAATACCTCTTTAATTTAAATCTATGTCCTTCTGCAGTCCTCAGCCACAGAAGCAATTGATCATAGTGTTTTGGATAATCTTTACATTTTGTGAATGAAATTGCATCTTGGGTGGATGTTTTTAAGCCCACGTGAGGGGAGAAAAGACAGCTTGGGGGCATGTGAGTGTTGGTAGAATCTCAGGATAGGAGAAATCTCTTTCACTTTGCCATTATCTGTGCTCACATCAGCTGTGTGGCATCTTAGGTGGTCCAGCCTGTGCTAGATGCTTCTCAGCCCAGGAATTAAGAGCCATAAGACAGAGGGAACTCACCATCTCAGCCAGCCATTTCTTCTTTGGCCAGGAAGACGCACTTACATATAGTCTTTTACGGGATGAAGCTTCCTTTTTTTTTTTTTTAATGTTTATTATTTTGAGAGGGGGACAGAACTCACATGCATGAGCTGGGGGAGGGGCAGAGAGAGAGAGAGAGAAAGGGAGAGGGAGAGATTCCAAAGCAAGCTCTATGCTGTCAGCATCGACTCAGGGTTCAATCCCACAAACCACGAGATCATGACCTGAGCCAAAATCAAGAGTTAGATGTTCAATCAACTGAGCCACCAGGTGCCCCAATAGGATGAAGCTTCTTAAAACATTACTTTAGATTTTTCTTCTGTTTACAAAAAGTAATTCATGTTTATAATAGAAACTTTGACAACTGAAGAATGCTCATGTAAGAATATGAAAGCCTGTGTGTATTAATTATCTATAGCTGTGTAACAAATTACCCCAAAACTTAGCTTAAAGCAATAAGCATTTTTTTTAACATTTTTAAAATTTATTTTTTGAGAGACAGGGTGTGAGTGGGGGAGGGGCAGAGAGCGAGGGAGACACAGAATCTAAAGCAGGCTCCAGGCTCTGAGTTGTCAGCATGAGCCAAAGCTGGACTTGAACCCACAAACCTGAGCCAAAGTCGGATGCTTAACCAACAGACCCACCCAGGTGCCCCTTAAAGCAACAAACTTTTATTATCTCATGTGCTTTGAGAGTCAGGAATCTTGAGAGTAGTTTTTTTATGCAGTTGCAGTCAAACTGTGAGTTGAGGCTATAGTCATTTGGAAATTTGGGGCTGGAGGGTCTGCTTTTAAACTTAGCCATGCGGACATTGGCAGGAGGCTTCAATTCTTGCCATATGGGCCTCTCCATAGAGCTGCTCACAACATGGCTTCCCTCATTGCCATGCTGATCTGAGACCACTTGCACTAGAGAGCCATCAGGCTAGAAGCCAGAATCTTTTATAAGCTGCTCTGAGAAATGGCATTCCATCACTCCTGTTGAAATCTGTTGGTGACATATCCAACTCACAAGAGTATGAATACCAGGAAGTGGGGATCATTGGAGGCCATCTTGAAGGCTGTCTTACCATAGTTTGTAAATTAAAATTTTGTTTGAATGAATTACATGGTTTTTTACCCATATTTCACCACTCCCCCCACTGAAGTGGGGGGAAAATACAAGAGATCACCAGAAAAAAAAAAAAAATGAAGGGAATGAAGTATTCAGGGATGAAGGCCCAATACACTGTTATCCCATCTCCGATCCTAGATGAACTTCCTGATTTTATTCCAAGTCTGCCATGTCAGTATGGTGTGGAGAAGAAGGGAGTAATGGCAAAAGAGTGGTTGGAAAGATCTGGATGTGCCTTGTTTTTGAGGTCTTTTGTGTTTGTGGGAATCTGAGGTCCTCCTGCCTTTAAGATGGGATAAGGAGTTTAGGGTTCAGTCCAGGCTGTAACTTGGGAGTGGCTCATGGTTCCTGGACTCCTTCAGTGTGCTGTTTCAGATGCAATATAAGAAACAGAGCTTTGTAAGAGATGTTCCAATTTTTACAAATAATTATTTGATAAAAAATATATAAATACTTCATAAATGTATTTAAAGTGACTTAAAAGTGTTTTTTTGGTGGGAAAGAATTTTGTTTATGCAAAAACAATATACTGAGATCCAGTAGGAAATCTTAACATCTGGATAAGCAATAATATTCTACAGTCTCCTTCCCAACAGTTTAGTCATACAGATGATATATGAAACTCACGGGTACCTAATATGTAATATAACACACTTATAAACAGTTGAGATCTTTATATCACACATGCAGAGCTTTAAAAAAAACCACACATACCTGTGTAGTATTTTGGTGAATAATGGTAATGCGAAAGCAAACTGTAATAAGCAAATTTGAATGAATTCTTTTATAGTACATACAGTCAAAAGAAATTTACCAGTAAAAATTGGCACAACACAAACAAAATGAAATAAATTTGAATAAATCCCTGCACAGGCAGTCGTAGGACATGTTGATAAATATTTCAACAAGAACTGATACAAAGTATAACATAAAATACTATTTTTGAAGAATTCCTATGTCACGCATTCCATAAAAGCAAATATTTCATTGAATGGTAATTTGTATATGCTAAGCACAGGGGAAAAATTGAATGTTTTCCCGAAGTGGCTTGACGCGAATGTTTCCATGCTGGCTTTGAGCTGTGGGTTGTAGTCATCACATGGATGTGAACCTTAGGTGTCAGGGGAATAGCCCACTCTTGGCTTCTGGTCAGCCCTGTGGTCCTTGGTCCCCTGCCCATCTGGGGGACCCTCTGGCAGACTAAAACACTAATGCAGTGAACTGATGCAGCCTCTCTACCCCGCCTTCCTCAGCTAGAAGACACCCGTGGATTTCTCTATCCCAGGCCAGATTTGTTATTGGTGTCAAGTGTGGAGAGCAGGTAACTCTCTCAGGTAACTACTCCTTCCTAGTCGGACTCTGAGAGGCAAAGTGTACCAAGTCATTGTTTTGAAAATGGAGTGACTTCATAAACAACAGTTGACTCCAGGGTCCTGTGTGCATCTTTCCTCTTTGGCCTTGAGATCTATGGCCTTGAAACAGTCCGTTTCCTGTGCTGGGTCTATAAGAGTGTGAAGAACCCTAGCCTTCACGTAAGCATGTTTCCCCTGTTGCTGCTCATACTTTAGAAGAGACTGTGCCAGACAGAGACAGGGTCCTTCAGGGCATCGAGACAAACCCCTTGCAGGCAGGTACACAGCTCCCCTCATCCTGCTGTCAGCTGGAATCCAGCCAAACCAGCTCCAAGCAAGGGAGAAGATAAACCTAGACATCTTTCCATGGGGGGCAGTACCTTGGATAACAGTGCCACAGAGGAAAAGGAGCAAAACCAGGGAGATAGACTGCAGAGGCCACAGCTAGGCTTGTCTCAGACCTCCATGTAGGGTCCTTTCCACCTCCTAGCAGGGAGAGACAGCACCAGAGACCTGAATGTTGGCTCCTTCAGTGGCTCACAGGGGTGGGGGGTGGGGGTGCGCAGCAGGGGCAGCAAGGGGTTTGTGGGGAGTAGAGTTTGGCAGCTGAAAGATCTTCTGTCAACTGCATAATCTCTTTATGCTTCAGCTTCCTCACCTGTGAAATAGGGTACCTGCCTAATGGGATTGTGGTGAGGATTAAATTAGTAATGTATTTAAAGGTACTAGGACCATTTCTGCTACAAAGTAAGGATTCAGTAATTCTAGTTGAAATATAAAAGCTGTGTAATCCCAGGGCACCTGGGCCACTCAGTCAGTTAAGCCTTTGACTTTGGTTCAGACCATGATCTCGTGGTTTGTGGGTTGGAGCCCTGTGTTGGGCTAGGTGTTGACAGCTCAGAGCCTGGAGCCTTCTTTGGATTCTATGTCTCCCTGTCGCTCTGCCCCTCCCCCACTCATGTTCTGTCTGTCTCTATCTCAAAAATAAATATTAAAAAAAAAAACAACCTCTGGGGATGCCTGGGTGGCTCAGTCGGTTAAGTGTCCAACTTTGGCAAATGTCATGATCTTGTGGTTTGTGAGTTTGAGCCCTGCATCGGGTTCTGTGCTGACAACTTGGAGCCTGTAACGGGCTTTGGATTCTGTGTCTCCCTTGCTCTCTGCCCCTCCCCCGCTCGTGCTCTGTCTCTCTCTCTCTCTCTCAAAAATATTAAAAAAAAAAAACCCTGTAATCCCATGTGAGTCTAACAACTTCTCTAGTTTAATCTATAAATGAAAGGACTCAGGTGGTCTGTAAAACATTTGTTGGTTCTAAGTATTCCTCCCACAGATTATCACCCATCCATTCCTTTCTTCCCAAGTCCAGGGCCCATCCTGTCTCCCTAGCCTGGGCACAGGTGGCGTAGAGAGTACATCCGGGAAGATGGAAACAACTGTGGGTCTGGGAGACTCTGGCCCAAACTGCTTCCTAGAGCTGTGTTGCCTCTGAGACTCGGTTTCCTCATTTGTATAAAGGGGATAGCACGGTCCGCTTCACAGCGTGATGAGCAGTGGTATGAGACAGAAGGCACCTGTAGTTCCTGGCACAGGCTGGTGACCAGCACGAAGTCTCTATGATCACCATCTCTCAGCGTCGGGGGAACTTTCGTTCTTGGGCTCATGAGCCCTGTCTGTGGGAACTCTCTTCTGCCCTGATCCCCGGGGCCTTGTCGCCTCCTGGCAGCACCCATCCATCATGTTGCCTAATTAGTGAGGAGCTGGCTGGGTGAACAACAGTGGAGCAGCCACGCCTGAGGCTTACGTGGCCTTTCTGCACTCCTTCTCCTGCCAGCGACCACATGTGAGGTTCGACACCCGCCTTGAGGAACTGACAGTCTAGGCTGGAGGCTGCACTGCACCAATGTTGGTCTGGCTTTGTGACCAAAGCTGGGTTTTGTGTTCCCAGGGCAGTGTGGATCTCTTGGCTTGAACATACTAAAAATCTTAATATTCTTTCATTGTGATTCTTCTTAGGGTCACAATAGTTTTTAGTCTTAAAGCCAAAAGGCTCTGAATTATTACAGATCTGTGTTATTCTGACAGAATGCTATCTTTCAACCAACCAAATAGGACAGGTAGGTTACAGATTAAACTGGTTGCAGAAGTCCCAGAGTTTGGAGAAGGAGTGAAGTGGAAAGGATATTGCCGGCAGGTCTTCTCCCAGCTGTAACACAGCGTGGGTTGCGATTCTGGAGTTGGATGCCTGGGTGCGTGCTCCGGGCCAGGTCACTTATGTCTTTTAAGCTCAATTTCTATATTTGCAAAGTTAGTAGTTAGTAGTGTTCACCTCTGAAGGTTCTTGAGAGGTGTCTGTGAAATACGATCCAAGTGAGGTGCCTGCCTGCACCCGATCCATTTTAAGGACTCGAATAAATGTTAGCCCTTGTTTTTTTAATTTATAATGGATATATCTTTTTTTGTATGTTTTTAAGTTTGTGTATTTTGAGAGAGAGAGAGGGAGAGAGAATCCTAAGCAGGCTCCACATTGTCAGCACAGAGCCCAACATGGGGTTCAAACTTATGAACCGTGAGATCATGACCTGGGCCGAAATCAAGTTAGATGCTTAACTAACTGAGCCACCCAGGCGCCCTGGGACATGTCATCTTTAAACTCACAGCTCACATCTGGCAGTTTTTTACTTTTTAGGAGTACATAATTGTAATCATTTTCAAATCCTAAAGTAGACCCTACCGGTTTGCAGGAAAAGCTTCTAATGTCTTTGATCTTTGGGTGCACCTGTCTTACTTGATTGCAGAATAACCAAGTGGAGGTAGGCAGTTAAAAATATTAGCATCTTCTGGATCATGTTCTCAACCACATTATAAGTGGCTGCTTGGACATAAGGGCAGTGCCTGCATCTGTGTGTGTGTGTGTGTGTGTGTGTGTGTGTGTGTGTGTGTGCGCGCGCGCGCACTTGGCGCAGGGCTACATGGCGGTTACAGTGGTCAAAAGGGATTTGTGGTTTAGAGCTTGAGGTCTGGAGTCAGGTTTCCTGGTTTTGCATCCTGGCTCCATCGCTATCAATTTGTGTGACCTTGGGTGAGTCACTTAACTCAGTTGTTTCCTCATCTGCTAAATGTGGGTAAAGTACATTTCCCCCCAGGGTAACTGTGAAGACATATCAATGAGAAGCGATTTGCAGTATGGTCACACCAAACTGGGAGTAGTCACTACCATACTCCTGTTCCCAGCAGGATGATGGGCAGTTTAGCCTTTGCACGTGCACCTTGCAATATAGTTCATTGGTAGTAAGCATGGCTGGTAAGTACACGATGAAAAAAATGTCTGTTTCTCACTTTAGCAGTGATTAGATTAGTCGCCCAGTTTCTCACTTTAGCAGTGATTAGATTAGTCGCCCAGTTAATGCATGGTCCCATTTATATGTAGAGTCTAAAAACAGTCAAACTCGAGGCACCTGGGTGGCTCAGTCCATTAAGTGTCCAACTGTTGATTTTTGCCTCAGGTCATGATCTCGGTTTGTGAGATTGAGCCCAGCATCAGGCTCTGTGCTGACAGCATGGAGTCTGCTTGCAATTCTCTCTCTCTCTCTCTCTCTCTCTCTCTCTCTCTCTCTCTCTCTTTCTCTCTTTCTCTCCCTTTCTCTCTCTCTCTCTCTCTCTCCTTCTCTCTCTCTCTCCTTCTCTCTCTCTCTCCTTCTCTCTTTCTCTCTCTCTTTCTCTCTCTCTGCTCCTGCCCTGCAGTCTCTCTTTCTTAAAATAAACATTAAAAACAAACTCCTTTAAAAAAAATAAGTTGAACTCATAAAAGCAGAGAGTAGAATGGTAGTTGCCAGGGACTAAGGTGATGAGGGAAATCGAGAAATGTTCAAAGGGTACAAAGTTTCAATTACGTAGATGAATGAGTCCTAGAGATCTAATACACAGCATGGTGACTGTAGTTAGTAATACTTTATGATGTATTTGAAATTTGCTAAGAGAGTAGGTCTTAAATATTCTCAACACACACACAATGCTAACCCTGTGAGGTGATGGATATGTTAATTAGTTTGATTGTGACAGTCATTATAATGTGTAGTATATTAAATACATCACACTGTACACTTTAAATATATACAAATTTTATTTAATTATTCCTGTTGAAGTAGAAAAAATGCAAATTTCAATGATGCTGCTGTGCTACCTCTGAAGCAAATAAGAGGGCTTTGTAAAGTTTTCATGTGATAAAATTGGCTTGCTTTGGGTTAAGTGTGAGGTCTGATCATCTCAATCTGGCCTCTAGGTTTTTTTGCTGTTTTGTAGAACATACTTATGTAAACAAATGTTCTCTATGTAAACATTCATGAAAGTCAAAATACCAAAACAGATTAAATATAGAACAAGGCTAGATGCTACATCAGTGTTTTAGTGGCAGCAAAAAACATCATCTGTTACATTTAATTATCATGGCTAGTTTGAGTTTTGTTGGTTTGATAGTGTTTGTAGTTGATTTGTAAATATATTTGGGATTTTATACAAGTTTTCTGTGTCTGCACATTTAAAATATTTAAATAACAATAATCAACCTTGAGGGTCTGTATTTTATTCTTAAAAAAAATTTTTTTTAGGTTTATTTATTTTTGAGAGAGCGAGAGCACAAGCGGGGGGAGGGGCAGAGAGAGGGATCGCGAGAATCCCAGGCAGGCTCCATGCTGTCAGTGTAGAGCCCAATGCGGGGCTTGAACTCAGGAACCATGAGATCATGACTTGAGCTGAAACCAAGAGTCAGATGCTCAACTGACTGAGCCACCCAGGCGCCCCTGTGAGTATTTTATTTTAAAGAGGGTTTGTACATCAGTCATGAAACACTAGATCACTCAGAGTGTGCAGAGAAGGGGCCTGTGCACAGCTGATTGTTCTGATTTGCTGGATACTCAGCACACATTTCTCTGTCCAACTCCCACATTGGGTGGAGGAACACTTTTCCCGCCCTGGTTCCTCTGAGTGTTAGGTGGTTGATTGGGTCATTCTGGCTACACAGAGGAGCTTCTTTGATTTGTGTGTGCTTTTAGCAGAAAGGGAGAAGATTTCTCTTTGTCATTGCTCACTACGTTCTGCCTTCTGTCTTCTATTCATCAGATATAGCCACTTGCAAATTCTTCTTTTTTCCCTTTAAATTAGGCACACCATTATTCTATTTTCCATTTTCTTCTTCACATTTTTATATTAGGAAGTCTACCACGGGCATAGTCTCAGCCCCCCCAGTGATCATATCTGAGCTTTCTCCAGGCTTTCTTTCTCTGGGAGCTCTGAGCTCTTCACAGATCACACCATTAGCCCTCACCGTTGTTCCTGGAGGTAGGTAGGATCAGACAGAGTGTCTGGGTGTGGGAACAGAAGGGCCGGAGGGAGTGAGTCTGAGGAAAGCAGTGGGTTACTTCTTTTATGTTAGCATTTCTGCTTTAGGCAGACTTCTGCAAGTGCACCTATTTTCATATTTTCTTCAAAGCATTTTGCGAGTGATAACAGTCATTAACTTCATTGCTCAGAATGAAGTGAAAGGGATACTAACGAAGCTAGTGAGAAATAACTTTCATTCAATTCTTTTTAGGGTGATTAAGAAAGAGCAGCTTAGCTGTTGGTTTTGGTGTGATTTTTTTTTTTTTTTTTTTTTTTTTTTTTTTGCCTAGGATTTGGAGTGTATTTAAATTGCTCTTAAATTCTGAAATTGAGTGATCAAAAGAAACCCCTCTAATAGTGTGTAGTTGTCTACAGTCTATTCAGTTTAGCTGTTTGAAGGTGCAAGATTAATATTCCTAAAGCTCAGCTCTGATCACTTCAAAATATCGTTTCTTTTAAACATTATGAGCTTTGAAGTCAAAAGACCTGGCTTCATTTTATGGGCTGGTTATATAATCTGTCTGATTCTCACTTATTCCTCTATAATGGAAATAATACCCACTTCAAAGGATGGTTGTTACAATTAAGTGAGGTCATGTGTGAGATACTAAGCACAGTAGGTGTCAATAAAACTAAATAAAACTAAAAAGGGCAAAAAGCTGAAAACCTGTAATGACTTTTCTGTCCCTACAGTACAAAATTCAAATTCTTTTAAATTAAAAAAAAAAAAAAATTAAAGTAGACTGCATGCCCAACATGGGGCCGGAGCTCACGACCCTGAGATCAAGAGTTGCGTGCTCTACCAACTGAGCCAACCAGGTGCCCCTAAATCCAAACTCTTTGATACCACGTTCTAGACTCTCCAGTCTGGCCTAAATAAGCTGATAACTGAGTTGTTTTCAGCCAGATAGACAACTTCACTCTTTTCCATAAAATAAAGCAGTGGTTTTCAAACTTCTTGACCAAGACCCTCGGTAAGAAATCTATCTCACATATGAAACAAGTTTCACGAAGCAGTCCTTTATCTTGGCCACCCGAAATACTTCCTGATCACTGAGGAAAGAAATTCTGGTCTTGACCCATTGTGCTGCTATCAGCAGGTTTTCAAACCTGGTTGAAAAACAGTGATCTAGAAAGGCTTTCCATCTCCATTTCTTGAAATTTTATCCTTCCCTCGGGACCCACACTGTCCTGTGAAATCTTTCCTCATCTTGGCATCTCGTGATCTTCTCTGAAGTTACCATTTTTTCCTCAATCTCCTATATGGCATTTACTGCAAATTAGCTTTTATGTTAATTATTGGTTTATAACTTATCTCTGTGACTAGGTGGTAGGTGCCATCAGGGTTGGTCCCTGTGCAGAGAGCAGGGGGTCCTCCCCACTGAAGCCCTCTGAGGGGTTTGTTGAGAAAGCGTCTGGTGTCTTGGATGCTTCACTACCTTTATGCTGACATTTGAAAGCTGTAAAATCGGATGCGTGTGAAGGGGGCTTTTGGGGGTGGGGAGGTTCAGGCTGTGACGGCTGCTTACATTGGACATTTCATCTCTTGGGCTGCCTTGGATTCCTTGTGTATCTGGAAAAGAACAATATCTGGTTGGGGGTATGGTTCCAGCTTCTAAACAGAGCTTCTCAATTTCCCTTTTCCTGACATGACTGGATCTCAGAGGCAGCTTTCAGCTCCAACAGTATATGAGCAAAGATCAGTAACAGCCTCCTCTCTGCCTAAGCACAGCCTGGTATCTTTAAACCTTGAGCTTTTGCAGCATGAAACAGATAATGATTTTAGCCCAGGAGACCTGTATTTTATAACAGAAGACGTTTTTAGATAGGTTTCTGTGTGTGTTCCCTGCTCTGTAGGCCCTGTATGTGAGGATAGTTTCACACAGTGTGGTTAATGTGGAGCCTTTCCTCTGCAATGAGAAAATATTTAGACCACAATAGAATGTTGATCTCTTAACCCCCTCTCTCACATTTGAAGCCCAGTTTTGAGATCCTCACTAATGATGAGATTTAGAGAAGTGCAGGACCCATTTTATGTTTACACAAATTATCTATCCAAAGGTCGACCTCATTTAAAGGAACTGATTTAATTTAGGAAAGTTATTTCTTTCTCTTTTAAATCTAATTTAGGAAGCTGGACTGAAATAGTAATAGATGGCAGAGAACTGCCTGTGCAGTAACATAAATGAACAAATCTAGAGACAGCAACATTGGTCTTGGGACAATACATGGATAAAATACATATCAGAAATATCTGGGAAATCACAGATTTAAAAACAAATTACTTGTCACTGCTTGCTTCATTAGATGTTAAGAAAACACACTGATAACTGCATAATAAAATCCAGTTAAAGTTACTGATGCACAGTTTTTTTTAATGACTTTCTTTTAAAGAGATGATAGACCTTTAGGATTCTATACAAAATCTGTTCATGCATAGGCAATTTTTTTTTTTCTTTTGAGCATCAAACACTTATGGGGACTTATAAAGTGAGTTTAGCTTAATTCGGTGCTCAGAGAATTTGCAGTCACACTTCCTTATTTAGATCCTTTCCCATCCAGTCTGCTGTTCACCAGAGCTAAAATGTGTGTCAAAGGAAGCAGGATTTGTCTTAAAGGAGATTTGGAGAAAATCTTCCTTCAATATTTAAAGTGCTTGACAAAGTCATGTTCACATGGAAGTCAATTTTGAGATGAGGAAGTTAAAATCGGGTAGCTTATTTTACATTACTGGCTGAAAGGCCGTCTGATAGGATTGGCTTAGAGCACTAATTAATCACCCAGAGTCTCCTCATTCACTAATCACATGGCCTGAAACTTCCTTGCTGGCTGAAGCTCAAGGGCAAACCGTGGGCTTCCAGCCAGTTTATTTTTCATAAGCATTATGCTACCTCTATAAATTAATGTGCATCTAATATATGCTGTCAGTGGTTTACTTTCCCATGGTGACCCTCTCTGGTTAAATAGCTTTAAATGAAATCTTATACTGAGAATGAAAAGAAGTTCCTTAAAAAAGGGGCCGGGGTGGGGAGGAAGGTTTAAAATCCTTTTTGTAATATTTCTTCCCATGGTATATACTGTATCCGTTCTCGTAAAAATCTGCTAGATTAATTGAGTAATGCACAGGTGATATGATAATTGCCTTTTGTTATTTGAAAAGCGAACCTATATGGTACTTAAAAAAGGCTTTTTCCATGACATTTTTAATTGCCATAATAGTGTGTCTACTGAGTACATGTTATATATAAAATACAGATCTTAATTCATTAATTCTCATGTCAGTCCTGTGTGGATGCTATTACTGCCTCCATTTACAGGTAAGAAAATCAAGAGCCTGTCAGCTTGTCTGGGGTCACATCTAGTAAATGCTGGGACCCGGATTTGAACCACCTTTTTTTTTTTTTTTTTTTTTGCCACAGGCCACATTCATTTGATTGTATTACTATTCATGATTCATATGGTCCATTTATACTGTCCCTTTTAACTTGAAAATATCAGTGGTCTTAAAGATAATTCCTGCTTCCATACCAGATTTTTACATGCATCTGATTTAATCATTTTAGAAGCCTGTTGATCTCTAGGACATTGTTTTTTGTCTTCAAATTATTTTAATATGCACCTTTGTTCAGAGAACAAAAAGTTGTGGGTCCCTTTAAACCAGAGGAAATAGGTACAGCTTATTCATACATCACTCACACTGTTGTTCTTCTTGAGACACTTCCAGACAATTCTAAGAGAAAAGGAAAATTCCAAAGAGCACATACATGGATCGTTTCCAAGGCAGTGCCTGTTGAGAACCCAGCCTTCCATCCTGAAGCTGTGAATGGTTTGGCTGCAGCCTGTCTTATATGTAAATTAATTTCCAGGAGTCTGTGTAGTAAACTCTTTTATATAAGAGTGATTTGTCAAAGCCCATTTCCCTTGTTAAAAATACCTAACTAGAGAGAACAGGTTGATATTTAGTGGTTTATATGGGTTCTGTGTTAAGCCAATACTTTTCTCCTTAGTATGCAGTGCTGATGTTCTTGGTTGAAAAGAATCCATTCCATTTCTTTTTATAGTGTCATGAAAAGTTGGAAAGAGGAAAAACTGAGCTGAACATACAGAATAAATAACTAAATGGTGCCTTCAGTCTGCCCTTTTGTTTTCAGACATTCCCCCTCCCCATCCTTTGTGAGTCATTGAGCCAGTAAGACTGATCAAAGATGCCTCAGTGTATAGAACATTTTATGTGGAGGTTTATTTGTCATCCACAACAAAGGACTAATTGCCTCTAGGCCTTCTTTCACATGATAATCAATGGATTTGGATCTCCTGGGTGTGCTCCATGTATCCTGTGTTCATCTCTCAAGATGTTTTAGGTTTTCATTGAATATAAAGCATCAAAAAGGTGACGTCAACCAAGCAAAAATATTAAGGGGATTTTAAGCATGAGTATGGAAATGTAAAGTGTTCTTGCTTGATTTGATCAGAATTGTAACTTCTGTGATAGCTATTCAGAAGGCCACATGGCATTTCTAGGATGTAGCACATTTCTCAAATTTTAGCATTTCAAAAGGCCCACTGGGAGAAAATTCAGTTTTCATTTTAATATGAACTTGAGGTTCTCAAAGATGATTTCTTGGATGCCGGTGTTACTAATGTTACTAAGATTTTTTTTTAAGTTTGTTTATTTTTAGAGAGACTGTACAAGCAGGAGAGGGGCAGAGAGGGGGGGGACAGAGGATCTAAGTCAGACTCTGTGCTGACAGCAAATAGCCCGATGCGGGGCTGGAACTCACGAGCCACGAGATCATGACCTGAGCTGAAGTCAGATGCTTAAATGACTGAGCCACCCAGGCGTCCCAGTAAGATTTTATTTTAAAGAAATATTCTGAATTCTAACAAGGAGTAGTGCACTCTGAATATAGTTTCCTATGGTGACTTTGCCTAAATGGTGTGAGTGTGTGTGTGTGTGTGTGCACGCACATGTGTGCACACCATGGGGACCAATAGGCACTATTATTCTCATTTTATATGATGACGAAGGAACTGAAGTTACAGTCTCCTGTGTTCTTTAACAAGTGTTTCTAACTACTGTTCAGTGTTTACTAAAATATACCTGAAATATTTGCAGTTATTTCTAAGGAGTGTTTTTAATATTCCCAGTCAAATGGGGATACTTAAATGAAAGAATTATACATTGACTATAGCAAAGATACCTGTTTAGTAACAGTCACTTCCCCTCCCCCCAGAAAATGTATAAATGTCATTATGTTTCTTAGAAAAGAAAGTAGATTACATTGGCAAGACAAAAGAAACAACAAAAATTTAAAATCTACAGATACATGGACAGATATACAGATATTTTGCGTTAGGTTAAAAAAAAAAAAATACCAGAGATCATTATGACTTCACATCGCCTCTGCCTTCCAATCTGGCAGACCAGAGCAAGACATGGTGCTGGAGAACAATCTATTGGGTGTGAGGACGTACCAACTCCTCTTCTGTGAAGTAGGAACAGCAAATAATAACAACTGTGAAGGGTCTGAGATTTTGCCCTACCTGCCAGCTACCAGGTTACCTTGCCACAGGGTCATGGATGCGGACAGAGACCCGAGACTCCTAAGTTGGAGACCTAGGACTTTATTAATCACAGCACTACGAGTAGCCAGAGTGTATCTTTCATACTCTTTTCCATAGAGTGATGCAGAGAAGGCCAGTTGACCATGGTATACATAATGACTTGTGTCACAGGAGGGGATCCCTGGGTTGAGGGAACCGCAAACTTTTATGATTGGCAGTAAGCCTGCCTGATCCTTTAAGGGTCTCTGTGAAGAAACGTTGTCTCTGTCTTCTTGGGCTGTCTGCTCTGCAAATGTCCTTGAAGGTAGTCGGTAACAAAGGACTCACTTGTAGTTCCGATCAATTCCTCCCTCATAAGAAGGGCAAAATCTTGAGGAAATTATCTCCCAGCACAAAATACTCTGGTTACATACCAAATAAGCGCAGATTCCATGAACAATTAGAGTACACCGATTTTCAAGGGCTACATGTGTGCCAGATGACCTGGCCAGAGGCTACAGCATGTATCTCACCGTGTTGTTTTAATAGATGGATAAGATGTGATATTTCAACAACTATGTAGCATATCCTTGTCAAAATGTCTGCTCTTGTGTTGGATTGCCGCGGTCCTGTGTGGCTGGGGCAGGTGGTGGCATTCTCCGTTTATACTCGAGGAGATTGTTGTTCAGTTACTTGACCAAATTTACACAGCTAGTTAATGTTCTGGTTGGCACTAAACCTGGGGTTTCCTGACACCCAATCTGTTGGTCTTTGAAGCACATTGTGTAACCCTTTGGTCTCCTACACAAGCAAAGAACATTATCAGCTGATATAGAGGTGACCCCAGGCTCATCCCAAGTTCCCTTCTGGTTGATGCTACACCTCTCGACTAATCTTGGGTCTTGCCCAGCCACACGTGGCATGGATTGTCTGGTGATGGTGCCAGTCATGTCCAGAGTCAGGGACTACTTTGAAAGGAGGGAAGTTACTTTCTGTAATGTTTTCTTGTTCTAAGTTCTACTTTCCATTTAATTAAACATGAGCAGTCTCCACTATTTCAGCCCCTTTCTCTCCCTGACTTAATGTGTAAGTACAGGTGATGAACTCTCCCTCCACGGGCTTTGGTGACACCTTCCTTAATTCCTGCTGCCTCTCTGTCTCCTCCTTTGTAGTCTCCCCTTCAAGATCCCTCTGTGTGCCTCCCCATAAATCTTCGTGTTCCCTAGGACAAGGCCTTGGTCCTCTTCTGTATAGACTCTTCATGTGGCCTCAACAGTAACCACAACAACACTTACTGAGCACGTTCAACGTGCCAGGCACTTTGCCAAGCCCTGTGGATGCATTCTCTCATTTAGTCTTCGCAGTGACCCTACGAGATGGATACTGTTCTTCTCTGTACTTTATGGAGGAAGAAATAGAGAACCAAGAGGTTAATTATTTGTACAAGGTCACACAATTAGTAAGTGGTGGAGCCTACTTTCTAACCTAAGTTCAACTCTGGAGCCACCTTACTGACCAGCTTCTTGGTCCTCTTGTGTATGTGCCAGGATGTTTTCACTTGAGTGCTCGAAACTGAACTCTGAGATTGATCTTTCTCCCTTAGTAGTCTTCCTAACTTCAAAATTCATGCTGCAGTGTACCAAGTTGCTTAAGTTAAAAACCTGGGAATTTCCTTAGATTCTTTTTTATATCTCCTCTTCCACATGTAATTCCCTCATTCATTCAACAGATATTTAAGATCTGTGAAGCACACGTTGTTCTAAGTTTGTTAGATGCAGAATGAACTAAACAGACAGAAAATCCCTGCCCCTATGGAGCTTGTTTTCTTTTTAATTTTTTTAAATTTATTATTTTGAGAGAGCAAGTGAGGAAGGGGGAGGGAGGGAGGGAGGGAGGGAGAGAGAGAGAGAGAGAGAGAGAGAGAGAGAATTCCAAGCAGGCTCTGCACCACCAGCACAGAGCCCCATGTGGGGCTCGAACTCATGAACCATGAGATCATGGCCTGAGCCAAAGTCAGATGTTTAACCTACTGAGCCACTAGGTGTCCCTTGAATTTAAAAAAAAAAAAAAAATTTTTTTTTTCTTTTAGGGGGAGCATGTGACGGGAGAGAGTGCAGGGGTGGGGGTGGGGGTGCAAGGGAGAGAGATTCTTAAGCAGGCTCTATCTACCTCAGGGTGGAGCCTGATGCAGGGCTCAATCCCACGATCCCAGGATTATGACTTCAGGTGAAATCAAGAGTTGGACGATCAACTGACGAAGCCACCCAGGCTCCCCTGGAGCTTGTTTTCATAGAAATAAATATCCCCATTTTATAGATTTGGACATGGAGGAATAGGGAGGTTAAGTGACTTGCCCAAGGTCATGTATTTAGGTTTCAAGCCCAGGCATTCTGGTTCAAGGAGGCATGGTCTTAACATTACATGCTCTGCTTCTGTCACGATGTCTCACAGAGTATTTTCCTTAACCTCTTCCGTCTTCATCCTCTTGTCACTGCCTCTGCCTTTTGCGGCTGGTGTCCTTGTCACCAGGATTACCATGGTAGCCTCCCAATCTGGCTCCCTGTCTCACCTCCCTCTAGTTCATCCTCTATGCTGTACGGGAATGAGTTTGCTAAAAATGCAATCTGATCCTGTCACTGTTTTTGCTAAAACCTTGGTTGGCCTCACATAGCTTGGGGATGCCTTGGTTCCCCAAGACACAGCCTGTAGTGATTAGGCCTCTGCTTAGCAGCCTCCAGCCCAAAGGCTCTCAAACTTTACCATGTATCCCAGTCACCTGGAGGGCTTGTTAAAACAGGGCTTGGTGGGCCCCATCCCCAGACTTCCTGATGTGGTAGGTCTGGGGCCACCTGAGAATTACATTTCTAGCAAGTTCCTGGGTGCTGCTGGAGCAGCAGGACCCACACCTGGAGGAGGAGCACTGCTTGCTGGGCACAGACCTGACGGTCTCTGCTTCAGCCCCAGAAGCACTTGCCCACTCCTGAGGGATGTGCTCTTCCAGGCTTGGTCCTTCTGCACAAACTGCCTTCTCTGCAGGAGATGGTCTCCCCCACTCCTTTCCTCTAAACACAGTTCAAGTGTCACTTCCTAGGAAGCTTCCTCTGACCCTGCAGTGATCCCCTAGCCTGGCCTCTGCGTTTCTATGGCAACGTGTTTCTGGGAAGGCTCTGTTCCCTGTTCCCTGTGCGTGTTGTGGTTTCACTCCTTTCTTCCCCATCCACCACCCCTCGACAGTTAGCTTTTTAAGAAAAGAGATCATTGGTTGTATTTTTCACCTTTCTGTCGCTGGCATCTAGCAGTGTGCCCAGTATATATTGAAGATACTTAGTAAGTGAATTGAATTATGTAATCCTACTTGTGCTTTAAAAAAGAGTAATCCTATTTTAATTTTCATTTGCATTAACCTTTAAATCTTGCCCAAGATGTTTTTTAAAACCTGAAGATGTTTCAACACCAAACAGTGTGCACCTGAGAGTATTAAACTTTCAAAGCTGCCATTAGCTGGAGCTGCACCGCTTGGCTGTTTAATGCAAACAGCAGGAGCTTATTCCCATGAAGGCTGATGTTTGTCTGTAGATAACTTACTTCTCGTGCCTGTGGTTTAAAATACTTGAGTTATCCCTCCGTCCTCCTCAGCCTTCGGAACATCTCTCTGGTCTGTTCTTAGCCTTGGTTTTATCTAATCAGAGAGTTACAGATGGAATAGCCCAGGCGGTGTATGCCTTGCTTTTACGGAGACAAAGATTAGTGGGCTGTAAATTTGCACCCTCCGTGTCTCCATCCAGAATTGCACAGCTTAATCCCTCACGTTCCTTGCTATGTGCCTGCCTTGCCTGCGTAATTTCCAAGAAGGATATAGGTTTTATTGCCTGCATAACCCTCCCCTTTTCTCTCCCTTCCCATCTCACATTACTAGTTCTTGCCAAGATATTCAGTTCCAAACTTTAACAAAGGAATTTCCGAACAAGATTGTCCCTGGATTGTAGACATGTCTTCAGAGGGGTGCTTTGGCCTTCTCTTGGTGTGGTACAAGTTCAGAGGCAGAGAGATGTTTCCCTTCCATCCTTTCTGGGAAAACAGAAGGAGAGGATACAGGAACCACGGAAGAGGCTCCTCTCCTGCTCCGTCTTGCCTTTTTTTCAGGCTCTGCTGTGGTAATTGCTTTGGGACCATTTCTTGTGCTCTAACTGTATCCTTCTGCTTCCAAAACTCAACAAGCAAGCAGAGGGCAGCTCTTTCTCTTAGGTGGTTGTGCGGCTGAATCATGTATTCCTCCTCACACCAAGTGGCAAAAGCTTTGCCCCGTAGTTCAGAACCACTAGAGCTTCTACTCAGTTATTTGGAAAGGAAAGACACCCTCTGCCAGGTCTTGATTAGTCTCTAGAACACCATCATGCTCATGCCTGTGCCACACGCTTAATTGTTAGCACGGAGCTTGTCACAGCACTAAGCATGAAGGGAATTAAGCTGGTCTCTTATTTATTGTTTTAGGACTCTCCTGGTTGCAAGTAACAGAAAGCCCCCAAAGTTGCTTGAACTAAGAAGGGAGAGAGGAGAGGTACAATAAGGACCCAGGGCATTGCTTAGGACCCACGATTGGGAAGCACAGCCAAGGGTCCTGGGGATAAAAAGCAGAGAGTGGTCAGGAATGGAAGTTACTCTCAGTCTCTCTTCTGCTTTCTACATATGTTGCTTTCTCCCAGTCTGCACCCCAGTCTGTTCTAGCGTCAGAGACACTGAGGCTGACAAAACCCGTTGTGTCCAGTACCCCATTCCTGGGGAAGAGAGACTGTCTCAGCCTAGTCTTTGATGGAATGGCTCTTTCTGAGCCACATGTCCCACCTTGGTCAACTCCTCAGTCTAAAGAGGGTAGAGTGGGAGTGAATCCTCCTTCACAAACATGGCTGCAAGGGCCCACCTTTGTGGGTGGGAGCCAGTTTTCAAAAAGGGAGGGTGTAGATTGAGAAGCTACCCCAACCTCAATATTGGTTATAATTTATATCTCACATTCTTCCAAAAGGATTCTATTTTTAAAAATGGGTGTAATGAGGGGCACCTGGGTGGCTCAGTTGGTTAAGCATCCTACTCTCAAGTCATGATCTTATGGTTCATGAGTTTGAGCCCCACATTGGACTCTGTGCTGACAGTGTGGAGCCTGCTTGGGATTCTGTGTGTCCCTCTTTCTCTGCTCCTCCCCTGCTCGTGCTGTGTCTGTCTCAAATAAATAAGTAAACTTAAAATGTGTATAATGAAACCAAAACCTGACAGCAAGGAGTGATAAAATTAGGGAGAGGGAAGATGTATCAAGGAGCCCTATGGGAAGAAACTTAATTTAATGTGGGATTTCAAAATAAGTAGGTTTTAAAATTATGGGTGCAATCAGACCCCAAATTCCTAAGTCAGATTGCTAAAATAAATAGAAAAGATTTTAAATTAAACATGATCTTGGTATTCTGACTAGAGTTTATTGGTTTCTTTTAAATGCATGCGATACTCCTATACACTGATCCTGGAAGAATCTTCCGGCCGGTATCAGGGGAGGGAGACGATTAATTGGAAGGAAGGTGCTGCTGCCCCCTTAACCAGGCACATGTTCTCTGGTTAACACAGCTGCATCACTTCCGTTGCTGGGCCCAGATTATGTCACCCCTTTACAACCCTGTGTGTGTGTGAATGTCAAATAGGGGTCCATGTGGTGAGACCGAAGTTCAGAAGAGAGAGCCTTCTGATCACTGTGAATGAGGAGGTTTTCTCCTAGAGGAGGAGGCAGGGCTTCGTCTGGGCAGAGGAGGCAGGCCGGGAAACGCAGGAGGAAGGGGAGGGTGCTGATACTCACAAAGTGCTGACTGAACCGGCGCCATGATGGGCTCTTGGTATGCCACCCAGTCTCACATGAGCACATGGACCCCTACAGTCATTTTGTGCAATTCCTTGGGTGCCTTGTTGCCTCCATTAGACAAATGAGAACCATGGGAATCGCCCTCCAGTGATTCTTTCTCTCCCTGAGAAGATCGCAGTCATAACCCCACCTGGCTCCTGTTACCTTTGTCATAGGGCCCAGCCAGGCTGCTCCTTTGCCTGCAACACTGTTCCCCCCCATATCTACCAGCCAACTCCATCAGCTTCATGTTTTTGCTTATGGGTAGCTTTCTTTTTGTTGTTTATTCATTTTGAGAGAAAGAGCGAGCGAGAACTGGTGGTGGGGGGCAGAGAGATAGCGAGAGAGAGAATCCGCACAAACAGCACAGAGCCCAACACAGGGCTCCATCTCAGGAACTGTGAGATCATGACCTGAGCTGAAACTAAGAGTCAAATGCTTAATCAGGTGAGCCACCCAGGTGCCCCTATGTGTAGCTTTCTTAATGGAGACTTGCCTTGGCCTGTTTTAATATTGCAATATCTCCTTCCACCTTAAGACACATTTTAGTCTGGTTATGCTGCTCTCCCTGCTTTCCTGCAGTTCTTCTTACCTTTTAAAATTCTAGGGGCGCCTGGGTGGCTCAGTCAGTCGGTTAAGTGGCCGACTTCGGCTAGGGTCATGATCTCATGGTCCATGAGTTCAAGCCCCGCGTCGGGCTCTGTGCTGACAGCTCAGAGCCTGGAGCCTGTTTCAGATTCTGTGTCTCCCTCTCTCTGACCCTCCCCTGTTCATGCTCTGTCTCTCCCTGTCTCAAAAATAAATAAAACGTTAAAAAAAAATTAAAAAAAAATTCTATGTAATCTGTTCATTTATGTTTTTTATTGCCTTTCCCTCCCTGTACGCCCCAACTAGAATGTCAACCCTATAAGAGCAGGCACTTTTGTCTGTTTGGTTTCCTAATTTTTCCAGAACCCCCAGAGCACTGCCTGGCTGATAGCATGCCCAGTAAATATATGTTGGGTGAAGGAAGAGCCTTTGTCAAGATCACAGAACCACGGAGCACTGGAGGCGGGGTTCAGCAGGCTATGTGTGTTCAGACGACACGGAGGTCGGTAGGGCCAAGTGAAGTGAGAGAGGTCGACTCCAGCTTAGATGGGGAATGTCCTGTTTACGAGTTTGAGCTTTATCTGTCATGCCATCTTATCATGAGTGTTCCGGACAGTTTGAATGTACCAGCTGGTACGTGGGGACCCAGTGGCAAAATTAGGATTGACGTTCTGTGTATTGAATTTTCTACCAGCCCATGCTTATGCCTTTGACATGGCAAGAATTATGTCCAGAGGCTTTTTATTCCTAAAATCAGCCCCTGCTCTAGAAAGACAATATGCATTTTGTTAACGTAAGTACTTAACACCCTTGTGTGGAATGCTCCATCCCACCTGCCCTAAAGTGTCAGAAAACATCAAATAAAAAGTACCTGTGTTGTAATTTAAGGAAAATACATACCCCCCCTCCATTGGCACTCTTTCCTCTCTTCTGTGCCAAATATTTTCAATGAATCTCTCCTGTTTATTCAGGCAGAGCTTAAAATTTTTTTTTTTAACTTCATCAGAATGTTGATGGGAAAAGAGTTCCTTCCATTGTTATTTAGGATAATATTTTTGAGGCTCTAGTTTAGGTGAGAAGATTGACCTGATCTTTCTTTTCCTCTATTGTGTTTACCTTGCTGCATTATTATTTTGAGCCTGTTCACAGGATGCTGGGCAGATGCCATTGACGTAATTGTCATTTTTTTAAACAAAGAGGATTGAAAATGTCCACTTAAGGGTTGTCCGTGACCTTTAATGTACACCTGTACATAATTGCTTCCTTTTACGAATAAAACAGTGGGGAGGGGAGGGGAGACATGTATAGAGATTTCAATTAACTTATTTTTTAAGTGTACAAGCTGAAATACGCTTCGAAGAGAATTCAGATAGCAGCCAAAATACCATAAAAGAAAGCTGTCCTTCAGAAATGCCACTAGATCTTAAGCTAGTTATGAAATTGGCACCTGAGATTTATTTCTGTCAGAGAGGACATAAGATGAATTTTTAAGAGCCGTAGTCTCCATGCAGAAGATCCTAGAAACATAGGAATTATCTATAACCCCTCCTCTCTCTCCTTCACCCCTGCCCCCCCTTCACCATATGGAGTCATCACTGAAAATGTTAGTTTTACTTCTAAATAGTCTCAATTCATCTTTTTCTTCACCACATTTCCATCCGGGTCACAGTCAGGTCTTGTCTATGTGACTAAACCTGCCTCTTTCCAGTCCTCGTGTGTCCACTCTGGTCTTTCTTTTCTGCAGCCCAGATTATCATTTTTATGAAGCCCAAATATGATAAAGTCCTGTGCCCTTGCCCCACCCCAGCCCACTACACACAGATGGCCCTTGGAAGGCTTCCTGTCGCTCTTAGCTTAATGACTGAACTCCTTAATGTACCTTATAGGGCCCTGCATGGGCTGGTCGACACTCACATCTCTAATTTCAAACCTGCCACTTCCCCCAACCCCCATTGTCCACACGCTAGTCACACCAATCACCTTGTAGACCTTTTTACTTGCTGTGTTCCTCTCACCACAGGGCCTTTGCACATTCTCTTCCCTCTGCCTGAAACTTTATTTCCTTTCTTTGCCGGTTAACATCTCATCTTTTAGACCCCAGGTCCTACATGCCTTATTTAGGGAAACCTTCCTGGACTGCTCTCTGGGTCAGATCTCCCTCTTTTGTCTGTATTGGCCTTATTTTCTTCTCTTTAAAGCACCATCAAGGACAATTTTGTCTTTTATGCTGTATTTGATTAAAATCTATCTCCTTACTGGACTGTATGCTCGCTGGGGGCAGGAATGGTATATTTATCACAAGAGAAAAGTAGTATCTAGTACACAGAACTCAAGAATATTTGAAGATGGTAGGTGGACAGATGAGTGGCTTCTTAAATTGTCTATTTTTATACCAGTTAGAACAGGGCACTGTTCCACTTCCACGTTGTGGAAGTCTCAGCAAGAACTGAAGCAACAGATGGAGACAGACCTTCTGTTCATAGCCCCCAAAGGGGGCAGCTGTCCCTCCTGGCACAGACACCCAGTTCCCCTACTCACATACTAGGGCCATTTTCCTCCCTAGCCTTTTCTGGGGTCAGCCCGGCTGGTTTATATTCTGCCAACCCCAGCCAGCTTCCACCCACATGCCACTCTGTGTGCACCTAGTGCCATTCTCGACCCCAGTCAGAAACAACATTGCCCTGAATGCCTAGAAACTAAAGGGCCGATTTTGCATCTTAGAACAAGAGTTTCAGGAAAGCACTAAAATAGTTTTGAGCTTGGACTGAGGAGTCAGATCTCCTGAGCAACCCAACTTAAAGTTTCTAAGTCTCCCTATCTATAAAAGGGGGGATAATGTCCCTATCTCCTGTATGGGATTGACTTGGGATACTTTAGACCAGCATTGTCCAACAGTAATGTAGTGCAAGCCACATATATAATTTAAATGTTCCAGGTACTGTATTTATAAAAGGAAACTGAAACGGGTGAAATCAATTTTAATCTGTTTAACCCAGTATATCCAAAGTTTATAATTTCAGCATGTTATCAATAATAGAATGACAACTGGGGCACCTGGGTGGCTCAGTCAGTTAAGCGTACAACTTTGGCTCAGGTCATGATCTTGCTGCGGTTTGTGAGTTTGAGCCCTGCATTGGGCTCTGTGCTGACAGCTCGGAGCCTGGAGCCTGCTTCGGATTCTGTGCCTCCCTTTCTCTCTGCCCCTCCCCTGCTCACACTCTGTCATTCTCTCTCTCTCAAAAATAAACAAACATTAAAAAATTAAAAATAGTAGGATGACTAATTCTTTTCATTTATATTAAGTCTTTTAAAATCCAACGTATTAGTGTACCTCAGCATGCACTAGTCACATTTCTAAAGCTCAGTAGCTAGTGGCTATATTTTAGGCAGTGCTGTCTTCAGGAATTCATATAAAACACAGTACCTAGTTCATACTTTGCCAGTTAACAAATGTTGGCAAAATGATCGTAACTTACTTTAAACACATCAAAAATTGGGTGGTCAAACATTAGTACTGCCCGTTTGCATTCGTTGCCACAGGGGGAGAGGCCTCAGATCTGTTGTTTTTTTTGTTTTTGTTTTTGTTTTTTTTTCTTCTCTTTCAAAGGAATAAAGAGTTGACTTGAATGTTCTTGGCCAATTCCCTGGAAGTTGGCCCCTAGGTTTCGGAATGAGGTCAGTTTGGTGGTTTACGGTCGACTTTTCTTCTGGAGGTGGGAAAGGGGAAACTCAGCGTGCCTCCAGTGCTGCGTGCCTGTCTCTGTTTTTTGGCTCTCTTCTGTTTAATTATTTGAAGCTGGAGCAACTTGATTTTAAAACAAAACACATGGGCCGAGAGTAATTGGGAGGACGTTTGCTAGTGATGTAGTGCTGAAGGTATGTGCAGTTGAGGCCCCGGCCCCATTCTGCTTGCTTAGGTAGTGAGTGCTTTCCTTGACCTCACATTCAGTGGTTTTTTGTTTTTTGTTTTTTGTTTTTTTTTTTCTGAAAATTCTTAAACCTTGTTTGGAAAGTCAGAGCAGAAAGTATTAGAGCAGGATTGTAAAGGAAGTTGTGAGTCTTCTTTAAATTCTGAGTTTTCTCTCTCTCTCTTCTTTGTGGAAGATCATTGGTTTCCAGTCTGTTTCTATGATCCGGGAAGGAAAATGGGTTTTCAAAGTGCAAGAGGAGAACTTCATGCAAAGAGGAGAATGTTGACCCGCCACTGAGTTTCTCTGTTCTACATCACTCCCGTTGCTGACTCCAGCATGGGAATTTCTGTTCTATGGCCAGTTCTTATGTGAAGGCCATGTTGTCATTGTTTTACCTCTTCAACTCCCGTTTGCCTGCTGGGGGCAGAGTATACGATGTCCTCCTCATCTCACATGTAATTCTAACCCAAGGGCCTCTGTTTCCTGTCCCAGGGAGGAAAATGGGAATTTATCAGGGCCGGTAAGAACATATACTACATTGGTGGTAATCTCCTCTCGGTTCAAGCTGTGTGCTTCTAAGCAAATGCAACTCTGTAAGCCCCATTTTTCTCTTAAAAGGGGGTTAGTAACAGTGCTTATTCCAAAATAAAATTGCTGTGAAGCTTAAAGAGACACTACATACAAAGCAGTAAGCACAGTGCCTGGCAAGTAATAAGAAATGAATGTTAGTGATTAGCAGGGCCCTCAGCAGTAACATGTCCACCCCAGAGGAACGGCTGACCGTGATGTTCTCTACCACGACATCCCACCCGTTGCTTACAGTAACTGTGATTAAATGCCACATCAGGAAGATGATTGAACATTTGTCCATGAAGAGCTTTAGTGTAGGGCATGCATTTCACCGGGACGAGTTTCACATCAATAGGTGTGAAGTCAAGCACTCTGTGATTTCTAGGTCTGATGGGATGCTGTGTATGCAGTCATCACTTGTTACCCTGTTGTGCCTAGGACCTATAAATAGGAAAGTAGCGTGCTGAATTGCCTTATTTCTGTACTACAGAGTCCCAGGTATCTTTGAGTCATTTCGGGGACTGGTACATTTGTTGTTTTCCATCAAAAACATAAAGCGACATAGCACTCCAACCAGGGCCGTAGAGGGGACCTTAGTTTTCTTTTGGGAGGTTCAGAACAACAGCTCTTTCTAAACCCTTTTCAAACCTATAAGAACAAAAGAAAGGGGTCCTCAGTTTTTGCCAAATCAAGGACTTGCTGAAGCTTTTGCGCATGGAGGCTCAGAAGGTATTACGTGCTGTCTCACTGCAGAATCAGATAATTGGCGGGAGATTTGGGAAGTTCTTCTAAAAACACAACCAGATTTTCAGGGCAGTCAGCCGTCTGTTTTTTCAGTCCTGCGTTTCCCCTCTGCTCCTTCTGTTTTCCCCCAGCCCCTCTTGGATCCATTAGCCGATGCCCTCAAAGCGTCAGCAACCCCCACGCTTCCCTGCTGCGAATGATGACCTCGCCAGGTGGACAGCTCTCAGATTTCCCCTAAACTGCAAAGAATAACCATCCTCACTCACTCTTGTCTTCTCTGCGCACCCTCTCGGTGGACAGCTTTCCTGACATTTAACTTAATCAAGATGTTAGTAAAATAAACAGAGTGTGCTGCTGTCATCGGATTGAAACTGCTCATTAACCTGCCCACTCTCTTTTCACTTCAGTGTTTGGGAAGGAAATTCACTCAGAGTTGCTATTGATAATGAAGATGAGGAATAAGATGTGTTTTCCCTCATGCTCCGTTACACCCAGTTCTGACTGCCGAGCTCTTAGTGGGCAGACGGCCCTGTACAATGTGTCCTCAAACATGTGACACCCTGATTACAAGACATGCTGCTGGGACGCCTGGGTGGCTCAATTGGTTAAGCGTCTGACTTCGGCTCAGGTCATGATCTCACAGCTCGTGAGTTCGAGCCCCGCGTTGGGCTCTGTGCTGACAGCTCAGAGCTTGGAGCCTGCTTCAGCTTCTATGTCTCCCTCTCTCTGCCCCTCCCCCCGCTCATGCTCTGTCTCTCTCTCAAAAATAAATAATGAAAACATTTAAAAAAATTTTAATTTGATTAATTAAAAAAAAAAGACCTATTTTAGGTAAAATCAAGAGGGGAAAAAACTGGGATGCCACTGATTTCAAGATCTGTCCCAATTTCAGACATGTTAAAATGTGGGGGGGAGAATGTGTATCTTAGAGCAGAGGGAATACAGTGACAACTAACTAAAATGGAAAATCCCTCTGTTACTATTTGCTCCCCCTCCCTCCCTGGTGGGCAGCGCTGGGGGTGTGTGGTTTGTGCTTCACGGTGCATGTGCACGTATGGCACAGAGTTGAGAGCAGGCCAAGTTGTGGAAGGCCTCTCAACTGCAATGTAAATCATTTAAATTTCTGAAAAATGGAAGCATCCAGGACTTTTCTTTGGGTCACATTGAACTTGGTAGGATTCTTGTTACTTTTTGAAGACGTGGTAAAGAGTATGTTGAGGGGCATCCTGGGCTTCTGCATGCCCTCTGGGACCTGGCCCATTTCTGACGGCATGACGGCATAGACAGAGTCGCCAGCTTTTTTACATTCATGTCCCTGGTCGTCCGTTTTTTTAGTGAACATTTGGCTTGGACGGACGGGGGTAGGTACTGTTTCCTCTCCTACCCTAAAAGGCAGCATTAAACATTATTAATGACTCTGATTTTGCTCAAGGTTCTGCCTAATTATTATTCTTCATAATTTCAGTGAGTTCTAAGCACCGACATGTCCCCACCCTGTCTTTTAAAAATGTTTGAGAAGTTTTTTCCCCACTTTGAGATATAATTGACAAATAAAATTATAAGATATTTAAAGAGTACAATGTGATGATTCAGTGTACATTGTGAAAGAATTCCCTAGCCTTGAGTTAACACTTCCGTCACCTCATGTAGTTACCTTCCTGTGTGTGGGACATCATTTCCATTTTCTTAGCAAGGTTCAACTTTAGTGTTACCGACTACAGTCACCATGCTTACGTTAGATCCTCAGACCTTATTTATCTTACAACTTACACCCTTTACTACACCCTTGGCCACTACTTTTTCATTGTTTCTATGGGTTCAACTCATTTATTTCTAATTATTATTCTTAATGTTTTACTTACTTATTTAGAGAGAGTGTGCAAGCAAGTGCAAGTGGGAGAGGGGGAGAGAGAATACTAGCAGGCTCCCTGCTGTCAGCATAGAGCCTCATGCGGAGCTCAGTCCCACTAACCATGAGGTCATGACGTGAGCCGCAGTCAACAGTCAGATACTTAACCAACTGAGCCACCCAGGCACCTCTCAACTTATTTATTTAGATTCCACGTGTAAGTGATATTGCGTGCTATTTATCTTTTCTGTCTGGCTTATTTTATTTTGCATGGTGCCCTCCAGGTTGTTGCAAATGACAAGATTTCCTTCCTGTCTAAGGTTGAATAATATTCCATTGCAAATGTATACCACATTTTCTTTACCCAAGCCTTCTTAATGCTGTAATAGCTTTAATCAAGGTGATTATGGTGTTTCTTTTTCCATAAAAGGCTATTACTCAGATTTTAGGCAAGGCTATTTCTCAGCCAGGTAAAGTGATAAAAGAATTGGTTGAAAACTTTATTTATATTTGTATTAGTAAAAACATGGCATCTACCCTTATACTTAACGCTTTCTTTCTTTCTTTCTTTCTTTCAGTTTTTGGGAATAGCATTTCTTGGAATTGGACTGTGGGCGTGGAATGAAAAAGTAAGTTGAATATCATGAAAATGCACACATATTGGTCGTTAGAGGCTGCACTTTGCCTTACATGTTGTCTCCTTTCCTCTTTGACAGCTGCAGAGTATAAAGAAACGTGGTTCTTTAATGAAAGAAAGTGTTCTTAGAAGATAGTGTCATATTTCAAAGGCTCTTCAGAAATGAAGGCTAAATCAGTCATCTTATCAAAATAATTACAAACGTAACAATACATGTGCATAACATCAGTTAGCAGGAGACGTGCGTTCTTGTGGAACGTTTCCTCGCTCTGGCACAAGAATTTCAGTAATGCTTATAAATACCACTAAACCACCTGCAGCCTTCTCTCTTTCTCTTTTAACCCTTTGGAAGATTACTCAAGCCGTAAAAGATGGTTTTTCTTTTTAGTGTGAGCATTATGTAATAAGCTGTTATTAGCATGTTGTATGAAAGAAGCTGGATAAAATTCATGTTTGAATATCAGATAAACTTAACGTTAATAAGAATGTGAATACTTGTCTGCTGATTGAAGGTATTTAGTAATGTTCGAAATTTAAATACAATATAGTAAAAGGAAATATCTGGAAGTACAGAGTGGCATATTGTAGGCTACGATGAAGATACAATGTTCTCGGCAGTTTATGCTCTAAGCAACACTCTCATGACCCGACCTCTCTGTGTCCACTCCTCTGCCTTACTTCCCATCAGCACCTTTTAATTGTTTCTTTACAAATTCTACTGAGGCCAAGCACTGGAATTCAGAAATTAACGTGAGCTTTTTTTCTTCCTTCTTTGGAAGTGAAATCGTTGGCAGCGTTTTATCACCCACCTTGTGAGAGTGAGGGAGTGTATGGATCAGTGAAAGCTTGTAAACAGAGTTTAGCTTAAGTTTTCCCAGAGGACCAGTCTGTTATCTCTTTGGTATTTCATCCTCTGAGCTTGACCACAGCCTGAAGCCAAGAGTTTCTGTGAGATGTTCTGTGTATTAGGAGAGGAAAAACTAAGAAAGTCCAGCCATCAAAAGCCCCTCGGATGCCAGTAGGAATTTCTATAAGTAAAAAAAGGAAAAAAAAAAATGTTCAGATAGACCGCACCAAATAAAACTCATATTCTGAGTTTTGAAAGTGAACCATCCTTTGTTTATTTGCAGACTACTTATACAGAATGTAAAATTTTTTACAGAAAGTGAACCACCTTCCAGCAACATTCTGAGGCAGGCCAGTGATAAAGGGAGACAAATTAAGTTCCCAGAACAGACATTTTCTCTCCAGAAACTTTTATGTTGAATACATGTCTTCTGCCTGGTCCCCTTGTAGGCTTCTAGGTTTGTATTGGTGGAATCTCAGAAATGTTACTTTTGAAGCCTTCTGATTGGTTAATGCCAGATAACACAGCTTTTTATGACTCTCCTTTAATAACAGTCCATTTCTATCTGATTTGAAAAGATGTTGGAAGGCATTAAATGAACTAATTGTCTATTGTGGCAATAAACAGACCATTGGTAATTTGGGAGGTTTTTTTTCCACTTTGTGAAATATAATTACCTTTTTGTTTCATCAGTTACCCCAAATGTCTCTTCTCTGATAAAATGACAAAATTCTAAAGCTGGCAGTGTCACACAAATATCAGAGCAAGGGAGCAACACAGCCTTTGGGTAGGGTTGAAATAGCAGTCCCTTCTTTGTCAAAGCCACTACCAGTGAATGGAAAGTTTCTCTGGAGAGCTGAAGTTACTTGGCCAGCCAGCCAGCCAGCTACTATGTAGCAGAACTTCGCCAGCTGGGAATAAATGGAGGTAGCAGAGGGTAAAGGACTCATAGCAACCCTCTCTAGTGAACTTCGGCCACATGTCTGGCCCCTGGGCGTGGGGACACAGCTGTGAATGACGTGCAGTCCCTGCGCTGTGGAGCTTGCATTCTTGTGGGGCCCTGACAATAAGCAGTTAACTAGCTGAGGACTTCTTCCTACCACCTTGGGTGCTACCTATCCCGATGCTGACCATCAAGGTCTCTCGAACTGCAGTGGACCCATACTGGCCTCCTTAATTCCTCAAGGGACTTCTTGAAGATGTATGTCAGATAATTTCACTTCTCTACTCCAGCCAGCTGATTTTCCATAGCTTGCTGCAAAACATAGAGTTGATACAATCCCCGTTGGGCCCTTGCCCCAGCACTGAGGTCTTTTTGTTGCCTGATGGCATCTGTGCCTCTGCCTTCACTGGCCCTGATGTAGACACTGTCCCCTCAGGAGTTTCAAGGGACCCCGAGTGCTCTTTGCCTAGCTATCACCAAGCTCTGATCCAAGTCCGGCTCAAATCACCTTCCTGTGGAACCTACCTGACCTTTCGCCTCCCTACTATGGACCTGTTTCCCCACACCCATGTCCATGTGACATTCTGTCTGTCTCACTTCATCCTTTCCTGTCTCCTGTCATCAGACCTTTCATGACATGTCCTCACCGTCTTGAATTGTGCCTGACACAGACAGACTCTGGGGAAATATATTTTCCAAGAAGTAAATTCGAGAAGAGGGGTGAACAATAAATCAAGGTCTCAAAGAAGGTACAGTGGGGTTGGAAGGGGGCACATAGGGAAGAAACCCACCTGGGGGGAAGTGGACCAGCAGGAAGGAGGGACAGGTAGGGCTGCAGTCTTGCCCATGGTGGTCTGCAGGCTCTGTTCTTCCCCTTAGCCTTCACACCCCCACTTCTGGGTTACCTGAGGACACTGGATTCAGGGTGAGCACTAAGCAGGCCCCTGCACTGCCACCATCAGAGCACGCCTAACATGAGGCCGTGGAACCCAAGGTGATTCAATGGGTGGTCACCAGGCCACACTACCAAGCTGCCCCTCCTGCTGAGCTTCCTGTCCCCACAACCCCCTCCCTCCCACCCTGTCTTCCCACAACCCCCTCCCACTGACTCCATTCCCATTTTACTCCTCCCCCCACCCCAAACCCGCCTTTGTTCAAGTACTGGTGAGTGCTATCGAGAAACCTAAGGTATCGTTAGAGAGTGGTGAGAGAAGGGGTCTCTTTTAGAAAAGGATGGTTGGGAATGGTGTCCCTGTGGAGGTGGCATTGGAGCAGAGACCCGAAGGAAGTGGGCAGGGTCTGCAGGGTACTGGGGGAATAGCATTCCAGGCAGAGCGAATAGCAGGTGTGGTGGTCCTGAGTCAGGGACTTGGGGTTCCAGGGAAGAAGAAGGAGGTCAGTAGGACTGGAAGGGAGAGAGCAAGGGCAAGAAGAAGATGTGGCAAGAGGGGCAGGCAGAGAGGTTAGAGCAGGCAGGGAGGTTAGAGCAGGCAGGGTCCTGCAGAAGTTTGGATGAGAGGAAGTCACCAGAGCATTCTGAAGTTTGATAAGGGAGTGTCCTGATTTGGCTTTTTTTTTTTTTTCTTTTTTCTTTTTTCTTTTTTAAGTGTCTGGCTTTTGTTTTAAGATTGCTCTGGTTCCTATGTGGAATAAGAGCACAGCTTTGAGGCTAAACAGACCAGAGTTCAAATACTGGTTCCTCCATTTACCATCGGTGTGACTTTGGGCAACTGTGTTAACTTCTCTGAGATGTCCTTTCCTCATTTGTGCATTGAGGACAGTAACCACCTCATAGGCTTGTTTTGAGGACTAAATGAGATGGTCCCCAAGAAGTGCCTGGTATAAAGTAAATGCTCCTTGTATATAGGGCTGCCTCCCTTGGACGCATGACTATAGCATGGGGAGGAGCAGAATGGTGGCGTTGGAAGCTGCCTCAAATTTTAGGAGAGTTCAGGCTTTGATCTATGGAGCAAAGAATTGGTTTTGTTTGGGGGTCTCTTAAGGAAGATATGATCTGCATTGATCACCTTGGTGACTGCAAAAGCTTCTCTATCAAAACACCTTGGGTTAACTTCTCACCTCTGATGGGATGAAATTTTGAGGTGAACCACAGTTGGCCAAGGGTGGTGGGTAGCATGCACCTGCTGGGCTGAAAACACCAGCCCATGAATCAGTGAGCTCCCCCCAGTAGGGATGTAGAATTGGTAAATCTCCAAACTGGGTCGGTCCCAGCTAGAAGGACCAGATTTCCACTGGAAGGATGAGATTTCTTTAACAGACAAGGCTTTACACATTTTTACACATTTTTAGTGACAAAAATTATTACCCCCTTGTGCATACATAATACCAGGCCGAGCCTTAAACCTAGGGCTAATATTACCATTGAATATTAGACATAATAATGAAATAATCCATTTTATCTGAATTCCAAATTGACTGTGCAAAGGATAACTGTGTCTCCAGGGGAAACTGGTTTATGTGCAGGTTTTCAGAAATCATAGAATCTGTTTAGAAGGAACATTAACAATTATGTAGCATGAATCACCTCTATAATAGGCTTGGCAACATCCAGCCATAATCAACTTACTTTTTCAGATAGCATTTATTGAGCACATAGCACGGGATTGGGTTCGTACTGGACTGAGGATGTAACTCCTCAGAGAATTTACAGTCTAGGAAAGATACACACACACACACACACACACACTACTATACAATATATAACATTGTAATATATGCTAATTTGGGGTGTATATAAATTTAGCAATTTCTGTGCCAAAATACTCACCACTTCTGTCTCTTTGGGTTACTTTTACTGTTGGAAAGACCTTCCTTCTACAAAAGTCGAATCATGTCTTACTAGTTTTTACTCCTTGATTATGGATCTACCCTGTTGGATCCCACAGAGCAAGTCCTTCTACATGTTGGCCCTTAAGGCATTCAAGGTGGAGGCCTGGTTCCTTATGCGTTTTGAGCTAAATACCTGCTTCTTTTTGTGGGTGAGGAGTCCCTTCACCATCTTGGTTGTGATCCCCTGACCTCTCTCTAGTGTGTCCTCTGTACCATTGAGAAGGTGCTTTAGGGGCCATAGGAGGTGTGGCTGGATTAAGTCCCTTTTCTCATCTGTTGTCAGTGCAGTTTGAGATCCTGCTGTTGATCACTGGGAGTCCCAAGTTGGTCTCAGATCCAGCTAAGTTCACCCTGTTCACCTCATGTCTGGCTGATTTTCAGAATCAAATACATTTACCCAGCTGTCATCCAGCACATTCCCCATTCCATTGGTGTTGGTTTTAGCTGTACATTTGGATCAAGCTTCTCCCTCAATTCTTTCTTCTAACTCAGGCTTTCCTTTAGGTCCTTGCCCCCCAGTGCCATCTCAGGGAAATTCTGATTTAGTAGGTCTGGGGTAGACACTGGGGTGCTCTATTTTCACAAGCCTCCTAGATTGTTCTGATTGCAGTCAAGTTTACTTATCACTGATAAAAGCCACTTCTATGTTGAGCAGGCCAAGACAGAACCCAATGACATGTTATGGAAATTTCCTTTGGGGTTGACACTCATTCACTTATATGTGCCCTTGGGCATCATCAGTCAAGCAATTTCTAATCCATCTACTTGTCATTACATCAGGCTGTTTTTCTGTTTCTTGTTTTTGTAGATAGACTATATCCTTCACTTTATCTCTGATTAACCAGCCTAGGGACTTAGTTGAACCTAGTACTTTCTTACTGGACCCATACTGGGTCCTGGAGCACATTATTTTCTCATCCAGGAATTCATAAACCCTGTCAGTAGAGCAAGTACTAAGGCATGGTTTATCATTTCCCCCTTCTAGAAATGGTTTTCTTACTTGGCTTCCAAGATATCCCACACTTCAGTTTTTCTACTTCATAGGCAATGCTTTCTCATACTTTGCTAATTCTGGCTCACCTCTCTGACCTCTAAATTTTGGAGTGCCCCAGGCTCGGTCCCAAGATCTCTTTCTCTATCTTCACTCAGGCTCTAGGAGATCTCCTCCAAGTGTGGGACTTCAAACACCATCTGTCACTGATGATTGCCAAACTTAGATCTCTGATCTGGACATCATCTGAACTCCAGACTTGTATAGCCAATAGCTTACCCAACATCTCCACTTAAATGTCCAGGGGCTTCTGAAACTTAATCCAAAACGCCACTCTTGATTCCCCTTCCCAAATCTGCTCTTCCCAATTGCAATAAATGACAACTTTCTCTTTCTACTTGCTTGGGTGATTCTTCACACTCTTCCTTCTTTTCTTCTCATACCACATTCAGTCCATTAGCAAACACTGTTGGCTCTACTGGAGAATATATGGAGAATCTCATGTCTTCTTTCCACCTCCACTTTTATACCCTGATCTAAGCTGCTACCACATCCACGGTTATTTCCCTGCCTCTACTCTTGTCTCCCTACTCCTATCCCAGGTCCATCTCCATGAAGCATCCAGAGTGATCCTTTTAAAATATAATATAGAATGGATTGTATCAAAAAGACAAGAAATAACAAGTGTTGGTGAGGATGTAGAGAAAAGGGAACCCTCGTGCCTTGTTGTTGGGAATGTAAATTGATGCAGCCACTGTGGAAAACACTTATGAAGCTTCCTCAGCAAATAAAAAATAGAAATACTAGATGACCTAGCAATTCTACTTCTGGGTATTTATCCCAAGAAAACAGAAACACTAATTTAAAAAGATATATATGCCTCTATGTTCACTGCAATATTATTTACAATATCAAGAATATGGAAGCTTAGACCTAGGTGTCCATTGATAGATGATAGGATAAAGAAGATTTGTGGTATGTCTATATATAATGGAACATTACTCAATTGTAAAAAAAAGAAAATGAAATCTCACCATTTGTGACATGGATGAACTTAGAGGGTATCATGTTAAATGCAGTAAGTCAGAGAGAGAAAGACAAATACCATATGATTTCACTTATGTGTGGAACCTAAAAAAATAAAACAGACTCCCAAATACATAGAACAAACTGGTGGTTAGAGGTGGGGGGGGGTGGGGAGAAGTTAGAGAATAAGTGAAATAGGTGAAGGGGAGTAAGATGCACAGACTTCCAGTTGTAAAATAAGTTACAGGGATGAAAAGTAGAACATGGGGAATATTGTGAGTAATATTGTAATAACTTTGTATGATGACAGATGGTAACTAGACTGTTTTGGTGATTATTTCATAATGTATATAGATGATGAATCACTATGTTGTATACCTGAAATTAATATTTTATGTCAACTGTACTTAATTTTAAAAAAATGTAAGTCAGATCCTATCACTTCTTTGCTCCAAACCTTCCAATGAGCATATCATATCATCACTCTCTGAGCCGTATATGGTGCCCCCCTTACTTCTGGGACCTTCCCTGCTGCACTGTAGCCCCCACTGACCATATTGCTGTTTCTCCAAAATCTCAAACATAACTCCCCCACCCCAGCCAGGGCCTTTGCACTTGCTGTCCCCTACCTGGTATGCTGTCCCCGAGAATTCCACTTTGGCATGTTCCTTACTTTCTGATCTCTGTCCACAGGCCTTCCTGACCTATTTAGAGTAGCTACTCTCCCTCTTCCCTGGATTTTTCTCCTACCTATTTCTATAGGTTTTACCACTTGCATGCCAGCAAGTGTGTTGATCACACACTCCACTAAAAAAGCAGCTTTGTGAGGGCAAAGACTTTTGTTTCCTGCTTCACTCCAATACCTAGAACATTGACTGGCATAGAGCTGGTGTTCAAAAAATATTGCTTATAAAAGAATGAATGAGCAAATGAACGAAGCAAGCATTCTTTTAAATCGTAACACCAGTAGGGTTCAGTTACGCAAGTCTGAGTTGCCCCAGATCTCTCATAAGCATGTAGTGTTGACGGGTCTTACAGCATAAAAGCAAGTAGAATTACCTATGGTTCTGTCTGATTTGATAATGGTACAGTGTTACAAACAACAATAAATCCATTAATTCTAGATGTCGGGAAAGAAAATAAACGTTCATTTCTGGCATGAAAATAGGAATCTATATATGATTGCCCCGTTTCGTGGGAAAATGAGGGGTACCTTTCCTTTTCCATTTTGCTCCCGGTGTGTGCTTCTCACTTAGTGTTCAGGTGGGGGCGAGAGGTGGAGGGATGCATCACTAGTGGTCGCAAGGGGGGCGCTGCAGCAGAGTTGTCAAGGGCCAGGCAGAGACTCAGCTTCTTGGAGTAGGAAGAGTGTCGATCCCTGGCCTTCAGTCAAGGCCCCCGTGGCTGCCTGTGTCCCCCCAGCACAGGCGCTGGCCAGCCGGGCAGAGGGTGCAGCCTGGGCTCGTGGGACCTGAAAACCTCTTGCGGGCAGGAGCCTGTCTTCTTTGCCCTTTTATGCTCCATTCTGGCTGCTTGCCTCCTACACCACATGTGTCCAGAACATATTGGTGAGCAAATGAATGAGAACACTCAGAGGACCCTTACATACTGTAAAGACTGCACCGGACAAAGTAGCTCTTCATGAAGGGAAGGGGTTTTGTTTTCACTTCCATGACCTGTGGATCCCTAGGGTTAAACTTTGAGAGCTTTCAGAGGTGGGTAAGCTGAGGCCCAGAGAGGTTACACTGGAAGTCTGTGCCCCCCCCCCCCCCCCCCCCCCCGCCGTCCTCCCTCTCCCTCCATTGCGCTAACCTGCCTGGGCTCTGCAGCAAGCATCCTGGAGGGAAAGTTGGTGGCAGTCCTGACCTAGTAGGGGAATGGGAATTAGCACATCTCAGGCCTGGACTGCTTTTCTCTCTGGCTTTCCTGCGGGATGGACAAGAAGGATTCTTTTTCCTGGAGGCTTTCCCCTGACCACTGTTTCACTGTTAAGTCTCCCTTTAGAACCTTCCAGTTACTTCATGTCATAGTCATTGACATGATTGTTTTCCAAGACTCACCTTGGAAAAACTGCCTCCATTTTCCTGGGAAGGAAAATCTGAGACCAGGAGATTCAGTGATTCAGGCAGTTCATAGCAGTGGCGGTCAAGTTCCCATAGCCAGAGGGAGGTAGTAGGTGTAGGTGGTTCCCCAGATAACTAGAACAGAAAAATGCCTGCTTTGGCTTCAAAACTACTTTAAGGAGACATTTCTGAGATGCTGAAAATACTTCTTTGGAGATAGCATTTTATTGACCGAAATGTAGTAAATTTGTCTGCCTCTCTCTGTGTTATCCAAGAAATCCTCTCAAGTTCTCTGTTGTAGCCAAAAATCTGAAAACCAGACAGCTCTTTCTCAGTACCTGGAAAGTTAGCATGTGAGCTGATGTGTTGTCACCAGCATGTTCAACAAACACATGAAATATATTGACACCTGTTTTCTTTTTGTGTAACTGTGTAAACTCTTTTTCAGAGGGATTTCTCAGGAATGAAAATTCAGGTGGGTCAACAATCCTGTGACTTTGGTGTTCACTCTCAGATACCATAGCTCTACTCTCTTCTTGAGGCACAAGTCCAAGCCCGGATGGGCTGGATGGTAATCAAATCTCCGAACCTAACTCTGTGTTACAACGTTCTTGCTCTCCCAGCCCAATCTGCCTTGGGCCCCTGAAGGAGGAGAGCAGGGTGAGGCCTTTGCCCCCTGCTTCCTGTTGTCACCCTTCCCCAGCTCACCAGATGCTCCTCTGCCCACTTCCTGCCAGAGCTGAAGTGGGAGTGGAGCTTTGCTCTTGGGACCTGGAAGATGGTGAAGGGGATGATATCTTGTTCTTTTTGAGGCTTCCCTGCTGAGTCCCTCTGTCTAGTGGTTCCCTTGAGTTTGGTGGATTTCTCTATTCTTGGCGGCTGCCTGGTTCCCCTGCTCAGACCTGGCCATCTTCCTCAACCAGTGCTCCTCTGCACTCTGCCTTTTGAGGTTTCCTGTTCTCCCCCCAGGTTTCCTGTTCTCACCCCAAGCTGCCTCTCCCTGGACACACTCATCTGGGGGTGAGGCCAATGCCACCAGAACAGCACTGGCCTGCCCTAAGCCTTCCTCTCTCTCTAGATTTCCAGGGCGGAGTCAGAGCCAAGCCCACAGGCTCCTTCCTGGGCAGTCTGACCCTAATCACTGTGTCTCAGAGCAAACCACCTCCCCGCCAAGTGGTCCCCTTGAAACTCCTCACTAGGTTTAAGGTAAAAAGCAAGCTGCCGGGGAGAGGTGTTGCCCAGCACAGTAACCACTTTCTCTAGAGAAGTGGGAATTTCTCACTCTCTTCTCCCTTAAGCCACTTTATATCCACTTGATTTCTGTGGGGTGTGCAAGAGAAAGTTCTTCTTTGCCTGTGGGGTGTGTGGGGGATGGGAGGCGGGGGGGGCGGGTCTTTGTCTCCTATTCATGTTGGTCTTCAGATAGTGATCAGGGAAGTCTAGGGTAAAAACGTCATTCTAATACCACGTTACATCTTTTTCTTAAAATTTTAGAAACAGGTGTACTGTTTAGAAACATTTGCGTTGAGAATAAGAATCTTCTTGCTCGTTGCTGCATGCTTTTTTCAGACGGTAGAGCATCATGGCGGTAGGCAGACAGACTGCTCTGGGGTCTGTTAGCCTGAACTCCGCGCCCTGCCCTACCACTTTCTTAATTGGATGGGCTGGCAGGTTACTCCGTCTCTGAGTCTGTTTCTTGCCATGGACACTGACTGGTCCTACCTAGGTTTATTGTGAGGGTGAAGTAATCCAGGGAGCCCCACGCCCGGCACACAGTGTGCTCAGTAGTGCAGATCCCCACAGAGCCTACCAGCTGCCTCCTTAACACCCACGTGCTGCCTAAGGAGTGAGCTTTCTAAGTGCACAAATGACCTGGGCCTCCCTCTGCTCACCCCACCGACCTGTTAGTCTCCTCTCACCACCTGTTCTACTCACACGTAGACCCCTCGGTGAGCCAGACCCTGTCACTTTGTCTCTACACTTGCTGACATCACCTGCCCCTCCCCGTTGTGTTCCCATAATACCCACTGCAGACACTTCTGTCCAACACACTACTTCCCTGTCTCCCCTCTAGACTCGCTCCTGGGGGTGTCACTATGCCTTCACTCGGACTACCCCTGACAAACGCAGTACTTGTCGCCTCTCAGGTGATCCCCGGGAAGGTCTTTACTCAATAACTGAGTTGTATCTCTGGAGCCCTCGAATACACTGATTATGTGCCACTAGGCTAGACTTTGCTTTTGTCTTTTTCACTTTAGTTTTGGGGTCACCGTGATCAGAGCCTCTGTTACATATTTCAGTTTAAACTTTATACTTAGGGCTGTTTCTGTGTACGTATTCCATCATCAGAACATGCATGTGAAAATATCTGGGCAGTGGCCTGGGAACATGCTGGATTTCTGAAAAAGCTTTGTTTCCATGTTCAGAGAGGCAGCCCCTCATGTGGGGGGGGGGGCATTTCTGGCCTGTGAGTGGCACTAATGGATAGGACTTGGCACAGCTGGCTGCCCCACCAGCTGCAGGATTTGATGGAGACCTGGAAGGTGATGGCCTCTCCTCCTCTTCTCCGAAAGCAGGTCATGGCCATTTTTATCTGTAAGAAGGGATCCTTAAATCTCATCGATGACCTTTGACAAGAAAAAAAAAGGGAAACCACATGCCTTTAATGCGGCTGGTCTTCCTTTAACCCTGCATCTGTTGGCCAGACCCCGAGTTCCGCTGCCCCCACAACCTTACGTCTCCCCAGACCGCTCAGGCCCCAGTGAGCTCTTGTCTCTTCGCCTTTGAGTTCTCTCTCTGGACTCTGCTGCAGTTCTTTAGACAAATGGACGTTGGGGGGTCTGCAGAGTGGCTTTCCTCTGTAATATTTGGGGGGATCTCTGGTGAATGTTTAAGGAGCAGGTCTCCCTGCGGCCTTTGGTTTCAGCTGGGTCTTCCTGTGGCTGTTGTTTAAAGCTGCACCTCCTGCTCTTCAGGACCACCCCTCCCCCGGTACCTCATCTTCTTTAGAATGTCCTATCCCACCTCCTTTCTCAAGTAGGGAAATGCTTCTCTCCTTTTTACTCTAGAACTGCTGCCAGTTCCACCCCAGTAGGGTCTGGTTTCTGGAGGGGTAGGTGAATCAGGACCCAGTCTCATAAATCTCAAAGGGGTCCATCTGGCCTGGCTGTGGGTGCACATTCCATGTGACTGTCTCTTTGTTTCTCATCCAGCAGTCGGAAGGAATGTGCTTGTATATGCCAAAGCAGAAGAGTCCCAGACCTTAGGGGCTTATTAATGCTATTTTTGCATTTCTTTTCTGTGTGGGTTGTGAGAGAAGAAACTGAAGCTTGCCAGGTGGTACACAGAGGACTCTCTGAGCTGGTGGTGGAAAAAAACCACAGACGCTCCTGAGGTTTATTGGTTTGAAACCCTTCTGGAGCTTTGTTTGCCTTTTCATTTCTGCACGTGCATAGAAACCTTTTCCAAGAAGAAATCGTTATCCTCAGAGCATATTCCTTTATTGCAGAACCCTGGTGAGAAGCTGCTTAAATTCCAGAGGTAGCTGAATGAATGAGGTGCTGATGAGGAGGAAGGAGAGCAGAGGGAAGGTGGGCTGATTTTTCACATTCTTACTGAGATATATGTGTTCATCAAACCACCGGATGATGCGATCCCACAGGGAGTAGGACATTGTTAAGTAGCTGGAAGATCACTCAGGAGTGGTGAATTTTTGACCACCAGGGCGCCCATCTGGCTCCTTGACAGCAGAAGCCTGCTTTCCCTGGTTCAGGGTGCCGCCATCATGGCAGCATGGCTGCTGACTGCTCCGTGTGCTCACCACTGTTGACTCACACTTCTCGCTGCTCTTTTTTCCGCTGCACCACTTCTGTGTACTCTTAGCTTCCACCCACTCATGGCTTCTGCCTACTCCTGGCTTTTGCTTACTCATGGCTTCTCTCTTCCGCCTTTACTCTGAGTGCCTTTAGGTGATTTCCCATTGCCCAACAAAGAAGATCTGATTGGCAAGTCAGTTACTGCCACCTCCATTAGGCATGATCATCAGATATGGTATGGCTTTCCTTAGAAAGGGTCAGGCACAGGGTCACCTGGGCTTCTTAGTTGAGTGTCTGACTTTGGCTCAGGTCATGATCTTACAGTTCGTGAGTTTGAGTCCCAGGTTAGGCTTGCTGCTGTCAGTGTGGAGCCTGCTTGGAATTCTCTCTCCCTATCTCTCTGACCCTCCCCTGCTTGCATGCTCTCTCTCAAAAATAAAATAAACATTTAAAAAAGGGCAGGGGAGGGGGGTCAGGTAAAGTAAGTACCAGAGCAAAACAGATTCCCCTCCAGTGCAATTGGGTTAGATGCCTCTCCTATGTGCTTCTAAAGCATCAGATAGGTTCCTTGTGGTGTCATGTAATAGTGATGATAATGAGGAAAGTGGTAAACATTCACTGGCTTCTTATTTTGTGCCAAGCTCTTAGCATAGTGTTTGGATTTATTTGAATTATTTCCTTCATCCTGAGGATGTGAGATACCATTTCACTGATGTGGAAATTGAGACTTGGGTTTGGTAACTTGTCCAAGATCACACAGATAGTAGGTTGTGGAACTAGGATTCAGGACAAGATGTATCTGTATTATCGTGTCCTGTCCCTTTGCCCCTCATCTGGCCCTGTCCAGGCTACCCTCTTTCTGTGTTTCTGGATTCCAGGGGAAATTGTAGGTGGACAGGTGGGCGTGAGTACAGTGCAGGACAAACGCTCCCTGCCACACTCTAGAGCAGCCTAAGTGACTGGAATATCTGAGTCTCCCCTTTACCTTAGATAGAGGATGCATATTGATACATGTTTTTGTTGGCTCTCTAAATTTCTGTACGATATTGCCTTAGACATGTTCCATGAACTTGTCTTATTTCTTTTTAGGCACATATTGGTCTTCTTGCTAAGTTCTGAGAGATACTATCCAGTCCCTAGTAGATAATGGAAATCTTCTATTTTCACTGGAGGACCATCTCTTGAAGGCTCTGAATTGATATGCCGGGAGCTAAGCTAGTCGTCCAAAAGCCAATTTGTGGAATCGCTAATTTACTGAATATATTTGTTTCTTTCAGCTTTTTTAATTGCCTGGTATTCATCTTGTCTTTAGAGCAGCACTTTACATTATGGTCAATTTGTTTCTGCCTCTGCTGCTGCACCGGCTATAGGTCTGGAGGAGCTGAGGGCATCAGACTATAGATACAGAAATACATAGTATGAATATGAAGAACTCTTAAAATCCAGTGTTTATTAATATAATCTTAATGATTAATTAAGAATATATGTGTAGGATATCTCCCTATATTCTTGAGTCTGTAGTACTTGAATATATTCTTGTGATCTGTAGTCTTGGTCTCTGGCTTTCTTATTCTGACTCTTTCTGTTTCTCTACTGCTACTGTTCAGAATTCCATTTTCATGTCAACCAAAACAAATGGGTAAAGGAATAAGTACATGTGGCTAATTGCTCTACTTCTCCTCCATTTTTCTTCATTTCATGATTCAGCTTCGTTGGAGGATATTTTCTGACTTGATGCATGAAGTCTGGTGCCCTTAACAGCTTTTGCTCCCAGGGCTCTGCCTGCAGGATTCTTGTAGAAGTAAAAGAACTTACTAGTAAGTGGGATGCAAATACCAGGCTGTGTGTATGTACTTCTCACATAAGCAGCAGTGCTGGGGATGGAAGAGAGGAGCCAAATGACATTTTGTATTTATTTTTTTCAATAAGTTTAAGTTCTTTTTTTTTTTTTTATCTTTATTTTTGAGACAGAGCACAAGTGGGGAAGGGGCAGAGAGAGAGGGGGACAGAAGATCTGAAGTGGGCTCGGTACTGACAGCAGCGAGCCTGATGTGGGGCTTGAATTCACGAGCTGTAAGATCATGACCTGAGCCGATGGCACTCAGTCGACTGAGCCACCCAGGTGCGCAAATAAGTTTGAATTCTAAAAAGTTGATATTTAAGCTCAAGGGTTGAGCGTTCAGATTTACATGGAGAATTGGAATTTAAATTATGTAAGTATTGACCGAGACAAAGCACCTAAAAATTCCATGCAGAACTCATTTCATTAATGATGCTGAGTTGATAGCGAGTCAACATGAAGGAAGACTGTTTACGCTGGCTTAATTGCTGTGTTGACTGTAAATATCAGCCAGCTGAGTAAAGGAACCATATTAAGTCCAACGCTTACCTCTACTCTTTTCCGCTCCCCATCCCACCCCCCAAAACCTTTTTTCCCCTGCTAAAGTGTGAACTTCCGGTTTTGGAGGTGTGTGTGTGTGTGTGTGTGTGTGTGTGTGATGCACCTGTATATATGCACACATGTGGCATTAAAAGCACAATTTATTCAGCTGTTGTCAGGTTGTGCAGGTCCTCAAATGCAAACACAGACTCAAATAGAACCAGCTTGTGCAGTCAAGGGTGGGGTATTCTAAGGATTCGGGAGTGACTAGTAGAACTCATTGGCAGGCCAGGGATTATAATACTGACAGGATTTTCCCTCCCTACCCTTATTCTTTGTTTCTGCCTAAGCCTGGCTTTCTATTTCTCACTGCAGATTGACTTTCTCCACGTGGTGGAAAACACAGTATATGTGGCTCCAGAATTTGGTATTTTACAACTTCAGCCACAGGAGGGAGACGCTTGTTGTAAATCCTAGTGTCAGAGGAAGGCAATTCAGTCTTCTCAACTGTCCTGGGGCAGTGGGGTCATGTGAGAATTGGCAGCCCTGAGGGGCACATGGAATGCATTTGGGGGAGAAGGAATCCTTACAAGAAGGGGGAAGTGTTGTTCCCCAAAGAAGAGGGTGGTGCCCACAGGTTCCCAGAAGACTAGGTATCTGCTGGTGTGGTTCTTACGCATTCCTCAGGATTTACCACCAATCAGAATATCTATTTTAAATCACTTGGCAGACTTAACTGTAATCTTAGACCTTGTATTCCCCCCCCCCCCCCCCCCCCGGCTTCTTGTCAACAACAAGGTTTGATTATAATTATTCTTCAGCAGGCATATGCTAACACTTCTTACTCATTTGTCAGATTGAACTTAACAAAATTAAAAAGTCCAATGAGAGACCCGATCTTTAAGACAATAGAAGGCTGAACTATCAACTCCCCATCATTTTTGTAATCCAGAATCTTGTTGCCAGGATTACGTTCAGCTCTTCTTTAATCTGTGTAGTCAGAAGCAGTAAGACTGCTTTTCAGTGAATATTTAGAAACACAGCACAGGTGAAGTACAGTCTTTTTTTTTTCATCTCTGTCTAGGTAAGTAGCCCTAATCCTGAGGAAAAGGAAGCTGGGCACTGGGCATTGACTTCCACACTTTGTGTTTTAAGATTGGAGTTAGTTTTCAATAGATAACGACCTGGGTGTATTCTGAATCCGTTAAAAATAAAGTTCTTGGTAGTCTTTTTCATGCTTTGCAGAATATTGTCTCCCACAAGCACTCAGTATCTGTCTCCAGCCCTGGCTTTTGCCGGAATTTAGGATTAAATGAGTAGAATCTGCAGGCCTGCTAGGCCCCCAAATGATTGTTGTTTCCATGGAAACAGTTGAAGGCCTCTCAATTAAAATTGCCCCCGTAGGCTGGACAGAGTAAGAGTATGAAAATAAGTTTGTCTGGGAAGCCAAATATTCCTCCTCCAAATGAAACCCAGAGAAGACAAATGATCCAGGAATCTGCTGACAGTTGACATCATTTTTTTTTTTCTTTTTGGGGTGTAGCTTTGTGTTTGAGATGCAGGTATGTGTGTTGGCTGGCTGGTGGCTTGGCCAGAGCTGCCCAGATAAATGCCCCTGTTGTCCATAACCTCTTTGTGTAGAGCCACAGATCACAGAAGAGTGTTTGGGAACAATTGGATCTTTGCTCAAACTTGAGTGTGAGTCACAAAAAGCCCATTAAAAATAGGTGAAATCATAGAATGGTATTAAAGTTGGGAGGAACCTAAAGGTCCTTGTGCCCCGTTTCCCATCCAATTTGGGAATCCATCCTAACACAACTGAACAGCAAGGTTCATAGTTTGGCTTCCCCATGAATGGGGAGCCTTCTCTGATCCATTGCTGGAGGGTATTAGAAAGCCCTCTTTTACAATCCTACTGACATCTCTTCCTGTCACTTCCACCTCTGCTGCCTCTTTTCGGTACCAAGTAAATTGAATCTACTTATCTCATAATTAAGTCTTTAAATTTTAAGAGAATGTTATCTATATACCCTCCAAAGTCCTCTTTCCCCCTGGCTTATTAGCAGGTCTAAAACATTAAGACTTTAAGTATGGACACCTGTGTTCAGAGACATTCTAGGGGGAGAGGTTGATTTCCTTCTAACACTGGCCCCTCACCACTGGTGCTTGGATTTTGTGTGTCTTTTCTGGCAATTTTTTTCTTAGCATCATTTGTGCAGGTAGAGAGTTGATAACTGTTTCTGTGTTTTCCTCTTCTCCCCTGCCTCCCCAGAGTAGTCACAGTTCGAAGCTTGGAAATATGAGAAACACAAGACTGGATCAAACCATTGGTCTAAGCAGTCTCATGAAGGGTGTGGTTGTGTTTGTGAGGTCACCTCAGAAGTTAGTGAATACACCCTACATTCCTAACTGCTTTCATAATCTCTCAACCCTTTATCTGTGACTTATTTAAACCTTTGGCCTTTCCTGTAAAGTTTAAATTGTACATTTTAAGAGTCCTATATTTCTCATATCTGTCCTATTATTAATATCCTATTGTTCTTAAGTTAATGCCCCGTCTAAAAACAACAGCAACAACAATAAAAACAAACAAATTCTTTTTGTCCAAATGATCCTACAACCTTAAAATGGATGGAAACTTCAAACTCCTAAATTTTGGTGTTAATTCATGCTGACTGGGAAGTGCTGGGAAGCAAATACATGGCTTCCACTTGGTAGGCAAACACTGAAGTAGGCATTCTGTTTTGGTTCCAAAATATCAGTAGCTGTGTGACTTTCAGCAAGCTACCAAGCCTCTCTGGGTTTCATTTTCCTCAAGTATAGAATCAGATACATACTTTATGTTCTCTCAGGTTGTTGGCAGTGCTATGAAAACAAATTATTATAAGACTTCACAACAAGCTATACTGTGATATTCTGGGATATTTTGAGAGTTCAAAACAAATTTAATAAAATACAATATTGATGATATTGGGTATTTAAGACTCCTATACATCCAGTTTCAAAAAAACAGGTGTCTGCCTCTATAGGAATGAATAGTAAATATGTACCTTGCATTTTAGGGGAAAAAAATCTCATAATTTCTGACATAGGGTCTGGGTGGTATGTGATGTGGTATCACAGCTGAGGGAGAAATGATTTCTGTAAAAAAGTTGTGTGTCCATAAAGAAGTGAAATCACTCTGGGTTCCTTTGGAAGGAAGACAAAAGGGTGGAAAGTCCGGGAGTAACTTTTGACGTATGAATCCTTTAAATCTCAATTATTTATTTTTTAAATTTCTTGAGGGAGAGAATACATGTGGGGGGCAGGGAGAGGGGCAGAGGGAAAGAGGGAGAGAATCCCAAGCAGGCTCCATGCTCAGCTCAGAGCCCGATGTGGGGGCTTGATACCATGACCCTGGGATCATGACATGAGCCAGTATCAAGGCTGTTCTGTATACATAGGTCTGTGATGGGAACTCTCAACTGACTGAGCCACCCAGAGGCCCCTAAATCTCAGTTCTTAAAAAAAAAAAAAAAAAAAAAGTATTAAGTTAAATACCCCTAATGAGTCAGTGTGAGATAGCCATCAGCACAGATCACCTAAGTGGGCTTTGGGGGATCGGAGCCGGGTAGGGTCTACTGTGAAGCTCAAGGTGGATCCTGAGGCATGGTCCTTCCCTGGAAGACTTGCAGGGGCTTGTTGCTGGGGCTGGCCTGCTGTGGTAGCCTTCAGCATCTAGCTCCACACCCTGGTTCCTGAGAAATGCCACAGGCTTGAAGCAGGCCCTTGTCTGCCTTGGGGCTTCAAAAATGACTCCTCTTCCTGGGGGTTGGGAAGTGTGTTTCTCTTACCCACATGTTTTTACTTATGACTGCTTATATTTGGACATAGAAAAAAAGGTAACATCCACATCTTCTCCATACAAGGTCTGATGACAGTTTCCTGGGGTCATTTCTTTGCTTTATGTAATTTTACCAAAATTACAAACTTACCTAGACCTTAGAAAAAAGTAGTCTTTTGTTTGTTTTTTGCAGTGTTTCTTGAGTATTAATCATGCATAATAATCAGATGACCTGTGAAGTTTTTCATTGAAAGGGGGAATAAACCATTATATTAATCTTTCCATGTTGAAACACTGACCAGGCATCCTGGTGCCTTGTTGTGTGTGCTTTTCCGTCCCCAGGGAGTTCTGTCCAACATCTCTTCCATCACTGATCTTGGTGGCTTTGACCCGGTTTGGCTCTTCCTTGTGGTGGGAGGAGTGATGTTCATTTTGGGATTCGCAGGGTGCATTGGAGCGCTACGGGAAAACACCTTCCTTCTCAAGTTCGTGAGTATCCCACTCGGCTCTCAGGCTGAGGGCTAAGCTCCCGTCTCTCCACAGGAGGATACCCCATCTGTAGGCAAAGTGGCTCTACCAAAGGCAAAGCAAAAATATGGCCCGGCTAATGCTTTCCTTTTGGGAGAGCTCTCTAGATCACCAGCTACGTGCTCCCCCGTTTTTCTTAATAATATAAGTACCACCCCCAGCCCGTGCCCTCCGTGGAGGTTTTGTACGTGTATATCAGGATTTGCATTTCCAGTCCTTAAAATGCCTTTAGATTAAGGTAGGTATACATATAGTTTTCTTCTCTTAAGTGATTTTTACCTCCTCTTTTAAGCACCTAGTCAGTAGTGAACTCTTCACATAGTTGAGAAAAACCAGACATAAGCACATTAGCTGTGGCCTGTCCTGATTAAATCTGTTAAGCAGTAGGTTTCGGAGAATATGGAAAAACAGTAAGAGGGACGTCCTCCTCCTTCTCTGCCAGTACAGACTTCTCCTTTTGTATGATCAGCATAATTTTCAGGTCCCTTGCAGGGTGTGTGCACTGTTAGCATGAAAATTTTTAGAGGAGGAGTTTTACCAGGGGCAGATAAGCAATAAAGTAGAGCGTGAGAAATGAAAGCCTTTCCTTTGGAGATTCCTTCCAAAGGAGAAAAAAATGGCATATGCTTACGTGTATGTATCTGAAACAGGTTTGTTAGGTGTAGTCAAAGGTCAGCCAAAGGTGCCTGTCAGTCTGGAGCTTGGCATGTGGGTGGGCACCTGTGTGGATGCCCTCTGAATAACAGCAGAAGGGTGAAAACAATCCACCTTCCTGTGGTGAGGGAAGATGGTGGGATTTCTAGACAACAGTATTCGTGTAGTAACCCCTGTTGCTAGAATCATACTTCTCATCATTCAGGGACATTTTCACTTAAAACGAGAGCCTACACTTGAACTAGTCCCAGCAGCCATGCAATATGTGATTCTCTTTCCGGGCCACATCATCCTCTGGCATTTTTCTTGAATATCCCTGAAGAGAGCAGACTCACTGTACCCTACCCAGGGTAGCCCATTTCAAATTTGGGCAGCTCTGGAGCGGATGAGGTTTTGGAGAATCGGACCTGAACGTTCTTATGTTTAACCTGAAAGTTTATATGACTCTGCTAACAGGGAAAACTAAGGGATATTTGGTCTTCTCTACACTTAAATGACCAGTTGGTTCTCTGTTCTGTATACATAGGTCTGTGTTGGGAACAACTGGTTTCCTAACACTCCATTTGCCTTATCTCCCAGTTCCCCCTTTTAAACACATGCACACACAGTTATTTCATTACACATACACACACACAGTTACTTCATTCCTTACCTAATCAAAGACCTGTGGAGCCCCCAGGAGAGCTCTGTCCATGATCCTAACCTGCCAGTCTTCCGGGCATGAGAGCCTTCTAAATGCGTGGGCTCACCTCACTCAGTTTTTCTGTAGTCTCATAAGGCCACAGATAATACTGAGCATTTGCCACTATTTTAGAAGTTTTAGCCTCTGTGGCCTCAATATGGGATCCCCTTTAATACGATCTACTTGAATACAGTTTAGTTTGTAAGAGGAATCCCTTTAATGTAGTCTATTGTATTTGTACTTGAAGATACCAGAGTTAACTGAACAGGCAGAAATAGATACATTTCTCTAAATCAGCACCTTAATTTCTAAAGTCCCATTTTGGAAGGGAAGAAAATTGAATTGTTTCTTGGCTTTTAAAAATGTCGGATAATATTTGAAATGGTCTCTATTTAGTACAAACAATAAAACCTGGCCCAGAATATTCTTTGAGCAGGAGCTGTGAAATAAGTAGAAGCAAATGTCAACATGGCTTGAAAACAGCCTCAAAGATTGGATTCTGTAAGGCTGGGAGATTTGCTGAGGGAAAATCTGAGAGCTTAGATAATGTGAAATAGAAATGGAGCTTCCTGGTCAGCTAAGGCCCTAGTTTGAAGCCTGTGAGTCAGTCTCTGCACCTTTGAAAGTGGGGGAAATTGGATTACAGGGTCAGGGCATATAGGTTTCTGCCAAATACTCTATAAGAATTTAATTTGGACTTAATTTTTGACATATATGTATCATATAACATTAAAGGAAAATTTCCCAGGGTAATTGGAAAATGAACTTGCCTAACCTTTATGGTGATGAGAACAAAAAGCTAGTTAAAATCTCTTCATGACTTGCGTCTTGGTATTTTGTGTACTATTGTATTGTACTTGGTATTTTGTGTACATTTGTATACAGATGATTTTCTCATTTGTATAGTGTGATAACTAGTGTATTTCTGTACCTAATAAAGGGACGGGAGTTGTTTTATACTATGGGGTAGGCATTGAGTAAAAGTGATAGTTTTTTCCTGTCTTTTTTTCTAGATTGAGGAAAGCTTACTTTGAAATTACTGGTACCACTGATGATAATTAACAGTTGAGATCCTATGTCTACTGTATGCATCAAGGACAGATAACCAGGAGATCTATGGAAGCTGAACCTGAGCCCTGGAGGGTCTAGAATTAAGGCCTAAACTTTGGGGTCCTAGACTTTGCCAGGAACTTCTTTCTTTCTTCCACCCCTCCCCTCATGCCCACCCTCCCAAGATGGCCCTTGGTACCCTGGGAAAACACTGTCAGATATGCAGACATTTGATGTGAGAAGGCCCCACCCCACTGCCCTCTCCCACCCTCACTGCACATAAGACTGTGAGGTCTTTGGAGGCAGGATTATGCCTTACTCATCCTTGCTTCTGCAAAGCCCTCCAAATCCAGGGCCCGATCTATTATGGGTCCTTCGATGGTTGCTGGAGGAATTAACATATTTTTGTCTTTGCTTTGTTTTAATAAGTAACTGTGTAGTCTGCTTCGCGCCACTCCTCCAGCACCTTTTTCTCTCGGTTGGCTGCTCGACGTCTGCTTGCTGAGGCAGAGAGCTTTAGCCCCCTCTGCCTCTCAACCACTCTCCGTCCTGTAGCTTTCAGGAGCTCTGCTGAGCAGCTGTGGCCCTCTTTCTGTCCTTGTTACCAGAAGTTCACCTCGTCCTTCACAACCTCATTTCTCATAATCTGTTTCAGCACAATGAATTAGAAAAGAGTAAGAGGGTGGGGGCGATAGGAAGTGGAAAGAACCGTGGGTGTGAATGATACGTTGGTATGACTGCCATCTGAGTCTTCTAGATGGAAAGGCAGTTTCTCCAGATTTATGGGCAATCACATTACCTGTGGCCTCCAGCCTTTCTGTTTAAATTCTTGTTGTCTGCATTAGCCAGAAGTCTTCCTTTGGCTGCAGGTTGATGTTATTTAAAATCTTCTGAGACTGGTATTTACAAAGAAGGGTGAGCACAGCCAGTGTTCCTAAGAAAGCTTTCAACCCAGTTTTCATGATGGTAAATGATTTTCACATCCTAGTCACCACCCCCCCCCCGCCCACACTCACAAACTTCCTCTTTGACCTCTTCATCCAAGACGAACACATCTGCTATCTTACACCATAAAGCAGGTGCAAAGGAGAATTAAAGCAGTATCTGAATCCAGAAAAGGAACATGTTGCATACAGAATCAAGGCCATAGTAACAAATGGCAGTCGATCTTACAATACTGAGATAATTTCTCTTTCAGCATTACGAAAGCTTACTAGAGGTAGGGGCAGGTCATGGTTCAAGAGTCTGGCAGTACATCAATCAGAAGAAACTCATTAGGTCTTAATGTGGGTCTAATGAGAAATTCCTTTTATCCATGTTTGCTTATAGGCTTTGTTGTTTAATTACCAAATGGACCACAAGAGTCCCTAAAATGTGATTATGAATGATTTTTAAAAATCCTTTCTTGGAATATAATATTCTATTAATGAATCTTAAACTGAAGATTATCTGCTTTGGACATGTGTAACAACCACCCAATGTAATTACAAACCTTTTTAGAAGGAACCCTCTAACTATATATGATCAAAATAGCCCTTTTAACTGTTCTCTGTGTGTCTTTTGTCTTAGTTTTCTGTGTTCCTGGGAATTATTTTCTTCCTGGAGCTCACTGCTGGGGTTCTGGCATTTGTTTTCAAAGACTGGATCAAAGACCAGCTGTATTTCTTTATAAACAACAACATCAGAGCGTACAGAGATGACATTGATTTACAGAACCTCATAGACTTCACCCAGGAATATGTAAGTTTAAATTTATTTTTAAGTTGAAAGCCTTCTCGAGGAATGAGAACATTCCTCCTGGCTTCTGCATGTGCCAGCTGGAACCTACCTCTGATTCTTCCACATGGTTTTGTTTGTTTGCTTGTGTATTTATTATTTTCTGACCTGCTTTATGACTTACATGATTTGCACCCTGAATGGAAATGCCCTATTTTCACTTATCTCAATTTCTACGAAGTCCAAGGGACCAAGAAAACTTCTTGAGCAACAAGATTATAACTACAGTTGCTGTTTCCTATTGACATCTGAAGAATATTCTTTTGCTAGAGGTGTAGCATTTTGTTTGGTGTTTAACATGCTTTCTTGCTCCTTGTCCCCTTTAAAAAAATTTTTTTTTTTTTTGCTTATTTTGAGAGAGACTGAGATAGTGTGAGTGGGGAGGGGTAGAAAGAGAGACAGAGAGACAGACAGAGAGAGAGAGAGAGAGAGAGAGAGAGAGAATCCCAAGCAGGCTTCACACTGTCATCACAGAGCCCAGTGTGGAGCTTGAACTCATGAAACCATGAGATCATATGAGCCAAAATCAAGAGTTGGACGCTCAACCCACTGAGCCACCCAGGCACCCCTTGTTCCCTTTTGATCGTCTTCCACACTTCACAGCTCACAATAATACATTTAGCAATAGAAAATTTGTCCACAAAGTTCCTAACATGCCCATCCAAATATCCTAGCACATGCAGTTCCATGCAACTGAAAGTTGAGAAACTTCTAAGCCCTGGCGGCTTCTAACAAGTAAAGAATCTCTCACAGAGCCACCCCCCACCCCAGGTTTCTGAACATTACCAGGTGATGTCCTCTGTAATGCAAATGAAGTAGCAGGCACCCCGTTTGACTCAAAATGCAAAATGGTATAAACAAGGTTCAGAAGAACTACAGATCTAGTGCCAAAATCTGATTAGCAAAGTGACCATGGGCTAACAGAACCTTGACCTATTTCCCCAAGAGTAAAACGGAAATAATAATAGCTACTGTTTAACTCCTGCAAATATTAGGGCACTCTAATGAGATGTGCATGGTTTTATATTAGGCTTAAGGTGTAACTGTCCTAAGGTGTTAAGGTCTTTATTTGCATGCACTGAGAAACTGGATAAGGTGAGCAGAACTGGACAGTGCTGTCTGTGCCATAAATGCAGGACTGGAGGGCCAACAGAAGCCCAGTGGATTAACGGTGGTCTCTTGGTTGGACAGCTTTCCAGAATGAGCTGGGGTCCCTTCTGATAAAGGGAGGAGATGGCTGCATCCGCACTTGCTATCTGGGAGACCACCCTCCTTCCTTAGGTACTCAGAAGTCAGCTGAGTTGTATTGGTTTTGTTCAGTAGCATCAATGACCGTCCTTGAGTAAGCTGCACCTCAGCTGTGAAATTAAGCCCTGTTTCATCTCCTCAGCAGACTTCAGTGTTTTGTTAGGTCATAATGGATGCAAGCTCACACCTTGCCAAATGTCATCACTGACTAGTTTGCGTGACAGATCTGATGAAGCTTTGTGGGCAAACCTTGAGACGCACAACCCAAGCCCTCGAAGGACCAGACGGGTTGGAAGAACATGCGTGCACACGTTCTCTTGAAATGCTGTCTGCTTTATATGGAAATCCTGTTATTTCATGTGATTTTATTTTTCTGTTATGGAGTTTAATGTGTTGAAGTAGCTATTGGTCCTGAAAGCCTTAAAATGGTCAAGGCTTGATGTGTATTTAACTCTTGAGAGGTAGAGCTCGTCCATTTGAGGGGAGTGACGAAGCTGGCTTCTGGAGCAAGCAGTACTCGAACCAGGCCCCATTTGAGACTCACTGACTTTAACTGCTCATTTTATATACATTTTAATTAGATGACTGAATTTTTGTAAATGCATTTACATATTTTTAAATATTTGTTTTTGAGACAGAGAGCGCCAGTGGGGGAGGTGCAGAGAGAGAGGATCCGAGGTGGGCTTTGTGCTGTCAGCACGGTGGGGCTCGAACTCATGAACCATGAGATCATGACCTGAGCCAAAGTCGGATTCTCAACTGACTGAGCCACCTAGCGGCTGCTGGATGATTAAATTTTTTAAGTTCAAAATGTAAATACATGCTCTTTAAAAACTTCAGAGTAGTAACCGATATATAATGAAAAGTAAGCCTCTAAAACTTTTGGGGGTAATGAGCATGTTCACTATCTTGATTGTGGTGATGGTTTCACAATGTATACGTATGTCAAATGTTATAAAATTGTACACTTTAAGGGGTGCCTGGGTGGCTCAGCCAGTTAAGTGTCCGACTTCGGCTCAGGTCACAATCTCGCAGTTTGTGAGTTCGGGCCCCATGTCGGGCTCTGTGCTGACAGCTTGGATTCTGTGTGTCCCAGTCTCTCTGCCTCTCTCTCTCTTTCTCTCTCTCTCCAGAAATAAATAAACATTAAAAAAAGTTGTACACTCTAAATATGTTCAGTTTATATTGTATGTCAATTATACCTCAATAAAAAGGATTTTTTAAAAACCCTTAATGCAGTAGAGACCACAATTTTTAGACAGTAAGCCTCTAGCCCTCCCACCCATAACCCCACTTGCCTCCTTCAGGCACAGTCAGGGTTCAGTGTCTTATTTATCCTTCTAGAATGTTCCTCCACGTACCCAAGCCAGGCAGACCTTGTTCTGATTGAGCCTGCTGAGCAACTCCTCCCCTTCCTCCACCTAACACCATGGGTCTCCTAAATCATTTAAATCAGATGCTAACACATCTTACAAATCTTGGGCCTTAATCACTTTGGAAGCTTTTATAGGAGCTGCTTAGGTTTAGTTTGGTCTACAACTAAATTCTGAGACAGAAAAGAAAGTTAGAGCTGGCTGGGTGTCGGTCGTTTGGTCATGAGTATAGGCGCCTGGTCGCCTCCAAGTCAAGATGTTCTAATTCTCTCCTGTTTGCTCTAGTGGCAGTGCTGTGGGGCTTTTGGAGCTGATGATTGGAACCTAAATATTTACTTCAATTGCACAGATTCCAATGCAAGTCGAGAGCGATGCGGTGTGCCATTCTCCTGCTGTACTAAAGACCCCGCAGTAAGTGAAGGCCAGCAGACTGTTGGCCAGCTCCACACGTCACACCGAGAATGGGCAGGGGTGGGGGGCTTGGGGGGATGAGCACAGTGACTTTTTTTCTCAAAGCCTCTTCTTACGTGCTCATTCCCAATTGTAGCTCCTGTAGGGGGCACAGTGCTCAGATCTTCCCAGTAGGGGTAATAATTGCTGACCTTAATTTAGTAGTACGTGCTGGTTCCTAGTCTCAGTCTTTTTGTGAGTTGGCTCAATAAAATTCAGAATGTTCCTCCTGGCGGATACCACCATTATCTTCCCTCTTTGGGTGAAATGTAGGCCGGTAGAGTTTAATTAACTTTCCCAAGCTCACATTGCTAGCAAGTGAGGAGCCGAGCTTCAGACCCAGAGAGCCTGCCTATGGTGTCTGTAATTCCTTCTCTGTGAGAAGGACGCTCTTAGGTGAGAGCTCCCTGCATTGGTTTGGGGTTAGTGATCCTTTGCGTCCCGACGTGGTTCTGGGGAGATATTAGGGATAGGAGAGGAGTTTGAGGTAGGATAGGCTCATCTACTAGGTAGGAAGACCGCAGCTGCCTGGACTTTCAGTTGCAATGATGATAATAACTGTAGTCGGTATTTGAGAAAAAGATAAAATATTACACCTGTGCATAACCCCTTCTACCATGACTTTGGTTGTATTTTGGGTCAAATCATGTGACTGGGATATGGGATGTCTTGAGATGCAAGTGCCTTGTCGTAAGTTAAAAGCCAGGAGTGAATGTTAGAACAAGTGGGAGAATTTGCTTCTGCACATGTCCATCCCCCACTCTTCGGCCTTCTGGGACATCAATCCAGGCAGCCTCCTCCAGGCCGCCCTTCTCGAAATCAAGTGGAGCCCAGTGAGGACCACTGAACTCGTCAGCAATTTCCCCATGGAGGGTGTAAGGTGTGGGGCTCTTTAAAAGAGGCCATGGTCTTGGGGTGGAAAAGTAGTTCTCTGAGGGCTTCAGAGGGGTCTCCGGGCTATTACTCTTGGTCTGAAAGAGACTGAGAATCAGAAAGGACTGTGCTTCCCTGCTCTGAGACCCTGCCAGGAAGCCCACCTTTCCTACTGGCTAGTTTCGTGCTCTCCTCTGAGGAGGGCTCACAGGCAGGAGAGCACCCAGTACAGAGCCCTGGGTGCCCACGCAGGTACTGGCCAGCAGGTGCAAATTATTCTGTCTCCAGTTCCTGCCCTGTGTTAACATTCCATCAGAAGTATGAAGCGTCTCTGAAGGCATTATGCTCCCCTTTTGACTACAGATACTCTGGGTAGAGAGTTTTCATTCCATAAATGCCAAGCTAATAAAATCCACCCCATACCCTGCAGAGGGGAAAAAATAAACCTAAAACCGCAGAACCCACATTTCTTGTCAGACCTGTGAGATGTCAGGGTGTCTGTCCATGTGACGTGTTGTCAGCACATTGTTTTGTTTTTAATTATTAAAGTAATGCATTCTCATTGAAAAATCCTTTAAATGATACAGAAGTATATAGATTAAAAAGTAGAAGTCCCCCCAAAAGAGCATAAGTAAACATAGTCGTTGTGCCCTTTACCATGGTTTTATCTATGTCTTAGTTTTCTGAACCCCATATGCTTCCTGAGGTTGTCAATAACATGCTTGCTTTTCTTATATTTCCCGAGCCTCAGTTTTCTTCTTTTGGAAAAAAGAAGGCATATTTTAATACTTACTTCTGAGAATTTTTATAACAATTACTTGGGATAATACATAAAAGTGTTTAACATGGTACCTAGGACATCTCCATGCCTAAGCACACAGTTTATTAACAATACTTAACAGGGATCTTCTGCTAATTCTTAGGTGGGCTTCCTGTCTATTGAGTGAATTTCACTTTTCTATTTTCTTCCTCCCCAGGAAGATGTCATCAACACTCAGTGTGGCTATGATGCCAGGCAAAAACCAGTAAGTGGAATCTCATCTTGTCACTTAGCACAAAGGGTGTTTCTGAGGAGCTTTTGAACTTGCATGGTGACACTGTGCTCTCCTCTTCCCTTGCGAAGGAAGTTGACCAGCAGATTGTTATCTACACGAAAGGCTGTGTGCCCCAGTTTGAGAAGTGGTTGCAGGACAATTTAACCATCGTGGCTGGTATTTTCATAGGCATTGCATTGCTACAGGTAAGACCAGGCTCCTTTATGGATGTCACAGAGAAATGATGCTCTGGGAGAGCCCTTCCCAGGACAGGAGCTCTGCTTAATCACCTTAACATCACAATTTTTAAGACACATTGGAAGGCTGGGAAACAGACCTAAACTATTGGGTTTATATTTTATTTAAAGCCCATTTTAGATGCTACTATCCTGAAATACTTCAGGAAATCTTTTTTCCTTTCCAAGATGGAGAAATTGATTGGGTTAGCAGTTGTCTGCTGGGATTCCAGTGTTTCCATGGGCAAAATAATATTGTATTGTGACAGTTGGGGCAGGTAGGAATGGTCAGAAGTAGATCCCAGTGGCAACATTAAGACTTTTTAGAATTTCACACACATCCAGTGTTCTGTTCTCTCTCTGGACCGCCTTGTCAAAATGCTAGTGAGGGAAAGAAGACACCCACTTTTCCTCCTAAGCAGCCCCAAGAGCTGAGGTTTTTATCTTGTAGAGATGTAATACTTTTCTTAGAGGGTCACAAATGGGGCACAGTGGTTGAAAGAGATTAAAGAAGTCCTAAATAAATGGAAAGCCGTTCCGTATTCATAGATTGGAAGACTTAATTTTGTGAAGGTGGCAGTACTCAAATTGATCTACAGGTTCAGTGCAATCCCTTTCAAAATTACAACTGCTTTCCTACCCCCATCCCGCCCCCAAATGGACAAGCTGACCCTAAAATTCATGTGGAAATGCAAGGGACCGAGAATAGCAAAACAAACTTGAAAAAGAACAGAGTTGGAGAATTCACACTTTCCAATTACACTTACTACAGAGCTACAGTAATCAAGATGGTACATAAGGTTGGATCCACAGATCAGTGGAAGAGAATTGAAAGTCAGAAATAAGCCCTACATCAATGGTCAGTTGATATAAAAAAAAAACAATTTTTTTTTTAATGTTTATTTTTGAGAGAGAGAGCGTGAGGGGAGAGGAGTGGCAAAGAGAGAGGGAGATACAGAATCTGAAAAGGCTCCTGGCTCCGAACTGTCAGCACAGAGCCTGACACAGGGCTCAAACTCACCAACCATGAGATCATTACCTGAGCTGAAGTCAGATGTTTAACCAACTGAGCCACCCAGGTGCCCCTATGGTCAGTTGGTTTTTGACAAGGGAACAGAGATCAGTCAATAGGAAAAGAATAGTCTTCTCAACAAATGGTGCTGGACCAACTGGATACCTATAGGTAAAAAGAATGAATTTGGGCTCCTACCTCACACCATATATGAAAATTAACTCAAAATAGCTCAAAGACCTAAACTTAAGAGCTAAAGCTATAAAACTCTTAGCTAAAGCTAAAGACAGTGTAGGTGTAAATCTTTGTGACCTTGGATTAGGCAGTGTTTTCTTATATATGACACCAGAAGCACAAGCAACCACAGAGAGTACATAAGTTGGACTTCATCAAAATTTTAAAACTTGAGTGCTAAAAATGATAAGAAAGAGAAAAGACAACCCACAAAATGAGAGAAAATACTTGCAAATCATTGTGTCAGATAGGGGTCCAAAGTCTAGAATATATAAAGAACAACTCAACAATAAAAAGACCAGCCCAATCCAAAGATGGACAAAGAATTTGAATAGATATTTCTCCAAAGAAAGTACAAATAGCCAATAAGCACATGAAAAGATGCTCATCATTAGATATTTGAGAAATTTAAATCAAAACCACAATGACCTAGCACTTCACACATGCTAGGATGGATATAATTAAAAAGGAAGACAATAATGAGTCTTGGCAGGGATGTGGAGAAATGGGAACCGTAATACATTGTTAAAGGGAATGAAAACAATAGAGTCACTGTAGAAAACAATTCGGCACTTGCTCGGAAAGTTAAACGGAGTTGCCATTGTGACCCAGCAACTCCACTCCCAAAAGAACTGGAAATCTGTTCACTAGAAAGTTGTACAGGGACATCCATAGCAGCACTATTCATAATAACAAAAAAGTGGAACCAGTGTAAATGTCCATCAGCTGATGATGGATAAACAACATGTGGTTTATCCATAGAATGGAATATTAGTCAAGTCATCAAAAGGATTGAGCTTGAGTGGTTGTGAGGGATGGGAGAATAGAAATGCCTGTGAATAGGTACAGAGTTTCTTTTCAAGGTAATGGAATGTTCTAGAATTAGACAGTGGTGATAGTCGTACACCCTTGTGAATATACTAAAAACCACTGATGTGTATACTTTAAAATTAGGACATGCTTTATAGTGTATGAATTATGTATCAATTTTAAAAATGAAAGAAAAGAGATTCATTGACCTAGGAAAAGCCTAATGACGTTTTGAGTTTCACTGTTTGACTCTCTTTTCCTTCCTTTCCCAGATTTTTGGGATCTGCCTGGCCCAGAATTTGGTTAGTGATATTGAAGCTGTCAGGGCTAGCTGGTAGGGCCCCGGCAATGCTGCTGCAAAACACTGGACAGACCCAGCCTTCCTGCCCCTCCAGCGTGCCCAACCCAATCCATGCTGCACGGACCCTGATCACAGAGGCATCTTGCAATCCCACCTGATGGAGCCGCCAAGAACTTGGTTTGGGGGAGGGGGGTGGTGCAACTGGGAAATGCTGCTCACTGACAGAATTAAACAGATAACCAGTATGAAAGTCGTTGAGCCGTGAATCTCTACTGTAGCCATGAATTTATGGATGGATACTTACCAAAAAAAGAAAAAAAGGGAGGGTGAGGGACCCAGATGTACCTGAATTTGTGGAACACACAGTCTCGTTCTCCACTTCGATAACTGGAGGGCTGGAAGAAGCAGTTTTGTTCTTTGTCACACCTTGAAGGGACTGCTTTCTGTTCCATGGCCTAAAGAAGTACATCTTTCCTAAAACTCAGCCCCTTACCTGGGGGGGCTGTGGTGTTTTGGGGCACCCCTTCGCTGTACATTTCAAGGAACTGTTAACAACTGTGATCCCAAGAAGAAAACAGCTTGTCTTCGGGGTTCAGATTTTGTGACCGCATTCAGCAAGTAATGCGGGTGGGCATGCGTGGTCTCTCCTGGAGTGTCCCTTAGAAGGGACGTTGTGTATCCCACGTGCATGGAGTAAGGGCAGCAGGACACTTTGTGATGCTGAATTTTAGCAGGACAGATCGTTGTTCTAAGTAGGCCTGAGCTTTATTTATCAATGACATTCAAGGAGAAATTGAAGTTAATGAAGAGGTTATTGGTTAACATCCCTCACCCCCGCCCACCCTATTAGTTGTTGGATTCTTTGGAAACTCTGGAATATTCTGGGTTTTGTTTGGCTTTTTTTGCGTTTTTGTTTTTGTCTCCCAAAAGTGAGAGCTGGGATGCAGTTTCTCTTAAAGTGTTTTCTTACTCAGCTCAATGTTAATTTTTTGGTATAATCTCCCTGCATGATCTGTGAACCTGAATCCACCAGCTCCTTTTCCTGCCCTGTCTCCCACGAACATTTATAAATGTTATTTGGTCGGCATTCACTTCGTAGGTTCCCGGCCTTCAGAGGTGTGGCGTGTCCTCCCTGGCTGCGAAGCGACTGGTAAATGCTTCCACAGACTCGATAGTCCCTTTACCCCATCAGTCTCCGGGGCCTCATCCGCAGCCCCCAGTTTTCTCTTTGAATGGAATTGAACCTAATGCTGAAACAGTGTTGACTCACAATCAAGAAATTTATAATGTTTTTTTCCCCCTTCTGGTTTTACTTTGCTTTTATTTAACAACAACAACAAAAAAAAAAAGCATGGCCAGAGCTCCCTCCTAGTGCAGACTAGCCATCAGGATGGTAACAAAGCACAAATACTTAGGAGGGAGGGGCATTGATGGGGCAAGTGTTCTGTGACCCAAGGTCGGACACCACTTCCAGGTGCTGCCGCTCATCCTTACCCCCACGAAGGTGGGGAGGGATGAGTCCTGCCCCCACATTTTAATCCAGCTGGTATCCACCAGGATGCCACTCTCCTGGGGAGCAGACATCAGCCTGTGGAACGGCGGGAAAACCACAGGTACATTTTATGGTGATGCCACACTTGCCAGCACAAAACTGGGCAGCTAGCATGCTTTGTGGAAATTTAGCAAGCTTTTCCGTTTTAGCCCCATGTTGCATCGCTGTGGCTGATGAACGTGTCAATCTGCTCAGAGAAAAGACAGAAATTCTTTGAAAACTGTCTCCAGAGTGTGGGTGTGTGTGTGGCTGCATGTGTGTTTTTGTGTCTCTGTGTAGTTAGAGATGTTCATTCCATCTTCTGGCTGTAAGATGATTTGATGTCATCTCTGCCCCCACGCAGTTGTCATTCTGTAATGTCATTCCAACACGGAGAAGACTCGAGCCCCGCAATTGGCACTCTTGTCTTTATTACCTCATTCTCCGGTGAACTCCCTCTGACCAGTTGATTCAGAATCAGGCAGGATCCCCTCCCTTTGGCACATCCAGTGAAAGGCCAAACGGCAAGTCCAAGTGCGTTCTAAATTTTAATTAGTCACCCTTTATTTTTTACACTTGAGAGTGGTTGTAATTAAGGCTGTCATTAATAAACTGGTTCTACCTTACGTGGAGTTCTGTCTTTCTTCATTACTTGTTTTGGAATTGCAGAATTCTCAAATCCAGTGGCTCTCAGACTTTAACGGGCATCAGAATCAACCAGAGGGCTTGCTGAAACAGATTACTGGGTTTGTCCCATCCCCACAATTTCTGATTTAGGAGGTGCGTTTCTGACAAGTTCCCTGGTGATGCTGTGCGTCTTGGATGCACAGTTTGAGAAGTACTGCTCTGATCAGCTCTCTAAGGGGGAAAGGAACATTTCGGGGCTGGGGAGGGAAAAGTCCCTTTGTGCTACTGGGTGCAGATAGGTGGGTATGTAGGAACTGTCTGTCCTTGAGGTCATTGTCTGCTGGTCACAGTCACCTGGGGACCACGTAGGATGCAGATCATCAGGCCTTGCCCCTGGCAGTTTGGGAGGGCATGAGCCAGAGCCTATGTTTTTAAGAAGCTCCCGTTAAGAATTTAATGCACAGTGAAATTCAGGACTCATTATCTTGGTAATATTCACAACTTTTTTCTAAGAAAATAATTGCTAGTAGTCCCTGAGAATAAGAATCTTAAAAACCCATTTGAAAAATCCTATTGTAAATGTCCTTTCATTGTGAATTACCACTGTAGAAAGACTTGTCTTTAAAACTATTAGACTTTTTTCAAAGATCAAACAAAATGTGAAGTTTCATAGAGACCCAAGTAGGTCCCAAGACTTGTTTGAGAAACATTTTACCTCGTTTCCCTGGATATTTGAGACCAAAATGTTATTTTGACTTTAGAGAAAGTTGTCAGTGGCAATTGGAGATAAACAGTCCCTACTGAGTTTTCTTAGCTGTGCTGGTAGGGATTATGTACCTCTGTGAGGTGATTGGCCCTCCTTGCTCACAACAGACACAGAGCCAACAAAGAAAATTCTAGCTTAGATGTAAAAGGACGCTTTGTCCACAAAACTCAGGGCTTACAGGAAGTTTCTTCCTGTTTTGAAGGTAGACTCCTGCAGGATAGTTCCTAAATTTCTCTTTATCTGTATCGTTTGCTTACGACAAAATCATTGCTTCCATGATTTAAAAATATTTAATACCATTTTTAAAAATGAACACAGGAATAAAAGAATTTTGCATCACAAAGCACTTAAAAGAGAAGTCAGTCCCTCTATTTTTTCTCCCTCTTTTCTTCTCCCAAGGAGTAAACCTTGATGTCTCTGTCAGCCTTCTCCCTACTGTAGGTCCCAGTCTTCCTTCTCTCCAGGAGATTCTGAAAAGTGTCTCTTGGCCTCATTGTGCAGAATGTTTCCTCATTCATGCCCTGGGTCTGTGTGGGCAGGAGTGGGGTCATTCTGCAGTTCTGTGGAGTCCCTCTGAGTGTCAGTTTCCGGCTCACTTGGACAGGAGCCCTGGGAAGCCGGGGGGCTGAACAATGAGGAGCTGGAGCCCAGTGACCTGGCTGGCCCTCTGCAGCTCTCTTTGTCATTTGTTCAGTGAAGCCCTCCTTCTCTAGGGAAATCCTGTTTAGACCTCCAAGGAAGAACTGGCAACCTCTCCATGAACACTGGCCAACGAGGGTTCATGGCCAGCACACTCCAGTGAGGTCATGGGACTGCTCGGAGGTGCTGCCCTCTCAGCAGTGAGAAGCCGCGTCTTTGAGGGAAAAATACAGTGTTTGCCTGGAAATATACTAACTTTGGCCTTCTGGTGACATAAAATCTATATATGACGACAGATAAGGCAGATGTCTCTGGGTAGGGGTAGGGGTTAGAGAAGAGAAGCCAAACTTGGAACAAAGACCAAAGCCAACTTTAGACTTCCTTTGCCTTCTTTTTTGGAAGAGTTTGTGACAAAGGTCGAGTTTATAAAATCATAGAAGTGCTAGTTTTTAGGATTTCTGTAATTTTGACGAATTAAATACAGCTTCCTTTGGATTGTTCATGATGAGTACTTCTCTTATAAGCTTGGCACCCATGACAGGATGCCTGAATTAGTCCACTCCTGGTATCCGTTAACCCAAATCAAACTCCTTGGGACCTGCACTGGCCAGTGGAGGCCCCAATTTACTTCTAGGAGCTCCCGATCGGAGAATACCTGAAGGAAGAGCAGGTTAGTTTAAGAGTTTCTTACTGTGCAAATACATTCTAAAAAGAAAACAGCATGCAAACAAGATAGTTCTTCCCATGTTGTTGCTTTTCTTTGAATGTGTACTTGCAATGTATGTGGGAGAAAACCAACTAAGAAGACTCCTTTTAAATCTGGAGCTTATAGGCTCCCTAGCTCAGGGTTTAGGGCATTGGTCTTGTAAATCTGGAACTTATCTTCGTATATTAACTTTTGCAGAGCAAATGGTTTGACAGGAACGTATTAATGGCCTGCCCCCTAGTGGTGTCCATGTAGAACAACTACTGGCTGGAGTTCTGGTTTCTGCAGGAATGAAATCACTATTCAGAAGTACTTGTGCTTTGGAGACACTTGAGTGTTATATGACTGTATTTTGTGTTCTCTGGGTTGGTAAGTCCTTCATTCCCTTTATGCACTCCTGAAAATGACATAGATTGTTTTGGAAAGTGAGAGAGCAGAATGTTTGGCTCTCTTTACCGTCTATGTCCTGGGACTTTACAGGGCTCTGCGTCAGGGTGCATGCAGGTGAAGCTGGGCCCTGCCTTCCTGCCAAGACTCAGACACAGTTTACATGAGAGGTGGTGGCAGTCTAAAATTGCTTATCTGCCGGGCAAGCAATTCTCCTGAAGCAATGAATACGACATTTCTGGTATTTTCTCTATAAGCACCCGTTTGGATCCCCTGGAGTTTGCTTTGATCCGAGAATTTGCCACTTTGATTTTAAAGAAGATTGGTAGGGTGTTGGGGGTGGCCTGGATTACCAACTATAACTTGTGTTTTAGGAGTTCGTTGTGAGTTGAATTGTCTTCCAAAAATTCGTATGTTGAAGTCCTAAACCTAATACAGCAGAATATGACCTTATCTGGAAATAGAGTGGATGTACTTAGTTAAGATGAGGTCATACTAGAGTAGGATGGGTCTTCTGGGGAAATTTGGATGTGGCTGCACACAGAGGGAGAACGCCACATGAACACAGAATGCCGGGAATTGCCACTAAGCCACTGGAAGCTAGGAGAGCAGCAGGAACAGATTCTCCCTCAGAGCCTCCAGAAGGACCTAGGCCTGCCAACACCTTAATTTTGGGCTTTTACACTCCAGAATTGTGAGACAATTTCTGTGGCTGAAGCCACCAACTTTGTGGTACTTTGCTATTGTAGCCCTAGGAAACAAATACGGAGTTTGATTGCCTTGTGCTGGTTTTCAGGGAGGAAGTGGAAGGACTGTTCTGAGGTCCACATGCTGTTTTTCACATTAGAATTGGTATGTATGTGCCCTGGGCAGAGCTCCTCCATATTGTTTAAATGGATGCACCTGAACATGGCTTAGGACGTGCTCTCTGTATCTTCCTTAAGCTCTTACACATAGTCTCAGCATGTTTTGTGGGACATCTTAAACATAGGGAATGATTTATTTAAAAAAAAAATTTTTTTTAATGTTTGTTTATTTTTGAGAGAGAGGGAGAGGGAGACAGAGGATCCAAAGCAGGCTTCACACAGTCAGCCGAGAGCCCGATGTGGGGCTGGAACTCACCAACCGTGAGATCATGCCCTGAGTTGAAGTCGGACGCTTAACCAACTGAGCCACCCAGGTGCCCTAGGAATGTTTTATTGTTAAAAGTCGTGGTCAATTTGTAAGTAAATGATCTTAAATGTAACTTGTTGGGGTGATTAAAGCCTTATAAATAAAATAGCTATATTTCCATGATGTGTGCTTTCTTTAAGTTTTGTTACTTTGTGACTGAATCAGCCCACTGGCCCACCCACAGCCTCCTATAAGCTGGTACTGCGGGTAATGCGTCATCTATGCCTTGAAGTAAGAGGCTGCATTTACTGAAAGTTTACTATGTTCCAGGCACTGTGCTGTAAGCACTCTGCATACGTTTTTGAGGAAATGTAAACCAAAGGAGAGAATAACCCCACGCATGTGGAAAATTTAGACTTCATCCCGAGTTAAACCAGTATCTTCCAAGGTGGTGCTGGCCCAGAGGGGAAGAACACAGGGCCATGGAAGAAGGCCTCAAGGAGGAAGACAGGCTTGACCTGGGCCCCCAGCAAGAGCAGAGGAAGCCATCCCAGGGCAGGAGTGAGAAGGTGAGTGTTGCTGGGGAGGCCCCAGGGGTGAGGAAAAGTGCAGATAAGCAGTGAGAAAGTCAAGCACACAGAGTCCCGGAACTGTGGCCCAGTCCCTGGCACAGGCCAAGACCTCAGAAACTTGCTGAATGACAGGGGTTGGTACCTGAGGTGATCCATAGCCCCCTCCTTCTGGAATGAAGAGGTGTTTGATGCAAAGTAGGATTTGTGGTAAAGCTGGACAACGTCTACAGGTACAAAAACCTGGCTTTTGATGAGAATACTCAAAAAATCATTTCAAAAATTTGCCAGAATTTTCTTTCGAAGTATTTTGTGGGAAGCAAATAAAATAACAGCCACGACACCCATGCCCATGCATGAAGTCACTGTAACTTTACAGATCAAATGGCCTTAGAGCTCTTCAGGGCAGCAGCAAATACCTTATTTTCTCCTTGTTCTGGAACCCAGCCATTTGCTCCATCCAGCTCCACCGTCCCTGTGAAATTTCTATGATCTGGGAGCTGGCAGGGTGAGCACCAACATGTTGCAGCGGGGAACATTGCATGGAAGCATGTGGAGGTTGGAGGTGACAGTCTTGTTCTTTTTCAGGTTGAAGCCAGGCCCTTGCCTGAGAGTAGTTGTTCTCAGCAGTAGATGCACATTATAATCCCATCGGAGTATCAGACAAAAACAAACCAAAACCAAACCCAAAACACCACCATGCAGAACTTCCCCACTCCCCATTTTTTAAAAAATGCGTATTTTTGTGAGAGAGAGAGAGAGAGAGAGAGAGAGAGAGAGAGAGAGAGAGAGAGACAAGTGGGTGGGGAGGCAGAGAGAGAGAGAATCCCAAGCAGGCTCTGCACTGTCAGGGCAGAGCCCAACATGGAGCTCAGTCTCATGAACCATGAGATCATGACCTGAACTGAAATCAAGAGTCAGACACTTAACTGAGCCACGAGGTGCCCCCTCCACTCCCTATTTTTTTAATGTTTATTTATTTTTGAGAGAGTGAGAGAGTGTGTGTGTGTACACAAGTGGGGAGGGGGGGAGAGAGGGCGGACAGAGGATCCAAAGCGGCATCTGCACCAACAACAGCAAGCCCAACGTTCGGGCTCAAACTTGCAAACTGCAGGATCATGACTTGAGCGGAAGTTGGATGCTCAACTGACTGAGCCACTCAGGTGCCCCCCATTCCCCATTTTTAAGCTCCCAGGTAATTCCTCCTGCACTACCAGGGTTTTTCACATTTTCATGTTACATGAATCATCTGGGTCACCTTAAATCACCTGGGTCTGATTTAGCAGGTCTTGAGTAGCAGTGGAGGCCATGGTTCTAGCAGGCCCCAGGTGACGCTGCTGTCATCTACAGACCACACTCTGAAAGGCAAAGGCAATATACAGGTAGGCCTTAGTTACAGCAGTGCAAAATTCATACCTTATCTTTGATATTTCTGGATGACATCTTTCCTAAAGTTACTGAGTTGAAATTTTCATGTCTGGGAAGGAAAACTCAGGGTGGTAATAAATAGGCAATATGCGTGTATTTGTTAAGTATATCTTGTGCTAACTGCAAAAGAAGAATTTCAGTGCAAGAAGCACAGGAAAATAGAAAAAGAAATATGTGTTTTCATTTTTATATTTTATATCTTTGTGTATTTATATGTGTATATATATTTGTATATATTTTATATTTTTACCATCTAAAGGTCTGTATTGGTATAGACTCACGAATTAGTGTGTCTATGACTTTTTTGTTTTAAATTTTCTCCCATCCAAGTACTAACCAGGCCCAACCCTGCTTAGCTTCTGAGATCAGGCGAGATAGGGCGCGTTCAGGGTGGTATGGCCATAGACTGTTTTAAATTTTCTAATACTGGTTATACTCTTTTGTAGTCTGCTTTCTTCAAAATAGGACATTTTCACTATCACTGAATATTTTATACAGTAAACATTTTTATGGTCACATAGTATTCTATTGTATAGATTAGGGGTTTTCAAAAAAGGCAAAATGAAGGCAAAAGTCCAGGCAATTTTTGAGGTTCCCCAGGCCTTCTCAAAGAATCCACAATGTCAAGACTATTTCATAATAATACTTAGACATTTCCTCTTTATTATCCTTTCTGAGTGCACAGTGGAGATTTTCGGAGACTGAATGCTGTAGTGATGTCCTCACTCTGACAACTAACGGAATATATATTTGGGTATTTTTGTGCCTTAAACATTTCTCCTTTTTAATTTTTAATATAGTAAATATTCATAGAAATAACCCACATAAACAAAAGTTCTTTGGAGCCTCAACCATTTTTAAGTGTAAAAGGATCCTGAGCCAAAAAAGTTCAAGAATTGCTGGTCTAGATAAACCATAATTTAACTAAACAACCATCACTATTGGAAAGTTAGGCCCTTCCCAAGTAAATACAGTTGCAGTAAACTTTCTTGTACATTTCTTATACTTTGCACATTGGTAGACTCCTAATAGTGGAAGAACTATATCAAAGGACTAACTAAGCACATCTAATTTGTGGCACTTACAGTTAAGCCTTATTTAAAACTGTGCAAAGTTGATACCTTATCATTCACAAATTTTAAAATGAAAATTGTTAATTTTGTGAAGATTTGCACCCAAAATCAAAAGAGGAAAATTTTCTTTTATATCTTCCAGATTAGCACTTATGTTAACCTAATAAAATATTGGAAGGCTGGTTACCCCACCCTCCAAATCTGTTGTGATGGAGGCATTTGCCACTGAGCTGTCCGAGTGCAGAGCAGTGCTATCCTCTCCCACCATCTTCTCAGTGGGAGAACATGAATAAGAAAATGGCTCTCGAGGGTACATTATATCTTTTGGGAAAGATCGTCTCAGGACTCTGGCTTCAAGTCCTAATTTAATTAAAAAAAATTTTTTTTAAGTCCTAATTGTCAAGTCCTAATTTAATTTTTACTAATGCTTTCCTTACTCTGCTTCCTTGAACAATTGCTAATGCTGGCTCTCAACATGCGTCTTCTCAACCTCCTGTATATCAAGTGTTCTACTCAATTTTAGGGTGATGGAGGGAAGACAGGGCAGTGTTAAAGCAAATACAAGGAGTCAAGTCATTCCACTCGAGTTCAAGGAGAGCCTTTATGAGATGTCGATTCCTTTCTGGACTCTGTCATGGGAAGAGCTGGAGTGAAACTGGACATTGGAACATATGCCTGAATGACTCAGTCTCTGTGAATAGAAGGCTGGTCACTTGCTAAGCCTGAAGGATACTTTTGTTAAAAAACAAAAGTCAACCGAGTAAATTTTAAAGATCTTACTGACTTTATTCAATGATTCATGAATCGGGCAGCGTCTATCTAGCACATAGAAAGGAGCTCGGAGTTGCTGTACAAAATGAAAGACTTCTATGGGCAGAAGACAGTGGGAACAAGGAAGTTATGCTAGCATAAAGCAGATTGGTTGTGGCAAGGTCACTTTCCTTTAGGGGATGGCAGGAATCTGTCAGGTACATAATCAACTCACTGGTGTGATTGGTGATTCCTGGTTGACTGGTTTAAGATTCCATTTCTGGGAAAGGCCAAAATGTAATTAAGTCTTGGTTTGGTAACTCCATTTTGGGCCTATTGTCTTGTTTTTAATACTGTCAGTGAAAAGTCTTGGGGTTGCTTTTAGAAAAAAGGAAACCCATTTGTGGTAAAGTCAGAAAGTCATAAACTGTATGCGCTCCTTAGAGCTCGGCCACACCCCCGCCCCTAAGGTGGGTCTTTAGATACACTACTTTCTCTGCTACTTCAGTGCTCTACCCTGTAAGATGGAGATGGTGGTACCTATACCGTGGGATTAAAGGGGTCAAACTGCTCTTTTTCTCCAAACCCCATGCATGCCCTAGACTCACCTAAAAAAAAAGGCTTTCTCAGGGAGATCCTGTCAGAACTCGGGAGGCCCTCTCTCCACTCCCCCAAACACATGCTCCACAACACTCACTTCTGAAGAACTCCTAACACATGAATTCCCTTGAACATTGCCTTTTTTCCATGGACTTGGCCCATGTTGTTGATCGCTGTGTCTCAAGCACCCAAATATTCACGAAGCTGCTTTTCTGAGCATGTCAGTACAGGATGCGAATAGAGAGTATAGGCTCACCTAAAGGATGGACTTTTATTCTATAAAATAGATCTCTACTTCCCTGTAAGATGCTTTTTTCAAAGTTGAACTGACCCTGACAACTGCCAGACAACCCTGGATGAGCTCCGGCCTGTGTCTAACCCTCACAGGCTCTCTTCTCCTCCCTCCCTCCAATCCTATTTAAGCATCAAACAGGGAAGGCAAATGTGGGTGAGGATCAGACCTTGGGAGAAATTATTTTGCTAATGAATTCTGACTTTTTCCCAGGCTTGAAGGATTTTGGAAACAACTATTTTTTGAAATAGCTATGTTGCCGGGAGGGGGGATCAACATTAAGCTGAGAAAAACTCTTGTGAGATTGCCAAATGAAATTGAGATCCTCATGAGTCTCATGAGCTTAGGTTCAAACAGTAAGAGTATTTGTGCTGCACTAGTTGGCTATCCTTCAGGTATCCAGTGGTGGGAAGAGAAACCACCCTTTCCCAGACAAGAGGAAGTCATGGGTCCTCACATGGAAAGGTTGTAAGGCACACATGGACACATGGAAAGCTGAAGAGAAAGGCTATGTGCATATCAGGGGTGCATTCACTCCCTTTACCTTCTCTAGGAGCTCAAGGCCCCAGATTATCAGCAAGAGGCTCTTGATGTCTGGGCTTTCCATCAAGGTGTTGGGGGCAGGATGTTGTGGACAATGGGTTGTATCTGGAGTTGTGCCCAGTAAGACTGAGCAAGCAGGAGGATATTCAGGTCATATCTCCAGAGGATGTGTCAAGAATAACCATTCCAGGGATTTTGGGGTGTCAGAAAGATCTGTGACCATTCTGGGAGATGTCTACCTTAGACCACATCTGGAGTGGAGCAGCTTAAGAAGTCCACTCACTTAGAAAGTTGTTATTGGTCCCTGGGTCAGAACTTAGTGGCTTCCAAAAGGTTGAAGTTTGAATAATGATCCTGGATTATTGATGCAGTAAATGGCCACCTGCCATTTGTTGGCCAGGTCAAGTTCTGAAGACTTTAAGGAAAGTTTGATTGGCCTAGTTTCTAATAGGCCAATGTTTTTCCACTATAGCTGCAGATAGATATCACTTCTGGAGCTTTAAAAATTCAGATGCCCAGGCTCCATCTCCGGAGATTTAATTCCCTAAGTTTTGAGTAAGGTATACCTTTTTTTTGGCAGGCAGGGGGGATGTTTTTGGTGTTTCCTGGGAACCCTGATGCAACACAACAATATGTGCATTTAGGAAGTACTAAAAGGCACACTGCAGGCTGAGGGTCTTATTGTTATATGGAACATCTCCTATAGTCATGGCTTAGCTAGATAAGGACCTGCCACTGGATGTCTCCTCAAGATGCCCTAAGCACCTCCAACCCAGTGCATCAAAGCCAGCTCACTGTTCTCTTACAAGAACCTGTTTCTCCTCCTTTGTTCCTCCTCTCCACTTCACTGTCTTCTGCACTGCCACCCAATTCAGACACTTCACAATCAACTTTGCTTCCAAAATCCACCCTTTTGTGTCCATATGGTCCCAGTTTAAGCATGAAGAACTGTGATGACTCTGAGGCTTTACCCTCCATGTGAGCTAACAGGTCAGCCTGCCTCTGTTTCACCAATGCCGAGAGGAGGTATGAGATTCTTGGGTCAGAGACACAGGACTTTATTACTCACTGCCCTGCAGGTTGTAAGTTTCTCATGCCCCCTAGTCCCACAGGGGGCAGTGACTCAGATGGTGACTATACACATAGTAGGTTTGTGCTTCAATTGAGGAACATTTAGGAGAGCTCCAATCTTATAAAGGGGTCTGCCAACAATCTTGGCCATATTTTGCCATCAAAGGAGGCATTATCTCTGTCTTACAAGGCTGTTTGTTATACCAACATCCTTGTAGGGATAGTTAGAGACAAAAAGCTATCTCTTCACAGAAGTATAGAAACACAAGATGCCCATGGAGAATTGTCTCTCAATATTAGGAACTTAGGCACAATTACCTATTAATCTTCCTGCTGGTGCGTGTGTGTCCTATTAGCAATAGTTCTGGTTGTAGAACAAAACATAAAGCCAATATTCCAATCTTCTGTTTAAAAACTTTTGGTTTTCTATGACAAAATAAAAATTTTAAATGTCTAAGCCCCACTGTCCCCATCTGGTCTTCTCTATTTTTCCCACCTTATCTTTTGCCTCCACCCTTCTTTCGTATGTATTCTCTGCTGAAGGATGCTCGGAGTCCTCTCTCTACAGACCCCGGTAATTGTTTATGCAGTTAACACTCTTACTTGTTTACTTAATGTAATAGATTAATGTTTCTCATCTTCTTCCCCAACGGACCATATCTGTCTTCTCGTTCTATCCCAACATGGTGCCTGATGTACACCGTAAGAGCTCAGTAAATTTTTGTGTAGTGAGGAAAGCTGCTACATCAGCAAGTGAGGCTGTTCGGGGACTTTTCTGAACTTTGAGAGTTAAAGCCGGTAGTCCCAACTGTTTTAATCCTTTGTCTTTTTTTTTAATGAGTTCTGTGTCTATGGCTCATGAACAGAACAACTTGTCTTCAGAGGTTTTGATGCTTTAATGACTAGCCTTGCTAATCAAAATTGCATTCTACTCCAAATAACAGAAAGCCTTGCTCTAGAGGTTTGAACAGCAGGTGTGTGTCTCATGTGTTACTGAGAGTCCTTGGTACAGGGCAGCTCCTCCAGGTCATGGATGCTACTGAGGGTCGAGGCGCTTTTCACCTTTCTGCTCCACTATCCTTGGTGTATAGTCCTTTCACCTCATGTTTGTACCTCATGTTTGCAAGAGGGCTGCTGGACATGTGGAACCATATCACTATCTGAGGCAGGGAAAAGGAAGAAAAGGGAAAGGTGAAGCTTAGAAAGCTGAGAAATTGGAGTATTTTAAGCTTGGCTTAATGTCCCCCTGAACAAAACTGGAGTTCTGGTAAAAAGGAATGGGGAGCTGGATATTGGGTGAAAAATTCATAATATCTATCACAAAATGTCTTTTAAATTTTTTTTAATTGATCCTACTAATCTGACCCTTTGCCTAAGCACACTGTTCCCATATGTTCTGGCTTTATAGACATTTGCACCATGTCTGTGTCCCAAGTGGCGGCTGCTTTCTTCTTCCTCTGCTTTTTCATGCTCTGCCTCATTTTCTCAAACTGAAGACGTTTTGTTTAAGTCTCTTCTTGATACTATATTCATCTTCCAATATGGCAGAGCTATGGGAGCTCTGGCACATATTTGGTCCTGAATTAGTCACCTCTAGTGAAAACAAGGTTTGACAACTGTTCCTGTGCTATTGTCATATTTTAGCTCACGGTCTGTGTGATGTTGGTAGTTTGAATCACAGAGAATTACCTGGCTCTTGGGGCTTATTCACTCTGGAGTATACGGGGAAAATACTTCCGTTTGGTATATGATGTCAATGAAACATTTAGGAGCAGGGTGCTTTTCTTTTTGGGTTAGCAGTATCCCCCTTTTGTATAAAAGCACCCAACTCATGGGGATGGTTAGGATACTTTTGGCCTCAGGAGAAGGGATGCATTTCTTTTTTTTTTTTTTTTTTAAATATATGAAATTTATTGACAAATTGGTTTCCATACAACACCCAGTGCTCATCCCAAAAGGTGCCCTCCTCAATACCCATCACCCACCCTCTTCTCCCTCCCACCCCCCATCAACCCTCAGTTTATTCTCAGTTTTTAACAGTCTCTTATGCTTTGGCTCTCTCCCACTCTAACGTCTTTTTTTTTTTTTTTTTTTTTTTCCTTCCACTCCCCCATGGGTTCCTGTTAAGTTTCTCAGGATCCACATAAGAGTGAAACCATATGGTATCTGTCTTTCTCTGTATGGCTTGTTTCACTTAGCATCACACTCTCCAGTTCCATCCACGTTGCTACAAAAGGCCATATTTCATTTTTTCTCATTGCCACGTAGTATTCCATTGTGTATATATACCACAATTTCTTTATCCATTCATCAGTTGATGGACATTTAGGCTCTTTCCATAATTTGGCTATTGTTGAGAGTGCTGCTATGAACATTGGGGTACAAGTGCCCCTATGCATCAGTACTCCTGTGTCCCTTGGGTAAATTCCTAGCAGTGCTATTGCTGGGTCATAGGGTAGGTCTATTTTTAATTTTCTGAGGAACCTCCACACTGCTTTCCAGAGCGGCTGCACCAATTTGCATTCCCACCAACAGTGCAAGAGGGTTCCCGTTTCTCCACATCCTCTCCAGCATCTATAGTCTCCTGATGTGTTCATTTTGGCCACTCTGACTGGCGTGAGGTGATACCTGAGTGTGGTTTTGATTTGTATTTCCCTGATAAGGAGTGACACTGAACATCTTTTCATGTGCCTGTTGGCCATCTGGATGTCTTCTTTAGAGAAGTGTCTATTCATGTTTTCTGCCCATTTCTTCACTGGGTTATTTGTTTTTCGGGTGTGGAGTTTGGTGAGCTCTTTATAGATTTTGGATACTAGCCCTTTGTCCGATATGTCATTTGCAAATATCTTTTCCCATTCCGTTGGTTGCCTTTTAGTTTTGTTGGTTGTTTCCTTTGCTGTGCAGAAGCTTTTTATCTTCATAAGGTCCCAGTAATTCACTTTTGCTTTTAATTCTCTTGCCTTTGGGGATGTGTCGAGGAAGAGATTGCTACGGCTGAGGTCAGAGAGGTCTTTTCCTGCTTTCTCCTCTAAGGTTTTGATGGTTTCCTGTCTCACATTTAGGTCCTTTATCCATTTTGAGTTTGTTTTTGTAAATGGTGTGAGAAAGTGGTCTAGTTTCAACCTTCTGCATGTTGCTGTCCAGTTCTCCCAGCACCATTTGTTAAAGAGGCTGTCTTTTTTCCATTGGATGTTCTTTCCTGCTTTGTCAAAGATGAGTTGGCCATACGTTTGTGGGTCTAGTTCTGGGGTTTCTATTCTATTCCATTGGTCTGTGTGTCTGTTTTTGTGCCAGAAGGGATGTATTTCTGACCCAGATAAGAAGGGACTTTTTCAATTTCTGCAGTCACCACAGTGTGCTGCCAGCCGTGAGGGGACAAGAAGGTCAGCACCAGCCCCTTCCTGCTAGCAGGATGGAGTGGGGGCAGGCCAAGGCATGGCTTGTAGCTGTCTGCATTTCCATGCACCTAACGTTTGTCAGATTGCAGCTGTCACTGACCCTCTGAATTTCAAGTCTTTGAGGGGATAAAAACAATGCATGTTTGCTCAGGGTCAATGCCCTTGGGTCAAATATTTGGACCTCCATTAGAAATGGCTTTTCCCGTAGTGCTGCTGCTTTTGCCCTAAAAATCCACTCCCCTTACTCTTGCTCCAAAAGTAGGTAGCTTGCACATAAGGGCTACACAGGGTCACAGACACATGCACTTCCAGGAACTACAGAGGAACAGGGGAAGGCGGCCAGGCAGGGACTCTTAACAGGCTGGAGAAGCATGCCTTATCCAAAGGGGGACCACAGCCACATGCTGTCCTCCTGGAATAGAGAGTTCCTGGTTACCAGATTTCCCCATTAAAAAAAAAAAAAAAAGACTAGGTTTTTATCCAACATCATCCAAATTTTCATTTTTTATATTAAAATTTTTTAATGTTTATTTTTGAATGAGAGAGACAAAGTACAAGCAGGGGAGGGACAGAGAGAGAAAGGGAGACACAGAATCCGAAGCAGGCTCCAGGCTCTGAGCTATCAGCACAGAACAAACACAGGGCTCAAACCCAGACAGCAAGATCATGACCTGAGCCAAAGTTAGGCACTCAACTGACTGAGCCACCCAGGCACCCCCAAAATCATCCAAATTTTAAATGTTTACAGCTTTTCAGCACCACCCCCCGCCCCGTTTTTTTCAAAATACCCTGTGATACAAAGATGTATGAGGGTCCCCAGTTTGGCATGTTTGGTCTATAGGAAGAAATGGGTTAGCCAGGTTATCGAACCCCAAGGAGTGTTAAATGAAGATTCTTGAGGAAGAAGAGGCTCTCCACCCCACTCTTCCCCTCTCCATGTGAGTGGTGCCTGGAGAGTGTTTATCAGCTTGGAACAAATCAAGAGTGGTGGTTCACAGGATTGGTAACAGGTGCAAAAGTGCTGGTAGCAGTTGAGGACACTGCCAAGAGGCAATTAGGCTCCAATTAGCTAAACATCAGCTCTAATGGGTGTTTGGAGGTGTGTTCTGTGCCTACTCTTTTTGGGCCCACTCTGACACATTTGGTAAGGAAGAGGGTGTGGTCAATGGTGAGTGGGTGTAACGGACATAATGCCTAGATGCCCAGGAGGGAGGTGCTGTCAGTCCGCTCTTGTGGCCCCTCTTCCCTAGGGTGGTCTGTCCCTTTAGGAGAATGGGGAGGGCTTGGCAGGAGCAGAGTGTCCAAGAAGTAATGAAAGGACAAGTGGAATCAGGAGGGTGCAAAGAGGCTACACTGAGCAATTGACAAGGACCTCTGAATAAGATTGTAATAGGAATTAGAGGCAGAAAGTAGAGGGACTGACAGGTCAGATAATTTTTTAGGAACTGCTGTAGCATCTCCAAGTGCTCACGGCTTAGCGTTTGGGGTTTGTTTTTCAAAAATCAAAATATGTCTTAAGCGTCTAGATGTGGAGAAAATGGTTAAGTAAATTATGGTACATCCATATATTTGAAGAATATGCATCCATTAAAAATGAGGTCTATGAAATAGAGTTCTTAGTAATGTGGACAAATGCTTATTGTATAAGTGGAAAGAAGACGATGTAGCTACACGAGGCAGGACACTTCACCTTTGCATCATATGCACACGCACAGGGCAGTTGCTGTGGCCGAGCATGCCAGAACCTCATTCTGAAACTCTGCATAGGACTTTAGTCACAGGTTTAACAAAGCCTGCATTTTCTAGAGTAAGGGACTGCCAAATCCAGTTATAGGTGCTCATATGTACGGGTAACCCTCGGATGCTTTTCTTAGGTCAGTGCACATCTTGCTCCCACTTCTCATGGTTCCGGGTAAGGCACTGAAGCTCACAGTTATCCTGATAGAGGAACAAGAGGGCAGGATGTAGGAGCAGGGAAGCAGAGGATTTAAAAGGTATTAGTATGTGATATTATAAAGCTCAATGGTCACTCTGCTGTGTCACTTCCTCTACTTTCTGGGTACTAGGAATTGAGTGGTATGGTAAAGAGTGGAATAGGAGTCATTCATACTTCTTCCCTTACTTTCCTTGCCTGCAAGAGAAAGGAAGTTATTGTAGGAAAGATATGATGGGGGAGTGGGTTGCATTCTAGAACCTTAAAAAAAGGGAAGGTGGGGTGAAGAATTGTATACTGATGGTTGGCCCCAAGTGAAATTGAGAACTGTTTTGGATTGCTTCAGAGATGGGTCTGAAATCAAAGCTGCTCTGGTTAATATTTCCTCTCCATTGTTCACACTGATTAGGTCAGCTATTTATCTTTTTGTGTTGGGTTGCAACCTACATGCCTTTATATTAGGGTATAATTCAACCTTTCCCTCCTTCATAAGTTCTAGGTAACTACAGGTATTCATCTGATGTGCCTATGCTAGACATGGGGATGGGATTGAGAACCAAGAAGCTGAGCAGAATATCCCTAAGGGAAGACAAGGTCAAAAGCAGCTACCTTGCTATGTTCCTGGTGGTGGGGTGATGCTGACCTTGGAAGAGTCCTGTGAAATGTCCCAAAAGGAGAAGGAGTTTTTCATCTGAGTGCATGGACTCTGTGAGGTCAGGGATGAAGCCAGCTTCCCTATGGTCTTGGCTTCATTTATATTGCAGTCCCTTAAAAGCCAACAGAAACACTATTTTGATAGGCCTGTTTTAAAGTAGATATGGTTATAAAATTTAAAGTGAGCATTCACAGAGAAATTTAGTAGGACTGTAATCTAAAGGGACAGCCAGAAGTTTCTTTCCTTCAAAATTCCTCAGGATTCCTGGGAATCAATAAATAACAAGTAACTACTTAAATAGTAATGTCTCTCAATTATATGTGAAAATAGATTACATATATTTTTAAAAGATCTATTGTTATATTTAAAGTTCATATACTGGATGTATTTGTTAAGGATTTAAAATTTTAAAATATTAACAGAAGTCTAGTAACTTTAAAATAATTTCCTGAAAAAAAAAAAAAAACCTGAAACCTCAAATAGGTTTCAAAGTATGACAAGATTAGGCTTTATACTTCCCTGATGAAGATAAATTTAGCCAAATTTCTGAAAGCCTAATCCTGAAACAGAAAATTACATATGTGACCAATACCAACTAAAAACCATTCCACACACTATTGAATGTGGTTTCAACTCTATTTGGCTAAACAGAGTAAAATAAAATCGCACACATGCCTACCAGCAAGACTACAAATCTCTGAGCCATGGACAAGTTCCAAGAATATGCCCTCAGGTCAGGGGTGAAGGTAAAAGCCTTTTTTTTTTTTTTTTTTGATTCAAGTCAATTTTCCCTTGAGCCCCCATTTCCATGCCTTAGCCACCTTGCTTGTTCTGTTTTTGATTCCTTGAGAACTGCATTGACAATGTTGGGGACCAGAGAAACCATTGAAGTTGCTTGTGAGCCCAGGACACTGCTCATAACATCACCCTGATCTTCCATTTTGCTCAGTAAGTAGGAGGCTCTACATCTCTCTGGATAAATGTGGTATTAAGCAGTGGGAAAGCCAGGGACTAAGAAAACAATAATGTCAGGAGAACCACAGGCATGAGTACGTACCTAAGTTTGGTCTAATTGTAATTGGTTCTAATATATAAATGAACTGTCACCATATTAAGTTCCTATCTATCTAGTATTATAAACAGGTGTATACTGTCCATTTTTGAAATGTTAGATTAAAATGTCTGTGGCCGTAGCAAAAAAGTTTTGGTAAAAAGTTTTGGTTTGTTGGTTTTCTAGGAAGAAATAAAGTGAGAATAAGAAAATAATGATTTTTTAAAAGTCCACTAAGAAGGAAAGAATAAGGAATTAGTTAAATTTAAAAAGGAGCATAAATTCCATGCAATGCTCCCTTTTTTCCTCCAAATACTGTAGCTGACCATTCATGCCATATAACCAACAGCTTACCCTTGAAACCTCCAACATAAAGGGACTCTGCCTGTGTAGTCAAGAAGCATAATGACCAATAGGCCATCACAGGTGGATTCTATCAGGATTCAGAGCATAGCTACCAAAAGCCTTCATGTAAAACACACAGTATTTATATTTAAGAAAAAGACATAAATGAACAGGTATATAAAAATATATACTGATAAACTGAGCAACATTGAAAATGGGAAGAGGGATTGAGAACTCATAGTACTGCAGTTTCATTTATATTGGCTTAATAATAATAAAAGGTAAGATTATTGAGCTGTTATTTCCACTGTAGAGACAGAGACATCTGAATGGGAAGGGGAAGTACTGTATTAGGGACCTATATCCAAGGCCTGCTCTGCAGACCTGGCTGTCATAGTTTTGGCGGGGAGGGGAAGCAAGGGGTTATGTATTTTGAACTGAGAATAACTCAGTGCTCCTCAAACTATTAATAGTGTCTCCTATTTGGCTGTTCTTTGAATTCCTTTAGCTGGGATCCTGCAGGGGGAAAAGGGGATAGGCCATAGGGTGTCACAGATATTATAGTTCTATCCAACCTTACCTTCAACCTCTGCAAATTTCAGTTATTACAGAAACCCTGGGAAGGAGAGATTATTAAACTCATCATATTGATGAGAAAACAGGCCCAGAGGGTTTAAGTAATTCTGTGATGGTCACATAGCCAGTATGTAACAGAACCAGGATGTGACTTCAGATCACACAGTAAAGACGTTACTCTTTCCACTAATTACACTTAAAACAGTTTTCACATTTGTCAGACACCCCTATAAAACATCAACCTATGAAGCTACATGGCATTAATTATGTATTGTATCTATATAAATTAAGAGAACACATCTGTAAAAAAAAAAAAAAAAAAAAAAAACCTCAATTTTCCTGGTTACAGCTATGAAGATTCATCCCAAATATCATTGAGTGCTTTTTAAAAGATACTTGTATAATTCAAATATTATGGTTGCCTAGAGTTATGACTTTAAAGCTTACTGATTCTAGTTAACAGCTGAACACAAAGGGGGTAAAACTTACCTAACATTTTCATCCCTCATATTCAGAATTAGATAATAAGCTTTCTAATGACACCAAAGAGCATTTCTGTTTGAAATCTTCACATGCAGGGTTTCTCAGAACACTTCACACTAATGCTTATATTTAAGAGCTGCATTTTGGTCCAAGTCAAAATCATTTCACAACCAAAAAACTTTGTCTACATCTCCATGGTTATCAGATAATATGCACAAACCATGTTTTATCAAGTTGAAAACACTGAATTATGGACCAGCATTTAATTAGTTTTGCTTTGAGCACAATGAGGTTAGTCTTAGGGTGGATCCCAAGGAGGTAATGGGCTTCCTTCCCAGGAGGGAGAGAAGACATTTTAGCGCATTTCACTCAGACATCATCTTCCTTCTAATTCCTGGCCTTTTTGCTTTTCAGCTATGCTCTAATCCTGACACAGCGATAATTAATGCTATGCCAGGCGGTTCCTCCCATTGTCTCCCACAGAATGCATGTTTAATGGGTAGCAAACGTTTAAATGTGGCCTCTAGAACTAAGATGAAGTAGCAAGATATATGGTATAGTATTGTCTGTAGACTCCCACCTCCTGCCCTGGCAGAGCAGCACGTCACCCAGTTTGGTGGACCTCTGTTATCATAAGGGCACAGCCTTCTGGTCTCGCTGTAGAAAGACTGGTGATTAGAAATGTACTTTGTTTTGCTGCAGATGGGAATTCCTAGTGTATCAATTGATTGCTGGTAGGTGGCCCAGATGATAGCTTCTCTTAAATCTGTAACTTTTGGATGCCTCTGACTTAAGGTTTTCTATATGATGCTTTTCAATAGGGATAGATCCTATAAAAGATATTCTTGGAAGCCAGACAAAAACACCTAAATCTCAATTTCTCTATGTAAATGGGGATTCATCAACAAATACTTAGCACCAACAATGAGCAATTACTGTTCTAGGAGCTGAAAATAGAAGTAAAATATACAAACAAACCAAATGATGCCATAATAGTTTGATATACTATTTATTTATTTAGTTATTAATATGGATAGCCTATTCAACATTACAGATGTTTTTCAAAACCTATAATAAAATATAGTCCACTATCCAGCCCAGAAGAAGACAATAAACAAGATCATTCTTACAGTAAGTGTAGCATAAGCACTCACAATAATCGTTCCTTTTCTGGACATCAAAGGGAACAAAGTTTCTTTACCTCCACTGAGGTTTTAATTTTCTTGAATTATAGCTGTTTCTGAGTCAAAAGTCCAACTTCAATCACTCCATAGATATGTGCAGCATCTCCCATTGGACAGGAAAGAGCTTCTGTCACCCTGGGCAGCCCATTCTACTGTCCTGCAGTCCTTCCATATTGGAGCCCATCATCGTACCTTTCAGCCAGTATTTGTCAAACTTGTGCATGGGGACAAGACAGGTATGTCACAAGGATCTTTTGATTTACAAAGATTGTGTTTCAAAGTTCTAAAAACCCATTTGGTGGTAGTAGTGGCAGTGAAGAATACACTATATTTCGCCAAGAGGGTCTTCTCATCTCTTGGGTCTTGGCGTTGTCACCTTTTCTGATAGCTTTAAGATCTATTGCAGTTCTCTGTGGCAAATGGAGGTGGGACACTCTAACAGCTACTTGGTATGAGGCCATCTGCAGAATGAACTGGACTGGCTACTATGGCTTTTATAACCTGCTTCCTTTCTTTAGTATAGACAAACTTCTTTCTTAATCTTTTATTCTATGTACTGCTACTTCTATTTTCTTAATCATGTTTCCTATGTCCTGCTAGTTCTACTAAGAAGGTTTAAAAGGATTATAACAGGGGAAATGTCTTGCTTTCAAGCTGAATGATGAAAAACAGCCAAGAAAAACCAAAAAACCCCCCAAAAGAACTACCCTCCGATGAACTATACTCAATTTCCTTAGGTGAAAACAAATGCCAAGTGACTTTTAAAGACAAGTGTTGGACGACGCTGATTAATTGATAGAAGAAGTGCTGAGGTCAAACTACATCAGATTCTAAAATATAGAGAAAAAAAAAAAGATGTACTTAGTGTAAAATAGATTCTTCAGCCCCTTAGTTTCATGCTGAAAACCACAAATGTTTTCAATATCAGGCTACTGATGATAGCCAATTAAATATGAAATTTAAAAACCTCAGGGAAGTCTTGCCAAGTTTGTGGCAATTTCAAGAGTCTACATAGTTAAGAAGAAGGAGAAACCATAGGGTAAAGAGTGAGAGCATTGGATTTTATTTAACTCTAGGTACCATGGTTTGACATTAGTAAGTAAGACTAATGAATGAGCAGCCATACAGTTTTTTGGTCACTGTGCTTCCCAAGCACCAAAAAATGGAGCTATTTTTACTATTCAATTCCATCTTTAATAAGCTAGACAGATCCTGCTGCATTCTTGTTTGTTTCTAATTTACCAGTACATTATTATGTAGTTTACCAAGTGTGAGGAGCAAGTCATTATGTAGTACCAAGTTTACATCATCATAGGACTACAACATGCACATTCTACTTAATGTAGCTCAAGCAACAGGAATACAAGAGAACAGTTATGGGGTGGAGACTTGTTTTTGACAAATTCATGTTCACACTAACTATGGGTTTAGAAATCTTATTGGGCAGGTACCTACAGCAGTTCTTCAATTGGTACGGGAACATTACACGCATGCACAAGTGATATGGAAGAAAATGAAGCAGAAGAGGCAGCTGGATGGGAGGACAAGGGAAATCAGAGGTGGGATGATGCTGTGTGTCAGGGAAGGGCGGTTCTCAGCTTTCCACAGTAAGTCTCTGCTCTGTGAGAGAGGCCTGTTGGGCAACACTTTTGTTCTCATGACTGCGAAGTTTGGATACAACATCTAGAAAGGCCAAATCCTGTACTTCCTTGTGTAGAGATTCTGGAAGACAAAAAAACAAGATAACAGAGATGCTTCTGTTAAACTGTTCTAATCTTACTATACAGTCTATCCAATACATATACCCAAAATGTTTATTTAGATAATATTTTGAAAAAACTGTAGTAGCCTAGAAATGCTAAGACACTTTTATTTATTTATTTTTTTTTTATTTTTTTAAAAAAATTTTTTTTTTCAATGTTTATTTATTTTTGGGACAGAGAGAGACAGAGCATGAACGGGGGAGGGGCAGAGAGAGAGGGAAACACAGAATCGGAAGCAGGCTCCAGGCTCTGAGCCATCAGCCCAGAGCCTGACGCGGGGCTCGAACTCGCGGAGCGCGAGATCGTGACCTGGCTGAAGTCGGACGCTTAACCGACTGCGCCACCCAGGCGCCCCGCTAAGACACTTTTAAAGACAAGGTTGGGCACAGCAGTAGCCTAGAAATGTCTTCTTTATAGATGTGTTATAAAAAAATCAAAGGAACTTTACTTGCCATATTTATACATAGATAAATCAAATGTCAAGTTCTATAGTCTAAGTTTGATTAGGGTAATGAGTTAGTATGATCTCAAGTTTCAGCTATATACCCCTTGACTCTATCATCAGTTCAAATATGAAGTCGATGACTTAAAAAAAATCTCAGATCTGTTTCAAATTAATTTTGTGGCAAATGAATAGGTTGTACTTCACATCCCTTCAACAAATTTCTGTGTCAACAGGCTTCCCTTTTTTATTCCTGATCATCCTCTTTCTGGCTTTCTTGCTCTATTTAACCTCAATTACAGGAAAATACAAGGCTCTTCTTAAGACTTTGAGACTGCAAATGAGAAGACTGAGGTCTAGTAAGTTTAATGTAATCAGCATTCCTTAAATTGATATATTTACTTACATTAAGAAGACTTGAGGTCTTATTGTAAATAATGTTTTTAATAGAAATAGAAAAACACATCCTAAAATACAGATGGAATTTCAAAGGACTCTCAATATCTAAAACAATCTCAAAAAAGAACAAAGTTGGAGGTCTCACACTTTCTAATTTAAAACCTGTTATAAATCTATAATAAATCAGTGTGGTGCTGTCTTTATATCATATAGATAGGTTGCCATATACACACCCACACCCCAACAGAATAAAGCAGAGATCCCAGAAATAAACCCTCATATATGTAGTCAAAATATTTTTGACAAAGGTGTCAAGACCATTCAATGATGAAAGGACAGTTTTTTCAACAAATGGTGCTGGTAAAATTGGAGAGCCACAAGCCCTTATATACAAAAGTTAAATTTAAGAACTAAAACTGTTAAGACTTAAAATAGAAAGGGGGATGACCTTGGATATGCATCAAAAAACACAGGCAACAAAAGGAAAAACAGATATACTGGACTTCATCAAAATTAGGAACTTCTGTGTACCAAAGTATACTACCAATAGAGTGAAAAGGCAACCCACAGAATGGAAGAAAACATTTGCAAATGATATATCCAATAAAAGATTAATATCCTAAACATACAAAGAACCTTTTCAACTCAACACAAAATGACCCTATTAAAAAATGGGCAAAGGACTTGAATAGACATGCCCCAAAGAAGAAAAACAAATGGGTAATGAACACATGAAAAGATCCCCAATGTCACTAATTGTTAGGGAAATGCAAATCAAAAGCACAATTTGATACCACCTCAGACTCCTCAGGATGGCTATTATAGAAAAGACAAAACAATAAATGGTAGAATGTAGGGAAATTGAAACCCATGTGCATTGCTTGTAGGAATGTAATATGTTGCAGCCCCTGCGGGTGATGGTTTCCCCCAAAATTAAACTTGGCATTACTGTATGATTTAGCAATTCCATTTCTGTGTATATACCCAAAATAACTAAAAGCAGGGCCTGAAAAAGATATTAGTGCACCAGCGTTTTCATAGTGGCATTTACAATAGCCCAGAGGTGTAAATAACCCAAATGTCCATTGATGGATGAATGAATAAACAAAATGTAATACATGTATACAATGGAAAATTATTCAGCCTTAAGAAGAATGAAATTCTGACACTTGTTACAACATGGGTGAGCTTGGAGACATTATGCTAAGTGAAATAAGCCAGACCAAAAAAAAAAAAAAAAAAAAAACCAAAACACTGCATGATTCTACTTATGTAAGGTACCTAGAGTAATAAAATTCTCAGAGACAGAAGACAGAATGGTAGGTGCCAAAAGCTGGGGGATGGGTGATTGGTGACATGTTTTAACGAGTACTGGGTTTTAGTTTGGGAAAAACAATGGTGGTGATGGTTGTATAACAGTGTGAATGTACTACTCTGCCAATACACTGTACATTTAAAAATGGTTATAATGGTAAACTTTATGTATATAATAATCTCAATAACAGAGTCTCTGCAAGGGAACAAGACATAAAGAACTAGCAAATGGGAATTATAGGACCCAAAACTATAGTACTTGAAATAAAAACTTACTGGATAATTTCGAATCAGAGTGGAGTAGAATGGAGGGGATAAAAGAAATCAGTGAACTTTAACAACAACAGAAATTACCCAATTTGAACAAGAGAGAGAAAAATCTGGGAAAAATTTAATGAAATATTCAGGGGCCTGTGGGATATAACTAAAGATCTCACGTTCTTGCCACTAGAGACCTGGAAGGAAAGGAGAAATAGGGTAGGAATGAAAAAGTACCTGAAGAAATATGGTTAAAAAAACTTTCCAAGTTTAGCAAAAGACATAAGCCTACCATGAAGGTGAGAAAACTTGAAACAGAATAAACCCCCCAAAAAATCCATGCCAAAACACATCATGGTCAAACTTGAATATTAAAGACCCCCCCCCCCCCCCCAAAAAAAAACCCAACCCTTGAAATGACACCTCACCAACAAGGGAAAAAAATAACAGGAAGACTGAATTTTTCTTAAACTATGGAGGCCAGAAGAAAGTGGCACATTTTTCAAGTGTTGAGAGAAAAGAACTGTCAACCCAGAATTCTATACCCAGAGAAAATATTTTTCACAAAAAGGGGAAATGAAGACATTCTAAAATAACAGAAAACAAAGAAAATTTGTCACTAGTAGACCTAACCCAAAATAATGGCTAAAGTAGGTTCTCTAAATAGAAGGAAAATGTTTTTTTAAAAAAGAAAAGGAGGGGCGCCTGGGTGGCGCAGTCGGTTAAGCGTCCGACTTCAGCCAGGTCACGATCTCGCGGTCCGTGAGTTCGAGCCCCGCGTCGGGCTCTGGGCTGATGGCTCAGAGCCTGGAGCATGTTTCCGATTCTGTGTCTCCCTCTCTCTCTGCCCCTCCCCCGTTCATGCTCTGTCTCTCTCTGTCCCAAAAAATAAATAAACGTTGAAAAAAAAAATTAAAAAAAAAAAGAAAAGGAACCTTGGAACATAAAGAAGGAAAACAACACATATAGCAAAGATGTAAATAAATACAACAGACTTTCTTTCTCTTGAGTTTTCTGAATTATATTTGAAGGTTGAAAACAAAAGTTGTAACAATGTCTAAATGCTGTTGTAAATATATAAGAGGAATATCTTAGATAATTATAAATGAGAGAGGGTAATGAAACTAAATGTTCAAGCAATCAACAAGAAGCCATGAATGAGAAACAAACAGAAAATAAAAAAAAAATTAAACTGCAGACATAAGCCATAACATCAGTCATTACATAAATGTAAATGGACTAAATACACAATTAAAAGAGACTAACAGAGTAGATTAAAGCACATAACCTAACAATACACTGTACTTCAAATATAATGATAAAGCAGATGGAAACTAAAAGGGTGGGAAAAGATCCCATGAATGTTATTCAAAAGAAAGTAGAAGTAGCTATATTAATATCAGATAAAGTAGACTTCAAAGCCAAAAAATTGCCAGAGATGGAGAGGAACATTACATAACGATAGAAATGTCAATCCACCAGGAAGACACAGTAATCCTAAAGGTGTGTGTATCTACCAAAAGAGCTAAAAAATATGGGAAGCAAAAATTGACAGAATTAAAAGGAGAAATAGATAAATCCACCATTATTTTTGGAGATTTCAACACCCCTATCTCAACAACAGACAGAACAATTAGAATATCAAAATAATATAGCAAACTCAATTCCACTACCATCAACCAAAAGGATCTGACATTTTATTTTTAAAATTTTTTTTTTTTTTTAACGTTTATTTATTTTTGAGACAGAGAGAGACAGAGCATGAACGGGGGAGGGTCAGAGAGAGGGAGACACAGAATCCGAAACAGGCTCCAGGCTCTGAGCTGTCAGCACAGAGCCCGACGCGGGGCTCGAACTCACGGACCGCGAGATCATGACCTGAGCTGAAGTCGGCCGCTCAACCGACTGAGCCACCCAGGCGCCCCGGATCTGACATTTTAAAGAACACTCCACCCAATAAACAGGATATACATTCTTTTCAGTGTCCATGGAACATATACCAAGATATGCCAATGATTTCTTGACCAAATCCCTTAGCTAATATCATGATACACAAAATCAGAACTTGTTCTTTATATGAAATATTTGAGTTGATGAAACAGGTATTATTTTTTTAACACTGATTTTTGACTATTTGCTATATGATACTTTCATTATAATCTTTTTGAAATATTTTCAAGTAATCCTATATACTCCATAAACTAATTTCTAATGTTCTTAAAATCCAAAGCCACCATTTACAACTATTCTATATTTAATATCAACCATATGTTGATAGATGTAAAATGATAGAAGAAATATTTACCAGATCCCATGAGAGCACAAATCAGGACCATGGAATTGTATTTGATTTCAGGAGCACTTCTCTCATCTGCTAGCAGTCTGTGTAAAATCTGTACAAGTTTAGCACTTTCTAGATCTTTCTCAGCAGTGCCTAGAATATGAAACAAAGTATCAGTTATGACCACTGTTTACGAGCCTGGTGCAATGTGGCTAAACATCGATTCCCTTTCTAGAAACTGACCACATAAAACCCTCCAAAAGGGACTGATTAAATAAAATAACAATGACTGAGAGATAGAATATTAAATTTAGACCTTATTTAAAAAATAGAGTTAAGAATTCAGATATTTCAGGAGTTTAAGCTTAAAATTTAGCTTTACAATATTCCTTTTAATATGAGGCAATTAAAAATCTTTATTTTGGAAAATGTTAAACACATACAAAAGTAGAAAAGAATACATAGTGATACGTTACTTACTATTATGTCCAAACATGTTCATCTAGCTCTAGATTCATTCACCTACTTTCACCCATCCCAAATTATTTTGGAGAAAATCCTAAAAATGATATGGCTTCTTTCATATGTATTTAGGTATGTATCTTTAAGAAATGAAGTCTCTTAGTGCAACTCCTATCAAAATACCAGGAGATTTTCTGTAGAAAATCGCTAAGTTTATACTAAAATTTATATGGAAAGCCACAGGCCCTAGAATCTTGATAAAGAAGTAATAAAGTGGGGGGAATTTTCTACCTGATATTAAGGCTCACTATATAGCACAGTTATCAAAGCAATGTGGTCTTGGTGGAGAGACAGAGAATTTAACAGAGAACCCCAGAAATAGACCCAGAGTGATTTTTGACAAAGGTACGAAATCAATTCAGGGAAGGCAAGATAGCCTCTGCAAGAAACATTGACCTAAACCACACACCCTGTACAGATATTAACTCAAAATGGATTACAGACGTAAGTAGAAAATGTAAAACTATAAAACTTTTGGAATATATAAAAAATTTTCAACTCAATAGTTAAAAATTAGAAAATGAGCAAAAAGGGAGGTGTCATAATGGCAGAGGAGCATGGAAATTCTCTGCTTCTTTCATCCCTGAAATGCAGCTCAATCAGCACCAAACCATTTTGCACACCTAGAAAATTGAGCTGAGGACTAACACAACAATCTGCATAACTAGAGCCACAGAACTCAGCAGGTAAGCAGTGCAGAGAGGTGAACTGGGGGAGAGAGAAGTCATGGAGGGTAGGGAGCTGTTTTTGTTTGCAGAGACAGGGTGAAGACAGGGGGGAGAGTACAGGAAAAGCACTCCCCCCAAAAGCCTCTAGAAAGAAAGAGAAAGAGTGGAAATACCCACAAAGAGCTGAACAATAAAGGGAAAAAGGAGAGGGTTTCAATACCATTAAGACTCTATAAATAGGGGAGCACAGAGTTGGGAACTCCACAGCTTGATACCTGGTGGGGCTCTGGTGGGAAGGATGAATCCCTAGGAGCAGACAGTGAGGTCTAAAGGGTCCTTGGGCCACACGGGAGAAGCAGTTCCCCTGCCAGGAGGACATTTTGTAGAGGCCGTGAAACCTCCCCACAGGCAAAAGTCCCAGTGGACCCCAGATTATAGACAAGTTTGCTGGTGTTGGAAAAAGGATGCTAGGGTGCAGTGAAGCCTGGAGCCAGATATGTGTTATGATTTCCCTTAGTCCCTGGATCGTTGCTGTTACACCATCATGCAAAATTTTTCTGGGGTGGGCTGGCACCCGGACACAGTCTCTGAAGTGGTGTGCTTGTGGGAGCATTTCTGGAGGCAGGCCGGCACCCAGCCATTGCTTGGTGACACCCTCCCCTAGAGGGTCAGAGTGGGTTCAAGCCGCAGGGCCATTAGAAGTGAGGGGTTTGGAAACACAGAAACATCTGAGATAAAATTTGGGAGGGAGGTGCTGCTTGTCAGGCTAATGGCTTGGTGGTGAACAGTGAAGAAGCGGAAGTGGATGGAAGCTGGAGACAAAGGAGGGATGCTTGATAGCCAGTTGGAAAGAGCACAGCTCTGATGCTAGAACCTGGGAAGCTGGGTGATTCCCCTGCACAAGTGTATACACGCATATGCACACCACACCAATCCACCCCAGTAAGCTAAGCAGCTCCACCTAGTGGAGAATGGAGCCGTTACACCAAGCCCCGTCCAATTGTGCCAACCAAGCCCTAGAGGACGACCACAAATTTCTCCCCCTACTTAGTGTATGGACTATAAAATGCTTCACAGTTTGACTTCTAGGGGAAACTAGATGTAATTTCATTCTGTTGACTGGTCCATCTATTCATATTTTGTCTTTTCTTATTCATGGATAGAGAAAGAGAAAAAAATTATTTTTATTTTGTTTTATAAAAAAGATTTTTAAAAATTTTTTGACGATATTTTTATTATTTTTTGTAGTCTACTTCATTTCATTTTGTCCTATGTTATTGTATACATTTTTAAATGTTTTCTTTTTTTCCTTTTCTTTATTTTCCCTTCTCTATTTTACCAAGCTACTTTAACAAACCACACCAAAATACATCTAGGATCTAGCTTCCTTTACTTGATTTGTGTGTATGTTGTTTTTATTCCTTTTCTTCCTCCAAAATGATGAAACAAAGGAATTCACCCCAAAAGAAAGAACACGAAGAAATGACAGCCAGGGACTTAACACAGATACAAGCAAGATGTCTGAACCAGAATTTAGAATCCGGAATACTAGCTGGGGTTGAAAAAAGCATAGAATTGTTTCCTGCGGAGATAAAAGAAGTAAAATCTAGTCAGGACGAGATTAAAAATGCAGTAACTGAGATGCAATCTTGAATGGATGTCACAGTGGCAAGAATGGATGAAGCAGAGCAGCAAACCAGCAATATAGAAGACAAACTTATGGAGAATAATGAAGCAGAAAAAAGAGGGAAATAAGGCAAAAAAGCACACTATAAGAATTAGAGAACTCAGTGATGGATTAAAAAGGAATAACATCCGAATCATAGGGGCCCTAGAAACTGAAGAGAGATAAAAATGCATAGAAGGTTTATGTGAGCAAATCATAGCAGAAAACGTTCCTAACCTGGGGGAAAAAAAGACATCAAAATCTAGGAAGCACAGAGAACTCCCATTAGATTCAACAAAAACGAACCATCAACAAGGCAATCAGAGTCAAATTCATAAAATACACAGACAAGAAAAGAATGATGAAAGCAGCAAGGGGAAAAAACTCCTTAACCCTATATGGGCAGACAGCTCAGGCTTGCAACAGACCTATCAACAGAAACTTGGCAGGTCATAAAGGAATGGCAGGATATATTCAACATGCTGAATCAGAAAATTATGCAGCCAAGAATTCTTTATCCAGCAAGACTGTCATTCAAAATAGAAGGAGAGAGAGTTTCCCAGACAAACAAAAACTAAAGGAGTTTGTGACCACTAAACCAGCCCTGCAAGAAATTTTGAGAGGGACTCTCTGAGGGGAGAAAAGATAAAATAAAACAAAAACGACCAAAAGCAACAACAAAGACTAGAAAGGACCAGAGAATACCACCAGAAACTCCAACTCTAGAGGCAATACAATGGTAATACGTTCATATCTTTCAGTACTCACCCTAAATGTAAAGGGACTAAACACTCCAATAAAAAGAGATAGGGTAATAGAATGGATAAGAAAATAAGATCCATCTATATGCTGTTTATGAGAGACCCATTTTAGACATAAGAACACCTTCAGATTGAAAGTAAGGGGATGGAGAACCATTTATCATGCTAACAGTCATCAAAAGAAAGCTGGAGTACCCATACTTATATCAGACAAATTAGGTTTTAAAATAAAGAGTGTAACTAGAGATGAAGAAGGGCATTATATCATAATTAAGGGATCTACTCACCACGAAGATCTAACAATTGTAAACATTTATGCCCCAACATAAATAAATGGCACCAAAATATATAAATCAACTAATCACAAACATAAAGAAACTCACTGAAATAATACTATAATAGTAGAGGACTACAATACTTCACTTACAACAACGGACAGATCATCTAAGCAGAAAATCAATAAGGAAACAATGACACACTGGACCGGACTTATCCTGAAGCAGCAGAATACACATTCTTCTCTAGAGCACATGGAACATTCTCCAGAATAGATCACATACAGGGACACAAATCAGCCCTCAACAAGTACAAAAAGATCCAGATGATACCATGCATATTTTCAGACCAGAACACTGTGAAACTAGAAATCAATCACAAGAAAAATTTTGGAAAGACCATGAATACTTGGAAACTGAAGAACATCCTACTAAAGAATGAATGAGTTAGCCAAAAAGCTAAAGAGGAAACTAAAAAGTACATGGAAGCCAATGAAAATGATAACACCACAGCCCCAAACTGCAAAGGCAGTCATAAGAGGGAAGTATATGGTAATCCAGGCCTTCCTAAAGAAGGAAGAAAGGTCTCAGATACACAACTTAACCTTGCACCTTGAAGAGCTGGAGAAAGAACAGCAAATAAAACCCCAAGCCAGCAGAAGATGGGAAATAATAAAGATTAGAGCACAAATCAGTGGTATCAAAAAAAAAAAAAAAATAGTCGGACAGATCAATGAAACCAAGAGCTGGTTCTTTGAAAGAATTAACAAAATTGATAACCCCCTAGCCAGTATGATCAAAAAGAAAAAGGAAAGAACCCAAATAAATAAAATCAAGAATGAAAGAGGGAAGATCACAACCAGCACTGCAGAAATACAAATAATAGTAAGAGAGTATTATGAGAAATTATATGCCAATAAATTGGGCAATCTGGAAGAAATGGACAAATTCCTAGAAACATACAAACTACCAAAACTGAAAAAGGAAGAAATAGAAAATTTGAACAGACCCATATCCACTACAGAAATTGAATTAGTAATCAAAAACCTCCCAAAAAACAAGAGTCCAGGGCCAGATGGCTATCCAGGGGAATTTTACTGAACACTTAAAGAGGCGTTAACACCTATTCTTTTGAAGCTGTTCCAAAAAAACAGAAATGGCAGAAAAACTTCCAAACTCATTCTATGAGGCCAGCATTACTTTGATTCTAAAACCAGGTAAAGACCACTCTAGAAAAGAACTACAGATCAATTTCCTTGATGAACATGAATGCAACAATTCTCAACAAGATACTAGCCAATCAGATCCAACAATACATTAAAGGAATCACTCACCATGATCAAGTGGGATTTATACCTGGGATGCAGGGCTGGTTCAATATCCACAAATCACTCAACATCATACATCACATTAATAAAATAAAGGACAAGAACCACCTGATCCTCTCAATAGATTCAGAGAAAGCATTTGACAAAATACAGCATTCTTTCTTGAGAAAAGCCCTCAAGAAAGTAGGGATAGAAGGATCATACCTCAAGACTACATAAGCCATGTATAAAAGACCACTGCTAGTATCATCCTCAATGGCAAAAAATTGAGCATTTCCCCCTAAGATTAGGAACAAGGCAGGGATGTCCACTCTCACCACTATTATTTAACATAGCAATCAGACAACACAAAGGAATAAAAGGCATCCAAATGAACAAGGAGGAAGTCAAACTTTCACTCTTTGTAGACGAAATGATACTCTATATGGAAAACCCAAAAGATTCCACCAAAAACTGCTAGAACTGATCTACGAATCCAGCAAAGTCACAAGATATAAAATCAATGTACAGAAATTGGTTGCTTTACTATACACCAATAATGAAGCAACAGAAAGAGAAATCAAGGAAACGATCCCATTTACAATTGCACCAAAACCCATAAAATACCTAGGAATGAACCTAAGAGGGGAACAATCTATACACTGAAAACTAGAGAAGGCTTATGAAAGAAATTGAAGATGACACAAAAAAATGGAAAAACAAATATTGCTTTTGTTCATGCTCATGGATTGGAAGAACAAATATTGTTTACATGTCGATACTACCCAAAAGCAATCTACAAATTCAAGGCAATCCCTATCAAAATAACACCAGCATTCTTTACAGAGCTAGAACAAACAATCCCAAAACTTGTATGGAACCAGAAAAGACCCCAAATTGCCAAAGCAATCCTGAAAAAGCAAACCAGAGCTGGAGGCATCACAATCCTGGACATCAAGATATATTACAAAGCTGTAATCATCAAGATAGTTTGGTATTGGCACAAAAACAGACATTTAGATCAATGGAAGAGAACAGAGAACCCAGAAATGGACCCACAAACATATGGCCAACTAATCTTTGACAAAGCAGGAAAGAATATCCAATGGAATAAAGACAGTCTCTTCAGCAGTGGTGCTGGGAAAACTGGACAGCAACATGCAGAAGTATGAACCTGGACCACTTTCTTACACCATACACAAAAATAAACTCAAAATGGATGAAAGACCTAAATGTAAGACAGGAAGCCATCAAAATCCTAGAGGAGAAAGGAGACAGAAACCTCTTTGACCTCAGCCAAACTTCTTACTCAACATGTCTCCAGAGGCAAGGGAAACAAAAGCAAAAATGAACTATTAGGACCTCATCAAGACAAAAAGCATCAGCACAGTGAAGGAAACAATCAGCAAAACTAAAAACCAACTACAAATGGGAGAAGGTATTTGTAAATCACTTATCAGATAAAGGGTTAGTATCCAAAATCTATAAAGAACTTATCAAACTCAATACCAAAAAACAAAGGAGTCAGTGAAGAAATGGGCAAAAGACATGAATAGACACTTTTCCAAAGAAGACATCCAGATGGCCAACCTACACATGAAAAAATGCTCAACATCACTCATCACCAGGGAAAATACAAATCAAAATCACAATGAGATACCACCTTACACCTGTCAGAATGGCTAACATTAACAACTTGGGCAACAACAGATGTTGGTGAGGATGCAGAGAAAGAGGATCTCTTTTGCATGTGGGAATACAAACTGGTGTAGCTGCTCTGGAAAACAATATGGAGGTTCCTCAAAAAATTAAAAATAGAACTACCCTACGACCCAGCAATTGTACTAGTAGGTATTTATCCAAAGGATACAGGTGTGCTGTTTTGAAAGAACACATGCACCCCAATGTTTATAGCAGCACTATTGACAATAGCCAAAGTATGGAAAGAGCCCAAATGACCACCGAAAGATGAATGGATAAACAAGATGTGGTATATATATACACAATGGAGTATTACATGGCAATCAAAAAGAATGAAATCTTGCCATTTGCAACAATGTGGATGGAACTAGAGGGTATTATGCTAAGCGAAATAAGTCAGAGTAAGACAAATATCATATAACTTCACTCATATGAGGAATTTAAGATACAAAACAGATGAACATGGGGAAGGGAAGCAAAAATAATATAAAACCAGGGAGGGGGACAAAACATAAGAGACTCTTAAATATAGAGAACAAAATGAGGGATTGTGGGTGGGGTGATGGCTAAATGGGCAAGGGTCATTGTTGGCATGAACACTAGGTGTTACACACAGGGGATGAATCACTGGATTCTATTCCTGAAATCATTATTGCACTATATGCTAATTAAATTGGATGTAAATTAAAAAATAAATTAAAAAAAATGAGCAAAAAATATCCATAGGTATTTCACCAAAGAATGTATACAGATGGCAAATAATGATGAACATCTTTTCATATGCTTTACCATCAGAAAAATGGAAATTAAAACCATAATGAGATACTTTAACTACAGCTATCAGAGTGGTTAAAATAAAAAAGTGTCAACACCAAATATCTGGTGAGGATGTGGAGAGGACTAGATCACCTATATAGTGCTGGCGGGAATGTAGATGGTACAGTCATTCTGGAAAATAGTTTGACAGTTTCATAAAAAATTAAACCTGTAATTACCATATAACCTAGCAATTGCACTCCTAGACATATATACAAAGAAATGGATACAATGCTCACAAAAAATTTACACATGAATATTTATAGTAGTTATTTATTTTTATTTTTTTTTATTTTTTTTTTTCAACGTTTATTTATTTTTGGGACAGAGAGAGACAGAGCATGAACGGGGGAGGGGCAGAGAGAGAGGGAGACACAGAATCGGAAACAGGCTCCAGGCTCTGAGCCATCAGCCCAGAGCCTGACGCGGGGCTCGAACTCCCGGACCGCGAGATCGTGACCTGGCTGAAGTCGGACGCTTAACCGACTGCGCCACCCAGGCGCCCCAGTAGTTATTTATTTTTAAAAGCCCCAAACTGGAATCAGCCCAGATGTTTTTTGACAGGAATGGTTAAACAAATACTGGTATGTACCTACCATCGAACACTATTCAGCAATAAAAAAAATTATTGAGACTCAAACAAATTGGATGACTCTTTAGGAAATTATGGGAGACAATCCCAAATGGTCACATACTACATGATTCTATATATATAACATTTTAGAAATGAAGGGAAGATTAGTGGTTTCTAGGGATTAGAAGCAAGGTGAGGGGTAAGAGTAGGAGGTAGGTGAGTATGGTTATAAGTGGAGGGATCCTTGTGGCATTAAGCCATTCAGTAGCTTGACTGTGGTGGTCGATACACAACCCTACACATCATAAAACTATATAGAACTTAACAAGCGCACACAAACGACTGGGGAAATCTGTGTAGGACTGGTAAATTACATGAATAGTTAAAATATTGTTTATAGTTTTGCAAAATGTTACCATTGGGAGAAACTGGGCAAAGTATACAAGGGATCTCTGTAGTATTTTTTTTTAGTTTTACAAACCTGCATGTGAATTTATAATTAAATAAAAAGAAAAAAAAGACTCTTAAAGGTTGCTTTAATACTACTATCATACAAAAGATTTGTAATTCCTTAATCATATCAAACACCTGTAAGGAAACAAGGCTAGAAAAATATGGTTTTCAAAGTGGGTTGTGTATTAAAAAGTATTATCTTAAGCCCAAGGAGCCTAGAAAACATTAGGTAACAATAAAAAAAGTATGTACTGCCTTTTATATAATTCTACGGTAAGGGGACCAGATTCAGGCAAATGCTCTGCTATCAGGAAGCAATGCAATTACAGCTTGTTTGGAAGATACTGGCACAAAACCAGATTCATCCCAGGCTGGGTGGTCAAGCCTATTCTGAAATTGCCCCATCACTTTAAACCATTTAAAATCATGCCATGAACCCAGTTTGGTATTCAATGTCCTCAATGATTCCCACCTTCATTAATCATAGCTCCTCCAACCTAACCCTCCAAGATGGTTGGACTTCTAGGCTGATTCCACCCAAACCCTGTGTTAAGTCATGACTAATCCAAGACTCAAAATGACCTCCAAAGCTTCTCTAACTATAGGCCAAGTCACTGAGAATAAGCATATGTTTTCTTGAAGTGTTTTATCTTTAAAATTAAGAAAAATTTTACATCCTATTTATACCTATGATTTTTTAAAAACTTTTAAAATTCAAAACTCTTTTAGATGAAAAAATCCAAATCTCTCACACCTAAAATCTGAGTAAATGTGACACTAGAGGAAGATATATGATGTTTATGTTTTGGCCTCTCCCTTAGGATAGGGGTTGGTGGGTCCACTTGCTCTTGTGTAGAATTATGGATATAAGTCATCACTGGGAATTAAGAGGTGATCAGTTAACAGTGTTTATCTAAATGGCTTTGACAGGACAAACCTACTAAGTCTATAGTCCTCCTTTGTGGAAGGCAGCCTCAGGCCTTAACCACAGGCATGTGACTGATTGTCCCCAGCTAACTATATCAGAGATTGGTTCCTGGGACAAAGGTTACTATCCATAAGCTAGATGCCTATGAACTAGCTTCTCAAGAAGAATTCTGACCAAGAGGGATGCTATATACTAGACAGAAATTAACTGATTTAAACTCTGCTTTTGCAGAATTCTGAATGTAAAACACACAGAAGACTGACCCAGAAGGTGAAAATTTAGAATGAGGGCAATACTGTAAAGCAATAGAAACCATGGTGATAGAAGGAGATAAGAGAATCAGTAGTAGAGATGGAAGAGAAGGTCTGGGTCACTGGAAGAGTAGCAGACTCTAAACCCGCTGTTGTATTCTAAATAATGTTTCATTTCTCTGGGAGGCCTTCTGAAAATGTTGTCTGTATTCACTAAGTGCCTATAACTTGAAGTAACATTTAAGAGTCAAACTCTAAAAAAGAGTCAATGATTGGCCTAAAAATGTTACCGAAAGCAAAAGCTGTCGTCGCAATCTACAAAACATGATCTCCTATATTCTTAGCTCTAGGTTGCAGACACACACTAGCAAAAGGCTTCTAGTCAAGGTTTTGTCTGACTTCTATTCCACTCCTGTGCTTCATTTCATCCAAGATAAAAATAGGAGAAAATAAGTTTGACACTGGGGTACTTACCCAATTCTAAAGCTGCTATTAGTGCCAAAGCAACAAGGGCTTCATTCTGCATTATTACATGTTCACTAGTTGCCATGGTAACTAGATGCTTGATGCCACCACTCTGTACAATGGTTTTAATTACATCCTACAATAAATAAATATCAAAGAATTATAAACTTTACTTTTAAACAGAAAGAAACTGCACTATAGTCAGTCAATTCATTGTTAAATTGAGTGGTTTCCTGACAGTGTCCTGTATGAATCATTACATTTAACCATATTTTTTTTTCTTCACAGAAGAAAAGGAAAAAGCTTTTAGCTTTAAATAAATTCATCAAAAGATGACAACTTAAATTACCCAGGTGGAAAAGACCATTGCAGCTCATAGCAAGGAATAGGGAGTCCCAGAAGCTACCAAAGAAATAAAAGTGTGATTGCCCCAAATGTTGCCTTACCACAGGATTAACAAAAGAGAGTAAGACTTGGAATAACAACAACAAAAAAAGTCCTTCCTTTTAAATATTTATTACAGCACCAGGCATTTGTTCCCCAGGTGATCCAGGTAAAGTCTCTTGTTTTTTTAAGCTTTTATGTCTTTGTTGGATCTGACAAAACTGGATTACATGCAAAGGGACTTGAGGAGAACTTACATCAAAATTCTGTCTCCCTCGGGCACCTGGGTGGCTCAGTCGGTTGAACGTCCAACGTTGGCTCAGGTCATGATCTCAAGGTTCGTGGATTCAGGCCCTGCATCAGGTTCTATGCTGACAGCTCAGGGCCTGGAGCCTGCTTTGGATTCTGTGTCTCCCTCCCTCTGCTCCTCCCCCCTTTGTGCTCATGTGCATGCGCTCTCTCAAAAATAAGCATTAAAAAAAAAATTGTTTCCCTTATTTCTCATGGTACCTATAGCTCTGTCCTCTCCAATGGCAAAGGAGACAGTGTGCTCCAGATTGAAAAAAGCCCAGTGCCAACATTGACCAAGGAAATTACAGAACCTCTCTGCATCTTGGTGACTTTTTCTATAATGCTGGAATAATGTGTTATCATATGTTTGTGTGATAATTACACGGTTATTACATAAAAAGAACATATAAGAATATATGGCAAAAGTTAGATTTTTAAAAATGGTCACATTTATTTATTTTTTTGTTTTCATCTCAAAGTTTTGTTGCCTGAAAACTCTTGGCTTAAATATGATTTAGTGCAAAGTCTCAATTAGAGAATTTTTAAAAGTAATTTTCTTGGTTCTTACTACTTTCAGTCATTTGAAGTGCCAGATATTAAATACCCCATCTGCATTAGCTTCAAGAGTATAAAACTACTGTAATTAGAAATATTTTTAAAATTAATCTGTTAAAATATTTGAAAAAGGGTTATTTTTATTTTTTTAATGTTTATTTTTGAGAGAGTGTGTGTGAGCAGGCAAGGGGCAGAGAGAGAGGGAGACACAGAATCTGAAACAGGCTCCAGGCTCTGAGCTGTCAGCACAGAGCCTGATGTGGGGCTCGAACTCACAAACCGTGAGATCATGGCCTGAGCCAAAGTCAGACGCTTAACCGATTGAGCCACCCAGGCACCCTGAAAAAGGTTTTTTTTTTTTTTAATGGTTCCACCTTATATAAATTCTTAAGAAAACTATCTGTAATGTCTTTGCTTTGAGCCCAAACAACATTTAGAGATCAAACAATCTAAACTGATGGGGTCCTAGTACTGAGATTTTATGGTAGTTGTGTTCTAGCATCCAACAAGCTTTTTCTCATCAACCTCTTTTAGTAAGTGAAAAACGATCTTTTAAAGTCTCTTCTAATGAAAAGAAAGCCTCTCAACACACTGCTTACTGAGTGGGCACTTTATTGAAACAGATATAAAATTCTTAAAATTAGTGAAGAATTTTATAAAAATCACAAAGGAATTTATTGAGTAAAGAAGACCACAAGAGATTCATAGACACACATGCAGTCACCTAATGAAGGTTCCTGGCCTATTATTTCATCCTTTATTTTGTGATTCACCCTGGAAAGTCTACTGTAGTAGAAGGGGCAGGTCATGAATGAAGAAGGAAACTGTATATCAGAAGCAAATAGCTCCCCCGAAAGTTCAAGCATAGGTCCTTTTCCATCTCACTTTTTTGAACAGATATTGAAGTATTTTTTTTTTTTTTAAATGCCTTGCCCTCTCTCCTCCTACTTCAGTAAGTTTTACTGAGTAGGTCCGCTATGGAGTTACTGTGCCTGACAGAATGGGGGATAAAAGACAAATGAAGCATTGTACTTGTGTTATATGACAAAAGAGAATGATATTGATAGCTGCCCTCTATAGAGCAACCACTACACGCTGGACATTATACAGGGTAGCTTACAGATATTAGCATATTTTTATCCTCAAAGAAAATCCCATTAGCTAGATATTTTCTCCAGTTAATAGACGAAGAAACTGAAGCTCAGATTAAGTTATGAAAATTGTCAGTGATTAAGAGGTAAAAAGCCATGATTCAAATCCAGGCAGTTAGACCGTTTGTGGTCTAACCAAAAGTAAGTGTACTGAATTCATCATAGTGGCATGCACAGGCAGTCACTTAATGTGTTCTAAAAAGGCTCTATGGATGTATTTTAAAGTTACATTTTTAAACTTCAAGATATTAAAAAAAAAAAAAAAAGGGATATCAGCACCATTCCACAGAGCAAAGAGGTTCGTCTGGAGAATTACAAATAATTTCAATATCCACATCTAAAAATAATTTTAACTTTTCTAAAATCATTTCACTTATAATAAGTAAACTGTAGAAATAGTAAGATATTTTTCTGGGTAATCCTTCTAAACCCTAGATGTATCTGCAAAATCTCCAAAAATTTTGGACATACTTTAACGCTTTACAAAGTTTTAAATGATGTGTTATTTTGCAATCCTGTTTCTCAAGTTTTCTTATGGAAAGCTAAATTTTGGTACATACATAACCAAGGCAAATTATCTATGTAACAGTCTTGCATATTTAACTTTTACGGTCAATATGCCCTTAATAACTGAGATAAATTCCTGCTAAAAACTTTGTTGAAAACTGTATAATAACACTGATTATTACAATGTAATGTTCTGAAATAGGCCTGAGTTCAAGGTAATTTATAAGATTGCAGATTGGTGTAGGCACTGAATCACCTAACAAAAAATTTTCTTTCTCAACTTTGTAGCATCAAAAACTACTTCTCAGTGTAGGATTTAAATGTTTGTCAGATGAATGAGCAAATGACTAAAAACATTTGTTTAGACAAGTTTTTAGCTTGATAATTGACGAAGAATGTTTCACTCTTAAAGGAAAGAAAAAAGTGTCTTTGACAGGAGGTAATTTTTATGTTCCTAATGTACAGGCAAAATATATTTTCTGTTTTTGATATCTAAATCAGAAGGTCCAGCTAGTTGCTCAAGAGTTCTAGTCCAGGGCACTCTTTTGAAGGAAGATGTGAATTTACCTATTGGCACAAGTGCAGAAATATACTGTATATGGCTGAGATGACTAAGCTAGTGTGAAACCCTGTGAGTCAGTGCAAACTTTCAGAGGGTTGGACTCTAAGACAGAATTCAGGGTGACTTTAAAAGGAGTAGGATCTTCAAAGTTTAAAAATAACACAAGGACAGAGCTATAATTCACAACAGTTGGTTAAGGATCTACAGGAATGTAAAAAAAAAAAAAAAAAACAAACAAAAAAACAGAAAAAAACCCTTGAACCTAGTGTTTAAAAGCTTATTCCAGAGCAGCATTTTCCAAAGTATGTTCAGTGGAATGTATTTAATAGATGCAACTTGCAAAAAAGACCCACTGTGCGATAGTAAAGGATTTTTTTTTTTTTTTTTTTTTTTTTAGAGTAGTGCTAATGTGTGCTGTGAATTTCAAAGGCAGGGAAAAGAAATGAACTATTTCTCTAACTAATCTGATCGTACAACCGTTTCTCTTTGTGGAATATTCTTTAGGGTTATTATTCAATAGAACATGTTCTGAAAACTGCTCAAAAGGAATTGCAGATTCCACTTCAATGCTTGTGAAATTTGAAAATAATTCTAATCTGGAGCTCCAGAAGGAACACACCTGTGTTCTGATCATTAAAGTATGTCAATCAAGGTTCCTATTGCTGCTTAGCAGCAATATACACTCAACTGTAGGAAAGATATGCAAAAAAAAAAAAAAAAACCCAAACAAACAAAACCCAGTCTATTTGGTACTGAATTATAAACATAAAGTTATAATGTGCCCATAAAGTTATAATCTTGTATCATGGCTATTGTATGTAAGTGATGAATCACTAAATTTTACACCTAAAACCAATTTTACCATATAGGTTAACTAACTAGAATTTGAAAAAAAAATTGAAAAGATAAAAAAAAATAAAGGAATATTCAAGGGGGGAACTGTTTTCTTTAAAAAAATTTTGTTTTACATTTATTTAACTTTGAGAGAAAGAGTGCACAAGTGAGGGAGAGGCAGAAAGAGGGAGAGAGAGAATCCCAAGCAAGCTGTGCACTGTCAGTGCAGAACCCGATGTGGGGCTTGAACCCACGAACCCTGAGATTATGACCTGAGCTGAAATCAAGAGTCAGATGCTTAACCGACTGAGCCACCCAGGTGTCCCTTTTGTTACACTAACTAGAATTTAAATAAAAACTTGAAATAAAAAAAAAGATTCTATGGGGGAAATTGTTTTTGTTACACACACCCACACCCACACCCACACCCACACACACACTCCTAGAAAGGTACAATGTAATGTTGCTCTTGTCTTTTTAAAGCACCTACATGTGATGGATGCTTAATGGGTACCAGAAAGCTTTTTTGTTGGGGGCGGGGAGAGTAGGGGTTTAGATGAGGGAAAGGGAACCCTGTGATAAATATTAGCAGAAAAGCCTCAACTCTCAATTTAGTCTAACAGTTTAATGAATTTAGTTCCAAATTAGGTTAAGAAGTTGTGATGCATTTTCCCATGGACATAAGTGAAATGGTCAAAAGGCTCACTCTGGATAACAGGCTTAAAAAAAATAAAAGGTATATAATACAGATACTAAATCAGCTGGCTTAGCTTCCCACCATTATGATCTTTAAAATAATTCATTTAGTCATTCACTGAACAAAAACAGGTTATCAACCACGTCAGACACATACTAGATTGGACACTGCTATGAGAATGGATTTCATCCAACTTTGTGAGTTCAGGACACCATATACTATCTAGATATCATTTAATTTTTAATATCATTAGCTAGCTTGGTCAGTGCTTGGTACACAGAAGATATTTTACACTGAGGATAGTGGTAAAAATAATAACATCAACATTTATGGTGGTTCCATTTACTGAGTGCTTACTTTGTACTACATTCCAGTTGAGTACTTCATATAGGTGATCTCACTGAATCATTCTCACAACACTTTCGGGTGGGTATCACCCCAGGTTTAATACACTGAGATGTGAAAGACACTTGACCAAGAAAATAGTGGGGATACTACGTGAACTCCTCTGTCTGATTCCAAAGCCTTACTCTTAACTATGATGGACTAGAACTAATTAAAAGCCTCAATTTTCAGTTCTTTTTTCAGAATTCTGGATCACAGGCATCCCTCATTTCATTGCACTTCATTTTATTATTGTGTTTCACAGATACTGTGTTTTTTACAAACTGAAGGTTTGTAGGGGCGCCTGGGTGGCGCAGTCGGTTAAGCGTCCGACTTCAGCCAGGTCACGATCTCGCGGTCCATGAGTTCGAGCCCCACGTCAGGCTCTGGGCTGATGGCTCAGAGCCTGGAGCCTGTTTCTGATTCTGTGTCTCCCTCTCTCTCTGCCCCTCCCCCGTTCATGCTCTGTCTCTCTCTGTCCCCCAAAAAATAAATAAACGTTGAAAAAAAAATTTAAAAAGAGACTACAATATAGTGTAAACACAACTTTATATACATTAGGAAACCAAAATGTTCATTTGACTTGCTTTACTACATTTTCACTTTATTGCAGTGTTCTGGAACTGAACCTATATGATATTTCTGAGGTACACCTGTAATGTATTTATATATAAATAGTGAAATGCAAGCTTATTTATAGGATCTATGATATTGAGTTTCCAAAGGGGCCACTTGCAGGTTTTCCAGCAAATGGTTTCCTCTGGAACTTACTTTTGATTTACTGTGTCGTATGAGGGCAGACAGCAGTCTGTTTGACTCCCCCATCACACCAGCATGATCTTTGGCTTCACACCATTCCACCAAACGCTCCACTAATTTAACATTCTTTCCCAGTTGTTCAGCAGCTTCTGCTATAGGAAAGAAGGCAAACCACAAAAGAAACAATCACTGATAGGCAACCAACTGAAGTACCTGGCACGGACTGTAAGAGTGCAAAAGGAAACTATACATCTAAAACCACAGCACAATGATTTTATTAAGAACTGCGAATACTCCGTATCTGATGGACTGTTTAGCTTTTTCTATAAAGTGGTGGACTTTCATACAAAATACAAAAATACAATTTTATACTCTTGTGGTTCAGCCTGGTAGTCTGTTAGTACTCTGGCAAAATACAACAAAGAGTATCAGAAGGACTCTGAGGAATCAATACAGACAAAGGTTTAGAATTTAGAAATAAGTAAATAAACGTAAGTCATTCCAAGCAGTGGTTTTCATGGTTGTTTCTGTAAACAGAAAAATGATCTCCCTGTCTGCCAAACAAATTAAAAAAAATTTTGACTGTCAGTATATTGAAACATGATTCTTAAGACAAAGTAAAAATGGGTATGAAATACTAAAACATAAAAACCCTTCAGAACTGCTAATGAATCAGTGATAAACCAGGATTATATGTACAATAAAGAGATGCAATATAATTTCCATTTAAAGTCAATTATAACCAAGCATGGGGATTAATGAATGGAGCTCTAAAACCAATCTCTTTTTGCCTTTTGCCATTTATCTTTATGATTACATAATTCTCAAAGCTAAAAACAAGTCCTTTTCAACTAAGGCACACTGACTGTCATACCAAAAATGTACCTTGGGAAAGCATTTCTTTTACCTTGTGCATCTATTAACATTCTCAACGTTCCCAGAAGTTTGAACTGAACTGGGGGCATTTCGGACTTAAGGAATTTCAAAACTGCCTCGGTGACTCCAGCTGATAACATCTTTGCTTTATTTACAACTAGAGAGAGAGAGAGAGAGAGAGAGAGAGAGAGAGAGAGAGAGAGGGAGGAAAAAGAATATAGTTAAAATGGTGCTAGCATTCTTGATGATAGTCATTCAGTTCAATATACATTTATTGTCTTACTATTTTTAAGGCCCCATGTTACATTTTTCTATTTAAAGGTCACGTTGCTTTTCTGTGTATTTTAAGAATGGGACTGGGGGTGAGGGTAATTATCTTGTTTGTCTATAGGAGCATAACATACAAAATCATACATACTGGCTTTTTAAACCTAATCTCAAAACACTTAAACAATTTGAAAAGGAACTCTGACAATGTTGTCTTCTTATTTACAAAAAGCACAATTCCTCAGGCTTAATAAATGTTTCTTTTTACCTGTGTTCTTGATCCAATTGTGTTACTATAGATGTTATAGACATTAATAAGCAATATTAATCTGTTATATGAACCAAATTGATATCTTATAGATTGTATCATCATACAGTTATACTATTTTACCTAATCAGAAATTTATTTTTAGAAAGTAGAATAATAGCTTTAACTATCTCCTGTACTATTTACCATGATAATGTGATTTCATGGCTCAAAGTGTCTTTAATCCAAAGACACATTAAGGCTATTTTTAAAACTTATGTCTGCTTATATAGAAGGGGAAACCCCCCCTAAAAGTCATTCTTATGGGGACTCTCTTAAATGATGCTATTATCCTACCTCAACTGAAGATGCTTAAAAAAGCTTAACCATACAATATGATGAAAATCTAGGAGTTTACAAAAGGTAACAATATTTGAATGATCTGAACAAATACAACAATTATACCTGTATAGTCTTAGAAAACTTATTTGATATATCTCCATTTATTAGTGAGAAAAATATAAATAATTTGAAGATTTTTTTTTCTTGGTCAGGGCAGGTCCACAAATCACATAAAATAAATACCTTCCCAAAACAATAGATCTTATTTCTTACATAGTTGTTCACCATTTTTAAGTCTTACCTGGAATGGCCAGATTTCTGAGGGCACTTAATGCTGCATGCTGCACAGTTACATTTCCATCTTCTACATGTCTGTCCAGTAAATCCATAAGTTTTTCTACAATTCCATTGTCTACCATATGGATACAATTTCCATCTGAACAAAACAAAAGCATTTTTTCCTTTCCTCTTTACAAATACCTATAAATATTTTATAATAGTGATGCCTATCAATTGTCCATTATACATTAGGGAAAATGGAACTACATGAAAATAAGATGAATTCCAATACTTTCTCCCATCAGATTTATAGATTTTTTTCTTTACTGAGTGAGAAGTCATAACCAGAAAAATCTCTAGCATAGAGCCTGACAATATATTAGATGAGTAAATAGAAACCACATGCTTAAAATGTCTACCAATAATTTTCATTTATAGTCAAGTAGGCCTAAGTCCTGCCAATGTTACAGTGACAGTACTCTATATTTTGTTATCATGGCTGATGTTTATTTTTCAATGACAAAACTTTTGAAATATGTATGTATAAAGCAGAGAGAATATTATAATGAACCACTCACTACTCCACATTTACCTTCAACAATTACCAATATTTTACTATTCCTAATTACATCACTAAGGAGCGAATGATCATCCTCAGAAGTAAGGAAGTAAAAACGAAGTAAGCCATCCATTATGATATACAATTCACATTAGAATAAATTCGAGCTAAAAACAAGAAGAACCGATTTTCCTAGACACAGTATAAGTTTCTAGACTGAACAGAAGTTCCAGACTTCAGAAAGGAACATGAAGGTCTGGTGCCTTGGAAATGTTATTAAACCAAATTAAATATTCTACTCTAAACGAGAGGACTGATTGCTCATACTTAAGTTCAGCAGGCATAAAAGGATAAATAAGGCACAATAACCCTACAAATAATACTCACATTATTAAATTAAAAAATCACCAGGCGGGGCACCTAGGTGGTTCAGTTGGTTAAGCAACTGACTGCAGTCTGGGTCATGATCTCATGGTTCATGGGTTTGGGCCCCACATCAGGCACTCTGCTGTCAGCACAAAGCCCGCTTTGGATCCTCTGTTCCCCCCTCTCTTTCTTCCCCTCCCCTGTTCGTTCTCTATCTCTCAAAATAAGTAAATAAAAACTTAAAAAAACAATCACCAGGCAAGAGAGCATATCCTCCCAGGTAAGAGGATATTAGAATGGGACTCAAATTTACTGATCTCTAAAGTACAGAGTACTCAAAGAAGGACTTTACAATCACTATTCATGATCTTTAAAACACCAGGACTTAGTTAAATTGCACAAAATATGTAATTTGCTAGAAATAGCACTAAGTAGGGGTGCCTGGCTGGCTCAGCTGGTATAGCATGTGAATTTTGATCTTGGGGTAGTGAGCTCAAGCCCCATGTTGGTAAGCAGAGCTTACTTTAAAAAAACAAAAACAAAATCAAAAAAACACTAAGTATTTCGTATCTCAAAAAAATTAAGGTAGCAGTACACTTCATACTAACTTCTGAAATGTTCGTTTTAGTACATGTAACGGTGAACAAAAACAAAAACAAAAACAAAATAGAACATCTGATTTAAAAAGGATAATATGAGATGCTTACCATTTCTGGCAAAATTTGCAATGGCCAGTGCTCCAGCAAGCTGTAGCTGGTGGTTATTTGATGGAATCCAGGACAGCACCCTTTGAAACACATTACCTTTTCCTCCTTCAAATAATTTCTGCATGGATTCATCTGGAAGTAAATGAAACAAATAGATAAAAGGAAAAGCATATAGAGCAACAAATCCATATTCCTAAATGAATATCCAACTGGATAACTATATACTTCAGAAATGATATTTCATAAAAGGACAAGTAATGACTCTTTTTATAAAAGAGTTTAGGATTTTTCTAGTCTAAGTCCCAAGTAGCCCTCTAGCTTTTAGTGCCACAGTTGTCCTATGACAGCTCTTTGAATATTGTAAGATAGTGAAAACTCCTCTTTTCCAGGTTCACTATCTCTAGTTCTCTTCATGATGTGTTTAAGGTTTCAAATCATCACACCAGGATTAAATGAGGCAGGAAAATGAGAAAATGCCTAATATATATAGTGTTCACAAAAGAGACAATACATTAAAAAAAATCTAATAATCATGTTCTTAGGTTGACTTAAATTATAACTCACCTCCAAGAAGTAATAAAACCATTAGATCTGAAGCAGTTTTGAGCTCAGCAATATCCTCCTCTTTTTCACTATCCACTTTCTCCTGAACAATCTCTAGTAGACATTCTACCAGCCCTGCTTCCACCAGCTGTAGTTTAATAGCATCTAAAAAATAATGTGAACAAAATAACCAAAACTTGAGATGAAACAGAAGTTCTGGTATAAGCAACCTATTATGAAGACTTATAAGAAATCAAGAAAATGCATGATTACATAATACATGTCTGAAGATTTGAGTTTCAAAAGGAACTATCTGACAGTGCAGCTTATATACACAAAAGTTTTATTTCAATTTTCTTTTTTACTTGACATTAGGGCACTTTTTGCAATGTCTGCAGCACCTAAACAGATTGATTCTCAGCTTTGAAGGAAAGTAATAGCACTCCACTGTTATTGTAGATATTATGCTCATGTTTTAAAAAGGTAATACTATTAAATACACTGTTTAAAATAAAACACATACGCTGTTATATAAAGTAAAAATATACTCACTAATGGCATGTGAATAGAAAGTTATTGAAAAGTAAAGAGCTATTAGTAAATTTCAAACTATACCATACATATATATTTGGATTCATACTTGTATAGATGTTATTTTTCTAATTTTTAAAATGTTTATTTATTTATTTTTTTTGAGAGAGACAGAGTGTGAGTGGGGGAGGGGAAGAGAGAGAGGGAGACTCAGAACCTGAAGCAGGCTGCAGGCTCTGAGCTGTCAGCACAGAGCCCTACATGGAGCTCAAACCCACGAACCATGAGATCATGACCTGAGCTGAAGTCGGACGCTCTACAGACTGAGACACCTAGGTGCCCCTAGATGTTATTTTTCTAAGGCAGTTAATAAATCTGTAACTTTCTGAACTTTAAAAGCCATGTTTTGAAAAAGGACTTCAGGTTTTCGTTAATTTCAAGTTTGCTTGGGTGATGGATCTTTGGTGGTTCATTAGACTATATTCTCACTACATCTGAATAGGTTTTAAAATTTCCGTAATAAAAGTTGAAAGAAAAAAATAACTTTTGAGCTTTCTGATAACCAACAGTGTGAAGGTATTTTAACAGAAAAATTTACATCCCAATTATATTGTTAAAAACTCTCTTCATAGTAAGTTCTACTCTTATCAAATTGTTTGCACCCCTAATAACTTTTTTTTATTATAGAACTTAATTGCAGGTTTTATATTCATATCCATATCTGTCTCCCTCATTAGAGTAGACCTACCTCTTTCATCTTTGTATTTTAACCTAAACTGGTCTACCTAAATGCTCTGGGTATATTTATACAGCTTACAATAAATGTAGATGAACTGACCTTAGAAACTTGCTACATAGAAATTTTTAAACTTAAAGTTTATTTTTCAGTTGGATTTTATTTTAGCCATTGGTTTCCCTAAGCTGTATATGTGCACATACACAGCAATGGCAGCTTCAGGTTATTATTATTTGGGAGAAACAAAGACCTTTTTTACACTTGACATTTTGTTTTGGGCAATTTTAAGATATAAAATTTAGGTTTCATTTCCCCCTAACACCAGGATCACTGATAATCTTTAGAATATTATCCCCAGAATACACAGAATATTCAAACTGGAATATTTTTTTAAAAGGTACACTTGTACTGTGCTATGCTGAAAGTAGGGCGTTTCCTTGGTTACAGAATGCTAGGGCTAGAAATGTGTGGTGACTAGAATCAAAGCCATGTTAAAAAAAAAAAAAAAAACCTTAAAATTCCTAAAAACCTTGAATTATACAAATCCCAATTTAAATGTCTCCTTTGCACATAAGGAAAACCAAGGGTGATATACTAAGGATAGTCCAGAAACAAGTTTTCAAAGGTATCATTCAATTTGCTGCACGATTATAAGATAGAAGGGAAGATAGTAAAGGAGAAAACATATAAGAAAAACTTTGTTATTTTGACATATTACAAGAAAGGTTACAGGTAATTCTATGGCATAAAATTGACTGAAGGTCACCATAAAAATTTCATTTGGCCAAACCACCAAATGAGATGAAAAACAACTTTCTGCCTAAAGAATAAGATCGAAGGCATTTAGAAAATTTTAAATCCGTCAAGATTAAAATTTATCGATCTCTCCTCTCACAGTTTGACTTTAATCATATACATGTATATGTGGGAGGCTTCAATAGCCTTATTAAGGAAGATCAGCAAGGCAGTCTGCCAAAGCAGACAGCCCAGCACCATTTATTAACACCATTCTGCCTAAGGACCATCTATCTTTATAACTACTATTTGCATATGTATGTATGTATATAATATGTATCTATGTAGGTATATATATATATTTTAAAATCTTTTCTAAATGGTGAAAAAAGCCACAAATGCAGAAAAGTGCATAATATGCATATTAGCTTAATTATTATTAAGCAAATTACCATGCAGCTACTACCTAGATCAAGAAATTCATTGCCAACATCCCAGGAAGCCCCTCTGTGCATTCCCTTTTCCTATCACATATTCTTCCCTCCAGCCCTCTAAATACTTGATTTTTATGGTAATCATAGTCATACTTTTCCTTATTGTTTTATCAAATGGGCATTCCTAAAAACCAGTTTAATTTTACCTTTTTTTGAACTTTATATAAGTGGAATCTTACAATACATATTTTTCAGTGTTGGCTTTTCCCTTTCAATGTTTATAAGATTCATCTATACTACTGGTTATAGTTGTCTTCATTCCTTTTTGTAAGTATATATTTTTCCATTATATGAATATACCATTATTTATTCTACTGTTAATGGATAGGAGTTGTTTCTAATTTTTCATTATTATAAATAGTGCTAAGAACATTCCTGTAATGGCTTCTGGTGCACATGTGCATGTTTCTGGGTACACTTTAAGAGCAAAATTGTTGGATCACACAGAATACAATCTCCAACTCAACAGATATGGTTTTCCAAATTGTACCAATGTACACACCCACCAGCATGTAGTGAGTTTCCACTACTCCATAACCTCATCAACATTTGATATTATTATACTTTCCAGTAGATACATGGTAGTATTTTATTGTGATTTTATTTTGTATCTCAGTTATTAATGAGTTAAGCATATTTTCATGTTTATTAGCCATTTGGATTTTATCTTTTGTCTAGTGCCTATTTAAATTTTTTATGCATTTTCCCACTGGAATTTCTACATTTTTCTTAATGATTTGTGGGAGTTTTTATATATTTACACACTCTTTTGATTATATGTGTCATAAATATCTTCTCACACACTGTCTTGCTTTTGACTCTTAACGGTGTTTTTTTGGTGTCTTTCATTTTCATTATTAGAAAGTTTTAGCCAAATTTATCAATCTTTTCCTTTATGCTTGAGATTGTTGTGACCTAATAAAACTATACTCCAAGGCCATGATGATATTCTTCTATCTTCTATTTTTTAAGGTATGCTTTCTGGTTTTAACTTTTCCATTTCGCTTAATAATCTATCTGAATACCTTTTTTTAGTACAGTATGAAATGGGAGTTTATATACGTGTCTTCAAATGATTTGTCCCCCCATATTCCCAGCATTGTTTATTGAAAAGACTGTTCTTTCCACGCTGTTTTGCAGTGACAACTTTTCTTCCTCCTAATAAAATAAGCACCTATTAATGCATCCATTTGTTTCTGGGGTATCCTGTTTTACTGGTCTTCTCATTCAGCCTAGCACCAATACCACACTGCCTTTTAATTATTATAGTTTTATCAGAATAAAGTTTTATTATTGTTATGCAGTAAAACCAGTTTTGCTACTTTGTTCTCTTTCAGTGTCTTGGCTATACCTGGTCTTCTGAGATTTGGTTAGAATTCCATTGAGTCTACAGATCAATATGGGGAGATATAATACTTTTACAACATATCATCTCTTGATGCTTTTCTACAGTTTTCTACAAGAGACCCTGCACATCTTTTATTAGTCCATTCTTAAAGTATTTTGTTTTTTATGCTTTATAAATAATATATTTCTTAAAAATGCATTTTGTAACTATTTTTTGGCTGATTTATAGGAATAAAATGTTTTTGATTTTTTTGTTTGCTTATGTTTTGCTTTGGCTAGCAACATAACTCATTCTAAATTTTTTTTTTTAATGTTTGTTTATTTTTGACAGAGAGACAGAGCATGAGTTGGGGAGGGGCAGAGAGAGAGGGAGACAGAGAATCTGAAGCAGGCTCCAGGCTCTGAACTGTTAGCACAGAGCCCCATCCAGGGCTCGAACTCATGGACCATGAGATCATGACCTGAGCTGAAGTTGGCCGCTCAACCAACTGAGCCACCCAGGCACCCCAACATAACTCATCCTAATTAAAAAACTCACCTATAGATTCTTTTGAATTTTTGACATATATAACCATATCATCTATGAATAAGGAGGTATATGTTATTTATTTGTTTGATGTCTTTCCTGTATCTTTTCTCTACTGCACTGTTTAGTTCCCATAAGACAATAATAAACAGAAGTAGGAATGATTTTTCTTATTCATGAACTCAAGGGAAATGCTTTTTGTTTCACCATTGAGTATGATACTTTCTGTAGGCTTCTGATATATATCCTTCTCACTCTCTTTTAGTGCTGGCTTGCAAAGAGTTTTTTAAAATCATGAATGGATAGTTAATCTTATCAGATGCTTTCTTTTCTGAAGATCATTTGATTTCTCTTTTAACAAGTTTTAATACAAATTATATTCATTGCATTTTGAATATTAAACTGCTTTGTATTTTCAGAATAAATCCATTTTGCTATAATGATTAATTTTGAATATATTATTAGATTTGGCTTGCTAAAATTTGAAGGGAAATTTTAGATCTCTGTTCATGGTGAGACTGGCCTTTATTCTTATAAATGGTGTCTGTTGGTATTTGGTATAAGATCTGTATAGTGAGATCTCCTTTTTCATTCTTGATTTTGGTTATCTATGCCTTTTCTCGCTCTCTCTCCTTTTTCTTTTTTTTTTCCCTTGATTAATCCTAGCAGGGATTTACCAGTTTTATTTAGTCTTTCAGACTGAATTTTAGTGATTATACACCGATATTGCATTATGAATTTTCTATTTTATTAATTTCAGCTCTTCAGATTTCTTTCCAAGTATGACTTTACCTACATAAGATTTAAAATATAGCATTGCTTTCATTATTAGAAAATTTTCTAATTTCCAACATGATTCTTCTTTGACCTCTGAGGTATTCGAAGTATATTGTTAAATATGTAAGTATAAATGGATTTCCTAGTTATCTTTTTATTATTAGACAATTCACTTAAGTCAGAGAATATACTCCATAAGGTTGCAATCCTTTGAAATTTGTTAAAACTTTTTCATAACTATGCATGTTTTATATATTTCATGTGTATTTGAAAAGAAAGGGCCCTGCAGCTGGGTGCAGTACTCTATAATACATCCATTAAATCAATTTTCTTAATCATGTTGTTCACATTTTCTATATCCTTGTTGTTTTTCTTAATCTGCTTGTAGTATAAATTACTCAGAGGCATTAAAAGCTCCCATGATATTTATGAATTTTTCTATTTCTCTTCATAGTTCTGAGTATTTTGCCTTCATATGTTTTGGGGTAATGTATATTTATTATAGCTCACAGTTGAATTAAACTTTCATCACCATAAGTCACCTTATCTCTATTGAGTCTTTTAATCTTAAATTCTATTTACGATTAAATATTACTATCTCAGCCTTCTTTAAGTTTGAATGATTTTTTAAATCCTTTTATTCTAAATCTTTTAAATCTCCTTATATTTAACAAGTGGGTTGTTTGTTTTAAAAAGTATAGTTGATTTTTAAAAAAAATTTTTTTTAATTAAAAAAAAGTTTTATTTATTTATTTGAGAGAGAGAAAGAGCAAGTAGGGGAGAGGCAGAGAGAGAAGGAAATAAAGAGAATCCCAAACAGGCTTCGTGCTGCCAGTGCAGAACCCGACACAAGCTCGAACCCGCAAACCGTTAGATCATAACTTGAGCTGAAATCAAGAGTTGGATGCTCCACTGACTGAACCACCAAGACATCCCAAAAGTATAGTTGATTGTTAAAATTCAGCTGACAACTGGTCTTTTAATTAAACATTTAGGTCAAGTACGTTTAATGTAATTACTGTAATACTGTGTCTTAAATCTAATATGTTTTTTATGCTGTATTTGTAACCCCTGTTCTATGTTCCTTTTTCTCTCCTCTTTTCTGTTATTGAAGGTGTATTGATTGAAGGTGTATTTAAAGAAACAATCTTTCCAGGGCGCCTGGGTGATTCAGTCAGTTACACATCTGGCTTTGGCTCAGGTCATGATCTCACAGCTCCTGAGTTCAAGCCCCCAGTCAGGCTCTGTGCTGACAGCTCAGAGCATTGAGCCTGCTTCAGGTACTGTGTCTCCCTCTTTCTCTGTCCTTCCCCCACTCGTGCTCTGTCTCTCTCTCAAAAATAAATAAACATTAGGGGTGCCTGGGTGGCTTAGTGGTTAGGCGTCTGACTTCGGCTCAGATCATGATCTCACAGTTCGGGAGTTCAAGCCCCGTGTAGGGCTCTGTGCTGACAGCTCAGAGCCTGGAGCCTGCTTCAGATTCTGTGTCTCCCTCCCCTCAGCTCCTCCCCTGCTCACGCTCTGTCTCTCTCTCCAAAAATAAATAAAGATTAAAAATTTTTTTTTTTAATAAAGATAAAAAAAATCTTCCCATAAATCCTTCCATTAGTTTGGCAGTTACATGTTGTTTTTAAAAATTATTTTAGTAATCACCTTAAAAGTCAGTGGTGAACTTTCTCAGTTTTTACTCTGAAAATATCTTTATTTTGCCTTTAGTTTTGAAGGATGCTTTCATTGGGTTTAGAATTCTAGGTTGGCATTTATTTATTTATTTTTTCATCACATAGAAGATGTTTCATTGTCATCTGACTTTCATTGTTGTGCTGGAAGATTAACAATCAGTCAAACTATCACCTCTTTTAGGATAATCTATTATTTTCCTGGCTACTTTTAAGATTTTTGTCATTAGTTTCCTATAGTTTGAGTATAAAAAAAATGTATATTTCTTTTTATCAGGTTTTAGATTCATTTGAGTTTTTGAATCTTTGTTATCTTTCACAATTTCTGGTAAATTCTATGCCAAAATTAAAAAAAAAATATTGCCTCTGCTTCCCCCCTTGCACTTTCTGGAACTCCAAACAATGTATATGAGACCTTCTCACTGTATCCTCTGTACTTCTTATTCTCTTTTTTATGTATGCTGATTATTTTCTCTTTATACTTCATTGTGGATTTCCTTCCAGTCTATCTTCCAGTTCACTGGTTCTCTAAAACAACTATATTTAATCTGCTGTTAAACGCATCCATTAGGTTCTTATTTGGGGCTGTATTGTTCCAATTCAGGAATTTCTAATTGTTTCTTTTTCAAGTCTGCTATGTTACCTTTTATAGTTTTTAGTTTCCTTCTAAATGTTTCAAGCTTGCCTTTAACTCTCTGAACATAATAAGCATACCTGTGAATCACTGTCTAATAATTTCAATATCTGGAGATTTGCTGTGGTTGCCTGTTCTTTGTGCTGGTTCTTGCTTACAATATCTTGTCTCCTCATGTATCTGGTCCTCTCTGATTATGTGCTAGACACTGTATCTGAAAAATTATATGGGATGTTTTGTTTACTCTGGTTCACTCTTATTCCAATGGTGTATCCCTTAAGATTTTTTAATGCAAAGATGGGAATAGTTTACCAGTGTCTACACTGTCCCTTTGCCCTGCAAGGTTACATAAGTGGAGTTCAGCCTCTCTGGTGCCTTTTCCAGATGGGCACAAAAATGTGTAAGCTACAGAACGATGTTTAGCAAGACTTTAAAATCAAAGGAACTTGGTAAGTAGCTTTGGCCAATGTAGATATAATCGAGTAGATAATGTAGCTAAAGTTATGGACACCCAAAATAAAACTTAACACATCATTAATAAAGCAAAGAAGGGCTTTGAGTTAAATATCTGAAATTCAATAATATCAGGAAGAATGGAAAGCATACATGATAAATAATCAAGAGGTGCATTTAATTTCTCACCATTTTCTGCCAATGGAGCAAGGACTTCAAAAATCATTTCCCTTTTATCATGTTCTATTTGTTTCTTGAAGAGTTTTACCAGTTCTTCAGCAATGTTTGTACTGGCAAACTGTTCTTTACTTGACTCTGCAAAAAAGGAGAGGGACATATAGAGTAAGCAAATAAAATTTAAACACAGTAACTGTATTCTATTACTTTCAATACATGCTCATTTTGTACCATTACTGATAAATACAAATACTTTTCAAATACAGGAACTATCAGATACAGTTTAAATGCTCTTGAAAAGGAAAAATGTCATTAAAGAAAACGTTCTAACCCAGTTTTATTCAAGGCTGTAAAAAAATGTTCACCAGCATAACATATAGGTGTAACCATAGCAACAATTAAATTACTAAGTTATAAATTCATAGTTTCAAGGCTTTTAGCCAAAGAAGAAAAATTACTCTTAATAGACTGCATTTTTACATGGCTGAAGTAAAGGTGACTTATTATTACCCTCAGATCATTAAAGTGGTATGCTCTTGCACTGGCATGATATGCCTACTATTAAAGGTCAATGCTTCACATGTGCTTGGGGTCTCAGTCCCGCTTGCCTCTTTAGCATCTTCAATCTCTCTTTACTCTATAGCCTCATCATCTGCAATTAAATATGCTCTAATATTTCTTATACAAAAAAAGCAATATTAAAAACAACTTTCTTCTACTTCACTGTTCTTCAACTACCATCCAATCTCTGTTCACTTTCACAAACAAGTTCCTTGATAGCACTGTCTACATACACTGTCTCTACCTTCTCAACTCACATGCATTCTTCAACCCACTTCAAACTAGTTTTGGCCTACATCCACCCTCGGTAGTTTCAAACTTGCTCCTCCTTTTCCACCAGACTCTATAAATTCCATTTCCTTGGGACTTGATCCTTTTTTTTCTTACCTTATTTTGGTTGTTACTCTCATCTCAGAAAATCTAATTCCCTTCCATAGCATCAAAACTGCTCCTCTATGTTGATAGTTATACAGTCACATCTCTAGCCCTCTTCTGTGCCTCAAGCTATTTATTTAACTGGTCACTTGACATCTCCATTTGAATACTCCTCCCTGTAGCATCCAAACTCCATGTCTAAAAAGGACTTCTGGTATTACCTGAAATCTGTCTTCTTCTAGACTTCCTTTACTTAGTAAATGAACAGTTTATCTATCCATCTATGCAGGCAGAAATCTAGGAGTCATTGCTCACTTGTTCTCATTTAATTCTACATCCAATGAATTACCAAAGTGTACCAATCTACCCCCAAAATACAACAGTAATCCATTCCATTTCTTTCCAATTATCTTCTTAATTTGCTTTGCTGCTTCAGAGTTCCCAATAATTTATCCAGAATTTTCAGAGAATTCTGACCAAATCCAATATAGATTTGCTTCTGTTTTGGGGGCACAGCTGACATCCTAGAATTTATTTTTTATCATTATCTTGATACTTTCTTCTCCTCTGTTACCTACATCCTTTTGCTTTCACTTGTTTTGATTTGATAGAAGCATCCTATAGCAGCTTCCTAAGAGAACTACTATAATAATATATATAGGAGGTAAATATTTTGAAATCTTGACTGTCTGAAAATGCTTTATCCCACCCAGAGTTTATGCCTCTAATTTAAATTAGTCCCTCACCTTATTCCATTACTTTCTGATACAAGAAATTATGACAATTTATAATTATATGCTTGTTTGTAAATTTGTTTAAAAAAACAAATTTCCATGGCTCCTGGGTGACTCAGTTGGTTAAACTTCCGACTTGATTTTGGCTGTCATGATCTCATGGTTCATGACATGCTGATAGCATGGAGTCTGCTTGGAATTTTCTCTCTCCCCTTCTCTCTTTGCCACCCCCCGCCAAATAAATAAACTTTAAAAAATAAAAATAAATAAAAAATAAATTTCCATCTCACCCTTGAGTATAAGCTAAAGTATAATAATAAGCTCCTTGAGGGCAGGAACAGTGCAGATTAACAACCACAAACACCGTATACAGTATAATGCCCAGTACCTAAGAACACTTGATTGAATGAATGTGTGACTGACTGAACAGTTAAATAAATACAGGAGTGAGGTTCTACTCTCTAGTTTCAGGTAAATATCCATTGATACCAAATAAAAAAGTTTGCAAATTCAAACTTTAAAAGAAAGGAGAAAAACAAATCTTAATATGGCTTAACAGTTTTGATTTGTTCTCTTGTTACACTGCTTTTGACACCAGATCGATGCCAAAATGATGAAAATCCACTCCAAAACTTGAATGATTCCTTAATGCCATAAAAAAGAAGTAGGAGTGGAGTATGGATTGTCTTTTCCAATAAGCTACCTAAACCCTCAGAGATCATATTCTATAAATGTGAGCAGCCTTAGTCTAAAAAGTTACTTTGATATAAATAGGGATGACTTAAGTCCTGAACACTGTTGGTTGCTCCTTTGCTTCAGACAATACTTCAAATGAGAAGAATTTCAGAAACATAAAATCAGGGGTGAATCAGAAAGACATTAATATTTATCTAGTTATGTGCTCTCACTCTTTTTAAAAATGATAGTGTTAGTGTTCTTTTTTGCTATCCATATTCTATTCCTCCAAGTATTTCTCATAGTATTTTATTTTCCCTAGAATTACTTTTACTTACCCTGGGATTATTTTTTTCATTTGCTTAGTTTTCTATGTAGTTATCATTAATTCAACTCCAAACTTTCCATCAGTTGTCTAGTACTTATCATTAAACTCCAAATTGCCCATCAGTTATCTGATCTTCTCTTACTAAGCTTATTTAAGTATTTAATCAATTTCATCTCCTCCAAGAATTACCCCAATCTTGAGTCTAGCCTTTTGACTTGTTCCAATCTGGACTGGTTGCTCTTTGAAAACAGGCCATTTAGGGCTCTCGTGTCACCACACTAGTAGGAATTTTTGTTTTCTTGTTGGATCCCTTGTTTTCTGATTCCTATGTAGTCTTCTTTGTTAATTTAAATCCCTTCTTTTGGTGGAACACATTTTCAGTGGCTTCCAGAGGAAAAGTATGTAGGATACTGATTTTCTGAGATGTTCATGTTTGATAATGTCTTTATTATAACTTCACACTTGATTGACAGTTTGATTGGGTATAGAATTCTATATTGGAACTAATTTCCCCTCAAAATTTGAAGGCAGTACTCTATTTTCTTCTGATGGCCAGTGTTTTGAGATATCTGATGTCAACTGATTTACAGTCTTTTGTGTGTAACTTTTTTCTAAGTTTGTAAGATGTTCTTTGTCCCATTTTAAAGTTTATTTATCTTTGCGAGAAAGAGAGGGAGAGAGAGAGAGAGAGAGAGAGAATGAGAATCAATAGGGGAGAGGCAGAGAGGGATAGGATCCTAAGCGGGCTTTGTGTTGTCAGCATGAAGCCCAGCGTGAAGCTTGATCACGAATTGTGAAATCATGACCTGAATTGAAATCAAGAGTTGGCTGCTTAACCGACTGAGTCACCCAGGTGCCCCTGTCCCATTTTAAAATTTCACATTGATGGGCCATGATATGGGTCTATTTTTATCCATTAGGCTAGGCATTTGACAGACCCTTCTAATCATAGAAAATTATGTACATTAGTTCTGTGATATGGGAGTTACTTGGTGATTTCCTCCTGTTTATCTCTTTCTAAAACTCTTGGCCCAATTCTCTCTATATTTTTTTGTATTTTCCATCTTCTTGTTTTTTGCTTTACTTCTGCAACTATTTCTCCAAATATTTGTCTTTCATTTTAGCTATTGTGCTTTTAACATTCAGCCTTTTTCGTTCTGTTCCTCTTTCTTAAAAATAGCATCCCATTATAGTTTCATGCTCACAGTATGTTTTTCTAACTTATCTGAAGATACTGGTTTTTTCCTTACCCTGTACAGTTTCTATTTTCTCTACAATGCTTTTTTTCTATTTATTTCATTATCTTTCATGTTAGAAGCTATCCTCACCTCTCTCATTGTTTGCATATTCATTAAAGATTAGGATTTAAGTTGGCTGGGAAGATGGTAGAGTAGCAGGGCTCTAAGTTTGCCTTGTCCCATGGATACAACTAGATAACACCCATATCAGCATAAATAACCCAGGAAAATGACCTGAAGACTGGGAGAACAAACTCTACAACTAAAGACAGGGAAGAGGCCACATCAAAGAAGGTAGGAAGGGTGAAGATGCAAAGATGTGGTCTTGGAGGGAAACAAATCTGGGAGGGAAACAAATTGTGGCCATATATGGTGGGGAGGAAGCTGGTAGTACAGAGAAGGGCAGAAAACAAATCTTCCACAACAAACAGGGAGGATGGGTCTCTAATATTTACCTTTGAAAGTGAAAGCGGCCAAATTTCATGAGTTCTTGAAACCAGCATGACTTAAAGCCTAGAACTTTAAAAATAAGGAGGCTCCACTCTGGGAGAACCCAGAAGGTATCAGGAAGCAGAGTTCCTGCCCTTAAAGAGATAGCATGACAGCTTGTGCAGATACAGTGTAGAACGAGCAGTTTGGAAAACCCCGGGGGCGAATAGGGGGTGGGAGGATGGGGGCAGGTGAGGAGAGAGTAATTTGCTTATCTCAGAGCACAGCTAGGAGAGACAAGGATTATGGAGAGACCCCTTCCAGGAATAAAGAAGCTGGCAGGTACCATTTCCTCTACAGCAAAAACAATAGCCACCTGTGGGAACCAGTGAGGCTTCCACACTCCTTACCTAACTTGCTTGCATCAAATCTCCCTCCCCAACACGTTGGTCAAGATCCACCTTTCCCAGTCATGCTCACCTCAGTCCCAGTGCTATCCACTCCCTACCCAGAAAACCAGTACAAACCCTCGCAATAACATATCTCCTGACCTGCTCATTTTGCAGGACATCAGTCCCAGCAGGGGCAGGTGTTTTGTAAGCTGACCACCACACACCTTACTGCATACAATAGAGAGACTCTGTAGATAATTAGAATGAAGGAAAAAGAGGCCAAGACTCAACAGCAGAGCACATGCAACACACATAAGAGATGGTCCCTGAAGTGCAGGCCCTGGGAAACAGGGGACACTGAACCACAGGGCACTACAGGACCACTTCTTCATAAGACTAATATCATTAAGAGAAAGAGAAGTAGCCGACTTTCCTAACACACAGAAACAGACACACAAAGTCAGACAAAATGAGGAGACAGAGAAACGTCTCCCAAATGAAAGAACAGGATCAAGCCACAGCAAGAGACCAAAATGAAACAGATATCAAGTAATATGCCTGATAGAATTTAATGATCATAAAGAAACTCACTGGACTGGAGAAAAGAGTGGAGAACATCAGTGAGACCATTAACACAGAGATTAAAAAGAACCAATCAGAGATCAAGAACACAGTAAACGAAATAAAAATAGACTTGATGGAATAAATACCAGGTTAGATGAAGCAGAGAAATGAATTAACAATCCAGAAGAGAGTAATGGAAAGTAACCAAGCTGAGCAAAGGAAAGGAAATTCTACAAATTGAGAAGAGTCTTAGGGAACTCTGACTACATCAAGTGTGATAACAACCACATTATAGGGATCTCAAAAGAAAAAGAGAGAGATAAGGTGGCAGAAAATTTATCTGAAGAAACAATAGCTGTAAAATTCCCTAATCTGAGGAAGGAAACAGGTATCAGATTAAGAAGGCACAGGGATTCCCTCAAAAAATTCAACCTGAGGAGGTCCATACAAAGACACACAGTAATTAAATGCCAAAAAGTAGTGATCAATAGAAAAAATTTTTAAACAGCAACAGAAAAGACAGTTACATGCAAGGAAAACCCCATAGAGCCATCGGTGGGTTTTTCAGCAGAAAATTTGCAGGCCAGAAGGGAGTGGCATGATACATTCAAAGTACTGAAAGGGAAAAATCTGCAGCCAAGAATACTCTATTCAGCAAGGGTATAATTCAGAATAGAATGAGATGAAAAGTTTCTCAAGGAGTTCATGAACACTAAACCAGCTCTACAAGAACTATTAAATGAGACTCTTCAAGTGAAAAAGGAAAAACTGTAAATTAGAGTATGATAAATAAAAAAACACAAAAACAGTAGAAATAAATATTTCTGTAAAAAACAGTCAAGGGCCTCACAAAATAAAAGGATGTAAAGTATGACACCATACATTAAAATTGTGGTGGGGAGAGAAGTGAGGACTCAAATGTAAGTAACCACCAACATAATATAGACCGCTATACACAGAAGAGATTATATACAAACCTAATGGCAATCTCAAATCAAAGAGCAGTTAATAGATATGCAAAAAATAAAGACAAAGAAATCCAAGTATATCACTAAAGAAAGATAACAACGAAAGAGAGCACAAGACGAAAGGATAGAGGGAATCTACAGAAACCACAAAACAAGTAACAAAATGGCAATAATCAATAATTACTTTGAATGTAAATGCACTAAGAGCTCCAATCAAAAGACACAGGGTGACAGAGTGAATTAAAAAACAAGACCCAACTACATGCTGCTTATCATTTCAGACCAAAACACACCTGCAGATTGAAAGTGAGGGGATAGAGAAACATTTACCATACAAATGGCTGTCAAAAGAAAGCTGGCAAAGCAATATTTATATTGGACAAAATAGATTTTAAAACAAAGACTGTAACAAGAGACAAAGAATGACACTATATCATAGTAAAGGGGACAATCCAACAAGAGGATATAACAATTGTAAATATTTATGCACCTAATGTGGAAACACCCAAATATATAAAACAGTTAATAACAAACTTAAAAGAACTGATAGTAATACACTAATAGTAGAGGACTTTAACACCCCACTTAGATTGATGGACAGATGACCCACACAGAAAATCAACAAGGAAAGAGTGACTTTGAATGACACACTGGACCAGATGGATGTGAAAGACATATTTAGAACATTTCATCCTAAACCAGCAAAACATACATTCAAGTGCATATATAACATTTTCCAGAATAGATCACATATTAGTCTACAAAATAAATCTCAACGTTTTAAAAAAAATCAAAGTCATACCATACATCTTTTCTGACCACAATGTTCTGAAATTAGAAATCAACCACAAGAAAAAATCTGGAAAGAACACAAATACATGGCAGTTAAATAACATGCTTCTAAACAATGAATGGGTCTACCAAGAAATCAAAGAAGAAATAAAAAATTACATGAAAACAAATGAAAACAAAAACAAAATAGTCCCAAATCTTTGGAATACAGCAAAAGTGGCTCTAAGAGGGAGGTTTATAGCAACACAGGCCTACCTCAAGAAGAGAGAAATATCTCAAATAAACAACCTAACCTTACACCTTAAGGATCTAGAAAAAGAACAAACAAAAGCCTAACCCAACAAAAGGAAGAAAATAATTGAGATTAGAGCAGAAATAAATGATGTAGGAACCAACTAACCAACCAAACAAACAACAACAAAAAACAATAGAACAGATCAATGAAACCAGGAGGTGGTTCTTTCAAAGATCAACAAAATTGATAAAAACCTCTATCAAGACTCATTTAAAAAAAAAAAAAAAAGAGAGAGGGGTCCAAATAAAATTACCAATGAAAGAGGGGAAACAACTACCAACACCACAGAAATACAAATAATTCTAACAGAATATTATGAAAATCTGTATGCTAACAAATTGAAATGGATAAATTCCTAGAAATATATAACCTACCAAAACTAAAGCAGGAAGAAATAGAAAATTTGAACAGACCAATTAACAGCAACGAAACTGAAGCAGTCATCAAAACCCTCCAAACAAAAAAAGGTCCAGGACCAGATGGCTTTACAGGTGAACCCTACCAAACATTTAAACAAGAGTTAATACCCACTCTTCTCAAACTATTCCAAAAAACAAAAGAGGAAATAATCTTCCAAATTCATTCTAGGAGGCCTGTATCTCCTTGATACCAAAGCAAGATAAAGACACTACAACGAAAGAGAACTCTAGGTCAATATCTCTCAAGAATATAGATGCAAAAATCCTCAACAATACATTAGGCAAACTGAATCCAAAAATACATTTAAAAAAATCATACACCATGATCAAGTGGGATTTATTCTTGGGATGCAAGCATAGTTCAATATTTGCAAAACAATCAGTATGATATGTCACATCAATAAGAGAGCAGATAAAAAAACATATGATCATTTCAATAGATGCAGAAAAAGCATTTGATAAAGTAGAAAATCCATTCATTATAAAAACCTTCCACAAAGTAAGTCTAGAGCTCAACATAATAATGGCCTTATATGAAACACCACAGTGAACATAATACTCGATGGTGAAAAATTGAGTTTTTCCCCTAAGGTCAGGAATAAGGCAAGGATTCTACTCTACCACTTTTATTCAACATAGTACTAAAGTCCTAGCCACAGCAATTAGACAACATAAAGAAGTAAAAGGTATCCAAATAGGTAAGGAAGAAGTAAAACTCTCCCTATTTGCAGATGACATGATACTATACATAGAAAGCCCTAAAGACTCCACCAAAAAAACTACTAGAATTGATAAATGAATTCAGTAAAGTAGCAGGATACAAATCAGTGTACAGGAATCTGTTGCATTACTATACACTAATAGTGAAACAAGAGAAAGTGAAATTAAGAAAATAATCCCATGTACATTACATTAAAAACAATGAAATATCTAGAAGAAAACTTAACCAAGAAGGTGAAAGACCTGTATTCTAAAAATTGTAAAACACTGATGAAAGATATTCAAGACCATTCAAAGAAATGGAAAGCCATTCCATGTTCATGGGTTAGAAGAACAAATATGGTTAAAATGTCTATACTACTCAAAGCAATCTATACATTTAATGCAATCCCTATCAAAATACCAGTACTATTTTTCACAGAAATAGAATAAACAATCTTTAAATTTGCATGGAACCACAAAAGACCTCAAATAGCTAAAGCTTGAAAAAGAAAAACAAAACTGGAAGTATCTAAATCTCAGACTTCAAGTTATATTACAAAGTAATTACAAAATTAAAACAGTATGGTACTGGCATAAAAACAGACACATAGATCAATGGAAAAGAAGAGAAAACCCCCAAATAAACCCATGATTATATGGTCAATTAATCTTCGACAATGGAGGAAAGAATAATCAATAGGAAAAAGTCTCTTCAACAAATGATGTTGAGAAAACTGGATAACCACATGGAAAAGAATGAAAGTGGACCACTTTCTTTCACCATACACAAAAATAAACATAAAACGTATTACAGACCTAAATGTGAGACCTGAAACCATAAAAATCCTAAGAGAGCATGGGGAGTAATCTCTCTAATACTGGCTGTAATAACATTTTTCTAGATAAAGTCTCTTGAGGCAAGGGAAATAAAAGCAAAAGTAAACTACTGGGACTATATCAAAATAAAAAGCTTCTGCACAGTGAAAGAAACAATCAACAAAACTAAAAGGCAACCTACAGAATGGGAGAAGATATTTGCAAAGGACATATCCATTAAAAGGTTAGTATCCAAAACATATAAAGAACTGATACAACTTTATACCCAAAAAACAAATAATCCAATTAAAAAATAGGCAGAAGATATGAACAGACATTCCTCAAAAAAAAAAAAAAAAAAGACATACAGATGGCCAACAGACACATGAGAAGAGGCTCAACATCATGCATCATCAGAGAAAGGTGAATCAAAATTACAATGAGTTATCAACTCACACCTATCCAAATGACTGAAGTCAAAAACACAAGAAACAAGTGTTGGTGAGGATGTAGAGAAAAAGGAACGCCCTTGTGCTGTTGGTGAGAATACAAACTGGTACAGCCACTGTGAAAAACAGTATGGAGATTCTTCAAAAAATTAAACACAGAACTACCTTATGATCCAGGAATCACACTACTGAGTATTTACCCAAAAAATACAAAAACAGTAACTCAAAAGGATACAGTCACCCCTATGTTTATTGCAGCATTATTTACAATAGCCAAACTATGGAAGCAGCCCAAGTGTCCACTGAAAGATGAATGGTTAGGGGCGCCTGGGTGGCTCAATCAGTTAAGCATCTGACTTCAGCTCAGGTCATGATCTCACAGTTTGTGGGTTCGAGCCCTGCACAGGGCTCTGTGCTGACAGCTCAGAGCCTGGAACCTGCTTTAGATTCTGTGTCTCCCTCTCTGTTCCTCCCCCACTCATGCTCTGTCTCTGTCTCTCAAAAATAAATAAATATTAAAAAAATTTTTAAAAAGAAAGATGAATGCTTAAAGAATATTATTAGAATATTATTCAGCCATAAAAGAAGAATGAAATCTTGCCATTTGCAACATGGATAGATCTAGAGAGTATAATGCTAAGTGAAGTGAGCCAGTCAGAGAAAGACAGATACCATGTGAATTTAAGAAACAAAATAAATGAGCAAAGGAAAAAAGAGAGAGAGGCAAACCAAGAAACAAACTCTTAACTATAGAGAACAAACTGATGATTACCAGAGAGGAGGTCGGTTGGGGACTGAAGGAAATAAGGGATGGGGACTAAAGAGTACACTTACCATGATGAAAAAAAATACAAAATAAAATACAAAATAAAATAAAATAATAAAATAAAATAAAATAAAATAAAATAAAATAAAAACTGGGATTTAAAAGTTGATTAGGAGCTATGAGTATATGTTGTCTTTTTGACTGCAAGATTATCTGTAAGGGTGGTCAGATAGTGCTTTTGTATAAGTACCTTTAAGTCTATGTTCTAGAGGACAAAGGGATATAACATTGGGATTTTCACCATCAGTGTACCTATTTTCACTTAATCTATATTTGGAATGGTACTCTGGTACCTGTTCCTTTAACTTAAGTCTTGTCCCCAGACAACAAACTTTCCATTTTTTGTCTCTCCAGAGAATAGTCTTTTGCTTACATGGGAAGGGGCAGTTACCATAAAGTGTGGAAAGGGGCTTTCCAGCAGTCACAACCTCCTCACAAGAACATGCCCCCTCAGGAAGACCCTCTTCCACCCGCCCTGGAAGAGGGGAAGAAGCAGCACAAAAAGAAGTGCCTGGTGCAGAGCTCCAGCTCCTGGTAGATGTATGTGAAGTGCCCAGGATGTTATAAAATCACCACTGTTTTTAGCCATGCCCAAAAGGAATTTGTGTTGGCTGCTCTACTGTCCTTTGCCAGTCTATGGGAGGAAAAGCAAGGCTTACAGAAGGGTGTTCCTTCAGATGGAAGCAGCACTAAAAGCACCCTGAATCAAGATGAGTAGGAAACTATCCCCATAAACACATTTTGATTAAATGAATGAATGAATGAGAAAGAGAAAGAAAAAGAAAGGAAGGAAGGAAGGAAGGAAGGAAGGAAGGAAGGAAGGAAGGAAGGGAGGAGAGACAGAAAGAAAAAGAAAGAGGGAAAGAGAAAGAGAGAGAGAGAAAGAAAGAAAGAGGAAAGAGAATAAGATTTTCATACCACCAAATTCTGATCCTTTTGAAGGTTACTTCTTGGCTTTCCAATTCAGGATTAAGATATCAAAGTATTGCTAAAAACACAAGTTATTGCTGGTATTTCTTCCCAGGTCCTAAAATGTTTTTGTTATCCCCTCCCCTCCCTTTTTTCCCCCTTTCCTTGAAAATTCAAGCCTTTTAAAAAGTATCCCTTTACTGAAGTTTTAGTTTCCAGAAGGAAGTGAAATTAAACTCAAGTTTTTATCCTAACATCTCTACCCTCAAAATCCTAGTATTTTTAAGCAGAAAATTTTCTTTATAGAAGATTTTGGAACCAAATAAAAAGGGAAAAAAATCCCATACTTAATCTATAATATTAGATAAGAATGCAAACTTTAAAATTGTATTCATGCTATAATTGTGAATATAAAAAAATTATGTGTGTACATAAACTAGGGTTCAATGAGAACAAAAAGGCAGAGCTGCATTTTCCTTTTTTTGTCCCCAATTCCATAATAGATTGTACTTATTGAATTATTTTATATTTTGTCTTTAAGCTATATGTTTTGTGAGCAAAAACCACAAAAATTTCTGCTGTTTAACATTTTTATTTAAAAATTTTGATAAAAAGTAACTCTAGCATATAGTGATATGCCATATTCAGAAGTCTGTAATACAAATATGATAGGAACTTGATATTTACCCTATGCCAATAAAAATAATACTATGTCGATTTTTTAACTCATGGGGAATAAAGCACACACTGAAAAGAAGAAAAGTATTCTGGGGCATAAGGTTCTACTTCAGTATTGACATATAACCTAGATAGTACATGAACATAACAGACATGATATAAACTCTAGAAGTCTTAGTATATAAAGGAATATTTCTCTTTTATCCTTTTGTTCTCCAAATGGGGTAAAGGCAGTAACAGCTGGTTATCCTTTTGTCCTCCAAATGGGGTAAAGGCAGTAACAACTGGAAACAGACTATGAAATCGGACTGAACTAATTGAGTGTATATCCATCTTTTAATAAAGGCCAGGGAGAGGAGGCTGAATTGAGGTGGTCTATGCAATCTCCCAAATAAATCCTGATACCTTAACACAGGCAACACACATTAAATGATGCTTATGCTTCTGTTACAAAGATTATGACATTATCAGAGATTATAACATGACTTCTGTTTTATTTCTATACAGTATACCAAACACAAACTGACAACCCATTTTAATATCTTGTAAAACAATGAATAAATGTTCTTTCATTCTTGGTCTTACGTGAATGATAGAAATAATGAGACAGTATGAAAAAGAAGAAAAGCAGAAGAAAATAGAAGACAAGAACATTCATAAATACCAGGAGATGACCCACTGAATGACTTTTAACACTGTGTGTCATCAATGCTAAAAAAAAATCTAGCTGTCTCATGAAAAGAAATGAAATCTAAACATGTTGCTATTTTTAAGAAAAAAAAAGACTTTTAAAATTTAGCTTTGATAAATAATCTCTGTTCCTTTAACTTGAAGTCAATGCAAAAGTCAAGTACTGAGATCAAGACTTTAATATGCAGTATGTAAGAACGTGAGCTTTCAGTTAGAAAATCCAAGGTTAGAGTCCTGGTGCTTCTGTTTATTTATGTATAAAATGGGTATGATTAATAGAATTTGCTTTAGCTGTTATATTTAGTTATGACAAAACATCATTTGGCTTCATTGTTCCCAGAATATGAAATTTATTATGAATATGGTTGTGGGGGTAGATTCAGACCAGGAATTGTAACTTTATATCAAGAATCACAGGAAGGGAGGCCAGAAAGAAGAGTATCGTTAATGATACAGAGAAAACTAAAACAGAGAAAAGAGATAGGGGTGCTGGAGTCATCAGTCCCCTTCTCTGTTATGACTAGGCTGGTCTGCTTCCATCTGCCTTCTGATTTTCAAGGATTTCTCAGAATATTTTCTAACGCTGTTATAAACATATTTTTATGAAAAAGTCCTCTCTCATTTTGAGGGATTTTGTAAAAAGAGGGGGGAAAGCCTTAGTCTGCTAGATTCCTTTTTACCTGATGAGCAAATAGTTTACATAAAATGTAATAAATCACCGACTTTATTTTTGTCCTGGAAATACAATACTTGATTTCAAGACTGTCTCTCATATAAGAATACTAAAGTCAAGTGGAAATCATTTTAAATATTCGACTCTAATGAATAATATACAAGTGTAAATTTTAAATTTTGATAAATAAAACAATGAGGGAAGCAAAGCAGCTCTAATTACAAACAATTCAATCATAAAATATAATTGGATCTACTTTTTTAAACATTGAAGCAAGCCAAATGCTGCCAAAAAATAATACAATCTACGTGGATCTTCAGGTTGTTAACATCTAAAGGAAAATTTATTGTAAGTACACTGATAAGTGAATTACATTTGTGGTTCATGGCTAGGACTTACCAAGTTCTGCTAAGTTGCCAAATGCAACAAGACACATTTCTGTAAGAGCTGCATTTTGGCAATGGATGCCCAGTAATTTCACTAAGGTAGGTATAACACCCATATTGATAAGCTGAGCTTGAAGGGAATCTGTAAGAAACAAACAAACAAACAGAAGTGTTTATGTATCAAATGGACATTAGTAAGAAGAAAACACCTTATTCTCCCTATTGCAAACTCAATACTATTTCAAGTACAGTAAAACAAGATTAAGTTCATCCATATAATTATCTGAAACATTTTAAAACATTAGTTCACAAGAGTTGAGTTTTGAATCTTTTCAATGATTAAAGGAAATTTAGAAATGAAATAATGTGTCAAATCATTTTTTTAAAACAGGGTCTTATACTTTTGTAGAGCAGGCTTTAAAAGTGCATAAATAATTAAACATTACTGCTGGTTGTTAAGTGAAAATGTTAGTCAAAGTAGTATTTGTATTATAGGAAATCAGACTATATGAAAAGCATAGAGAAACCAATTTAATAAAGACCAAGAGAAGACAGAATCTTAGAATCTTTTAAAAATAGTTGCTTCATAATAATGAAAAGTATATATGATACACAAAAATTATTTTGATCATTTGCACCAGAGCGTTCTTCGATGACTGCTAGGAAGGAAAGTAGTTTTAACAAGGAAAAAATGTATTACTTAAAATATTTTTCTTTTCAACGTTTTCTTTAATAATAGTGACAAGCATCTTAGTAAAGAAAGGAAAATTTGGCTTGAGAGGTGGAAGAGAATGAGATCAATAAGCTTTGTCATCATTGTTTGCCTTCATTTTCTAAGAAACTAATTGGTTTTAAAGTATTTAATATGCCTTGGATTTCCACAATGGTCTTCATGAACAATTATGATAGAATACCTGTACCAAAGCTGAAGGTAAATAAACCAAATGAAAATCAAAAGTACTGCCTCTCAGAATAAGCTAAGAAAAACATCAACACATGCTTATGCAAAACACTTACTATTAATAACTGTTTCACCCAAAGATACAAGAATGCTTTCAAAATTTTTAAAAATTATATGCCATTTTTAAGATAATAATTTTCTCCAAATTCGTTTAAGTTCCCTATTGGGAATCTAAAGATAAAAATCCTGTTTATTACAAACACATTTTCCTTTTAGCGTGCATCCCTTGACAGTTTGCCTAATAACCCTTCATCACTCTTTATAGTTCTTAACCAACAGATAAGGAGGCAGTTGGGTGATTGTCAGATAAGAACATGAAGGCCCTTGAGCTGCCTCACATTTCAGTTGATTGTATGCCTGGCAGTCTCGGTGGTTAATTTTTCCTATTTTCAGCGTAAAGTATGAAGAGACAGCCAACAGAGGCTTATCACCCTGAAAACTGATGAGTGTATGCATAGTAGCTGGTTCAGTTGTTGGGGGCCCATCTATCTTAGAAAGGGGCCTATCACCAAAACAAGAAAACAGCCCTGAGAAAAAGGGAAGTTTACATTTAGAGTTCAAAAAATCTGAAACAATTTCAAATTTTGCAATGGAGTTATGAAATCTGTTATAAAAGGAGACAGAAATAAAAGAATACATTCAACTAAATGATGTTTTTATGCTTTTGATGCTAAATATTTTCTTCTTATACAACTCAGCAACTGATGAATGATTCGCACTATTAAATTATCTTATAAGGTATAAGGTATTATTAAATTACTTATAAGGTATAGTATTAAGCGTTATACTGGCAGAAAACTTGTATTGTGGCCACAGTATTTGTAATGATCATGCACCAATAAGCCTTCCAAGTTAGAAATTATTTTGATTACTTACCGGTAAGTTCTTTATTATTGGATCACCTTTGCAGATCTTTGTTCTTTAGCAGTATTTTTAACTTTCATTTATTTATTTACTCATTTTGACTACCTCTTCAAATACTGCAGAGCTGTTGAATCATTAAATTTCAGGTATGTAAGCGTGAGCACTAGCGCATGCATTGAGTGTGAGTCAAACTCCACTGTATGTCTGCATATATGTAAGCATCACACACCCCCTCAGTACTGTTGGTACAAACTATACAAATCCAACAGTCCAGGGACATCAGAGGAATAACAAATGCTATGAAGGAGATAACTCAATAGGAGAATGCCACTTAGAAGATGATGTTCTTCATATTCTCCTAACTTGGCATCTCTACCACTTTCTTGGACTGCTCTTAAGGTATGAATTTTGGTTCCAGGGAAATGAGGGGCAAAAAGTTAAGAAATGTTGCATAGTTTCATAGAATCTTTGGCATACAAATTGAAGCAATAATATTTGAAATTATAGTAGATCAGGAGAAAAAGTATAGCCCAATGGCATTTGGTGTAAATCGCCACAAATCATGAAAATCACTTTGTTTTGGGAAAATGTGTTTCAAAGCTACCCAGGAGCCAAATTAATTGTATACTCACATACAACACACATACCACACACAAGTAAAGAGAAAAATTATATAGTCATCCAATGGACATACCCATTTTTGATCACTTGGGTGTTTTCTTTTATATCCACTTCTATGAGGCTAACTAAAACAAAAATTATACTCAAATAACTCTAACGTCTGTTTATACCAACTGCAGGCAAGTCATTCTCCCTGGATAATGAAGGCCCAAATGAGGAAAAAAAAAAACTTTACTCAAACAGATTGATACAAATTTTCATTTCAAGATAAGCAGGCATCCTAGAACACGGTTCTCAAAATGGAGTCCCTAAAACCCTTTCAGAGGATCACAGAATCAAAACTACTTTCATAAAAATACCAAGATTTTATGTGCCTTTTTCACTGTATTGATATTTACCCAATGGTACAAAAACAATGGTGGGTAAAACCGCTGGGCTTTATTATGACCCAGTCGGTGGCACCAAATTGTGTTGGTAGTCATCATATTCTTCTGCAGCACACATTCACAGTAAAATAAATGCTATTCTTCTCAGCAATATATTTAATTTTGCATTTAATTTTTAAGTAGGTTGCATGCCCAAGGTGGGGCTTGAACTCATGACCCTCAGATCAAGAGTCATATGCTCTACTGACTGAGCCAGTCAGGTGCCCCAGCAATATTTTTAAAATTGAAGTTATTTTGCATAAAAAGATGCGGTAACATGAGCTATTATTTTAATATGCAATATTAAATAATTTTTTAAATTGTTTCCATTTTAATTTCTAATATGGTAGATATTGATAGATGTAGCTCATTTTTTTAATAGTCCATATTTATAAACAAAAGTTCTATAGGGTCTTCAGTAATTGTTAAGTGTCTAAAAGAGTTCAGAGACCAAAAGTTTAAGAACCACTGCCAAAGGATTACCTACCTTTTAGAGGAGATTGAAAATAAAACAAAACATGGAATAGAGATTCTGAAATTCAATGATGTGCTTGGCAGATGAGATAATAGGAGAAGAAATAAAAATTAAAAGCATGGTAGGAATACTAGATTTTGGTGTTCAGATATTTTAACCAAAATTACATTAAGCACCTGAACATCCTATTTTGATTATTTGGGTAGAAATTCTACTTAAGCTTAGGGGACGATTCCATGATTGGGTCTATTTGCCTATTTCAGTTACAACTTAGTATGTTAGCTAGCAACAGTTTTTTGGAGGGTGGGGTGGGGGTTAAGTAGAATAAATTGTGTGGAATAAACTGGTATTAATTCTTATTGCTGGAAGCAAATGATGAAGTTTAATCACTTTTTCTTATTGCCCAAAGAAAGCTTATGAATGGTCTTCAAAGGATAGTAGGTGACACGCTCATGTTATTATGAATGGTTATCAGGAGTATGACTTTTAAATCAAAGACTAACTGGAAAAAATTCTTAGAACCAGAAATGGTTCACATTCTCTAGAATTGAAAAAGTGAAACAGTCCAAGACTGAGAAGTTTTGTATCCTTCAGTGAATACCAGCAACTCCAGGGGAATGTTATCAGAGCTCAACAAACACAATTCACAAAATGCAACCCAGCCTCGTACATAGCAAACACTTATGTGTGAAAGACAGTCTTTAGACAGCACGATGTCATAAACGTCTGAAGACTTTTAAAAACTGCTCCTGACACACATCACAGACAAATACTGACCAAAATACAGAATTACAAAATATCAAGATGACACAGGCCCTACATGATCTATGGGGAGGAAGAGGAAGAAAGGCACTGAGGGGGTGCAATACAGATGCATATACAAAGAGATATAAGGCAATCAACGCATGCGCTGGTGTGAACACTTACCTACCTACATTTGAATTTCAATGGTTCCAAGTTCTTCAGGTCACACTCATGGAAACTCCAAAGAATGGAGATCTGGAGAGAAGATCTTAAGTTGAAGAACCTTTTTCCCCCTGAGTTTTAAGTTTAATGTTTAAAACATTGGTATAGATAGATTATAGGTCCAGAAAAGAATCCCAGTAACTCAACTGAAGTTACGCTGATCAATTACTATAAAGAATTAGTTTCTTAAGAAGACTGTAACACATGTTTACCTTATTTACAAGAAAAGGCCCATATAGACAATGTTACAAGATTAAACTTATTGGTAAACAGGATTTAATGATGTAACTGTGTCAAATAAGATATACACAACTCAAAATACATAGTCTCTACATTAGTATGTATAAATAGTATGTATACTATTCATAGTATAAAAAGTACAATATTCCTATTTACAGGCTTGCATAAAAACCCCATCTACAATCAAGTGAATTATATACAGCTGAAACAACAAAAACAAGCAAATATAAATCTTGATGAAGAGTTGTAATACAAATTGGATAAAAGCCATTTAAGAATAAAGACTGAAGAAAGTGCACCTAACTATTGGCATATATATACTTCCAAAAAAGGCTACAAAAATTAAAAATGATGTAAAACAGTAAATAGAAATAAGTTTAAACAAGTTGTAGTGAATATAATAGTGAAAAGGAAACTGACTTTACAGCTACCAAGAGGATGATTCATGGTTAAAAACTTTACACATACACATGTGCAGGAATAAGTAGACTTCCTTTTCAGTTACTTATTACTCAGTATTTTTTTGCTGACTGGTCAGGAAAGTGGAGAACTTTTATTCTAAACCTAGTGTTGAGCATATAAAAAAATAAAAATACATGTGTTTAAAATTAACTTCAATTTTAAAAGCTCTTTTTAAACAAAAACATGCATTATGTGTTCTACACCTGGATTATCCCTATAATTTAAGCCCTAGGTTATGCATTTCAAGGACAAACAGTAATTTCAATGAAAAAAAAAAAAGAGAATCAAAATTCATTAGTACTGAGAATCATGGAGGTTTAAAGCAATACCTTTACACAATTCTTGCTTTTTAACAGTTAATAAAAAACAGAAAAGAATTCAAAAGTTTCTTCTGGGTTCTGAAAATCAAGAGTCTCTACAAGAGTAAAATTTCCCTTTTATTGGTAAAAGTTTTAGAGATAATGACAAAATTACGAGTGAGTATAATGTAAAACAATAGCAACAGCAAAATCCCCAAAGCAGAATCACAAAAAGGAAAAATGGTTTATTATTCTTAAGACACCTACCCATTTACTCTTCTCAATCCAGTGACATCTAGAATGAATATGTCTCAATCTAGTATAGTAGACTAATTTTTTTCTCCTAGGCTCACTCTTGTTATAATGGATACTGCTAAAAAGGAAATTCTACAAAGTATGTCTACTCTGACTGAAGAAAACTATGTCTTTCAAAGGTTAAAATTTTTTGTTGTTTTGTTTGTTTTAAGAGGACTACTACCAGCTGCTGCTTAAGCAGCTCTTAGTGGAAGAAAAATATCCTGTCTCTGTTCTCATTGCTGAGAGAAAGGCCATATCCATAGTAGGTGAAAATTTAAGCCTACATTTTAGTATAGCAAATCACACTAAATGCCAGGTTAATGTACATCACAACATGTATATCTTATGAACATGTATCTTTAAAAACAAAAAGTCTTTTGTTTTACAAAAGGATTTACTAGCTTAAAAAAAAACCCAAACAAATATTGCTAGCTACCCTGGAGCATTATACTAAGTTTTCACACTTTAAAATTATACTGAAGTTCACAAACTGTGTTAACAAGACATATCTACATAACAAAAGATTTCTGATTTCTGGCCAATATCCATCTTTCAAACAGTATTTACTTAAAAATGTTTCAGTTAACAAAATATAGGCAGTTTGATGTTGACTGGATTTTACTGGTAGTTAGAAAGCAGGATTACTACTTTTTATACAAAAGAATTTACATATGATACCTCTCTGCCTTGAGTTTCTCTCTAGGCAGACATTGCAAGTATCCCCACATTAAAGATGGCTATGTGGCCAAATTCCATCATTTATCCCCGGCTTTAGCCTTAGCTCTTAGAAGGCCAAACACCTGAAAACTTAATGTCACTTCTGGCACCTACAAACCTGTATGTGGCCAATAATCATGTGCTTGACACCATCATATTTCAACTGGTATAGTAACGTCAAGAATAAAAACAAGGCCTGGTCTTTCAGTTTTACTGTTACTCTAAATACTCATTTTTAAATTTGGGAAGCATTTCACGTGTGGAGAAAATCTCCCTCTGTGCTTCATATGCTGAAATTCTGTCAGTCAGCTGAAATGTAAATGTATATTTACATTGCGCTATTTAAAATGTGGCAATAACTAATGATGGTGACAAATATATAAATATAAAAATTAAATTAAGGCAGAATAATAGAGATTAGAATATCCTCTTTAGAATTTACAATAATAAATATTAGGAACTGCTTTTAATTTTTAGTTACTTAATTTCATTCAGGCCATGAATCTTTCAGAAAGCCCAAATTGGAAATTCTTTATATCTTGTGAGGATGAATTAAAATCAGAAAGCCACCTCTGTTACCTCAAACTTTTACTATGAGGAAAATCTTGAAAATGACATTCAATAATATCTACAATTAATCATCTTCAATCCAGACATGAAGTAAATAAAGAAAAACATGCTAGAGAATGAGGAATCACAAACATATTTTGTTACTCTACTGCCCTCAGTTAAAACTGTGTTATCTATTTAGTATCACAATTCTAAATGTACTATTATGATATAGGAAAAATCTAGAAGCTGAAAATACTAAGAAAGTATTATTTCTGTACCATAATGCCAAAATTTAAATCATTAACAAAAAAAGTAAGAATCATTTCATTTTTTTTCTGATAAAATTTCAGATTCTTACATTCAGAAGTTCATTCTATAATGGTCAAAGCTAAATAATGCCACTACTTGACCATGTGGAATTAAACCAAATGTGCATTTGGTACACTTCTACTAAAAACCAAGTTCTTACCCTATCTTAAGTAATAGCATTTTAGTAATTTTTCAGAAGGAGTATGATGAAAAGCTAAGCTAGTGTAATAGGTCCAAGTTAATACACAAATTAAAAGGAGGCAAAAGAAAAACTAACTGCTCTGCCCTTCAGTGAAATAATTTGTTTAAAATGACATTCGTAGCAGAACTTCATGAGTGCAAACCGGGTGAGTAAATTTGAATGCTCTGTTGGACAAACTGGAAATTCAGAAATCTTCTACAAAAGTTTTTAAAGCCTAAAAACTTTTTAGGTGCATAATAAAAGTCTTTAACACAATTTGTTTAACATTAGTAGAATAATTTGACAAACAGGACTTTAAAGAATGTGAGCTTAAAAGCACATCTTCCAGGTCTTTATAAACAGAGAAAAAAAAATGAACACAAAATACACTGAAAATGGTATACTGAAAAATCAATATAATTAAGGGAATAAAAGACAATAAATTGCAAAGATAAAATTTTACATTTTGATCTTTTTTTTTACCTTAAAGTTAGGGAAAAACTTGTTAGTATTTAGAAGATATATGTAATCATTAATTAGCTTGTACCCATGGTAAATAAATCGCAGAAATAGTTCCTCACTCATGCAAAGCAAATCATTTTCTAAACATGTAACATCTAGGAAGTAGTATTCTTTTTTACCTATAATGAAGTAATACTAAAATGTAAATATAAATAAGTCGCTCATACCAAAGTGCTTTTTAGTTTTTAATCAGGATTATTCCTTATTAATTTCTTTTCTTCTTATTTTAAATGTGAAGAAAAATCAAGTAAGGCAAGTTACTGGACTGATTTCACTAGGAAAATGATTAAAATTGTGAAATTGTTGCTAATGGTTGAAATGAAGGTAGCAGCTAAAATTAATTACGTATAAAGTAATCTTTACTTAGAGGAGAGAAAATGCTTTACAGGCCTATTTTAAACAACTGAATTTATGCACTAGGCTGAATACTTAAATTCAATTGTTAGCTCCAACAACATACCCTTGCATTTGAGTTGCATTTCCTAAACTGCACAGCCTCCCTTCAATCATTGTTCAGTTATCGTGAGTCTGTGCTGTAAATCAATGTGAGAATTATCCTAAGAGTATCCCAGAGAGATTTTAGAAACCACAAAAAAGAGAAATTACTCTTTCAGTAACAGGGAGTTATTAAGATATTAGAGAAAAATCAACTCTATTTGTAAAAATCATATATATATTCACATATATGTGTCACATATATACGATATATATGCATACATATCATATCCTCAAACTGATATCCTATATATCCAATATACATCATATTCCTTAATTGATTATATATGTGTGTGTGTATATACACACACACATATATAATATAGGTCACATGAAGAAGCCAGTCATAAATTGTGTATATTATGTTAATCTTTTTAGAAAGAAACTAATTTTTCCTTTTTTGCTGGCAAGTTTATTTCCTTTACTCTTCTCTCTTATGGCACAGATTATGTGAAACAAGTCACTTCAGTCCTTGTTTTATTGCTTACCACCAATAATTTTCCTAAGAATTATAACAGAGTTTTCACTGTATTTTATGTCTCTAGCATAGATATATTAAGAAAAAAAATTACTTTCTCAATTACAGAGTTTTCTAAGAGATATTTACTGATTAATCATGGTTATTACACAGTACATGTAAGATAATAAAAATAGTAACCACGAAAAGATTCATCAATAAAGTATTAAATTATACCGGTGCTTTACTTTAGATTACTGGTTTGTTTGTATTTAAATTGCAATCAACTTTCAGATTTATTAAATTTGTGGATCACCTAGAGTAAATTTTTGATGACAGATCTGGCATTATTATCAGGATGTTTTCAATGCCACTTTCTGCTGCTGCCATGTATGTGAACAGAGAATATCAACTAATATAGTAGACAAGAGCTTATCATCTTCTGATAGAATAAAGAAAATACATTCCAAAAACCCATTTTTCTTCCAAGTATTGATTTTGCTAATAAAAAAATTTTAGACAATACTAAATTTCCAGAAAAGTCAATATATATTTTCCAACTGTATACTATATGCTAAAATGGTGTCATATTTGAAAATAGATCTGAACAAAATTTTTAGTCTTCACTGCAATGTTTTGGTATTGGGTAAACAATGCTAGAAAAAAAAAGATATCCAAGAAACTAATGAGATACAAAAATATCTATAATAATAGGCTTAGGTTTCTTATTTATAGAATAATAACTAGATGAAGAAAATATAGGAAGCTCAGCACATTTCCTCAAATTGATTATCAAATTGTCAACATGCTTTACTATAACCACAACTGTCGAACACTCAGACTATTTTGGAGGGCAACAGAATTGAAGAGTGCTTTTCTGCCATGTGAAAAACAGGTATGATTTTTCCCAAAAGGATAAATTGTAAATGATTTTTCCTAAACAAAAATTTTGTCTTATTTTATGTAAACATGATTTGATTTATATAATATTATGGATACAACTTTTCTGGCTAAGCAATTATTAACTTTTTCTATTCAGATACTCCATACTTACCAGTCTGGGTATAAAAATTTTAATTGCTTCACCAATGGGGAAACAAAAGAATATATCCAGCTCATAGTTTAAAAGTGTATATAGTCTTGAGCTGGTTCAAAAAGTTTAAAATTTCATGAACCTTAAATTTTATACAGCTTTATCAAAGGGTACCAGAATCCCTTTTCCACATAGGTATTTTCACACTATATCTGTCTGGCATGTGGTTAGGAAATTTTTTTTATTCCCTATTTAATGTATTTAAAAATTGAATGTGCTCACAGTTGTCCACCAGATGGACAGGAATCAAGATTATCTTAGGTCTCGGTCTTGTGTCAATTCACTTTTAGGCCTAATAAACAATTTGAAAATATTCTCATCAAAGAAACTATATTGGTAGGTCTTTGTGACCATTTTCAGTACTTTCTTATCTTTGTATTTAAAAATTTTTATCTGTGAAGCTAAAGTAACAACTCCCTAACTATGAATAAGGCTTAAGTTACTGGGTCTAAACACACAGTTGATTTTTCTGGTAGAGTAACAAGGGGGTATTATCAGTCAACTATTCTACTCAAAAACTAGAAGAAGCTTATGTACTGAAATTCAATAGTAAATACTCATAAAAAGAACTCATTTTCGAGGGCTAATAAAAACTGTCTCCTGAATTTCAAAAAGCTCTATTTTTTTCTCAGTGACTCATCTAGGGGTACACAATATCAAAAGACCTGAAGTTAGCCAAAAAGACCTAATATTTAAGTAGGAAAGTCTTTAAACAGGCATTTTGAAGAAAAAGTAATCAGAACAAAGACGCAATAATTACGCAAAATGAAAAGGAATATAAGTTAAAGAGTATTATGGAGAAAAAGAATCACTTCACAAACTATGATCCCATGAGAGACAAATGTAAATACAAGCAAAGGAAAGAAGATAGTTCTACATTTGGCATCTGTTTGTTTAAAATACTAAAGATAACTGTACTTCTATTTTATCTAGTAAGTTTTGAGGCTGCATTCAAGTTGCAGCTTTTAGAATAATGGAACAAAAACACTTCTGCTTCAATAATTTTCTGAGAAAAGTTAATCAAGTTTTCCAAAGTATCTACTTTTGGGGAATACTTGCACACCAGAAAAAAAGCCTATCCTTACAAAACAAATATATTATGCATTTCATCTGTGGACTCTGCATGTTGTTAATCATTTCCTTCTCAGTACATATGTCTACATGCTGTAATATCCTACTGTAGAGACTCAAAGGAAATTGCAGTCTCCTTTGGATTAGAATTAGTGATATTTTTAAAGACCATTTAGTCATTTGATATGTTTCTGTATAGATTTTGAACAACAGCTTCCTCAAAGGACAAACAATGAGTTCAAATTCATAACAAGACTAATTCCTTTATATCCAAAGCAGCTATCATAGCTTCATGACTAGTTTCTTTCATTTACCTTTCTAAACAATTCTCCTATTTAGCACTTGTCCCACTTTCTCAAGGTGGGACCTTCACCCAGTGAAGATGGGTGTCCAAGATGTCCCAAATGAAGTTGAAGAGAAAGGAACATGAACAACTGGCCAATGAGTTCTTAATGCAATTCAGATACATATCTAGTATGGTCAAATTTCAATTATTTAGGAACTAGCTCCTCAATTTGTAGATTACCTAGACTCTATCATTTGTTTCCCCTGTTCATTTTCTTTTCAAAAATGATTCCACCACAGGGTTAAAAAAAAAAAGGGTGGTAGTTGACCCTATAAACAGTGCCATTTGTTACTAGCTTGAGTTTAATAGGCCAGCCATTTGACAAACAAAAACTATTTTATTATTGTTGTTGTTGGAAAATTTAATTCAGAGGTTTAAAACCGGTATCCCCTGCTTAGGATGTGACCTGAGGACACATTCTAAGTTTAGTTTGTACAGTGCTAAAAAAGCATATATAGGGGCGCCTGGGTGGCTCAGTTGGTTAAGCAGCCGACTTCGGCTCAGGTCACGATCTCGTGGTCCATCAGTTCGAGACCTGCATCGGGCTCTGTGCTGACAGCTCAGAGCCTGGAGCCTGTTTCAGATTCTGTGTCTCCCTCTCTCTCTGCCCCTTCCCCGTTCATGCTCTGTCTCTCTCTGTCTCAAAAATAAATAAATATTAAAAAAAAAAAGCATATATAATCCAACATTTAAAACTCAGATATCACATGAAAAGACAGATTTTCAGTCCACCCCATCTCCAAATGAAAAGATTTGGCAGTATTTGGCCAAATTGCTATATAGAAACCACCAGCAAGAGGAGAGTAGTGACTCTCTCCACACAATGGGACAAGGGTTACAGTCTCCACCATCTGTGGTTGTCACCAACACCAAGGCCAAATGTCAGAAGCCATTTGTCATCAATGTTTATCTTTTTTTTTTTAAGTTATTAAGAATATTTCTTTGGACTTGTAACTAATAAAACTGAAAACTGAAAAATATGCCTGAAGGTCCACATGTTTCTAGAACACATGAAAGTAAAGAATAATGTGTTCAATATGCAAATAAAATCTGTCTCTGCCAAAGACTACAGCTTAAGATGCCATTATAAAACAAACCATAAAAAGACCTTATGTATATATTACAGTCTAGAAAATGATCAGAATTTGAGTGTTTGATCCATGCTGTAACTCATAGAAGATGAATCATTTTTTGTGACATTCAAAAGTATAGTGAAGCTTTCATATCACTGATTCTATGTTCATTTAATTAATAACTATATAGATTATCTGAAAATTTTGACATGTCACTTGTTGCTAGGTTCTAAGAATGTTTTTACAGAGAAAAGAAACTTCTATAGACAAATATTTATTAAATTTCTAAAATCAGACACTGCAATTGCCCTGAATTTTATTTTTCTAAGTCCAGATTTTTTTATTTTTCTAAGTCTAGTCAGTTGGTTAAGCATGTGATTTTGGCACACGTCACGATCTCACACTTCATGAGTTCAAGCCCCACGTTGGGCCCTGTGCTAATGGCACAGAGCCTGCCTAGGATTCTGTCTCCCTCTCTCTCTGTCCCTCCCCACTCGCGTGCTCTCTCTCTCAAAAATAAATAAACATAAAAAAACAATTAAAAAAATTTTTTTCTATTCTTACAAGTAAATCTAGTATCTAGATAAAGTAATTTTACTTATATAGACAGTATTTGTGTTTTAAAGCTACTCCTGGCATTAATATAAAGTAATAAATGTGAAGCTATTTTAATATTGTTATTTTTAAAGTGTGCACAGTGAGAAATCTTAAACCATTTATGTTGTTTTGTTTTTGGTATTAATTAACATGGGTAACTCTTCAAAAACTCATCCCATTTAATAAATTAGACCATTCTGTATTTTTGAAACACTGTAATCTAATGTTGGCTAGTTATTAATTTTATATGCCACTTATGAATTCTTTGTTCATCATTTTTCTAAATATTTTTGGTTTGTACTATAGTCTGATTTTTAATTTTCCCCCAGAGATAAAGCAAGTTTTCAATTTTGTTTACCATTCTCATTGCTATAGTTCATCAGCATGCCACAAAAGACAGTCAAGAGCTTCTCATTGGCGGGATCTGTTATACTGCACAGTGACCTTAAATGGTCAATTACAATCTGTGCACCACCTGCTTGGTCAACTGCACTTCTGCCCTCATCTGTAAAACAAAGAGTTAAATTAAAAATAAAAGAAAAAAGAAACGTACCTTACAATTTCAAATATAAAACATAACAGTGTTGTTAATCCTTATTTAGTGAGTAAGTAGAAAATAAACTAAGCAGGGCATTAAATATGTCTTTTTGGAAAAACAAAACAAAATAAAACAAGTAAACATGGAAATGGGGGTGGGATGGGGAAAAGAGACAATCACTTTTTCAGAGAAAAAAGATTATTCTCACTGGCATCATATAGGAGCTTAAAGAACTTCTCTGTGTCCTAGGAATGTATGACTAGCACATGTGAAAATTTTCACCTCCTCTTTCACAACTGATAATTCTGAATTAGAGGAAAAAACAGGAACTAATATTTTGTAGACATTTTTTTTTCTCAGCTTGGAAACTATTAAATATATCTTCCTATCAGTGTGTTTCAAAGTTAGTTATTATCAAAGAAAACCTTCTGACCTACAGAATAATTCGAGATCACAAAATATAATTCTTAAATATTAGTACTGGGGTCTCTGTAATGGCATTTCTATAGTCTATAAGCATGTTCCCATTCTCACTTCTTGCTACTTTGTGTTTCATCTTATTCCCTCATTCTAGAACACACCAATACACTTCATCATTACAACCAGTGGTCAAAATGATGGTTAAACATACCTTCTCTTATGTACACACATATATCACATAGAATAGATGTCATTTAACTGTTGGAACATATAAAGAGCTTTCGAATACTTTCTGACTCCTGAACGCAGGAATGGAAAGAGATGAAAGAAAGAGTATCTGCATTTCTAAATCTGACTTCCACATACAAACAATGAGAGACTCTAGAATAGTGCTGTCCAATAGAAATATGAGAGCCTAAGTGTGATCCACATTAATATATATTTAAATTTAGCAGGAGCCACATTAAAAATGTGAAAAGAAATACATAAAAAATCAATTGGAATAATCTATTTCAATAGAATCCAATAAAACAGCATCTCAACATGCTATCAATATACAAATTATTAGTGAAATGTTTTACATTTTTATGCAACAAATCTCTGAAATCTGAGTACACTTTACACGTACAGTTACATGTTAATTTAGACAAGCCACATTTCACAATTGTTTAATAGCCAAATCTGGCTGGTGGCCACCGTACGGGAGAGTGCAGCTACAGAAGCCTAATATAAAGGATCACTAAAAGAAATGGCTCACAAAGGAGTTACAGTTATGAAGTTAGTAAGTGAAAGATTTTTTTTTTCTAATAAGAACTGAAACTAAGGTCATATCTTTATAATCGCTGCTGAATCATATTAGACAATGAAACTATATCATTTTTTATGATAAACACACACATACACACACCTTACAAAGCAGGGCTTCATAAATTCTAGTTTCATAATTTTGAAAAATTTTCAGGAAATCCATAACTCAAATGAAAAAAAAATTTTGTTCACTTAGTTTTGTGCCATGTCCACTTAGCTTTACTATATTGTTATATACGTGCAGAACAGGAAACTATGCTAATCAGCTAATAAGACCACAGAAAATTCTTAGTTATCAGGGTAACTAGTCATAAACCAGCCAAGAACAATGGTAATATTTCATTTAGAAATCTAATATCCAAGGTTTTACTATCCAATAACATAAACGTAAATTATCTCAATTGCTGGGCAATTTGTATGGGGATGATGTCCGAGAAAACTGAACAGTATGATTACAAATCTAAATGGTTAGACCTTCAATATTATGAATATACAGTATAGCCCATGCCTAAAATGCAAAGCTTTAATAGTTTTTGATTCAAACTGCTGAGTGAGTATGTGCTTTCAAAATATAAATCACATATGCTTAGGACTTAGAAATCTTAGAGAATTGCTAAAGTAAGCCTTAATTTCATGTTCTAGGAAACTAAGAATCTTTGTAGAGCCTATTTGCTATGAATTTTAAAAGCTATGCTGGCTTTCAAAAGTTAGCTATTCAATATTCAAAATATTCAATAATGTAACAAACTTTAATACAAATTTATTCAACGAATTTGTTCATCAAATTTAATAATGCAGTAAATAAGAACGTAACTACCATTAGAAAGCAAACTACCTATTTGTGTTTCAGAGACACAGTGTTTTTCCTCCTGTCCTTTGCTTCCTTCTTCAGTTTCCTTCCTCCCTTCCTGCCCGGTTTGGATTATTTACAACAAAGATCTTCAGTCATGTATTATCAGGAGTTGGTTACAGAATGTAAACTCAATCTCTATAGTAGAAATTACATTATACTAAATTTGAGGAAAAAAGCAAAGCAGATATACTAATAGAAATCTAAGCTAAAAAAATATTAACCATCACTACAGCAACATTTATACAGTTCCTTCCTTCTTTCCTTCCTTCCTTCATTCCTCCCTCTCTCCCTCCCTCCCCCTCACCACCCCCTATTTTGGTAAGTTAGCCAGGGATGAATCTGAGGAATGTAAAATGCTGAATTCTATTACTTCACCAAAACCAGTGAAAGAGTATGTCTTTAAAGATATCTTACAAATCATTTAAATACATATTAGGTCATCTCTCATTGCACAAATCCATATAAATTATTCTCCTACAATAAAGGTAGCTCTATAGCTTTATGTTACAGTATCAAAATGAGTTATTATTGTTCACTTAAAAATAATTTACAAAGGTACCTTATCCTAAACTTTCATATCCCCAGAATGTAGGCTGACTTTTAACTCTTCTCATAGTAAGTATCTTCTAACTTGTGACGCATCCTGCAATGTTACCTCTATAAATAGAATTTATCTTAATTTTCGATAGTAATAAGGTATCCAACCACTGATGAAAGTGCAGCCCACCAACTTTTTAGGGGCCCTGCTACATTCTTTAATTATGACTTGTCACAGGAAGTAGTTTCCAGCACAAGTATGATCTTTCTTCACACTAGGTAAGAGGAGAGCTATGAATCTAAAGAGATACTGCACTTCCATTACTTTTCAGTAGCCAAAAACAGGAAACAATAAAACTTATATGTCATGGTTATTATGTTTCACAAATGAGAAAAAAAAAATGTTACCAAAAAAAGTTACCAAGTTGGTATTCCATCATCAGGTACAAGTTATACCTAAGGCTGAGGAAAGAACCTAAACACAACCACTGAATACAATCATTGTGATGTGCTAGAGTGTATTCTAATTTCAGATTGACTTGTATATTTCTCTCCCTGTGGACAACAATACTCAGTACATAGTAGACACTCGGTATTTACTGAATAAGTGGGGCCTTTGCCTACATTTTGGTAATTATCATTCACCTTGAGGATGAATGTGAATGAGTGAATGTGTGTATGTGTGGTGTATGGGTATATGTGTCAGAAAGAAAGAGAATGAAAATGAAAATAATATAATTGCTTTTGTTTTAAGCAGCACAATATGGTTATAGAATAGTTTAGCTCTGGTTGTTTTTTGAACTTTATTTGAATGGAATCATGTTGTATTTTTTTTTTAATGTTTATTTATTTTTGAGAGAGAAAGAGACAGAGCGTGAATGGGGAAGGGATAGAGAGAGAGGGAAACAGAATCCGAAGCAAGCTGCAGGCCCGAGCTATGAGCACGGAGCCTGATGCAGGGCTTGAACTCATGAACCGCGAGATCATGACCTGAGACGAAGTCGGATGCTTAACAGACTGAGCCACCCCAGGCGCCCCTCATTTATCCTTTTGTGCCTGTCTTCTAACACTCAGCATTAGGTTTGTGAAACTCATGTTTTATTATTTGCAATTATTTGCCTCTTCTTTTGATGACTGTTACTTGGGTTGTTCCTAGGTTTGGGCTATCATTAATAATTCACAGATGGTACGGTTGGTTCACACAATTTGCACATCTTCCAGGTTCTCCATAATGACAACATAATGGAAACATAATTTCCAAGGCCAGTGTTCACTCCTCCCAGCAGCGTGTGAATTCCTATGGCTTCATCACTCTACTACTACTTGGGTATTGTTTGATTTGCGGTTGTGGGGTTGCTTGACTTTTAAAGATTAGGCAATCTGATAGGTAAGGCTGAACCTATTCCAGAATATACAAAAGCAGGTCTTTGTTGACAGTCCACTTTTCTGTACATTCAATAAGACAATTTAGTATGAAGTGTATACAGCATGTACATGAAAAAATAAAACCCCACAACAGTTCAAGTTAGGGAGGAAACGAGGGAAACAGATAAATGCAGAGATACATAGATGTTACAACTTGAAAGAAAAAATGGAAAGGCAGCCAAGTAGCTAGTAGAAAGTGCCTTTCATGTAAAATATGATGAGATAGGCATAATTCTGGAACTTTTTTATATTCATGCTTTATAGAAAAGCCTTATAATAACATCAGCAAATACATAGTTATCATTTCTATCATCACCAGATTTCCAAAAGAAAAGACTCAACTCTCTGAAAAGACTAAAGAGAAAAAAATTGGGGAGGTGGCATGTTGCTGGATATAAAAAAAACCAAAAAACAAAAAACTAGACTCTGCAATAGCAAATATTATCTGAAATAAATTTTTTACAGTATTAATTTATTTTTACAATTTAAAAGTCTATGATTTCCATGCTCCTTCCACTTTTGTGATTTAAACATCACCTTTTTCATATTTCTTCTCAGAAATTCTCAGTATGAAATACAAATTTAAAATCTATTTTAAAAATTATGCTTACATACATAATTAAAATTAGTTTCCTCCCACCCTCTAATTATTTGTATAACAATAGGATCTTGCTTCCTTATGCATTCATCTGCTCAAACTTACTTCCTACAGAAGTCATCATTCTTTGTGACATCAGGAATGGTTATTGTGGTGACAACTATCATGTACAGCTCAGAAGATGACACGAGAGAAACAAACAGTGGCTGAGCATACTAATAAGGTTTCATCTAAATTTTGTTAGAAATTCATACTGAGGAACATGAGAAAGTATATGTGTATAGAGATACTGTTAAATAAATTATCTCTTATCCTTTCAAAGAACTCTTAGCAAATAAAAAGTTTACCTTTACCATTCTAAAGTGCCATGGATTTGGGCACTGTCTCCCTTTTTCTGTTTTCTATAAAAGCATCCTGCACATAATACTCTGCAAGCGTTAATTAATGATGCTGGCTGTTCACAGGCTGCACACGCACTGCTGTAAGTGCTAGAGTGTTTGGTGTAGCTTAAAATGGCATAGAGCATAAAGCTATAAAGGCTTTTTAAGGTTACTGATGGCAAAAACAGAAGCTAAGGCACTGAGCTGATAAATACAAATGACTTATATTGTAAATGTACTTCGGAGATAATACTCCGATAAGTGAATTAAAAAGATAAATTACAAACCGTTTTTCTTTTTCCCTTTTTTCTACTTGGACTTTGCTTAAAGAGATTATGATTAAACATCAGTATTCTGAACTACAACTTGGGAAATCTGAATTCTAATTCAATGTTTCCTCATTTAACACACAAAAAAGGCACACTGAAATACTTCTGCCATTCATTTCATTAAGACAATAGCTCTGTCTACTATCAATTGAGAATCTATGTTTGGAGATACACTTTTGAAAAGTTCTTGGTATCTTTCCTGCCAAAAACCTTTTTAGACTATCCATGAACTTAACAAATATTAAGACTAATTTATACACTAAAACAGACATCCAAAATGCACACTAAACAGAGAGCAGCTGATAGACAAACTCTATTTCACATATAATTGGTTAAAGATTAAAGAGGCAAAGTACAATAACACAATTTTCACAGCCATGTCAAAACTCATAGCCACTAATCCATTCAATGAGATCCATTTTGAGAGTGAAAAATTTCTAACACTCCTAGAGAATGTGCTTTTAATAACAATATTTAGAAACATTGCAAAGAACGGACAAGTTATATAATCTTTTCTTAAACTTCAAAAATTGTAAGCCTCATAAGCATGGACAAGATCTCAAACTGTGCTGCAATATTTCCTCACATGTCCCTGTCACATCACCCACGATGACCCACCCAGTCACAACTTTCTAAAGCCCCTCCCTTTCTCAACGCCTGCATTCTTTTTTTTTAAAATTTTTTTTTTTTTCCAACGTTTATTTATTTTTGGGACAGAGAGAGACAGAGCATGAACGGGGGAGGGGCAGAGAGAGAGAGGGAGACACAGAATCGGAAACAGGCTCCAGGCTCCGAGCCATCAGCCCAGAGCCTGACGCGGGGCTCGAACTCACGGACCGTGAGATCGTGACCTGGCTGAAGTCGGACGCTTAACCGACTGCGCCACCCAGGCGCCCCTCAACGCCTGCATTCTTAACAGAAACCACACCTGCTGCTCCACAACAGGAGCAGCACAACAGATGTTAGAAAACATCTAACACCATCTCTCCTCACTTTTTCACCCTCTCCACTATTAGCTGTAGGAGTATGTGCATCCTTTCCCCAACACTTTTAGACTCTCCTATTGTAATTTAAGAAAGTAAATTATAATAGGAGGTAAAACTTTTGCTCTTCAAGTAAACAAAGTTGTACGCGTGTCATAAGCTAGGGTCTCTGAGGAGCTGAATGCAAAGAACATTTCATAATGAAAACCTAGGACTAGTCCTGATTGTTGGGAGAGGGAGTCAGAATTTCTTTGTTACCTAAAAGTTGAAATGTTAAGAAGTTCAATTTGGCAAGACATCAGTCTTTAATATTAGAAAAACTGTATTATCACTGACGTAATAATGACTTATAAAGTAGCCATAATAAGGTTTCCAGATTATAAGCTTTGTTAAAATTGACCATAAGAAAGCCTCTTAACCTCTGTTGATGTGTTTCCTGCTCTGGAAGAGGGGATGAAGGAACAGAAGACTCTGAGCTTCTATTTAGCTCTGACACTCTTATTCATTTCTATTTCAACCTCTATTTCTACTCTGCCTGTGTCGTGCACACAGGAAGTACTTAGTATATGCTGTGTTTAGTTTTGGTTTTTAACGCATTAAAAACCTTCAAATCTTGTTCTTTTAACTTTCCAATCATTAATCATTATATCAGGTACTTATTTTTGTTTTCCCTAAGTAACTATTACTAGAAACTATAAAAGACGTATGGTAAATAAATCAAACATTCTTTTTACAAGCTAAGCTGGAAAGCTGAGACCTGGTTTTTTTCCTGCTGAGTTCTGAAAAATTACACTGTCTAAAAATAATAATTTTTCAAGTGCTCTTTCTTAGTGAACACAGACGTGATTCAGAGTAGATGCTTTAAGTCAAACAATTATAACTCAAGTCCTTACTAGTGTTAGTTTGCAAAAAGCAATCATTACAAAGGTGCCACGATAAAATTTATTTTAATGAAGTCCATCACTGCTTTTCTTCAAACTCCATTGCTAAGCTACTTTTTAACCTCTAACAACAAATATTTTATTATGATAGAACCTGAACACATGTAAATATATTCTGCACAGGGATTCAAAACAACAGGCAACATAAATTAGACTCTTAAATGTAGGGACACAAATACTACTGAGTCTGTTTAGTCGAGCCCAAACTGTAGCTAGAGACTAGATTTTAAACTTCAAAGAGCCCATTACTTCTCAGGGAATGCCAGCCACATGTGTGAGGCAATTCAGATGTTTTAGAAAGCTAAGTGAACAATATTACTGAAAATCCCCAAACTATCCCATTACTGAGTTAAGGAAAGGATTGAATTGCCTAATGTCACCAGAGTTCTATGCAAACAGTGCTCCAAATAAACAGCAAATGGGACAGAGTTTATAAATATTTTCATTAAATGTGATTTTTAAAATGTCAGTTGCTATTTGCAAATTTACTTGAATTGAAAAGGAATCAGCTATCAAAATCCTTCCTAAAAAGTTACAATAAATCCATGACACAGATCTACTCATGAATGTATTCTTAGCTTGTCTTTCAAATTCAGTAGTTTGATATCTTTACTTGCTTGAGATAATGTTATTGATATAGAAGTATGCTTTTGAGATACAGACTTTATGCCTGCTTATATGGGGTCAAACTATGTTCTCCCAAGATATATGTGCAAGTCCTAACACCCAGTACCCCAGAATCTGACTTTATTTGGAATCATGGTCACTGCAGATGTGAGTAGAGAAGATGAGGTCATACTAGAGTAGGGTGGGTCCTTAATGCAATATGTCTGGTATCCTCTTGAAAGGAGACAGATGCAGAGAGGAGAATGCCAATGTGAAATTATAAAAGCACAAAGGGAGAAGACAACCATGTAAAGACAGGAAGAGACTGGAGTTTACTCCCACAAGCCAAGGAACTCTGGAGGACACCAGAAATCAGGAGGGGCAAAAAAGTCCTTTTCACCTACAGATTTCAGAGGGAACACAACTCTGCTGACACTCTGATTTTGGACTTCTAGCCTCCGCAACTATAAAACAATAAATTTTTGTTCTCTTAAGCCACCCAGTTTGTGGTACTTCGTAATAGCATTCCTAGGAAACTATTATACTCCTCCACATAAACAATGTATAACATTCAAGCTTCATACAAAAAAACAGAAAAAAAGGATTCGACATTTAAGATTTAAGTAAGCCTTTACTATATATTCAGATTTTATACAGCTCACAGAAATTATGGTTTTCAGATCACTAACAATAATGTATAATTAATATACAATTTTAATTAATCAATAGTGTACATGTAGTAAACTGTGATATGGGCACAACCTATGGAAAATTATTATTTCCTCATTACTTAATTGACTGTCCTTGAATTTTTTTTTCCCACTTAGCATCCAAATGTTTAGAAATGGGTTTTACTCTGGGCACTAGTAGTAATAGTGATAGAGGTTCTGCCTTGTGCTTGTCAACCACAGTCTACTGTTGGAAGAGGAATAGGAATATGCAGGGAATCCCTTTGTGGCACATGCATACCACATGTGGTACACACATACCACCTTTAGGTATGCACAGATGAATAAAGGCTGAAGAGAAAGCAAGAACAGTAAGCACCCCTCCTCTAAGCACAAGGTAAGAAGAGCCCACTACTAAGAGAGTTTGAAGACTCCTGCACTGAAGTAAAGTTAGCAACAGTAAAATGTGAACCCAGCCAACTTCTGACTAGATTGGCTGGACCTCCACCCTATACTGACTGCCTGAAATAAAAAAGGAAGTGTGCTTTTTCCAGGGGATTAAATACTGCTCATTTCAGTCTCTGCTGTTTTTCTATACATAATGCCCAGCACTCAATAAAAAATTAAGAGATGTATTAAAAAAGAGAGAAAAGAAATAATCCACTATTAAACGATAAACCAATCATCAGAATGAGACTCATTGTGGGGTGCCTGGGTGGCTCAGTTGGTTAAGCATCCAACTTTGGCTCAAGTCACGATCTCACGGTTTGTGAGTTTGAGCCCCACGTGGGGCTCTGTGCTGACAGCTCGGAGCTCGGAGCCTGGAGCCTGCTTCGGATTCTGTGTCTCCTTCTCTCTCTGTCCCTCCCCAACTTGTGCTCTGTCTCTCTCTGTCTCTCAAAAAATAATTAAATGTAAAAAAAAAAAAATTATATTAAAAAGAATAAGAATGAGACTCATTGTGACCTACATGTTAGAAATACCTGACAGGCTTTAAAATAACTATGATTAACTAGTGGAAAAGGTAAATAATATCCATGAACACATGTGGAATTCTGCATAGAAATGAAAACTATGAACAGTTAAATGGAGATGCTAGAAAAGAAACACACAATATTAAAGATGAAGAATTATTTCAAGAGGCTTAACAGTAGACTCAACAAAACCGAAGAAAGACTCAGTAATTGTAGATCAAGATAAATTATAAAAACTAAAATATAAGGAGACAAAAAGAGTGAGAAAACCCAGAGCACCTAAGAGCTGAAAGAAAATAGCAAGCAGTCTAACACATACTATAATTAGAATCCCAGAAGAAGAGATAAAGAATAGGGTAGAAAAAATATTTAAAGAGTTAATGGCTGAGAATTTTCCAAAAATAATGAAATATACCTTGCCACAAATCTATGAGGCTTAGGGAACCCCAAAAAAGCACACAATAAAAATACATATCAAAGAGCCAAGCTGATAAAAAAAGAGAGAGAGAGAGAGAGACAGAGAGAGAGAATCTTTGAAGGCAGTTGGGTGGGGGGGGGGGGAGGAAAAGAATTAATTTTGGAATAGAAAAAATTAGAAAAACAATAGACTTCTCATCTAAACTATTCAAGTTAGGAGACAAAGGAGTAACATCTATAAAATACTGAAATGGTATTTCAAAATGTTTTTTACAAAACCTGCAACCCAGAATTCCATAGCCATTGAAAATATCTTTCAATAGTTAAGGTGAAGTAACAAACTTTTCAAACAAATAAAAGTGGAGAGAACTCACTGACAGCAAATCTCTTATGCATAAAAATATTCACAAAAGTTTTTTAGGCAAAAGGTGTACAATACTAAACAAAATTTTGGATCTACCCAAGGAAATGAAGAAGACTGAAAATGACAAAAATGAAACTAAATATTAAATTTTCCTATTTTTAAAGACAATTAACTGCCTAGAGTAAAAAGAACAATATATTGTGGGGTTTCTAACCTATGTAAAAACAAAATATATGACAATAATAGCACAAAGAATGGGAAGAATTAGAAGTACACAGATGTAAGGTTATTAAACTATATATGATGTAATATATTTTAAGGTAAACTGTGATAAGTTAAAGATCTATATTGCAAACCAAGGGGAACCACTAAAAAATTTAAAAGGTGTAAGTAATAAGCCAATAATGGGACTACACGGGAAGAATAAGGATTACCCAATTTTTCCAAAAGAAATCAGAAAAAGATAGAAACAGGAATAAAGAAAAGTTCAAAAAACCAGAAAACAACTAGCAAAATGTCAAGTAAAACGAACCACAGAAAGTCACTTTAAATACATATGTTCTAAATCTGCTACTTAAAAAGTAGAGAGAGGCTGGATAAAAAAGCAAGACCAACTGTGTTATCTATAAACAACCCACTTTATAAGGGCATTCAAATTAAAAATGAAGGAATGGTGAAAGATATATTATGCAAACACTAATCAAAGGAAATCTGTGTCGATACGGTCAGAGATAGTAGACACAGAACAAGCAGTATCACCAGGGATAAAGTGGGACATAATACAATGTTAAGAAGACATACAATCCTAAACAGACCTTCAATATTTACAAAATAAAAAACTATTAACTGATTGGCACATTTCATTATAGAATAGGTGCTTATCAAATGTTAACTTAGCCTTTGTGTCAGGCACAAACAGAAATATAAGATGTTGCTTTCATGGAGTTTCTATTCCCATGAGGAAGATAAGAATAGAAAAACAATAAACGCTTCAATAAAGTTTTTTACAGGGTGTTATAGAAGCACAGAGAATATACACATCTTCTGGAGGAACCGATGGAGAAAAAAAGGAGAAAGTTGGTTTATATAAAATTTCACAGAAATTAACTGTCTATATTTATGACAAACATAAGTATATTCACCTAAGATCTATAAATTATGAATTCATAATGAGTAGATTTATACAGTAAAATTAAAGTGTCTTCTCTAGCTCACCTGTAATCTAAGTTAGCCACTATTGAATAGGAGTAACAGTTTCTTAAAATACTGATTAATGACATATATTGCATAATCATTTTGGTCAAGGGATTTCAAAACCTGTGACCAAATTAGCATTCATTTTCCTGCCTTTATTTATCAAACTTTTGGGGGTGGGTACCTATGATTCTTCATAAACTTGAGCTAGGTTTTAGGAATACAAAAATAACTAATTCACAGTTAAGGAGAGAAAAGTATGAAGGAAAATATTTAAGCAGTAAACACAATAAAGTTTTCAGAATATAATGGAAGGACAAATAAGGAAATTAGTTTACATGGAAGGATCAGAGAAAGACCTATGGTCATGTTTTCCAGAATGTCTTTTAAGACCAGTGGCATTTATTATATGTATAAAAAAAAAATGTGGACTTCTTTGTTTAGATTCTGATTCGCTGATTAATTCTATTGAAGGAAACTTATGTAAAATAAACTAAATAGATATAAAACGTATACCTGATAAGTTTTGATGGTTCTGTTTACCCTGGACACCACCAACACAATCAACATAGCAAGTATTTCATCACAACAAAAGATTCCTCATGTCTCTTTGCAAACCATCTCTCCCTCTACCTCTGGCTGCAGACAATGAATGTTTTCTGTCACTATAGATTATTTTGCATTGTGTGTGTATGTATATGTATATGTATATATATATATATGCATTAGATATGAATATATTATATGTATGTTCATACAGTATGTATTCTTTTATGTCTGACACTCTTTTAGCTCAGCTTAATGATTTGGAGGTTCATCCATGGTGTCAGGTATGTATGTGGTTTACTCTTTACTGCTAAAGAATATTCCACCATATGGATACATGACTATTTTTTTAATCCATTTACCTATATTGATAGATATTTGGGTTGTTTCTAGTTTGAGGATATTGTGAATACAACTGCATCGAATGCTGATATACAAATACTTGGGTAAATAATTGGGAATGGAATAGCTGAATCATATGGTGGGTATTTATGAGTGTATCATTATTGAGTGCTATTATATTTAAAAGAAGAATGTGAAACACCACTGAAAAAATTTACTTAAGTATTCAAAATACTGGGGCACATGGGGTGGCTCACTCTTGATTTCAGCTCAGGTCTTATGGTTTATGGGATCGAGCCTCGTGTTGGGCTCTGTGCGACAGTGCAGATCCTGCTTGGGATTCTCTCTCTCTGTCTCTCTCTCTCTCTCTCTCTCTCTCTGCTCCTCCCCCTGCTTGTACGTGTGTGTACTCTCACTCTCTCAAAATAAACAAGAAAAAAAGGTTCAAATACTATAAAAATTGAAAATCTTAAAAAAAAGTAAGTATTCTTGAGCATTTAAGAGGTGCTTTAAATACACATCAAATTGAGGTCAAACTTTAGCTGCTTCATAACTATGTAAGGACAGGGTTTCTCCTCCAAAATCACTTTTGGCCACCACAGAAAAGCATCAGCCCCATTCTACAAGATTGCTTTTAATGTACAACTTTCCTAATTAACTTTATAATATTCATCCAAATCAAAAAATGAGGGAAAAATCAGGGTTAAAAGAAATAAGGGTAGCTAAGAAAAAAATTCTAGAAATGACAGAAATTATGTCATAACAACTCAGAAATGTGAAGAGGAAAAAGGCAACCAGGTCTTTGTGCAAGAATAATAGCATTGATCCTACACTCAGAAATCATTAAATATTTTCACCTGGAGGCTTGGTTCTAAGTCAATCAATTTTAACATTAAATTATTATTTAAAAAACTGCCTATGATTTTCATTCAGTTATGGCTTCCTGAAATATATACCATTCTGTAAAAAATGACTTGGCATTTCTTCATTTCCATCATTTCTTTATCATAAAGCACTATATATACTGACATGATTTAGTAAAGTTTAGGTGATACAAATGACATATATTAAATAGTTATGAACTGGCCTATGTTATGTGGAACAAAGGAAAAAACAACAACAATCACCTGGTATTCACGCTAGTGACAAGCTGTCCAGTTGAAACAACCAGTTTCTGTTCTTTCATCTTCCTATCACTGCTTATTTTAACAAGGTTTTTCAGGTCACTGAAGAACTTTTTTTGCTGTTTATTTGACACATTACTATGTTTTTGCAGCTTAAAACCTCAATTTAGGTTGGAGGAAAAAAGATGGCGGAGCAGCATGGAGACCCTCAGCTGGTCTCATCCCTGAAACGCACCAAGATCATCAGGAAACCATTTTGCACACTTGTGAAAATGATCTCAGGATTAACAAACAATCTGCATAACTTGAGCCACAGAACTCAGCAGCTATGCAGTGAGGAGAGGTAAACTGGGGGACAGAAGAGATTGTTTTTGCAGAGAGAGGACAGAGAAAGGGGGAGAATGCAGAGCATCAGGAGAGCGCAGGAAAAACACTCCCCTGAAAGTAGCTAGAGAGAAAGAGAGAAAGAATAAAAACACTTGCAGGGGAATGAACAAGAAATCTGTTCCCTAAAACCACTGATGGAAAGGAAGGAGAGGGTTTCACTACCAACAGGATTCTATAAACAGTGCAGCACAGAGTCTGAAGTATCAGTGCTCTGTATCTGGTGGTGCTCTGGTAAGGAAGCAGGGCATCGGGTCTCAGGGGTCCTTGTGCAACATGGGGAGAAGTGGTTCTCCTGCTTGGAGAGCATTTGGTAGAGACCATCTGGTCTCCCCACAGGTAAAGGTCCCTTTGGACCCTGGAGAACAGCCACATTTGCTGGTATTGGGACAAAGATGCCAGAGTATGGTGAAACCTGGTGCCAGCTGTGTGTTGTGATTTGCTACAATCTCTGAACCTCTGCACTGCGTGATCACATGAACATTTTCTGGGGCAAGCTGGCACCTGGCCATTGCTCAGTGAGACCAGCTCCCAGAGAGTTGGCGTGGGTCCAAGCCACAGGGGTTTCTGAAGTGTGTGGTTTTGAAACACATTCCTTCTGAGATAAAACTCTGGAGGGAGGTGCTGCCTGGCAGGCAGAAAACTTGGGACATGGACAAGGTACAGGTAGGAGTGGACAGAGGCCTGAGACAAAGGAGGGGTGCTTGATTGCAGGTAGGTGAGAATGCAAAGTTCCTGTATCAGACTAGGGAGCTGGGTGAAGCCACTTCAACCTCTCTCATGCATTGGTGCCCCAATGATCCACGCCAGTAAGCTAAGAAGCACCACCTAGTGGAGAATGGAACCATACACCAAATCCTGCCCTACTGTGCCCTCCAAGCACATCCCCTATAAAACCAGCACAAGTCTCTCCACCTGCTTAGTGAACAGAAAATAGAACCTTCATAGTTTCAGTTCTAGGAGAAACTGGATATAACTACTCAGGTTTCATTGTGTTTGCTGGTTCATTCATTTTTTTTTTTTTTGCTTCTGTTTTTATTTAAATTGTTTTTGTAGTTGTTTTCTTTTTCTTGGATGCGGAAAGAGAAAAATATATTTTTCTTTGAATCTAAAAAATTTTTTAAATTTATTTTTAATTAAAAAATTATTTCATTTTTATTCTTTTTTAGTATATAATTTTTATTCTTATATTTTTTCTTATCTTTTTTTTTTCTTTCTTTTCTTTCCTTTCTCTATTCTATCAAGCTACTTTCAACAAGCAGACCAAAACACACCTAGGATCTAGCTTCCTTTATTTAATTTTTTGTTTTGTTTTTAATTTTAATTGTTATTTTACTAATTCATTTTCTTCCTACAAAATGACAAAATGAAGGAATTCACCCCAAAGAAAGAACAGGAAGAAATGACAGCCAGGGGTTTAACAACACAGAGATAAGCAAGATGTCTGAACTAGAATTTAGAACCACAATAAAAAGAATACTGGCTGGGGTTGAAAAAAGAAGTAAAATCTAGTCAGAATGAAATTGAAAATGCTATAACCACGAGGCAATCTCAAATGAATGATACGATGGCAAGGATGGATGAAGCAGTGAATCAGTGATACAGAAGGTAAGATTAAGGAGAAAAAGGAAGCAGAAAAAAGAGAAACAAAGGCAAAAGAGGATGATACAAGACTTAGAGAACTCAGCAACTTATTAAAAAGGAATAACATCTGAACCATAGGAGTCCCAGAAGATGAAGAAAGAGAAAAAGGGGCAGAAGTTTTTATGTGAGCAAATGAGAGCGGAAAACTTTCCTAATTTGAGGAAGGATGCAGACATCAAAATCCAAGCAAAAACCAACCATCACCAAGGCATATCATAGTCAAATTAACAAAATACATAACAAGGAAAGAATGATGAAAGCAGCAAAGGAAAAAAATACTTAATCTATGTGGGAAGACAAATCAGGTTTGCTGCAGACATATCCACAGAAACTTGGCAGGCCAGAAAGGAGTGGCAGGATATATTCAACAGGCTGAATCAGAAAAATACGCAGACAGAATTCTTTATCCAGCAAGGCTGTCATTCAAAATAGAAGGAGAGAGAGTCTCCCAGACAAATAAAAACTAAAGGAGTTCATGACCACTAAACCAGCCCTGCAAGAAATTTTAAGGGGGACCCTTTGAGTGGAGAAAAGACAAAACAAAAAAGACCAAAAGCAGCAAGACTAGAAAGGACCAGGGAACACCACCAGAAACACCAACTCTAGAGGCAACACAATGAAACTAACTTCATATCTTTCAGTAATTACTCTAAATGTCAAAGGACTAAACACTCCAATCAAAAGACATAGGGCATCAGAATTGATAAGAAACAAGACCTGTCTATATGCTGCTTACAACAGACTCATTTTAAACCTAAAGACATCTGCACCCTGAAAGTAGGGGATGGAAAACCATCTATCATGCTAATGGTCATCAAAAGAAAGATGGAGTAGTCATACTTATATCAGACAAACTAGATTTTAAAATAAAGACTGTAACTAGAGATGAAGTAGGAGATTATATCATAATCAAGGGGTCTATCCACAAAGAAGATCTAACAATTATAAATATTTATGTCCCCAACATGAAAACACCCAAATATATAAATCAATTAATTACAAAGAATCTCACTGATAATAATACTATATAGTAGGGGACTTCAACACCCCACTTACAGCAATGGACAGATCATCTAAGCAGAAAATCAACAAGGAATCAATGGCTTTGAATGACACACTGGACAGGACAGACTTAACATATATTCAGAACATTTCATCCTAAAGCAGCAGAATACACATTCTTCTCAAGTGCACATGGAACATTCTCCACAGTGGATCACATACTGGGACACAAATCAGCCTTCAACAAGTACAAAAAGATCAAGAAGATATACCTTGCATATCTTCAGACCACAGCGCTATGAAACTCAACATCAACCACACACAAAATAATTTGGAAAGTCATGACTAGTTGGGAGATTAAAGAACGTCCTACTACCCTGTGAGACAAAGTACCAGAGACATCACTACAAGCATAAAACATACAGACATCACAATGACTCTAAACCCGTATCTTTCTATAATAACACTGAATGTAAACGGATTAAATGCGCCAACCAAAAGACATAGGGTATCAGAATGGATAAAAAAAACAAGACCCATCTATTTGCTGTCTACAAGAGACTCATTTTAGACCTGAGGACACCTTTAGATTCAGAGTGAGGGGATGGAGAACTATTTATCATGCTACTGGAAGCCAAAAGAAAGCTGGAGTAGCCATACTTATATCAGACAAACTAGACTTTAAATTAAAGGCTGTAACAAGAGATGAAGAAGGACATTATATAATAGTTACAGGGTCTATCCATCAGGAAGAGCTAACAATTATAAATGTCTATGCGCCGAATACCGGAGCCCCCAAGTATATAAAACAATTACTCATAAACAGAAGCAACCTTATTGATAAGAATGTGGTAATTGCAGGGGACTTTAACACCCCACTTACAGAAATGGATAGATCATCTAGACACACAGTCAATAAAGAAACAAGGGCCCTGAATGAGACATTGGATCAGATGGACTTGACAGATATATTTAGAACTCTGCATCCCAAAGCAACAGAATATACTTTCTTCTCGAGTGCACATGGAACATTCTCCAAGATAGATCATATACTGGGTCACAAAACAGCCCTTCATAAGTTTACAAGAATTGAAATTATACCATGCATACTTTCAGACCACAATGCTATGAAGCTTGAAATCAACCACAGGAAAAAGTCTGGAAAACCTCCAAAAGCGTGGAGGTTAAAGAACACCCTACTAACGAATGAGTGGGTCAACCAGGCAATTAGAGAAGAAATCAAAAAATATATGGAAACAAACGAAAATGAAAATACAACAATCCAAACGCTTTGGGACGCAGCGAAGGCAGTCCTGAGAGGAAAATACATTGCAATCCAGGCCTATCTCAAGAAACAAGAAAAATCCCAAATACAAAATCTAACAGCACACCTAAAGGAACTAGAAGCAGAACAGCAAAGGCAGCCTAAACCCAGCAGAAGAAGAGAAATAATAAAGATCAGAGCAGAAATAAACAATATAGAATCTAAAAAAACTGTAGAGCAGATCAACGAAACCAAGAGTTGGTTTTTTGAAAAAATAAACAAAATTGACAAACCTCTAGCCAGGCTTCTCAAAAAGAAAAGGGAGATGACCCAAATAGATAAAATCATGAATGAAAATGGAATTATTACAACCAATCCCTCAGAGATACAAACAATTATCAGGGAATACTATGAAAAATTATATGCCAACAAATTGGACAACCTGGAAGAAATGGACACATTCCTGAACACCCACACTCTTCCAAAACTCAATCAGGAGGAAATAGAAAGCTTGAACAGACCCATAACCAGCGAAGAAATTGAATCGGTTATCAAAAATCTCCCAACAAATAAGAGTCCAGGACCAGATGGCTTCCCAGGGGAGTTCTACCAGACATTTAAAGCAGAGATAATACCTATCCTTCTCAAGCTATTCCAAGAAATAGAAAGGGAAGGAAAACTTCCAGACTCATTCTATGAAGCCAGTATTACTTTGATTCCTAAACCAGACAGAGACCCAGTAAAAAAAGAGAACTACAGGCCAATATCCCTGATGAATATGGATGCAAAAATTCTCAATAAGATACTAGCAAATCGAATTCAACAGCCTATAAAAAGAATTATTCACCATGATCAAATGGGATTCATTCCTGGGATGCAGGGCTGGTTCAACATTCGCAAATCAATCAACGTGATACATCACATTAACAAAAAAAAAGAGAAGAACCATATGATCCTGTCAATCGATGCAGAAAAGGCCTTTGACAAAATCCAGCACCCTTTCTTAATAAAAACCCTTGAGAAAGTCGGCATAGAAGGAACATACTTAAAGATCATAAAAGCCATTTATGAAAAGCCCACAGCTAACATCATCCTCAACGGGGAAAAACTGAGAGCTTTTTCCCTGAGATCAGGAACACGACAGGGATGCCCACTCTCACCGCTGTTGTTTAACATAGTGCTGGAAGTTCTAGCATCAGCAATCAGACAACAAAAGGAAATCAAAGGCATCAAAATTGGCAAAGATGAAGTCAAGCTTTCGCTTTTTGCAGATGACATGATATTATACATGGAAAATCCGATAGACTCCACCAAAAGTCTGCTAGAACTGATACATGAATTCAGCAAAGTTGCAGGATACAAAATCAATGTCCAGAAATCAGTTGCATTCTTATACACTAACAATGAAGCAACAGAAAGACAAATAAAGAAAATGATCCCATTCACAATTGCACCAAGAAGCATAAAATACCTAGGAATAAATCTAACCAAAGATGTAAAGGATCTGTATGCTGAAAACTATAGAAAGCTTATGAAGGTAATTGAAGAAGACTTAAAGAAATGGAAAGACATTCCCTGCTCATGGATTGGAAAAACAAATATTGTCAAAATGTCAATACTACCCAAAGCTATCTACACATTCAATGCAATCCCAATCAAAATTGCACCAGCATTCTTCTCGAAATTAGAACAAGCAATCCTAAAATTCATATGGAACCACAAAAGGCCCCGAATAGCCAAAGGAATTTTGAAGAAGAAGACCAAAGCAGGAGGCATCACAATCCCAGACTTTAGCCTCTACTACAAAGCTGTCATCATCAAGACAGCATGGTATTGGCACAAAAACAGACACACAGACCAATGGAATAGAATAGAAACCCCAGAACTAGACCCACAAACGTATGGCCAACTCATCTTTGACAAAGCAGGAAAGAACATCCAATGGAAAAAAGACAGCCTCTTTAACAAATGGTGCTGGGAGAACTGGACAGCAACATGCAGAAGGTTGAAACTAGACCACTTTCTCACACCATTTACAAAAATAAACTCAAAATGGATAAAGGACCTAAATGTGAGACAGGAAACCATCAAAACCTTAGAGGAGAAAGCAGGAAAAGACCTCTCTGACCTCAGCCGTAGCAATCTCTTACTCGACACATCCCCAAAGGCAAGGGAATTAAAAGCAAAAGTGAATTACTGGGACCTTATGAAGATAAAAAGCTTCTGCACAGCAAAGGAAACAACCAACAAAACTAAAAGGCAACCAACGGAATGGGAAAAGATATTTGCAAATGACATATCGGACAAAGGGCTAGTATCTAAAATCTATAAAGAGCTCACCAAACTCCGCACCCGAAAAACAAATAACCCAGTGAAGAAATGGGCAGAAAACATGAATAGACACTTCTCTAAAGAAGACATCCAGATGGCCAACAGACACATGAAAAGATGTTCAGCGTCGCTCCTTATCAGGGAAATACAAATCAAAACCACACTCAGGTATCACCTCACGCCAGTCAGAGTGGCCAAAATGAACAAATCAGGAGACTATAGATGCTGGAGAGGATGTGGAGAAACGGGAACCCTCTTGCACTGTTGGTGGGAATGCAAATTGGTGCAGCTGCTCTGGAAAGCAGTGTGGAGGTTCCTCAGAAAATTAAAAATAGACCTACCCTATGACCCAGCAATAGCACTGCTAGGAATTTATCCAAGGGATACAGGAGTACTGATGCATAGGGGCACTTGTACCCCAATGTTCATAGCAGCACTCTCAACAATAGCCAAATTATGGAAAGAGCCTAAATGTCCATCAACTGATGAATGGATAAAGAAATTGTGGTTTATATACACAATGGAATACTATGTGGCAATGAGAAAAAATGAAATATGGCCCTTTGTAGCAACGTGGATGGAACTGGAGAGTGTAATGCTAAGTGAAATAAGCCATACAGAGAAAGACAGATACCATATGGTTTCACTCTTATGTGGATCCTGAGAAACTTAACAGGAACCCATGGGGGAGGGGAAGGAAAAAAAAAAAAAAGAGGTTAGAGTGGGAGAGAGCCAAAGCATAAGAGACTGTTAAAAACTGAGAACAAACTGAGGGTTGATGGGGGGTGGGAGGGAGGGGAGGGTGGGTGATGGGTATTGAGGAGGGCACCTTTTGGGATGAGCACTGGGTGTTGTATGGAAACCAATTTGTCAATAAATTTCATAAAAAAAAAAAAAAGAACGTCCTACTAAAGAATGAATGGCTTAACCAATAAATTAAAGAGGAAATTAAAAATTACATAGAAGCCAATGAAAATGAAAATATGACAGCCCAAATCCTCTTGTGTGCAGCAAAGGCAGTTGTAAGAGGGAAGTATATGGCAATCCAGGCCTTCATGAAGGAGGAATAAAGGTCTCAAATATACAATCTAACCTTACACCTAAAAGAGCTGGGAAAAGAACAGCAAATAAAGCCCCAAACCAGAAGAAATGGGAAATAATAAAGATTAGAGTAGAAAACAATGACATCGAAATCAAAACAACAGTAGAGCTTATCAATGACATCAGGAGGTTCTTTGAAAGAATTAACAAAACTGATAAACCCCTAACCAGCTTGATCAAAAAGGAAAAGGAAAGGAGCCAAATACATAAAATCATAAAAAAAAGAGACACAACTAACACTGCAGAAATACAAGCGATAATAACAGAATATTATATGTCAACAAAGTGGGCCACCTGGAAGAAATGGGCAAATTCCTAGAAACATATAAACTACCAAAACTGAAACAGGAAGAAATAGAAAATTTGAACAGACCCATAACCAGTAAAGAAATTGACTCAGTAATCAAACATCTCCCAAACATAAGAGTCTAAGCCAGATGGATTTCCAGGGAAACTCTATCAAACATTTAAAGAAGAGTTAATTTAAGGCCTATTCCTTGGAAGCTATTCCAAAAAATAGAGATGGAAGGAAAACTTCCAAACTCATTTTACGAGGCCTGCATTACCTTGATTCCAAAACCAGACAAAGACCCCACTAAAAAGGAGAACTACAGACCAATTTCCCTGATGAACATGATGCAAAAATTCTCAACAAGAAACCAGCAAACTGGATCCAATAATATAATACTTATCTACCATGATCAACTGGAATTTATTCCTTGGATGCAGGGCTGGTTCAATATCCACAAATCAATCAATGTGATACATCACATTGATAAAAGAAAGAGTAAGAACCACATTATCTTCTCAGCAGATGCAGAGAAAGCATTTGACAAAATGTTTTTTCTTGATAAAAACCCTCAAGAAAGAAAGTAGTGGTAGAAGAATCATATCTCAAGATCATAAAAGCCATATGCGAAAGACCCAAAGCTAAAATCATCCTCAATGGGGAAAAACTGAGAGCTTTCCCCCTAAGATCAGGAACACGACAAATATGTCCACTCTCACCATGAATAAAAGGCATCCTAATTAGCCAGGAGGGAGTCAAACTTTCACTCTTCACGGACTACATGATACTCTATGTGGAAAACCAAAAGATTCCACCAAAAATCTGGTAGAACTGATCCATGAATTCAGCAAAGTCGCAGGATATAACATTGCTGCACAGAAATCGGTTGCATTCCTATACATCAATAATGATGCAGCAGAAAGAGAAACGAAGGAATCGATCCCATTTACAATTACACCAAAACCCATAAAATACCTAGGAATAAACCTAATCAAAGAGGTGAAAAATCTATACACTGAAAACTATAGAAAGCTTATGAAAGAAATGAAGAAGACAGAAAGAAATGAAAAACATTCCATGCTCATGGATTAGAAGAATATTGTTAAAATGTCAATACTACCTAAAGCAATCTACATATTCAATGCAATCCCTATCAAAATAACACCAGCATTCTTCACAGAGCTAGAACAATCTTAAAATTTGTATGGAACCAGAAAAGACCCCGAATAGGAAAAGCAATCCTGAAAAAGAAAACCAAAGCTGGAGGAAACACAATTCTGGAGTTCAAGCTAAATTACAAAGCTGTAATCATCAAGACAATATGGTACTGGCACAAAACCAGACACACAAATTAATGGAAGAGAATAGAGAACCCAAAAATGGATCCACAAATGTATGGCCAACTAATCTTTGACAAAGCAGGAAAGAATATCCAATGGAATAAAGATGGTCTCTACAGCAAGTGGTGCTGGGAAAACTGCACAGCGACATGCAGAAGAATGAACCTGGACCACTTTCTTACACCATACACAAAAATAAATTCAAAATGGATGAGAGACCTAAATGTAAGATAGGAAGTTAACAAGATTCTAGAGGAGGAAATAGGCAACAACATCTTTGACTTCGGCCACAGCAACTTCCTACTTGACATGTCTCCTGAGGCAAGGGAAACTAAAACAAAAATGAACTACTGGGACCCCATCAAGATAAAAAATCTTCTGCACAGTGAAGCAATCAGCTAAACTGAGGCAACCGACGGAATGCAAATGTAAATGATATATCAGATAAAGGGTTAGTATCCAAAATCTATAAAGAACTTATCAAACTCAACACCCAAAAACAAATAATCCAGTGAGGAAATGGGAAAAAACATGAATAGACACCTTTCTAAAGAAGACGTCCAGATAGCCAAAAGACACATGAAAATATGCTCAACATCACTCATCATCAAGGAAATACAAATCAAAACCACAATGAGATACCACCTTACACCTGTCAGAATGGCTAAAATTAACAACTCAGGAAACAACAGAGGTTGGCAAGGATGCAGAGAAAGAGGAACACTTTTGCACTCCTGGTGGTAATGCAAACTAGTGCAGCCACTGTGGAAAGTAGTATAGAGGTTCTTCAAAAAATTAAAAATAGAGGGGCACCTGGGTGGCTCAGTCAGTTGAGCGGCCGACTTCAGCTCAGGTCATGATCTCACGGTTCGTGAGTTCGGGCCCTGCATCGGCTCTGTGCTGACAACTCAGAGCCTGGAGCCTGCTTCAGATTGTGGGTTCCCCTCTCTCTCTGCCCCTTCCCCACTCATGCTCTCTCTCTGCCTCTCAAAACTAAAGAAAACTAATAAAAAAATTTTTTTTAAATTTAAAATAGAACTACCCTATTATCCAGCAATTGCACTGCTAGGTATTTATCCAAAGGATACAGGAGTGCTGTTTTGAAGGGGTACATGCACCCTAATGTTTAGGGCAGCACTATCAACAATAGCCAAAGTGTGGAAAGAGCCCCAAATCCATCGACTGATGAATGGATAAAGAAGATGTGGTGTGTGTGTGTGCGCGCGTGCGTGCATATACAATGGAATATATACAATGGAATATTACTCAGCAATCAAACAGAATGAAATCTTGCCATTTGCAACAACATAGATGGAATCAGACTGTATTTATGCTAAGGGAATTAAGTCAGTCGGAGAAAGACAAATATCATATGACTTCACTCATATGAGGAATTTAAGGTACAAAACAGATGAAGATAAGGGAAGGGAAGCAAAAATCATATAAAAACAGAAAGGGAGACAAACCACAAGAGACTTAAATACAGAGAACAAACTGAGGGTTGCTGGTGGGGGTGCTGGGTGGGGGACTGGGCTATATGGATGACACTTGTTGGGATGAACGCTGGGTGTTATACGTAAGTGATGAATCACTAAATTCTATTGCTGAAATCATTATCACACTATATGTTAACTTAGACTTACATTAAAAATAAATAAATCCTCAATTTATTTCATCAAAGCACAGTATCCAAAAAAAATTTTTCTGTTAGTGAGCTACTAAAAAGAAAAGATCACTTTACAATGCCAATAAATTAGACAAATTTAAAAGCGTATCAATCAGTAAAAGTTGATCAAAACTTAATTTTAAAATATTTGTTGGGGCGCCTGGGTGGCTCGGTTGGTTAAGGCTCCGACTTCAGCTCAGGTCATGATCTCACAGCCTGTGAGTTCGAGCTCCGTGTCAGGCTCTAGGCTGACAGCTCAGAGCCTGGAGCCTCCTTCCAGTTGTGTCTCCCTCTCTCTCTGCCCCCCGCCCTGCTCATACTCTGTCTCTGTCTCCCACAAATAAATAAACATTAGAAAAAATATTTGTTAAAAATATGTAAGATGTGTATAAATTCCTATCATTCTTCATGCCAGGAATGGAAGAATTTTTTCAGACAATTATTAAAGACAGTATAATTTTAATTTTTATCATCTATCACTTTGTATACAGAAGAAATAAGACAAAGCAACAGATATTTGTCTGAAAACCTATGTTTGTCTAACTGGTTTGAGAACAATAAAACTCTCAGATTGTTATATGGCTTTCCTTAGTTTTACTAAGAATCCTAATGAAATCACAGTGTCTTTTATTTCCCAGTGAATAAACGGGGAAGTATTTCATAGACTCCTCTACATTTATAGAAAATGACAAAAGTAAAGGATCAAATATGATAATAAAGCATATTTATGCACATATATATGTTTTACATAACATTTTCAAATTTGGAAAAATGTAAGGAGCTTTTCCCTCCTCACTTGGTTCTGCTCCATCTCTTTCAATTAGGTAAAGTTTATTTTTGTGATTTTTTAACAGATTAAACAAAATGTTGGTTTAGGATTAGCTTTTAGCAAAATTCTTATAGCATATTCCTATAGCTGCAATTTTCCCCCTATATCTGCAATTCTAAGAGCTGAACCATTAATGTTGAAGCATAAATTGGGGCGCCTGGATGGCTCAGTCGGTTGAGCGTCTGACTTCAGCTCAGGTCATGATCTCACGGTCCATGGGTTCAAGCCCCGCATCAGGCTCTGTGTTGACAGCTCAGAGACTGGAGCCTGCTTCAGATTCTGTGTCTCCCTCTCTCTCTGCCCCTCCCCCATTCATGCTCTGTCTCTGTCTCAAAAATAAATAAACATTTAAAAAAATTAAAAAAAATTGAAGCATAAATGTACTTAATGAAGTATGTATTTATGAAAGTGATAACTTCTTCAAATATAGTACTTACAGAGACAATGAACCAGAGAAATGGATTTTAGTTTAACACTAACCTGAAAAATCACTTGAACTCTCAGGACTCAGTTTCCTTTGCTGTAAAATTTGGAAGGGGTGGAATAGATGACTTATTCTAGAAGTTTCTTGTACTTAAAAAAATCATTATTTTAAAAATGATGAATTCTAGCTTTACTCCCTTAAGCTTTCTATTTTTTTTTCCGAATCTACACCACCTATCCAAGTATAATCTGAATATTATGCTAAATGCAAAAAATTACCTCAACTTTTTGGGTGTTTATCCCCAAAATGTACATGAATATAAAGATATAGAAATTGCCCACCTATCATTTCCTCTTGCGTATCTCTATAAAAAACTCAGACTTATTACTGCCCCCAGAAAAACAAGCAGCAGTAAGAGCAAAAGTCAGAAAAATATAAGAAAACAATCTTTGTTCTCTCCTGTATCAGTAAACTACCCTAACCTCTGACTAGCTGCTGAAGCTCCAAATCTAGACATTACTCTTGATTTCTCTTATTCTCACATTCCTGATCCAACCACCACTGCAAATACTTCTCAAATTCTTCTGATGCCTTCCATCATCCTCACTACCATAATCCTAAACCAGGTCACCCTTCCCTCTTGCCTGAACAACGACAACAACAATGACAACTACAAGTCTCACAATTGGGTCTCCATGCTTCCATCTTACTACTCAACTTCCATTCTTTTCAACCCACTTTCCATGCAGCTCCAAGAGTGAGGTTTTTAAAACCCGAATCAGATCCCCTTTGATAAATTCTTATTACTCTAGAATAATCCACAAGGTTCTCTATGATCTAGGTCTTATTTCTTCCATGTTTTTGTACAATACTCTTCCTGTACACCGCAGCTCCTTTATCTTGATCTCTTTTCTGTTCTTTAAACACAGCAAGTTCTTTCCTCACTCAGGGCTTTGCAGTTGCTATACTTCTAAAGAAATATTCTTCCCCTTCTCTTTAAATAGTTTATTCTCATTTCTCAGACCTCAGCTCAAATAACATCCTCAGAGACAACTTTCTTCACCTTCAGATTCTCTCCGTTACATCATCTTGCTTATTCCTTTGATATCAATGACCACAGTCTGTAAATATTTTCTTCTTGTACTATTTACTTCTTTATTGCCTCCTGTGTAAGCCCCACAAGGATGTGAATTTCTTGCTCTTATTTTCTCCTATGATGCCCATCACTGGCATAGTGCCCTGAACACAGTGGGCTCAATCAATATTTGTTGATTAAAGTACTTGGTGCATCCATATACACAAAAGAATACAAAGACACAAAGTGAGAATTTCCAGGGATTTACTCATCATCACTACTGGAATACAAACACTCAAACCATATGACCCATGGTGTAGATGCTGAGACTTTCTAGAGGCAGGAACATAAATACATGTCTTCAATGACATAAAGGCATGTTTCTAAATCTAATCTTCCTAGTAGTGATAAATTTTTTCCTATGTCATATAAAAGACTGACTGAAAGGATGATTCAACAGGTTAAATCTTTGTTAGTTTATTCAAATATGTCTTAAGCATTTAAACGAAAAATGTGAATCCATCAGTATCTTTTCTGGAACTCAAAAAGCAACTTATTCATGAACCAGGTGCAGGTAAAATGTATGAAAGACTAGATATGAAAGTAAAAGCTATAAATATTACATCAGTGAAATTACAAAAAGGAGTCATGAAGAAAAAACCATGATCATTAAATAAATACTCACATATCAAAAAAGCATCAAACTTGCAATTTTGTGGCACAGTATAATATTCAGGTTTAAATTTTGTCTTTATGCAGGAAAATTTCAAATACATTTACATATTTACATTTATAATGCAGGATCAGGAAGAAAGTACTAGTTCCACAGATGCAGTTTAAAATTAGGTCACAACATGGCATCTGATAGACATAGCTTTGGGGCGCCTGATGATACTTGTGCTAATTTCTGCAGTCAATAGATTTCTTACATTAGCCAAAACTGTTTGATAATCCTTTTTTTCAAAAAGCCTTTAAATAATAGAGCATCCACGAATCACCAAGAAATCACTGAAATTACTCCGTTTATTTTTATATTTCTATACTATCATTTTATTAGCAAAAGACTGAGTAACTGCAGATTATAAGAAAATTATACAATAATTAAACTCAATTATTTCCATAAAATTACCTTAAGTGATTTCTGAATAGCTTTTGGGTTACAATGTAAATAATTTATTATTCTACTTTATAAGTCTAAACTGCTCAAGATCAAAACTAAATTTTATTCCAATTATTTTACATATGAGAGAGGCTTTTGTATGAAACCATTTCATACTTAAAAGAAATGCTAGGTTATGTATATGTATGTGTGTATGTGTGCCCACATGTATATACAGTTACGACTTAAAATTTAACTTGAACCGACAACAGCACGGTTTTGGGAAAGATACAAACATTTATTCCAGCCAGCAAGAAGAATGTGAATTATTCACTTTCAAATAGCATTTATCTTTTATATTCCCTCCCAGCCAAGGGAAATATCTGCAACATGCAGCAGAGACTACTGATTAAGAACACAGAGAGTTCTCAGTACTTCAGCTTGGTTACAAAGAACAAAAATTGAAAAATTAAAACAGAACACAATTAAGAGCAGAGGATAACATGTATTAACAAGGTTCTCATAAGCAGACTGAAAATTTTATGTTTACTATATCTAAACGTTGACTTCATCTTTAACGGTGAAATTAAGGTAATAAAGGGGGGAAAGTTTTTTTTTTTTAATTTTTTTTTTTAACGTTTTATTTATTTTTGAGACAGAGAGAGACAGAGCATGAACGGGGAAGGGGCAGAGAGAGAGGGAGACACAGAATCAGAAGCAGGCTCCAGGCTCTGAGCCATCAGCCCAGAGCCTGACGCGGGGCTCGAACTCACAGACCGCGAGATCGTGACCTGAGCCAAAGTCGGACGCTTAACCGACTGAGCCACCCAGGCGCCCATGGGGAGAAAGTTTTAAGCAAAAACAAATCTTATTTTTGAAGAACTTTATAAATTAGACTTTCCCCCCCCTAAGACTTGTTATTCAGGAAAGAAAAATTCCAAAGGCCATTCAGGCTTTGACTCAGAGACTAGAAAGGAGCCTGGTATCCAGGGGACCAAAAAAAAAAAAAAAAAAAAAAAAAAAAAAAAAAAAATTAATTTGGCAACTATGTATGACTTCTTATTGAACTCAAGAAAAATCATCTAATATTTCTGTCACATGCAACACTTTCTCAAATGCTGTCTCCACCTTCATATCTATAAAATTGGTAACAACTGCTTGAAAATGATTATTCCATCTCTTTTTAACAAGACAGTCACATCTTTATAGTACTTGGAAACTAATGAAGTATTGGAAAAAAGCAGCTCTGCAATGTGTCCTTTGCCCTACAATTATCAAGGTAAAAATTTAAAGAATCTTTGAGTTTTAAATGCCACTTTAATAAACAAGAGGCATCTGAATGTGATAGCAAGTATAAAAACGGAAAAGATCACAATTCCTCAACATGTAAACAAACTATCTGAAGGGTTATTTAAACCCTTCAGGTTTAACCCTTCATGCACTGTTTAAATCCAGTGCATGTTTTACTTTGCAAAAATAAACCACACTGATAATAAACAATCTAATCTCAATTCATATTATAATTTCATTCCTTCTGTTGTAGTCAGTTTTTACCACATCACACCTGGCCTACTGCAATGGCTTCCTCCTCTTTTTGCCTCACTTTTCTTCCCATTCTGATCCAAGTATATGCTTCTATGAAGCTGAAGTATCAATTTCAAGTTATTTTCAGTGTTTTTTTCCTCCTGTCCAGACATCAAAGTACAAAATAACTCCTTATAGTCTACACACATTTTAAGTGCACAACACACATTGACACATGGATGCAAAAATCAAGATGTGTAACCACAGTAAACCTCCACTATTATTTAGTTATTTAAAAAATTCTATCGTCATGACAGTTGATATCATGCCCCACAGCCCCAATTCTGAACTTTCCCCCCACACCACAAGTTTCCTACTATTGCCTTGCTGCTGACTTTTACTGACAGATGGACTTGACTTCTATTTTATTGGGAAGATAGGAGGCCATGCCAGAAACACTATTCTGATTGCCCTCTTTACTGCCTTAACATTTTTTTTTTATACTTTCACCTATCTTCTGACAGTTTTCTATAATACCAGATTTACTTGGGTTCATGATTTCATTTCTCCTCTTTTCATCCATGATCTTTCTCCATCAGTTATTTCCTATAAGAGATTTACTCTGTCCTTGTCCACAGGTTCTAGCCTAACAAATATGTTCCTCTCTCCAGTGCTCTATATCACTCTCACAGTGCGGCCCTTCCCTCAAACTACTCATCTCTTTTTTTCTCATTAAACTTCCAGAAAGTTAATATTCCCCCTTCATTTCCTCATTACCTACCATAGCCCTTGAAATTTGACTTCTCTCTAAACAAGACTCAACTTAAAGATGTCTTTTAAAATATGAATGTCTCTTTCTCCAGTCATCAAACAAAATTCAGTATTTTTTTTCTTGGCAGTACTTGACACTGTTTACCACCAACTCTATGAAATCCATGACAAGAAATAAATTTATTTCCCTTGAATCTTTCAGTGCTTCTTCACAAGCTCCTTCATGTCTTCTACATCCTAAATATGGCTGTTTTCCTTTAAGCGTTTCTTCTATTCTCATGGGTCAACGATCACTCATAAATGCATGAATCCTAAAGCACATTCACCAGAATGTGACAACAGCACTTCAGGTTCAACACACCTCCAAACATATTCACCTAGATGGGATCTCACTATTGATGTCTCTTGTTGGTATTATCTTGATTCAAATTCTGGACCCATGGACTCCTTCCTCTTAAATGATACCTTTTTTGATTCTACACACACACACACACACACACACACACACACACTCTCTCTCTCTCTCTCTCTCTCTCTCTCTCTCTCTCTCTCTTCCTTCCTGTTCTCTCTTTCATTTGTTCCTCAAGTTGAAAAAGGGGGAAAAAAGCTTTTTAAGTGGTTATTCTTCATCTAGTCCACTGCCCAATGATTTTTAAGTAGGAATGTGCATCAGAATCATTTAGGGAGCTTTTGCAGAATATGTATACAATAGGCTGTATTCTAGCCTCAGAGATGCTGATGATTTACTTGTTCTAGCATATGACTACAAAAACGTATTTTGAAAATGTTCCCTAAGTGTTTTCAGATGCACACTTCTTAAGAATGGCTGCCTATCTTATAATGTACATCTCTTTCAAATTAACTTTGTCTATTGTATCAATTTGAACATTTCATTCTTTTGCTGAAATACCTTCAACGGCTCCCCATTACAGAAGCTCTTCCCTAACCTGGGTTCCTGAGACATCACTCCATTATATTATCTATCTTTTAAAAGGCTTTTCTGTGCTCCTGAAAAAATCCTTTAACATTCTCTCCACAGGTTGAAATCCTATGCAGATTAAATGTCTTCTTTTTCATGGATACTATTGAAAGAGCTCAATCACAAATGAGCTCCTTCCTAGACCTATATTATGTAACCTCTTTTAGCATTTGTTACGTAGTACCTTGTTTTTTAACATTGATATACATGCTTCAATACAATGAATACACTACAACTTCCTTAAATATAAGAGACACACTTGGACAGAAACAGAAGTGATTATCAGCAAAATCATTTTCCCCCTCACATTATTTCCATTGGTTTTCTAGAACAAGGGTAAATTATAAACTACTTAAAGGCTGATACTTACCAGAAATCTCACCTGAAGTAGAGGCTTGTGGCCAAACACAGAAATTCTCCTGAGACTAGGAATACTAATGTGTAACCTATCACCATAGGTTGCATAGAAGGCAGAAGCTAGTAAGTTGTAACTTGTTCATTACCTGTTCTAAGACTTGAGAGTATAAATTCCCTCTCCCTAAGAAAGGGGAACCTTCTGGCATTGTTAGTGGGAATGCAAACTGGTGCAGCCACTCTGGAAAAGTGTGGAGGTTCCTCAAAAAATTAAAGATTGAATTACCCTAAGACAGAGCAATAGCACTACTAGGAATTTATCCAAAGGATATAGGAGTGGCTGACACAGAGGCACGTGCACCCCCAATATTTATAGCAGTGCTATCAACAATAGCCAAATTATGGAAAGAGCCCAAAGGTCCATCAACTGATGAATGGATAAAGAAGATGTAGTTTATATATACAATGGAATACTACTCAGCAATGAGAAAGAATGAAATCTTGTCATCTGCAACAACGTGGATGGAACCGGAGCATATTATCCTAAGTGAAATAAGTCAGAGAAAGACAGATACCATTATGTTTTCACTCATATGTGGAAGTTGAGAAACTTCACAGAAGACTACGGGGGAAGGGAAAGATAAAGGGTGGAAGGGAGTGGGGAGGTGTGGGGGGAGAATGGATGACGGGGACTGAGAAGGGCACTTGTTGGGATGTTTTATGTAAGTGATGAATCACCGAAATCTACTCCTGAAGCCAAGAGCACACCGTATACACTGTATGCTAGCTAACTTGACAAAAAATAGAGTAAAATAATAAATAAAATAAAATAAAATAAAATAAAATAAAATAAAATAAAATAAATTCCCTAAATCTTATTTTGGGACTAGCAATTTTTTGTTGATTTTTTCCTGAAAGTCAAATTTGAAAATTTGAAGGGAGAAAAAAATAGAGGCAACTGTATCCTCCATTTTAATTGTGCAAACCCAGTAAACCAAAACAAACAAAACCTTAAAAACCCCAACAGTTATTGCTGTAGATCATACTTTAAAATTTTATATGCATGTGTATACATGCATAAGTGTGTATATATATATTTATAATTTCCTCCACACTACAAGTAGAGTTGAAAGAAACAAGGTCATTTCACATACAAGAGAGAACATGTATGCCTCTCAGATATAAGGAGCTTTTTAAACTTTTAATTTCGAAATAATTAGATGCTCAAGGAAACTGAAAAAAAAAAAAAAAAAAAAGCAGTACAGAAAGGTCCCATGTACCCTCCATCCAGCTCACTCGAAGGGTCACATTTACACAACTTTAATACAATATACCCCAACCAGGAAACTGCCGCTGGTAAAACCCACAGACCTTGTTCAGATTTCATCAGGTTTCATAGGCACTTGTGTATGTGTATGGACATGTATAGTTCCAAGCAATTTTATCACATATATAGATTCATACAGCCACCCTCAATATGTGGTATTTTTAAATATTCACTTGCATGCAAATCAGATTTTTATCAAATTGATAACAGGCTTAAAAATAAAAGATAAACTTTTTTTTTTGGTCTCAGAAAACAGAAATGTGGATACATTATACAACATAGAAATTGAGCATGTACAATGAGTACAAACAAAGTAGAACTGTATTTTGGCTGAAAATAAACTAGAAAATACATTCAAGTCAAAATGTCAAATTTTTAAGTTGTATGCTTTCAGTTCACTAAAAAACAATATATCTGGGCTATGATGTCCAAGTAAAACAAAGTATTCAGTATTATTTCTTGGATTCTGTTGAAGATTTGGTATAAGAAACAATCATATGGAGACTATCTGGGCAATTTTTATACAGCCATTATTGAAGATGCTGTCTCCAATGACAGCCAATATCCTCTGCATATTTAAGAGGGATGTGTACAGATTCATCTAGGGAGCTGATATCCCAGTGATAAATCTCTTCTAGCATTTGTCTCAACAGTTTTTTTTTTTTTTTTTTGACCAAAGAACTAGACTATTTCTCCTTAGCATAAAATAAAAATTACTTAGCATAACAACTTTTTTTTTCACCCTGGCTGCCAAGCTCAAATTAAATTAGTGCTTATTATGGTAAGTATATTATCCCTGATTCTTAAATGATTTATCTTTGCCTCTCTTTAAATGGCTTCTGGTCCTTGTATCTTTATTTTAGATATCTTATGTATATTAGTATATGTATTACATTATGTCACAGCACACTTTTAGAAATAATAATGTATGGACTGAATGTTTGTGTCCCTCCAAAATTCACATCCCTGATGTGATGGTAGTAGGAAATAATTAGGTTATAGAGGTAGAACTCTCATAATGGGATTTGTGCCTTTATAACAGACAGGAGAGCTTGCTTACTCTCTTGCTTCTCTCTCTGCCATGTACGCATACAGTTTGCTATGGGCAAAAACTACTGGCTTCTTGATCTTGGATTCCTCAGCTTCCAGAACTGTGAGAAACAAATGTTTGTTGGTTAAGCCACCCAGTCTATGATATTTTGTTATAGTGGCCCAAACTAAGACAAAGGATCATGCATATATGCTACATATTTCCTTTGCACAGCAGCTCAAAATTTATATTATACATCTAAATATAAACCTAACTTAATTCACACAAGTCCACTTTACCAATGAGGATATTAAAATTCAGGAAGATTAAATGACAACTTAGTAAATGGCAGAATTGGAAATCTTAACATCTGCAATATTTGCCTTCCAGGGGCATAGTAAAATCTCACTTATTTATAATTACTTTTATTTTAAAATGAACTATATTTTATATAAGCAATGCACTATTTGCTTAATTTCTAAAAATGGCTCCAATTACAACTCCTATCATATATTTCTTTTTATTCTGACCAAAACCCACATAAATTTAGTGTGTACTTTTAACTGTCAACAAGTTGTGTTCCTTTGTGCATTTTATTTTCTCTATCATATTAGAGACAGACATCTTTAATGGCGTGAAAATTTTCAGTTTATAATCGTGTTACAAAACAACATTTTTTTCCAATATATTCAGCATATCTGTGTAATAAAGTATTTTCATGTGATAATAGCCATAATTACTATCTCTAAAAATTGCAGTTGCATGTAGTTTTTTATTCTCCTATACATAATACACTTTGGTGATAAACCCATTCTTATACAACAGATTAACTGATAAAAGAATCTGGTTTTTACTTATTGGATAATAATTCTATTTTATTCTAAAACTGACTACTGACACAAAGCAGGGTAAATATATGAACCTGCAAAACTCTCTAATACATGATTAAATACTTAACCTAATTTATACCACTGAAATAAGCATTTATTTTAAATGCCAGACATAAATTTGCAAATACACTTTGCTTACTTAGGCAATTTCAAAGCGTGTCTGTACTATAACACATACTTATCTAACCAACTTACATTACAAAATACTATAGAATTAATGCAAATTATATTTTAGCATTTGCAATCAGAATGATGAATTCTTTTTTTTACATAAAAATAGTGTAGCAAAGTTATAATCATTAATATTATAAATAGGTCCAGGCATATATTTGGTATCCTTTCCATTTATACTTGAAGTCAATGAAATAAACAATATTTATTTCACTTCATAAATACTGGCTATGGCAAGCCTGATCATCATCTCATTTTGAATATTTATTTATTCTTCAGTGAGCACAAATCCAATTTTCTTCATATCATGTAAGATGGCATATTATATGTTTCTTAAGTGTGTACCTTTCCAATAATAGTATCAATTATATAATAATCATTAATTTTCTATAAAGATGCACATTTAATTTTAATATGTATTAACTTGAATTGTACATTATTCTTTCTCTGGTATATAGAAAGGCACAAATATTTGTCTAATCATTTTCTTCCAGCTTCTACTAAATAACCTTGGACAAATACATCTAATATCAATTATTTCCTGACCTCAAGCAGTAACATCTTCAAACAGAGAAAACTCAGTCTCCAATCACCAATTTATCCTTACAAATTATAAATACAGTGTGGAAATTTAAAAAGCAGCTCTTCACTACCATAAGGCTATTTAACTATATCAACAATTTAAAATGTGTACAGCTATATAAACAAAACTAGTCATTGAAAGAAGGGAATACTACAGAGATAGACAAATGAGAAAAAAAAGAACTCATTCTTTTTAATATCTCCTTTGAGAGAAATGTAAATGAAATAGGCTGAAGGCATGCAATTCTGAAATGTAATGCTACTTCTCTTTATTTAAAATCACATTACCCAACATATCCCATCACAATTTTGCTAATTCCTTTCTAAATTGAAATACAAATTTTCCCTAATCTTTTTTTTTATTTTTTTTAATGTTTATTTATTTTTGAGACAGAGAGAGACAGAGCATGAACGGGGGAGGGTCAGAGAGAGGGAGACACAGAATCTGAAACAGGCTCCAGGCTCTGAGCTGTCAGCACAGAGCCCGACGTGGGGCTTGGACTCATGGACTGCGAGATCATGACCCGAGCCGAAGTCGGCCGCTTAACCGACTGAGCCACCCAGGCGCCCCCCTAATCTTTGATTTAAAGCATCTCAAATGTCTCATAAAAAGGGTTTTTTGGCAAAGTTCAAGGCAAGACAGCTTTAAAATGTTGCTTATATCAGAAGTCTGTTTGGATACTTGGAAAGAAAAATCCATAACTGAAGTATCTTTGGAGGCTCTTTGGAAGATCAGAAAAAAGACCAGGCATCTTAAATGAAAAATGTTCTTATCCAGTGATTCTTTCATCTCTATATGCAAGAGAAAGACTGGTATTCAAAAAGTTGATCAGCAAGAAAGCCTCACTCCGTCCTATTTAGCAGTTCTGTCAGCCTGCTACCTATGTTATGTAAGAGTTTCCTTCCATTCGGAAGAGTTCCTAAAATGTCAAAGCCAGTAAAACTGAAATCTGACCTACTTTTTTCAAAAGATTTCCATGGATTTTATGGCAAGTGTAATTCCTTTTACAGTTGGAGTTCTCCTCCTTTCAAATAAACTATGTTAACTGAAATATCCTAGCAACTGCATTACCTTTTAAGGGTTAAAATAAAAATCCATAAAATATACACAAATTTTCTCAAATTTTTATCTCTTATAGTGAATTCCTTCTGGTGCTTTTTGCATATATTGGCTTTATTATCTGTTGTAAGCCTAGTAACATTCTGAATGAACCTGCATTAAAATATTATCCACTTAGGAGTGCCTGGGTGGCTCAGTCATCTCATGTTTTGTGGGTTTGAGCCCCATGTCAGGCTCTGTGCTGACAGCTCACAGCCTGAATCAGAGCCTGGAACCTGCTTCAGATTCTGTGTCTCCCTCTCTCTCTCTGCCCCTCTCCCACTTGAGCTCCCACTCTGTCTCTCTCAAAAATAAACATTAAAAAATTTTTTTAATAAAAAAATTAGCCACTTGGAGTGCATTTATAAAATGTAAGTAAACTGCTTAGTCTGACAGGTAAGTTTGATAAAACACCAATGTGAATTTTAAAACATGTATTGATTTATAAGAAAAAGATTCCCTGTATTTATAAAGCTGTCATGTGTAGTTTTCTATTTTCTTTTTAAGAATGAAGCATTATATTCTTTTTTTTTTTTTTTAATTTATTTTTGAGAAAGACAGTGTGAGCAGGGGAGGGGCAAAGAGAAAGGGAGACACAAAATCCAAAGCAGGCTCCAGGCTCTGAGTGGTCAGCACAGAGCCTGACGTGGGGATCAAACCCATGAGCCATGAGATCGTGACCTGAGCTGAGGACAGATGCTTAGACGACTGAGCCACCCAGGTACCTCAATAATGAAGCATTACATTCTTGAGAGGGAAGAAGGTTAATTAATTAAAAGAGAAGTTACTACTTTTTAAAAAAGAAATCTAATTCCTGGGTTCTTTCAAACTCCTAATTGTCAAAATATATAATGAGAAATGCATTTCAAATAAATTCACAAATCAAGCACACAGCATCATATTTACAGACTAAAATATCATTTTCGTAATTCAAATAAAAGTGCTGTACTTTTCTTACAATTATTCTGACAAAATCACTGAGATGTTCACAGAGATTTAATTTCAAATAAAAGGATAAGAAAGCATACAGGCTTATAGAAATTATATGCATAAAATAGCATGGCACAATGAATACATTTTATCAGACAATTTACAGTAATAAATCACTCTTTATATTTATACATTTTTAAGACTATTAACTTCACTTTCCTTAAACAAGGTTTACAAGTATAAAAAACAGCCTATATTTGCTATGCTTAATTTTCCATTTAACTATAATTTACATTGAATTAAATGAAAATGAAGTGGTTATAAATATTTATAAGTAAATGAAACAAAAAAAATTAACTTCATAGCCTAAAGCACACCCACAGACTTTATACCTCATAAGAACAGAGCAAATGGACTTTACTTTCATCAGAATGATAATCTTATTAACTACACATTTACTACCCTAACTTCATGGTTCTTTAGAGTACACAGGAAATAAAATTACTGTGTGCCCATAAAAATAATAGCAGTATGAGATAAGAGATCACTATGAGTGTTTCTTCTATTGTGCCAAAACTAAGGGAAACTCCAGGACAAAAGTACTTAAAATAGAGAATTCCTATATTTAAATAATGCATAATTTAAGAATAACTAAACAGAGCAAGGGTTAAAGAATACTTGTGGCAGCCCTAAATTCTAGTAATATAACACAGAAGGATAAGAATAAACATAGTAATGATCAATGGTCACCAAATACATGCCATCAATCTTTGACTATTACTCTGTAGAGATCTTTTTAACTTTTATTCTTAACATTAATGATATAAAATATATCTAAATGGTTCTCTCAATACTCAAAGCTAATACTGTAAACTATGATGTTTAATAAAAATCCTAAATATAAAAAGGCAAAGTTACAAACATAAAGCACTAGAATTTTATAAATAAAGCTAATACCCTAGGATAAAAGACACTGGAAGGAAGGAACAGATAGATAAATTTATAATCAGTATTGGGGACTGGAAATTGTAAGTTAAAATTCATATTAAGACATCCACATCCTCACACATAATATATTATGTTCCAGAAAAAGTAAGGAAAGGAGAATAAGTTAGGCTAGCCTTACCACCAATGCTACAAAGAAATTAAAACTGAAAGTTACAGTTTCAGTCTTTTTTCTACTTTCTTTTATCATAAATAAATGTTTATGACCTTATTTTCTATCTGGCTTACATGTCCAAGTCACTTTGTGAGGCATCGCCTATGATGAAAGGGTTATGTCTTTTGTGCATGAAATCACTGGGGAAAATAAACAGTAAAAGTTATCTTAGTTATATAAATAGAACTAAATTCCTAGGAGACTTTAAAGGTAAATGTTAAAATATGTGTTTCTGGCTCAGAAAATATAAATCTAAGGAAAATCCAGGATAAGGCAAATTTAACTGAATACTCAAGATTTTTCTGTATTCTGTTTACATATTTGTGGAGAGGAGAAGTAGAAAATGTAAAATTTTTGCAATATATCCAAACCCAAGTTCTTGCTTTGTCTTTACCTGGCACAGTAGCGTATTACAGAAAGCGGTGAGGATGATAATGACATTATGACAAATAGGAATGGAGTCAATGCAGATGCAGTAGGCCAGTCTAGCTTTTGAGAAGACAATGGTTTTTATTAATGGTTTTATTGAATTACAAGTAATTAAAAATTTATTTGGACAGACTTAAATACTTTAAAAAACTGTGTTCATAAGCATTCTCATTCAGAGATATAACTGCAATAAAACCTAACTGAAAAGACAATATACATTTGTTCTAAAACGCTTCAAAAACCCCAATTTCTCAGAAATTGACTTACTTTCCTCTGAAAGTATTATTTGTGATAGCAGAGAAAAAGAATTCACTTCCTTAACTTCTTAGTTAAGAATCCTATGGCTCAAATTTCCACTGGTTCTGCTAAGCAAGCAGAGCTAAATCATCTGGCTCATGTTAGTGTCTTAGCCTAGAAAAGACAGTGCTAACACTAAAAGTGGAATCAGTCTGAAAACCATAATTCTTAAACAAAAGTTTTTAAGTGTATCATTGATATTTCAACACTTACGGCTATCGTAACATATGTTTCCTAGAGCCCTGCCCGTTTGAAGTAGCACTTCCTGGTCTTTGCTATTTAGCAGCTGCACCAGTGGTGAAATCAATCCAGCATCCACACATGGAATACGCATAAATTCTGAAAATAAGAGACATATGTAATTAAAAATTTAAAAATTCACAATTTACATAAATCACGTCCCTTAATAAATACCTACGATTAAAATGTTTAAGATGGCTTACCATTTGAAGAGTACATTGTGTTCAAAAGCACCATTATAACCCTACTAAATACTTCATAGAATAAGTACACAAAATGAGTGGGCTCTTATTTTTATTGACAGTCTCTGCCACAACCAAAAAGACTTTTAATTAACTTTCATTATACCTAATTGATCACTATCTTCTTATAATTACAAATGTGCTTGGGAAGCAATGTGTGATGATGGAAACATTGGCAATGCTCCTTCCATGAACCCGATAATTAACGTACTACAGTTATAAACTAAGTTATCAAATTGTGCGAATTTTCACTATATGGTCTCTAAAAAAGACAAAATATGATTTTTTTCAAAGGTTCAAGTGTCTCATTAAAAATAATAGTTCCTTTTCAATTGCTAAGATCTAGTGGAATCATCTATTCCTTATCTTCATTCCTACTCTTTATTTGTATGGATCATTAATATCTGCTGTTATGCACACACATTCATAGGTCTTAAGTACCAAATGCTAAGTTTTCTTATGCTTCCAACTCATTTTTCATTAGCTCTATAGTAAACCATTCTCAAATTTATTGTCTCCCAATAACAGCATCACAGTCATGATGATTAGACATAAGTTTTACGGTGTCTCATGATAGACTACTACATAATTAAAGGATAATAATGACATCTAATTAATAAAAGTTCTCCAAATAGTATTTAGAACCATTATTTTGGACATCATGATTTGCTGTAAGGATGTACTGGTCAATGAAGTTAGTCAACATACATCTAATTCCTCTACCTATAACCCATCCTACTACATAAATAAATCACTATCTTTTCAGTATTACTTTCAAGGGGGCCCACTCCTTAGCTTGCTCCACAAACACCATCATAAGCAACCCTCCTTCTCTTTCTCTTCATTTTCAAATTCCTAGAGCACATCATATAGGGCTGTTATGTGAGCTGTTACCTCTGACACAACTTTTCCTGCTAAGATAGCTATGAGTCACAGAGGTATTCCTCTCTACTTAAACAAAGTATTGCATTTCTATTATATCTCTTACTTACTACTGTATTATTGAAAGCTCTCTGTAATTTAAACTTCCAAGATTAAGAATATTTGTTACTTCTAAAGCTAACTTTTAAGTTTACTGTTAATTTTTTTTTTTTAACTCCCTAACAGGAGTTTTCCCTATTGGGAAAACAAATCATGCTATATGTACTTCCAAGAATTCAATGACCATCTTCTATGGAAGATGACACATCAGTCTACTTGTCTACCTCTTAAGTTAATGGTCACACTTCAGGATCTTTATATATTTCAAATCTTAAAATAGCACGTCACCAACTCAAATTAATCAAATTAAATACACATATTCATTATCTCTTCTACCTTTTCCTATAACTAGTTTCCAACAGTGAGATCATTTTAATAACTACTAAAATAAGAAATTTAGGAACAGTCTGATTTGCACTCATGTCATAAATGGAATCTGTTGTTAGATTGTACTGGTTTGTTTGTTGCTATGCTTCACACAATGGCAACATTTATGAGCTACTATTTTTGCTTTGATACCCTAATTGTCTATATGATACCAACATATCTTTCAAAATTCTGATGGTAGAATCAACAGCTTCAGTTATTCTTGAAATGATAGAGAATAAGTAATTACAGGAAAATTGCAGATTCAAATAAAACTAAAGCTGTTCTGAACATTTTTTTTTTTAAATAGAAAAGCATATAAAGAACACCTTAAACACTCACCATGTTATAGGTCAATTAGGTTTCAATTTTTTTTAAAAGCACATTAAAGGGGCGCCTGGGTGGCTCAGTCGGTTGGGTGTCCGACTTTGGCTCAGGTCACGATCTCACAGTTTGTGAGTTCGAGCCCCGCGTCAGGCTCTGTGCTGACACCTTGGAGCCTGGAGCCTGCTTCAGATTCTGTGTCTCCTTCTCTCTCTGCCCCTCCCCAACTTGTGCTCTGTCTCTCTATGTCTCTCAAAAAATAAATAAATGTAAAAAAAAATTTTTTTAAAGCACATTAAAAATAAAATAAAACTAGTACATTCCTTAGCTTTCAATATAAAGGCAATACTGGGGCGCCTGGGTGGCGCAGTCGGTTAAACGTCCGACTTCAGCCAGGTCGCGATCTCGCAGTCCGGGAGTTCGAGCCCCGCGTCAGGCTCTGGGCTGATGGCTCGGAGCCTGGAGCCTGTTTCCGATTCTGTGTCTCCCTCTCTCTCTGCCCCTCCCCCGTTCATGCTCTGTCTCTCTCTGTCCCAAACATAAATAAACGTTGAAAAAAAAAAAAATTAAAAAAAAAAAAATAAAGGCAATACTGCCAGTCCCTGAAAAGAGTAAATTCCCTTCTAAAACCTGCTTTTCAGCCAATTTGTTTTTTAACTGAGGAGTGCAGCCCTCCTTAGCTAGTTTTAAAGACATGAAGTTACATACTTTAGAAGGATATGTGTAAAAATACCAGGAATCAATAAGGAATATGTTTAAGATCTTATATAATTAATATATATAATTATGTTATATATAATATATAATATAGTAGTATAATACATAATATAGTGTTATATATGAAATATAGTATATAATAGTTATATATAGTTATATATAATATGCATATATATGCACATTATATATATTATATATATAATATTATATATATATATAATGTAGTTGCATACTTTAGATGGATATATGTAAAAATACCAGGAATTAATAAGGAATATGTGTAAGGTATTATATAATTAATATATATGTTATTATATAATATATAATATAGTATTATAATATATAATATAGTGTTATATATGAAATATAGTATATAATAGTTATATATATTGCATTATATAATGTAGTTACATACTTTAGATGGATATATGTAAAAATATACCAGGACTTAATAAGGAATGTGTTTAAAATATTATATATATAACATAATTAAGATATTATATATGTAACATAATTATGTTATGTATAATATTATATATATAATTGAACGAATGGCTGTGACAGTCATCCCTGTTCAAAGGGGTTCCCACTAGACACATCCCTAGTTCACACTGCTTGTGCCTGTTACCTGATCATAGCTGGTTGGACTCTGACTCCAGTCCAGACTATATACAAGCTGGCCTATCAGATATTCTAGTTCAAAAAATCTTCTAAATGGGGCACCTGGGTGGCTCAGGTGGTATAGCACCCGACTCTTAATCTCAGGGTCGTGATTTCAAGTCCCATATTGGACATGGAGCCCACTTAAGAAAAAAACATCTACTAAACAGGATAATAGTGATGAATTAAAAGAAAAAAAAAAAAGAAGAAGAAAAATCAGATCCTCTCTTGACAATTTTTACTCCAGGGGAGTGAGGGAAGGACTATCAGGGGAAAGCTGAAACTAAGATACATTCAGAATGACAGTGAGTGGAAAAACCAAAGTCTGTGGAAGCCATTATGTAATAAAAGGCAGAAACCATTGGGGTGCCTGGGTGGCTCAGTCAGTGAAGTGTCTGACTTCAGCTCAGGTCATGATCTCAGGATCTGTGGGTTCAAGTCCCACATCTGGGTCTTTGCTGACAGCTCAGAGCCTGGAGCCACTTCAGATTCTGCGTCTCCCTCTCTCTCTGCTCCTCCCTTGGTTGCTCGCTCTCTCTCTCTCTCTCTCTCTCTCTCTCTCACTCTCTCTCTCGAAAATTATAAACATTTAAAAAATTTAAAAAAAAAAGAAACCATTAAGTATTTGTACGCATATATGTGTGTCTATGCAAGATAAAATTCATTTTGCTTTTTGCATAATGTGTGGACTTCAATGCAGAAATTCAATATAGAGCTTTAAGGAATAGGCATTGTTCTATCTCAATACCAACCCAAATTTATTAACATAAAGTTGATTTCTTTTTTTTTTATATATATATGAAATTTATTGACAAATTGGTTTCCATACAACACCCAGTGCTCATCCCAAAAGGTGCCCTCCTCAATACCCATCACCCACCCTCCCCTCCCTCCCACCCCCCATCAACCCTCAGTTTGTTTTCAGTTTTTAAGAGTCTCTTATGCTTTGGCTCTCTCCCACTCTAACCTCTTTTTTTTTTTTTTCCTTCCCCTCCCCCATGGGTTCCTGTTAAGTTTCTCAGGATCCACATAAGAGTGAAACCATGTGGTATCTGTCTTTCTCTGTATGGCTTATTTCACTTAGCATTACACTCTCCAGTTCCATCCACGTTGCTACAAAGGGCCATATTTCATTTTTTCTCATTGCCACATAGTACTCCATTGTGTATATATACCACCATTTCTTTATCCATTCATCAGTTGATGGACATTTAGGCTCTTTCCATAATTTGGCTATTGTTGAGAGTGCTGCTATGAACATTGGGGTACAAGTGCCCCTATGCATCAGTACTCCTGTATCCCTTGGATAAATTCCTAGCAGTGCTATTGCTGGGTCATAGGGTAGGTCTATTTTTAATTTTCTGAGGAACCTCCACACTGCTTTCCAGAGCGGCTGCACCAATTTGCATTCCCACCAACAGTGCAAGAGGGTTCCCGTTTCTCCACATCCTCTCCAGCATCTATAGTCTCCTGATGTGTTCATTTTGGCCACTCTGACTGGCGTGAGGTGATACCTGAGTGTGGTTTTGATTTGTATTTCCCTGATAAGGAGCGACGCTGAACATCTTTTCATGTGTCTGTTGGCCATCTGGATGTCTTCTTTAGAGAAGTGTCTATTCATGTTTTCTGCCCATTTCTTCACTGGGTTATTTGTTTTTCGGGTGTGGAGTTTGGTGAGCTCTTTATAGATTTTGGATACTAGCCCTTTGTCCGATATGTCATTTGCAAATATCTTTTCCCATTCCGTTGGTTGCCTTTTAGTTTTGTTGGTTGTTTCCTTTGCTGTGCAGAAGCTTTTTATCTTCATAAGGTCCCAGTAATTCACTTTTGCTTTTAATTCCCTTGCCTTTGGGGATGTGTCGAGTAAGAGATTGCTACGGCTGAGGTCAGAGAGGTCTTTTCCTGCTTTCTCCTCTAAGGTTTTGATGGTTTCCTGTCTCACATTTAGGTCCTTTATCCATTTTGAGTTTATTTTTGTAAATGGTGTGAGAAAGTGTAAAGTTGATTTCTTAAGAGTAGTTTTTTCCTTTGTAGCAAAACACTCAAATGTTTGATAGAATATCTCTATTTCTTTCTAAATCCAGTCTTCCTTTCTTTTTTGCTTTTACTTTCCCAAACCTACTTGAATTACATATCATTTAGCATCATCACAAAGTACAGTACTGTGATAAAACTATAAAATAAAAAATTTCTTTTTATAAAACCTGCTTTTTACATATCTATTTATCAAATATTAAAAGCCACTTTCAGCTGCCAGACAGAACCAAATCTATTTTATTAAAACTAAACTCTTTAAGCCAAATAAAAACAGAGTGCTAGAGTCTGCCTTAATGTTTGTTACACTAAACAATAAGTATATTCAGTTTGAATTTTCTCTAAAAACCTCATAGCAATTATTAACTCTTAGCTTTTTACAGTTTTCTTCAGAAGGACAAGGAAAACTATGAGGAATAAATATATAAAAAGCTGTGACTTTTATATGCAGGTTGTTGTCACATTTTTCATTTATACTTTGTATTGCCTTTTGTTAAAAAATTGCTACTAATTCTTACAAAATGACAGAGGTTAAACTTCCAAAACTACAATATCAAGAATACTTAAAGCTACCTGACAACCTGGTGCGTTATTTTTGGTGGTGGGTATTAATTTTATCCAACAACTTTTCTAGAGCATACATATATTTAATACTAAAATAGACATATACTTGTTATAGAGGGCAAAATTAAAACAAATTTACAAGAGAAAACACGAGACTTCCATGTTTCTGGCAGTGCCCTCTCTAGTCCATCCTAGGCGTACACTTTTATTCTTTTGTGGTTGGGAGCATTCAAGTGGAAAAGTTTGATAATGACTTTTATAATCTGATAAAGTAGAGATGGGGGAAAAAGCATACTGTTGATCCAAACTACTGATTCCTTATTACGTTAGACTGCGATTTAGTTCTCAAGCTATAGAGGTATGAGAATCACTGGGGGACTTGTTAAACCAAATGGCTGGATCCTAGAGTCCCTGTTTCAATAGGTCTGAAGGAGAGGATCAAAGAATCTGCATCCTAATAAGTTCCTGGTGATTCTGATGCTGATGGTCCAAGACAGGGAAGGAGTGTTTTAGAGGACTAAAGGAACAGAAGCCAAGTGGTTGACCTTTTGTCTGTTTTTTTATACCCTTTAACTTCAGTTATCAGCTTAATCTTTCAGGTCTTACACTGCTATCCCTGCATTAAGATCACTAGTACCTCTTCCACTGCTATCATAATATCTCATTTACTGAAGAGAAGTAAAGAAGAATAAAACAAGGTGAAGCATAAATTCCAAAGACTATCACATATATTTTTAAAAATTTTTTATTTCAAAGAGAGAGCACATACATGTGGGGGAGAGGTGCAGAGGGAGAGAGAAAATCCTAAGCAGGCTCCATGGTCAGCACAGAGCCCAATGTGAAGCTTAATCCCATGACCCTGGGATCATAACCTGAGCTGAAATCAAGAGTTGGATGTTTAACCGACCGAGCTACCAAGGTGCCCCACATAAGTGTCTGAATCTCAGCTTTACTACCTACTAGCTGTGTAAAGATAGGCAAGATATTTAGCCCGTTATCTCATGTGCAAAGTCCTATCTCATATGGCGTTGTTATTAGAATTTGAAATAATGTACATAACTCCTGGCACAATGTAGGCATATTAATGGCACCTAGTCTTAGGAAATTATTATTATATCTTGACAATACAATTCTGAAAAGGAGGAAACATTCATAGACACCTCCTATCTTGCTTATTTTTTTTTTTGCCTCAAATCACTCTTAAGTGTATCGCATAGGGGAATATTTTATTTAAAGGTATCAAAATCCTTTACTGTAATTTATGATCATGGCTATGCTCCCACATTAAACTTGCACATGAAACTTCTTGCTAATCCTCTCGAATTTCAACATTAGTATGCTAATTTTTGGGAGATTTTGTATGCACAAATTTAAACATAATTATATTTTAAGGTTAATCTGAATCTATGAAGTATATGCTAATATTTCTCCTCTGTAGTTACATAAAATGCACAGCAGAGTGGAGATGAAAAAATCACCTTCCAATCTCTTTTTAACTCTGGTTCACAAAATCTTGTTTTCACCACCAAGTTTCTAAAAAGAAGAAATATAAGCCCAATTAATGTACTCTGTGGGTCATGTTGCATTTCTGAAGATATTATTTATTTTTAAAAAAGATTCTAATTTACTTTCTCAGCCAGTCACTTACAAAAACAATGTGGTGATTAAGCAAAAAATAACTATTTAAATGTATCCCACTTATTTTAACCAGTAGAGGTAAGTGATATGCCCTTAACAAGCCTCTGATTAAAAGTATAAATGCTACAAATTCTATTATGTCTTTAGAACATAGCTGTCATCTACTAAAGTATTACTAGAAGCAACCTATAGCAGCAGAGTTATCATGAAACTGTGACAAAATATTATAATGACTGATATTAAGTAAGATCACAGAGGAATGGCAATCCACAAAAATTTACTATCCAAAATTTCTGAATCTATGCTAAAATTAGTATGGAAACTCATTCTTAAGAGAAAAGGCTTTTGTGGATGGAGCTGGAGTGTATTATGCTAAGTGAAGTAAGCCAGAAAAAGGTAAGTACCATGTGATTTCACACATAAGTGAAATTTAAGAAACAGAAGAGATGAACACATAAAGGGGCAGGGGGAGGGAACGAGAGCGGGAAACAAACCAAGAGACTCTTAAAGATAGAAAACAAACTGAGGGTTGATGGAGGAAGGTGGGTGTGGGATGGGCTAGATGGGTTATGGGTATTAAGGAGGGGACTTGTTATGATGAGCACTGGATGTTGTAAGTGATGAATCACTGAATTCTACTCTGGAAACCAATATGCACTATACGTCAACTAACTAGAATTTAAATAAAGATTTGAGAAGAAAAAAAGAGAAAAGACTTTGAGAAAATAACTGATTTCTGGAAATCTATACTGTAATTCTCATTAAGTTAAAAAATAAACCATGTGATCTTAAGAATCAAGCTGTACTGGGGTGGCTAGGTGGCTCAGCTGATCAAGCATCTGACTTCAGCTCAGGTCATGATCTCACAGCTCGTGAGTTCGAGCCCCATGTCAGGGTCTGTGCTGAAAGCTCAGACCCTGGAGCCTGCTTCAGATTCTGTGTCTCCATCTCTCTCTGTCCCTCCCCCTCTCACACTGTCTCAAAAATAAACATAAAAAAATTTTTTTTCAGTTAAAAAAGAAATCAAGCTGTATTCCATCTAAGAAGATTCACATAGTGGTTGGTCTAGGTTAACAAACAACATCTGGAAGGGTTCCATTCTCAAACTAGATCTGCTTCTGGAGTTCTTTGATGCCCCAAGGCAATCTATTCAGAGCACTTCAAACCTGTTTGAAGTACACTAAATACTCCCAAACCACTAGGAATCTGAACATTTATGACTAGCTCAACCACAAAGCACAGCATAGTGATTATATATGTACAGTAGCTGAGACATGACATAAAACAATAGGTGGCCAGTTTTCAGCTAACGGCCAAAAAATGATTTACCAATACAGAACCTCATTGGAATTTGAAAGACATTTTGAGAACTCCTAAACAAATGAAAAAATTTCATGGCAATTTTTTTGGTAACACACATGAACAAGTTCACTGGGCCCCAAACAACACATACCAGTACTTTACATGCCACCTGCTCTACTGATTATGTAAATGAAGCCAGAATTTTTAAAACTTCTTAAAAGTATAATATATGCAAATTACTAAAATAAAAGGCCTAAAAATAATATCAAATTTTGAAAATCCAGGCACACTAAAGACATGACATTAACTAAAGCCCTTATACTTAAAAACAGCTTTAAGAAGTCAGTGTTCTGGGGTGTCTGGGTGGCTCAGTCAGTTAAGCGTTTGACTTTGGCTCAGGTCATGATCTCATGGTTCGTGGGTTCAAGCCCTGCGTCAAGCTCTGTGCTGACTTCTAGGAGCCTGGAGCCTGCTTCGGATTCTGTGTCTCCCCCTCTCTCTGCCCCTCCCCTGCTTGCACTCTGTCTCCCTCGTTCTCTCTCAGAAGTAAATAAACATTAAAAAAATACATATTTATTTCTTTATTTATTTTTAATTTTTTTTAATGTTTATTTATTTTTGAGACAGAGAGAGACAGAGCATGAATGGGGGTGGGTCAGAGAGAGGGGGAGACACAGAATCTGAAACAGGCTCCAGGCTCTGAGCTGTCAGCACAGAGCCCGACGCGGGGCTCGAACTGATGGACAGTGAGATCGTGACCTGAGCCGGAGTTGGACGCTTAACTGACTGAGCCTCCCAGGGGCCTCTAAAAAAAAAAAATTTAAAAAGAAGTCATGTTTTTCTCAAACTGAATTAAAATCACGTGCAAATATTTCTGCTAAAATACAATTCTTCCAAAGAATCTCTCACTGGACATAAACCACATCTAATAGGATGGATTAGATATCATATAATCTAAGTCTTGCTGTCATTGTTGTTTTTTCATAGTATTCTTATGTGGAAACTTAAGAAATAGATGTGTCCTGGGGTGCCTGAGTGGCTCAATTGGTTGAGTGACCAGCTTCTGTTCAAGTCATGATCTCATGGTTCATGAGTTCCAGCCCTGCACTGGGCTCCCTGTTGTCAGCACAGAGCCCACTTCAGATCCTCTGTTCCCCTTTCTCTCATCCCCTTCCCTGCCTGCACTATAAAAAATAAACAAATACTAAAAAAGAAAGAAAGAAAGATGTCCTACATAGGTGAGTGCAGAAAACAGAACATACATTCCAACTGCACTGTTGCAGTTAAGAGCCAAGTGCCAATACTGGTAGGATAGGCTTAGACTATTTAATAAAAAAAAAAAAAAAAAGAAGGAAGTTTATCTGGGTATAATACACACTAACATATAATACACTGAAAAAGGTAAGCTCTCCTGTGACAATTAAGATCAATGACTCAGGGGTGCCTGGGTGGCTCAGTCGGTTAAGCATCCGACTTCGGCTCAGGTCATGATCTCACAGTCCATGAGTTCGAGTCCTGCGTCCGGCTCTGTGCTGACAGCTCGGAGCCTAGAGCCTGCTTCAGATTCTGTGTCTCCCTCTCTCTGACCCTCCCCTGTTCATGCTCTGTCTCTGTCTCAAAAATAAATAAACATTAAAAAAAAAAAAAAAAAAAAAAGATGAATGACTCAGTGGCAAGCTCAAGAATCCTATTACCAAAGTAATAAATGATACAGGTACTGCAGGGACTAGCAGTACTTCCCTTTAATTCTACCCTGAAGGAACAGAATAGTAAATGGGAAATGTATGAATAGAATGACTATAACTATAGTCATTTTAAACAATTATATGGGAAAAAAAAGTCAAAGAAAAGAGAAATAGAAAGAAATGGACAATGTCTAATCTACAAAATTAAAACATAAATTAATAAAACATACTGACAAGTGAGGTGTAAAACTGAAGATGTTCCCAGCAGAAAAGTTCTTGAGGAAAACCTCACCATTTTTGGCTACTTCTGCTATGATGTTAGCTACTTTGGCTGTGCAGGAAGACTGTGGAATCAAAAGACTTGCAAACAGCTGAAGTATTCCACTTCCTTGGATTTTTTCACTTGTTTCCATATCTGAAAGAGATACAAAGAGCTTTAAGGAAAATCTTCAACACTAATACTGACATTATCTACAATGAAGTCTTCCAAGAATTTTCACCGTCCATAATAGAAATTATTTCAGTATATGTTCAAGTGTATATATATTTATACAAAAGAAATATACTTATAATTTTCAGTTCAAAAAGCTGCCTTTATTTTAAGTTTTTGTTTGCACAAAATACTTTATAATACAATGTTTTGTCTACCTAAAGTCATATTATAAAGGAATCCTTTCTGAATATACACCACTGGCATACCAAATCTGCTTTTCAATGTTAGCTCCAACCTGGTCTATTTGGACTAGCAAGGCCTTTTTTTCTACTTCCCTTCTGAATTCTTAACAGCATATCTTTATCTATATAATTTCTATGGTTTCCTACAATGCTATAGCAATTTTTTAATAACAATTAAATGAGCTAATCATTCACCTTATGTCATTTTGTATGGAATCCTATAGAGGAGACCATATAGTTCCAATACTATGTTTTTCATATAACTCATTCAAATAACTGCTCATGAAGAAGAGAATGAGCAGCAATAAGGCCATGGTATTCAGAACTCTATTTGTTGATATAGAAATTCAAGAGTTCCCTTTCTCCCTTCTCTTCTTTGTTAAAATACAAATAGCCTTTCTATGAAACCGCGCTACTTCACTTTTTCTTAACATGTCACTGAAAGCATGACCTATTAAAAGACAGTAAGAACCTGGAATGAAGGAACTAAAGAAAAACTCAAGGAAACAAAACTTAAAGTCATTATTTGGTTCTGATCAAGGAAGAGGAATGGCATGTGTTTAAAGACAGAGAATTAAAAAGCTCTTTAAAACATTCAATTTAAATTTAGTCCTCTGTATCCTTTATATCCTTAAAAAAAAAAAGGTAGACTTCTCATTATCTTTAGCCAGACTACTATTGACATTGTAACTACACTCCTTTTAAATGTTTGTACAAATAAGAGAGAACTCTAAAGATTTCTTGTTAAGTAAATGGCAGCTGATATGATCAGTAGGAAATAGGAAAATCATTTCTTCAAGTTTATTTATTTTGAGAGAGTCTGTATGCACATGCTCACAAGTAAGCAAGGGGCAGAGAGGAAGAGAGAGAGAGAGAGAGAGGGAGGGAGGGAGAGGGAAAGAGAATCCCAAGCAGGTTCTGTGCCATCACCACACAGCCCGATGTGGGGCTCAATCTCAAGAACCATAAGATCGTGACCTGAGCCTAAAGCAAGAGCTGGACACTTAACTGAGCCACCCAAACGCCCCAGAAAATCATTTTTAATAGAATAATTTGAGAGTCTACCAAAAAATAATGTATTTCTTTATGGTAAGTGCTGACTGTTTAGTATAGTGTTTTTCAAATTGTGGATCCCAATGCCCATTAGGAACTCTGGCTTGGTGAACAAGAACCAGTATTTTCTTAAAAAGAGAAACAAAAGGGGAGCCTGGTTGGCTCAGTAGGTTAAGCATCCGACCAGCTAAGGTCATTATCTCATGGTTTGTGGGTTTGAGCCCTGCATCAGGTTCTGTGCTGACAGCTTGGAGCCTAAAGCTTGCTTTAGATTCTGTGTCTCCCTCTCTCTCTGCCCTTTCCCAGCTCGTTCTCTCTCTCTCTCTCTCTCTCTCTCTCTCTCTCTCTCTCTCTCAAAGATAAATACTTGGGGCACCTGGGTGGCTCAGTCAGTTGAGCGTCCAACTTTGGCTCAGGTCATGATCTCCCAGTTTGTGGGTTCGAGCCTCACATCAGGCTCTGTGCTGACTGCTTGCTCAGAGCCTGGAGCCTGCCTCAGATTCTGTCTCCTTCTTTCTCTTCCCCTCCCCCACTCACGCTTTGTCTCACTCTGTTTCTCAAAAACAAATGTAAAAAAAAAATTTTTTTAAACCATACTTTAAAAAAAGAAACAAAAATAATATCTGCAACAACAACAAAAGAACAGAAAAAAATTTTGCCCATAGTAAGGTAAAAAAGTGAAACTTTGGTTTGAACCATGCGTATGCAGACACACGTGTAATTGTACGTGTATGCCTGCTCTCTGCAAAATGTATTTCTAATTATAGGTTCTGGTCAAAAAAGTTAAAAACCACTATTCCGTGCACTCTTTGGCTACAGCGGATTCTGAGCTAAAGAACCTTAACATTCTCTTAACATCATCAGGAGAACTGTGAAATGGTTGAAGAAAAGGAGAACTGTATGGAAAATTGTACTTCCACGGATTTATTATCTTAAAAAAAGTTATGCGCAATTGGTTACGTGTGTGTGTATTCACCTATGATATCAGTACTACAGATCAAGTAACCAAGGTTATTCAATGTTGAAACTCCACCCATGCATTTCCTGTTGCTACCATAAACCCAGTACATTTTCACACATCTGATACTATTTTAGCTTCTTATATTTTATATACTACAATAAAAAGGATATTGTGGGGATACCTTAAAACAACCTCAGTTCTTAAGTGAAGAAACAGAGCCCTGAAAGATGAAGTAAAACTTGTCTAAAGCCACTAATCATAAAGCATAAACAGCAACTTCAGATGCTGACACTAACAAATCAACATGTGTCTTATCTGGCATCCACTGGAATGTTTTTCTTAAAGAACACTTACTTGAGCATGAATAGAGGAAACCTGTTCTTTTGTGTGCAGTTTCTTACTAAGTTTCTTATAATTCAGATTATTACAAACATAAACTACCCATGATGGGACTTAAACACAGAAGCTGCCCTTTGAGCAAGAATATTTATAAAATACAATGTGATGTTTTGCTTTTATTTTGTTTCTTGGACTAAAAAATAAGTTTTTAAGGTACTACCTGAAAATTGGACACCAAATTTCCACTAATTGATTTTTTTCCCCAAGAAGCCAAAAAGAACTGAACTCAATTTGCCATATTAAAATCCTCCCTTTTCTGACCATTGTTACCAGAAGATGTACATCCCCAGAATGCTGGGACACGCTGCCCCAGGGGTCTTGTCCCACCATCTGCTGGTGCTGGGATGACAGCAAGAGTCTGGCATAAGGCGTGAATCACAATTAGATGTGACGCTGAGGCATTTGTGTGTGTGGAGGCGAGCAGTTAAGTGCAAATCACTCATACGTGTCTCATTTTAACCTTAACTGAAAGAATGGCTTAACATCAGAGCTGAACTATCAGGGGCAAAAATGAAAACAAAACAATACAAAACTCTTACACTCTGATGAGACTTGCCACAGATTACAATCCAAGGAATTGGGAAAATAGTTTGCACTAAAACGAATGAGGATTTGGGAATAGTATTTTTTTAATGCTATTGTCAGAGAAATAAAAGGGAAAATGTAATCTGGTTTTTTTCACATAAATCTGATTTACAGTTTAGAAAAATCTTACAGGAATTCTATTAACCTGCTAGCATAGGATTTCTATGTAAGTTTCAATTTTAAATTAAACAGCTGGGAATTATCTTCTTTCCTTAGGCATAAAAACATAAAGAACCAAATACTGCTTACCACTAAAATGCCACTGTAGAGTAAATAATTACAAAGCTTGAGCCTCATTTCATATATACTTTCTGCACTGGCCATCTACTGTATCTCAAAATGTATATTTATCTGTGAACGAAAAGATGTTCTCAGATATCTGTGAGTACTCTTGAAATAATTTTAAAAGAACATTAAGAAATAGTCAGCAGTTAGTGTTTGCAATCCAAATGATTGGCTACCTGTAAAGAAATCATGCACTGTGATCGTGAGTCTTAAAAAAAAAAAAAAGAAAGGTAGACTTTTCATTATCTTTAGCCAGACTACTACTGACATTTTAACTACACTCCTGGTAAATGTTTGTGGGAATCAATTCAACATCTTCCCCCCACCTCCCGCCCCCTTCACATTTAGGTGTGGTCATAAAAATGCTTGACTATGCCTACAAATTATGGGCAGCTGGCAGTCCTTGAAGTTTGAAGGACCCATATATGAAGGACAATTGCTACTTTAAGTAATATCTGGGGGGAGCTACTGCAAGAATCACATCCATCACAGTAGCCTTTGCAGTTATGCAAGCACTCATTCTGTTCCTGCAGTCCTATGTCCACACTCCACATGACCTCCTGATGGCAAGGAGGCAACTTAGTTATGAAACTGCCAGTGATAGAAAGAACAAGAAAAGCAAGCAACTGGATTAGAGAAACTTGAAAGAAGAATAAATCAAGGAGCCAGGCTACATTGCCAATAACACACAATGCCTTAGAGGAGAAGTTAAAGAACTACCTGTAGAACTTCTCAAGGCCAATAACCTGGTAGAAGAGTAGGTGGAATGAGAAGGAACTCATAATTCCTTCTACAAAGTCCAAAATTCCCAACAAAGCTACAAAGTAAATATGTTAAAGTAACTGGGTTTGCAGTTAAACACCAAGAGGGGGTGTTCAGGTATGTTACTGAGATAAGCTGAATTTATGGTGTTATGTCAGCAGATAGACTACATGAGAATAAATTAACGGCATGCATCTGATAACCAATTTATAGTAAACTCCAAGTTAGAAAAACAAAAATAATGACTGTTATTAGTATGACTCTATAGGATTAAAAATGTACCTAGATTAGATTAAAAGTATTGATTTAGAGTAATTAAAAAAATGTGTGAAATTTTACTTAGAATTATGGGAAGAATAAAGAACTGGTATCTTTATATTACATGTCCAAGGGACCTTTATGACTATGAAGGAAAGATTCAGATTTGGGATTGACTGCAAGGACCAAGAATAGGACTCATGACCCAAAGGGCCAGGGAACTCAAAGTTCCCTGAGGAACTATGTATTTCTCAAGGGGTAGATTTTTAGAATAAGGTGTAACAAGAGACCTGGCCCTGTGCCTAGGCCATCTGACCCAAATGCAAGGCATCATTGATTATTACCACATAGACAAGTCCCAAATCTTCTCTTCTTTTATCCAACTGAAAACAAAGCATTTGCACTTGGATATGCCATAAATACCTCAAATTTAACATTTCCAAAATTAAATTTACCCTTTTCCCATTAGATTCATACTAGTCTCTATCTCAGTGAATGGCAGGAAACCCATCTAAGCCAGAAGCTCTTGAATGATTATAAATTTGTCTCTTTTACTAAATGCCTTCCTATCACCTACGTTTAATCAAAAACACAGGCTCTACAGATTCCATCTCACCAGCATCTTTTGCATCTATCCTTTGTACATCCATGTTACTTCAGGTTCTCAGTTCTGACCTTTATTAAATCCAACAGCCTCCTCAAGAGTCTCCTTAACTCCAGCTCCCATCCTCCCCCATCTGTCATCTACAATGACACCAAAATAAACTTCAGGAAATGTAAATTTCATGTCACTCCTCTACTGAAATCTTTAAATGATCCAACATAACATTTAATGAGATAGTCAAGCACATCTGTCATATTTCCCAACCGGTCTCCCAACTGTTGCATTGACATCCTACATGCTAGTCACACTAAATTACTTGTAGTAAAACAAATTAACCTTATTTTATACCTCCCTACTGCACACGTTTCCTCTCTGAAATGCCACCCCACCATTTTAGGTTATTCCTACTCAGACTCAGTGTTTTCATTTAAAGATGCCTGACTGAAAGTCCATCAATCTTTCTAATCATATCTGACCAGCGTAACAGCTACTTTAAATTTGTATTGAGAGCTTTTTTTAAATTTCAAAGCAATTTCAAAGATATTCTCTCATCATTTTTAAAACAGTCATGTAGAACTGCATTATAGGTTATGTTTTTCTAATATTACAAGTAAGGCCACATAAGATTATATTGGAAAAGAAAAAAGAAACCAGTTTCTCTGATTCCCAGTCCCCTACTCTTCCTACCACAACTCATTCAGATATGTGGTGATAACAATACTTTGATTAGATTTACCAGTTATTATGTGAGAAATATTTTAAAAATTTTTTAATGTTTGTTTATTTTTGAGAGACAGAGACAGAGTGAGCGGGGGAGGGGCAGAGAGAGAGGGAGAGAGTGAGAGTGAATGAGTACATGAACGGGGAAGGGGCAGAGAGGGAGGCACAGAATCCAAAGCAGGCTCCAGGCTTCACCCTGTCAGCACAGAGCCCGACACGAGGCTCGAACTCATGAACCATGAGATCATGACCTGAGTTGAAGTTGGACGCTTAACTGACTGAGCCACCCGGGCACCCCAAGAAATATTTTTATTTGACATATTTTGCAGTAGTAAGAACTGAAGTAATAAAAGGATATACAATATTTTGAGATAAACTGAGGCAGTAATTGAAGGAAAGAATGGGAACTAAGTATAGAGAAAGCAAAGCAGGTTTAAAACCAATTTAAAACACATAAGAGGAATGTATGCTGGCTTCAGAAGATTAAAGTAAGAGCCTGACAAATAAGAAATTAATGTTCCTGGGGCGCCTGGGTGGCGCAGTCGGTTAAGCGTCCGACTTCAGCCAGGTCACGATCTCGCGGTCCGTGAGTTCGAGCCCCGCATCAGGCTCTGGGCTGATGGCTCGGAGCCTGGAGCCTGTTTCCGATTCTGTGTCTCCCTCTCTCTCTGCCCCTCCCCCGTTCATGCTCTGTCTCTCTCTGTCCCAAAAATAAATAAAAAACGTTGAAAAAAAAAATAAAAAAAAAAAAAAAAAAAAAAGAAATTAATGTTCCTAAAAGAAAATGGAAATATATGAAGTGGGGAGTGGGGAATGAATAAAATAGTTTCTTTCACTGGTGAGAATCTTTTTTCTCCAGTAAGGATTTTAAGCAAATAAAAGGACCATGAGATGCGAGAAAATGTATGCAGTCATGAAAAGAAAGAGGGCAGAACAAAGACCCATTTACACAATGACTCACCATCAGAAACAGGTCTTACTAAAAGAGTAAGTTGTGACAGTCATTTTATAAAATTACAACAAATGATTCCGAAAGTCTTGCAGTCATTTGAACTCCAGGGATAATGTAAGCTGTGGGAGTGGGAGAAGTCATGTGTTTGGAAATCTCTGCAAGAAAAAGCCAGGATATCTACTAGTTTGATTACTTTAACATTACCACTAACTAGGTCATAAAACAGTTGCTAAGAAATTAAGAGTTCTGTGGTTAAAAAATAAAAGAAAGATATTTACTGAGAAGGTAAATACCAGGAGGAAGTGTTTTCATGATTGCAATAAAAGCAGAGTATATAACTAGAATTGTTCACTTAAAAGCTGAAAGTACTGAAAATATGGTTCCTATAGTAAATATGGATTTCTTCATTGCAAATTAAGAGTATGAGGTTATAGTAAAACACAATGCAGCAATATTTTCAGTAAATGACACATCTCCACTCTATGTCAAATACTTTAGGTGAAAACATAAAGAAAGCTAGAGATTTGACATCTGTAGGATTCAGGATTCTTTAAAGTCCTTAATTTGTTAATGTTTACTGTAAGCATATAACAGGAGTATACATTCTTTCTCAAATAAACAAGTCATTTCTTAATGGAACATCATAAAAAAAAAAGTGATCCAAGAAATGCACTTAAGGAAATAATACTTAATGCAAACAAGTCAACTTGAAGCAAACAAGTCAACATGATGTAAAATTTACTCCACTTTTTCAGGAAAACAAACAGCAAAAAAGTATATAGAAAAGGAAAAAAGGAGTCACTTAAAATTGACATTACTGTAACCTTGGACGAAGGAGATAGAGCTGAATGGCTCACTCACATTATCATCTTTAATTAAGATTTAATTAAGAAATATCCAACAATAGATACTACCATTGTGGTCTAGCCATCCAAAAGAACATTATGTAATCATTAAAAACATCATTTAAAAATATCTGATATCATAAGCAGATGCTCAAAAATAAGTTTTTAGGGACGCCTTGGTGGCTCAGTCAGTTAAGCATCCGACTTCAGCTCAGGTCATGATCTCGTGTCTTGTGAGTTTGATTGAGCCCCACGTAAGGCTCTGTGCTGACAGCTCAGAGCCTGGAGCCTGCTTCGGATTCTGTGCCTCCCTCTCTCTCTGCCCCTCCCCTGCTCACACTCTGTCTCCCTCTCTCTCTCAAAAATAAATAACAACAACAAAAAAGCATTTTTTAAAAAGTAAGCTATGTTTACGTGGCATGATTTCAAATTTTATAAAATAAAAAAATTACAATAAAAACATTTTCTGTATTTCAAGTTCTATACCATATGCTGGCATTATTTTATAAACAGAAAATCTATTTTAAATCTGTACATATCAGGACATACTGTAAATAACAGAAACTACTACATACTCCAATTTATGCTCCAACAGAGGAATGTACTACCCTACAATTTGCACCATTGTAAAATGTGAAAGTATACTGAGCTTCATGAATGGTTTCCTGCTCCTGCTGCATTCATTCCTCTGAGCTCTCCTCAACTCTCTTCTTCTGTGTGTTGACATTATCAGACTAGCCCATATCATGGAGGAAAAATGGTTGTACCAGTTTCAGGTCTTATTGAAGAGCAACACAGAAGTCTTCTCTCCCCACACCGCTCCTCCCTGCCTCAAAAAACAAAACAAAACAAACCCCAAAAGTACCATGGTTCACCCAACTGAACTGATCTGAATTAGTTATTTTGGCCAGATCCATGCCATGCCATGCCATGCCATGTATTGATTAGTTTAGGCCTGAACCAATTTCAGCAAATAGCCCCTATAATCTTGGGAGTTAAATTTCATGGCTTCCCCAAAGGAGGAGAGCTGTGTAATGAGAAAAAGAGGGGAAGATGGGGAGAAGAATTTAAGTCACAGTAAAGAAAAAGGGGAAATGAAGAGACACAGGGCATAAATGAAACAAAGAACTGACCAAGATTTGTAGTGATTTACTACTGCTCTATTAGAAAGAAGAAACAAACCCAAATAAAATTATGTTAGCTTAGGTAAAGTTGAAAAGTTTTTAAAGTTTTGTGGGAGGAAATAATAATTTTCTTTCAAGTATAGTCCTAGAGAATAGGAACTAAGTTATCAAGCAAAGCTCAAGATACAGGGTTCCAGTTATGGAATGAGTAAGTCACTGGAATAAGATACAGCATAAGGAATCCAGTCAATGATATTATAATAGCCATGTAACAGGACAGATGGTAGCTACACTTTTGGTGAGCACAACATAATGTATAAACCTGTCAAATCACTAGGCTGTATACCTGAAACTAATGTAACATTGTGTCAGCTATACTCAAAATAAAAGTGAGGGCGCCTGGGTGGCTCAGTCAGTTAAGCATCTGACTTCAGCTCAGGTCAAGATCTCTCGCTTTGTGAGTTTGAGGCTGGCATCACGTGAGCTTGAGCCCTGCTGCAGGTGAGCTGGTGCATGCTTTGGATGAGTCCCTCTTCTCTCTCTCTCTCTCACTCCCTCTTTCTGCCCCTTGCTCACTTGTGCCCTCTCTCTCTCAAAACAAAACAAAACAAAACAAAAATTGAGTGAATGAAGAGTTGAGAATAAGAAAGCAAAAGAGAGGGGCGCCTGGGTGGCTCAGTCGGTTGGGCGGCCGACTTCAGCTCAGGTCATGATCTCGCGTTCCGTGAGTTCGAGACCCACGTCGGGCTCTGAGATGCTGACAGCTCAGAGCCTGGAGCCTGTTTCGGATTCTGTGTCTCCCTCTCTCTGACCCTCCCCCATTCATGCTCTGTCTCTCTCTATCTCAAAAATAAATAAACGTTAAAAAAAATTTTTTTTAAGAAAGCAAAAGAGAAGATATTACTAATCAAGAAAAAAATTTGATGTTAATTTCACAAAGATTAAAAACACTTCAGAACAGATGACCTAATGTTGAAATGATAAATAATCAATTTTATGTAAACTTTTGGTAGAAGTTTTTAGTTATTAGGGGGAATGAGTGACTAGACTATATGCTGTGACACAGGAATAGTTGACTATAATATATTTTAAGTAAATTCTTTATTTTAAAAAGTGTGTGTTAGGGAGACTGGAGAATGAAGTGCTATGAATGGAAGAAATACCAAGCCAAAGCACTTCAAGAAAAATAACAAAAAAGACTGTCAGTTGAAACAATAATTGCTGGGGCACCTGGGTGGCTCAGTCAGTTAAGCATCCGACTTTGGCTCAGGTCATGATCTCACGGTTCATGGGTTTAAGCCCCATGTCGGGCTCTGTGCTGACAGCTCAGAGCCTGGAGCCTGCTTCAGATTCTGTGTCTCCCTCCCTCTCTGTCCCTCCCCTGCTCATACTGTCTTTGTCTCCCTCAAAGATAAATAAACGTTAAAACAAACAAACAAACAAACAAACAAACAGTAATTGTTACAGAATAAGTCATGAGAGACTTTCAGAGACCATAAATGATTTTATATTTGTTGAGAGACATCAAGAACAAGGGTAAAGAACAATTGGCAAAATACTGATAATCCTATTCAAAATATGTCTAGCACTACAAGGGCACTGAATCATTTTGAAAAGAGGTGAATCAAGTAAACTTTTCCAAGTAAATGTTTCCAATATACTCTGGCTACAGTAGGAACAAAAAACCCCAACACTAAACTCCGAAAAGAGAAACAGACTTCAGACTACCATAACCTACCAAAATTGGGGGTAAGTTATGCGTTGAAATTACTGCTGATAAAATAGCAACTAAATAGCTCTTAAAATACACACGAGACTGAAAAGCTATCAGTAAACCAACAGACATTACACATCATTAAATGAAAGCTGTGAGGAAACATGTGTCATGTTACTTGAGAAACTTCTTTCCTTTCCTTAAAGAAACCTATAAGCTTAATGAAGGAGCAGGATATCACCATTACAAATATGTAAGTTACATTATTAACATTTGTAAGTCTTCCTCACCACTCTAAAGAAAATTACTAGATTCATGCACTGGCTTAGCTTTAAATACTTAGTAAATACCTACCCTGTGCTAGGCAAATGGCTAACAAGACATATAGTCTATACCTTGCCCTCAAAGAGTATAAAAGCAGTTATATGATTTTGATAAAAATCCCACAGCAGACTTAATGTACAGAGGGACCAAACTCAGTGTAGACTTCCATTTGTCTACTCTTCATAATATTTGATGATTATCCATCATTTTAGAACCTCATTTCCTGCAGAGGATTACCATTTTCTGTACCCTACTCCTTTGTTAAGTCCATACTGAAAGGGAAGGTATTACAGACCAAGCTAGACTAGGCAGAATATTTACTCAAGGTGGTTAGAATCAGGGTTCAAGAATACAGTAGATTTCACAGTGGAAGTAACAGAACTTATCAGGAGGTCAGTTATCATCACTAGGATCTTCACCATCCATTTCCCTCTCCTTACCCACATACAACTTTTGTAGCCACTTAAGTTTCCATGATAGCTTAGAGCATAAAGACACTAGTTTGGCTTACAGAACCTTGCAGATGTCAGAACACTCTTCCAAGTACAATATTTCAAAATGGTCTTCTACCTCAGCCCTATGCTCAAAAACAGCTCCAACTCTTCATTATCTACCACACTTACTCTCCCAGTCCTATCACCATAGCAACCAATTGCCCTATGACAGTAAAAGCAAGACTGGCAAAGTAACCTTGGCCCCAATTTGGAGATGTTTGTGCTCTAAAAACTTACAATGCACTTTGCAAACTGTGGGAAATGGTAATATGTAGCACCCTAAAATGAGTGCTGGAAGTTTTCCAACTTGGTCCTGGATTTACCAGGTATCATGGCACTGGAATAACCGACTAGGTCTCTGTAACACTGAAGACAAATATCAAACTGTAAAAATCCTACAAACCAACAGGGAAAGGTCCAGGCAAAATGTTCTAAGAGAGAAAGCAGGGCATCACAGGGTAGCCTACCTAAATGATAAGAGAAAAAAGTGTGATGGAGGTTTGTTAACAGTGCCTAAACCAGAACAAAAGGGGAAACGTTAGTCAAAGAAGAATTCACTCTGCTAAGCAGAGACTGACAAAAGATCATAAATGAGAAAATGGATCGCAATATCCCAAGCTATATAGACAGAACACGGTAACAGGGAAAAGAATAATTGTGAAATGGCCAGTTAAAGAACTTTCCCATCCCTAAACTTCTTCAGACCTCATCTGAACCTTTCCTCACTGTGTCCTTTGGATCCCTTGACTATTGTGTACAAACACCAGTCCCTCTCAGAACTCTACCTCCCCACCTTCACTGCAGCTGGAATCCCTCTCTAGGGATTTCCTGTGAAGTGCTCTCAAGCAGATCTCAACTCTCTTCTCTTCCCCTTCTACCACAAGATTCAGAGCTTGGAGCTTGAGCTGGTATTTTCTGAGCTCAAAAATATCATTTCTAAACCATTAGTCCTCTGGCTTCACTCAAAAACAATTTCTCTCTTTTCAACCCCTACCATCCAGTAAGATTGTACAATTCTCATCACTAATATCCTAACCCTCAAGTACACTGGATCTTTCTCTTAGGTTCTCTCTCCCCTCCAATTCCTGCCATCATTCTGAACAACTGTGAATCTACACAGGGAGGTTAATAACTTGGCCTCACATTCCCTGTCTTTAATAAATAGCCTAATTCTCCACTGCTCTGTAACAATCCATCACACAGTAACACCCAGGGCCCTGGCCCCTTCATCCTGGAGAGTTGTTCCACAGTTGAAAGCTAGTTGAAAGCTTAAGTTTGGAAATTACTTTCTATTACAGTCTGCTATTTTATCATGTATTTTATTTCCTTATTAGGAAGCAAATATTTTTTAATCTCCCTGAAACCTCTATTCATTCAACTCCTCCTTTCTTTTCCCAATCTATCAGTCCTTTCCATGACTGACTTCATCCCTACCTACTCTGAATAAAATGATCAATGATTTCAGCAATTCTAGTATTACCTCAGTTCCCTAAAACCCTACCTAGCTATTTAACCTTGCCATTCAATCCCTGACACTGGATGAATCCAGCCATATGCTTCTTCCCGCTCTCCAATTTTAAAATATGTTATTAAATATGATAACTAGTACCACAACAAATTCACATTTTACAATCTTAACTGGACCCTCAACATTGTTCAGCAATCCTTTTATTTATCCCTAGTTATTTCCCTTCCACATTTCCTAAGCCAATAATTCTAAACATCTACTATTCTATACATATGCCATATTCTCCATCATGGTCAGCAAATAACTTTTCCTAATGATTCAGAGTGTAAATATTTTGTTCCTTCACAGTTAAACTTACCTATGATATTACCTATCCTTAATTCCTGCCTCTGAGAAAAAATGTCCTCCTCCTCTTTCTTCTCCTTGCCTATCCCCCAACCCTTCTTTCAAACTGTTACCACAATCTTTTCAAAACACAAATCTGATGTTTATTTGCTTGTGCTGGTTCCCTTAGGATGGTGCTATAGATTGAATGTTTGTGTCCCCCTCCTCCACCCCACCATTCAGATGTTGAAACCTAGCCCCAGGGATGCCATTAGGAGGTGGGGCCTTTTGGGACATGACTATATCATAAGGGGAGTTCTCATGAATGAAATTTGTGACCTTACAAAAGAGACCCCAGAGAGATGCCTGGCTGCTTCTACTATGTGAGGTTCCAGCAAAAAGCTGTCTGAATCAAGAAGCAGGTTTCACCAGACACTGAGTCCACCAGTGTCTTGATTTGGACTTCCCAACCTCCAGAACTGTGAGAAATGCAACCTGGTCTTGGGTATTTTGTTATAGCAACCCAAGCAGACAAAGACACATGTCATAAAAGTCCTTTCATAATTTGAACCCTTTACTCCCTTTTCCATTTATCATCTCTTGCCCCTTCCCTGAATGTACTTTTTTTTTTTTTTTCTGGCCATACCAAACTTTTCAGTGTCTAATTGAACCATATTTTTTCTTATCATTACTACAACTTTGTGTATATTGTTTCCTCTGCTTGGGATGTTCTTCTCATAATCCTTAAGCCCTCACCAGTACCTGGGTAAGTGTGCTGTATTTTCAAAATCCAGCACTATGATCCTTCTTATCAAACTCACACCTCTCCTCCAATACTCACACACAATGTTGTAATTGTTTCCAAGTTCTTAGCACCTATTTGATAGTTGAAGACTTGGGAGTAGATCTGAGATCATTTAAAAAAATTAATTTTTACAGAGTTCCTACTATGTTGGGAATAAGAGACAAACAGGAAATGACATATCCTCACATAAAGCTGTCTAGTAAGAGAAAGAGAGGGGCTAATAAATTATCATGATTCAATGTGACTAATACCACAATGAGGTTATGTAAAATAGATATAGTAGGAAGCAATCACAGTTCCATAAAGATCATGGAAATTTTCAATAAGAAGGTAACATTTGAGCTGAGTTTTGAAGGATAATAAAGTATTGTAAGCAGAAAAGGAGAAAAATATATTCTACAAAAAAGGAATATGTACAAGCATTACCAGCTGAGGCTAGGGACCCTAAATTTGAAACAGCAACATTCCATACTATTGGGTGATTTTATTTTATTTTATTTGGCCAACAGCTGAAGGGTACTAGAATTGGAAAGTGAAAAAGGTAGACAGTTGGTATTATCCAAGGTATGAAGAAGAGGGAGGTAGAAGAAGTGTATACCTATAAAATACTCATTTATCCATCAAACCCAGGTGAGATGTCAATCCCCATGTGATACTCTGAAAGACTCTTAAAATGACTTGAATCCAGCTGTTTCCCCAGTACTTTGTAATCAGCTCTATTACATAATGTATTATATTGTATTAAAATTTATCTACCACTTGTCTGTCTAAACTCTCCAGGGCAAAGTACCAATTAATGTGTGGTGGTACCCAACTAATGCTAGTTGAATAGAATTGCCCTGCCCTGAATAAATGAAAAAGGCATACACAATTAATACACACTAAGTTCAAACAGAGGTATGTATAAACTGTTATAGAATATTAAAGATGGAGTAACCAAGTTACATTTATTGATGTTGTCATAGGCACAGTTACTTCTAACAGAAAAGAGAATAGAGCTTGTAAGATTGCCTTATATTTTAAGAACTCTCCCATCAAAAATGAAGTTTTCTTGTAGAATTACCTATCACTAGCTCATGCAGAGACTAAACTTTTCACTTTGCATTAGGCTAATCAGGCCTTAGATTACATGTTTTCAAAAGCAAACATATGCAAAAATGTTCTTTAAACCTTCAGAAATCATTGCAGAAAATTACCTTGCCTTTATATTATCCCTCCCACATATACACATCAGAAAGAAAAGATGATCAATCCATAACTAAGTTATTATGAGCCAAACGAAAACATTCTGTTTGCTCCTTTAGTACAATGAATAGAAAAGATGTGTAATACTTAACTATGGGAAGAGAAAATTACATGCATCTAAAATGAACTCACCTCACAGAACATTGTGTGCTAAAACCTAGACTTTGAATTTATGTCTTTTTAAAAAGCCCATTACTCTGCCTTTTTGAGCCTCATTTTTGGGTTTATCCCAATGAATATTAAAAAACAGAGGTCATGGAAAACCTCAGTAAAATCAGTTATAGATTCCTCTCTGGGAAGTTCTAATACTTATGGCATCATTCTTCACTAGCAGCTATCCCAAAACATAAGTATTATGCCACACAATCCATTTTGATATTTCAGTAGAATACATATTCCACTTGTGATGGGTACTTTAAAAAAAAATATTTATCTTGAGAGAGGGAGAAAGAGAGCATGTGTGTAGAAGTCAGGGAGGGGCAGAGAGGAAGGAGAAAGAGAGAATCCCAAGCAGGCTCCGCACTGAGTGTGGAGCCCAAAATTGGGGCTCAATTCCAGGAACTATGAGACCAGGACCTGGGCCGAAACCAAGAGCTCTGATGCTCAACTGACAAGCCATCCAGGTACCCCTGTAATGGTTACTTTTATGTGTCAACTTGGCTGGGCCACAGTGCCCAAATATTTGTTGGAACATTATTATGGATGTTTCTGTGAGGGTGTTTTTGGATGAGATTAACGTTTAAATGCATAGAGTATGAGTAAAGCTAATTGCCCTCTAAACGTGGCTAGACCTTATCCAATCAGATAAAGGCCTACATAAAACAAAAGACTAACCTCCCTAACCCTTTCTCCCCACTCCTCCACCTACCCTATTCCCCTCATCCTGAGCAAGAGGAAATTTTGCCAGTAGACAACCTTCAGATTTGAACAGCAACATTAGCTCTTCCCTGGGTTTCCATCCTGCCAACCAACCCTGCAGATTTTGGGTTTACCAGGCTCCATAATCAAGTAAGCCAATTTCTTAATATAAATCTCTCTCTCACCTACACACACACACACACACGCACACATATGTATAGATACACGCACATATATCCTATTGTTTCTATTTCTCTTGAGAACCCTAATATACCTCTGCCCCTAGAAAAGAAGATCATCTTATCCTCCTAAACATTTCTAAGGAAGAACACACACATGCCATGCAGATAGTAGGAAAAAATATTCTCAACCTTGGTTCTATCACCTTATATCAATATACTACTGTCTCTTTGTCATTCAAAGACCAACTGAGGAAATGAGAAATGTGATAGTTATCTCCAAATAAAGAAGGTCTGTTAGGGAGGAAATATTGTTTGTTTATCTAGGAGCTACAAATAGGACCAAAGAGTGGCAACTGCAAGGATGAACAATCAATATTAAAAAGTATTTTCTAGTCTTAGGTTGAAAAGAAAAGAAAAGAAAAGAAAAGAAAAGAAAAGAAAAGAAAAGAAAAGAAAAAAGAAAAGAGAAAAGGAGAAAGAAAAAAGAAAAAAAGGAAAAAGAGAAAGAGAAAGAGAAAGAAAAAAAAAGAAAAAGAAAAAGAAAAACAAAGGGATTTTCTTAAAAATAATGGAGCTCTTCATAAAGCCTGAGTAACTATTTGAACAACACCTTCCATGAACAAACACCTTCCTTGGCCCCGAAAATAGTTAGCCAAACAGGTCTGCAAGTATAACAGAAGACACTACGAGAATTGTTCCCAACCTTAAATATAATCATCTATGTCCTCACTGCTTTCTATTATTATTTACTATTCTCTTCCATCCTCTACTATTGTCCCCTTCCTTCTCTGACTTTTCTCTACCTTATCTTTCTCCCCATTCTAATTTCATCATCCACTGCTTAACTGTTTTTAAGAATACAGAAATGAGAGAAAATATCTAAGAAAAAAGCAAATACTTTAGATAAAAGATCTCTCTGTGCCACACACAATTGTATTTTTATAACTGTATGGATTTTTTTATGACAATTTTCCTTCTCTCCTTTCTTTAGATATGTAAGTAAATTGTTGTCTTAGAGATGATAGGTTGAATCTTACTTTCCCATAGGACAAACAGTTGCTTTTATTTTTCTCTTCATTTTCTTAATAACACAATGACAAATATATACTCACTTTTTTTTTTAAGTTAGAGTCTTTGACAAAATTCCACAAATCTTTCTTCAAAGGTCTAGCACAAAGTTCATAATTAAATTTCTCTAAACAGTATGACAGTGTTTTATTTATAGATTAAACCAACTAACAGATTGTGTCAACACTGATGTGGCCTTTGATTCATCCTAGACATTCTTTTCAACCCCACTAAAAAGATATTGTCTACATTAGAACCCTGTTAAAGTTTGTCTACAGATTAGCACATCAGTATCCTCTGGGAGCTTATTAAACATGCAAATTATTGGGCCCCACATAAAGCTACTGAATCAGAACCTGAGGATAGAGCCCAAGTATTTGTGTTTTAATTATCCTTCCAAAGTGGGGCACCTGGGTGGCTCAGTTGGCTAAGTGCCTGACTCCTGATTTAGGCTCAGGCCATGATCTCCCAACTCATTAGATCAAGCCCTGCATCAGGCTCTGCGCTGACAAAATGGAGCCTGCTTGGGATTCTCTCCCTCTCTCTCTCTCTCAAAATAAATAAATAAACTTAAAAAAAATCCTTCCAAATAATCTTTATGTACCCTAAAGTTTGAAAACCATTTGTACAGAACAGTGCTATCCGATGAAATATAATGTGAGCCACATAAACAAACATTCTCTAAGCAGTCATGTTAAAAAAGGCAAAAAGAAACAGACAAAATTAAGTTTAATATGCATTTTATTTGTATAGAATATTATCATTTTAACATGTAATCAACACAAAAATTGAGTCATTTGACTTTTTTTTTTTTTAATGACTATCTCTGAAGTTATAAATCATCTCAATTTCAATTAGTTCCCTTTCAAGTGCTCAATAGCCACCTGGGTATCAAAGTTGCTATATGGTCAGCCCAGGTCTAGAATTGGTTGAGAAGAAGCTGGGTCCTTAATACAGCATTTTCTGAGTTCTATTTTAACATTTGTGTTAAGGTAGACATAGCTTGAACTCATATGAAATCCTGGAGTTTTGCTATCAGCAGCTTTGTAGTTTGAGAAACAAAGAAACCAAAGCTGAATATGTAAAAGAATCTATATCTAAATCTAAAAAAAAGACATTTTTTTTGTTCTCAAAAAAAGATATTTATCAAAGGTGTAGTTTTTCTTAGTGTTCTAAGTTTTTAAACATTTGATCTTCATATTTGCATCAAATGTGTCTTTATGTACAAAAGGTATGTTTTCCCTACTTAAATGCCTAAAAATTAATAGCTACATTTAATCTGTACATGATAATTAAGTGCCTTTAATATTATAATTTAATGAAAGGTATTCGTTGCCCAATGGATGTATACATTTTTGAAAGAATAAGCAGAATTATATAATATGAAATGCTAGATAAAGTTTTCAATGTAAAAAATGTTATGTATAATACTGTTAAAAATCCCATGCTTTAATCAGGTGGTAAATAAGTAAGGTTTTAAAAAGTTAAAAAAAAAAAAAAGTGGTTAATGAGGTTAATGAACCACAAGCATCAGCATGCATACTATTAGTCAATCACGGCACAACACAGTATAAAGTAGTTCATTCTGTTTCATATAAAGTAACTACTTCTAGTGTCTTCTAAAACAAACAAAAACCAATTCAATCAACAAATGACAAACTGATATTTTTTAAACATTGAAGTAAGTACGAGAGTCAGATCATGCCTTTAGTTCATTTTATGATTATTTCCTTTTGATTTGACAGAACTACTTTTACTTTCTTAAGGTCAGCAAATATATGTACTCCCACCAGACACTGAACATACCTCTATTACAGCATTTATGAAAAATTATAATTTTACATTTACTTATCAGTCTCTATCACAGAATAATAAGCTTCTGAGGGCAAGGACTAAATTTCTGCCATTATCAGGAGACATCACAGTATTTGCAACTTACTAAATAAAACTCAGTGCTGAATATACGAATGAATGAGACCTGAAGATGAGGAGATGTGCAGTCAAAGTATGATATGACTGCACATGATGTTCCACATCTAACTTTAAACTAGTTAATGTTTAACCAAAGCAGTATGACATACCATGGCAGTATGAACTTAACTATATTTGAATACTCTACAAATATTCTAATAGGTCCATCTACATTCAATACATGGACTTTTTTTTTTTTACTCTAGCCATGAATAACTGATATGCCAGATCACAAATGTCACACAGTGTTCTCTACCACTGCTCCAACAGCCCTGTATAACTACAGAGGAAAAAAAATTACTTCTGTTTTACCTAAATGTGCTAGCTTTCTTAAATCTCAAAGAGTTATACAATGCATTGGGTTTTTTTTGTTTAAGTGGTAGTGAAACAGCTGAAATTACCAAGTGAATTATCTGTCAACAGTAGGCACTGAATACGATTAGCTTCTATTAAGAAATTTAGAGAATACAGATTTGTTGTATATAGCCCATTACATGAATATTATGCTAGAAAATCCTACCTAAACTCTACCTTACTAAAAACACAAAATATTCATATTTCCTTAGTTGTTAGTGATTTTCTAATATGGTATACAATACCTTGACCTTCATCAAGATCTTATTGTACAGCAAACAAAAAATAATGTAGTGTCTTATATTCATATAAAAAGATACATTATTGATTTACCATTCATTTCTTCAACTAGAATCACTCCATTTTAATGTGCTTCTAAAAAGTATTTCTTAATTTAGGATCTTTTCCATTTCCTGGCTCTTCTTCCCTTACTTTGACTATCTCAGGCAGAGTTATTAATCTTTTACTCTATTTTGTCTTTAATGTTATGACTATTTTTCCAATTTAACAATTTTGCTGTTGGTCATTAATATTCACATATATTCCTAACTCAAAAAAAATGAAAGTTGCAGTTAATAATAAATGAGTCACAATGAAAAATAAAACTACTTCGCTTTTATTTATTAACTTGGTAAAAAACATATTCCCATGGTGTGATATCTCTTTCAGTTTTAACATAATGGAAAAACTATAATTTTATGTGAAGATTTACATGAAATCAAACTTCAAAAAAGGGGAAGAATTTACTTTAATTACCTACTTTTCTGGCTAGTGTTAGAAACTTTTAAAATAGTCTCTAGTGGGGCTCCTGGGTGACTAAGTCGGTTAAGCATCCAACTTCAGCTCAGGTCATGATCTCACGGTTCATGAGTTTGAGCCCTGCATAGGTCTCTCTGCTGACAGTTTGGAGCCTGGAGCCTGCTTCAGCTTCTCTCTCTCTCTCTCTCTCTCTGCCTCTCCCTTGCTAGCATGCTCTCTCTCTTAAAAATGAAAATAAAACATTAAAAAAAATAGTCTTTAAGGCTAAGTATTTAAAACACTTTTAATTTATAAAATAACTTATATGTATACTTCATTATTTCAGTAAATCTTAAACTACCAAATTCACATGACATTAAAAACTCACTAAGAGGTATCTATATAAAAGTACATTAAAGAAGAAAAATCAGAAGCAATCAAGTTCACACTTTCAGTGTTGAATAATATAAACATAAACTGGCAAAAAAATGAGTATCTAAATTTATAGCTATAGCACAATTCAAAAGCTTGTATGATGTAACTTTGTGAACAGTTTTCTTGTACTAAAAGTAATGCTTTACCTGATATTATCAATCAACAAGAGAAAGAATAAAAACCGTATGATCATTTCAACAGATGTAGAAAAAAGCATTTGACAAAGTACAATATCCATTCGTGATAAAAATATTCAACAGGATAGGTCTAGAAGGAACACACCTCAACATAATAAGGGCCATATATGAAAAACTGACAGCAAACATCATATTCAACGGGGAAAAATTGAGGGCTTTTCCCCTAAGGTCAGGAACAACCAGGATTCCACTCTTACCACTTTTATTCAACATAGTACTGGAACTCCTAACCACAGCAATCAGACAACATAAATAAATTGGTAAGGAAGAAGTAAAACTTTCACTATTTCCAGATGACATGATACTATATATAGAAAACCCTAAAGTCACCACCAAAAAACTACTAGAACTAATAAATGAATTCAGTAAAGTTTCAGGATACAAAAATCAACGTACAGGTATCTGTGGCATCCTATACACTAATAATAAATCAGGAGAAAATGAAATTTAGAAAATCCCATTTAGGGATGCCTGGGTGGCTCAGCTGGTTAAGTATCCAACTCTTAATTTCAGCTTAGGTCATGATCTCACAGTTCATGAGTTCGAGCCCCATATCAGGCTCTGCACTGACGTTGCTGAGCCTGCTTGGGATTGTCTCTCTTTCTCTCCCTCTCCTTCTCTCTCTGCCCATCCCCTACTCATTCTCTTTCTCTCTCTCTCAAAAAATAAAAATCAATCCATTTACAATTACACCAGAAACAGTAAAATACCTAGGAATAAACTTAACCAAAAGAGATGAAAGACTTTACTCTGAAAACTGTAAAACACTGATGAAAGACATTCAAGACAATGCAAAAAAAATGGGAACACATTCCATGCTCATGGACTGGAATAACAAATATTATTAAAACAAATATTGTTAAAAACAAAAATCGTTAAAATTTACTGCAATCCCTATCAAAACACCTACAGGCTTTTTCATGAAAAAAGAACAATCTTTAAATTTGTATGGAACCACAAAAGACCTTGATTACCAAAGCAATCTTAAAAAAAAGCAAAAACAAAAACAAAAAACTGGAGGTAGGACAACTCCAGACTTCAAGTTATATTACAAAGCTGTAGTAATTGGGGTGCCTAGGTGGCTCAGTCGGTTAAGCCTCTGACTTTGCCTCAGGTCATGACCTCATGATTTGTGGATGCGAGCTCTGTGCTAACAGCTCAACGCCTGGACACTGCTTCGGATTCTGTGTCTCCCTCTCTCTTTCTGCCCCTCCCCCACTCATGCGTGCTCATGCGTGTGTGCTCTCTCTCTCTCAAAAATAAACATTGAGGGGCGCCTGGGTGGCGCAGTCGGTTAAGCGTCCGACTTCAGCCAGGTCACGATCTCGCGGTCTGGGAGTTCGAGCCCCGCGTCGGGCTCTGGGCTGATGGCTCAGAGCCTGGAGCCTGTTTCCGATTCTGTGTCTCCCTCTCTCTCTGCCCCTCCCCCGTTCATGCTCTGTCTCTCTCTGTCCCAAAAATAAATAAACGTTGAAAAAAAAAAATTAAAAAAAAAAATAATAAACATTGAAAAGAACTTTTTTTAAAAGCTGTAGTAATCAAACCAGTATGGTACTGGCACAAAAACAAGCACACAGCTCAACAGAACTGAATAAAAAACCCAGAAATAAACCCACGATCATTTAGTCAATTAATCTTTGACAAAGGAAGAAAGAATATCAAAGTGAAAAAGAAGTCTCTTCAACAAATGGTGTTGGGAAAACTGGACAGCTACATGCAAAAGAATTAAACTGGACTATTTTCTTTCACCATACACAAAAACCCTCAAAAGACCTAAATGTGAGACCTCAAACCATAAAAATCCTAGAAGACAGCACAGGCAGTATTTTCTCTGACACTGGTTGTAGATACATTTTTCTAGATATGCTTCCTGTGGCAAGGGATGTAAAAGCAAAAATAAACTAATGGAACTACATTAAATAAAAAGCTTCCGCACAATAAAAGAAACAACATTCTAAAAGACAATGTATAGAATGGGAGAAGACACTAACAAATGACATATGTGATAAAGGGTTAGTATCCAAAATATATAAAGAACTTATACAACTTAATATACCCGAAACAAATAATCCAATTAAAAATGGGGAGAACACACCAACAGACATTTCTCCAAAAAAGACATACAAAAGGCCAACAGACACATGAAAAGATGCTCAACATCACTTATCAGCAAGGAAATGCAAATCAAAAGTGCAATGAGATATTACCTCATCTGTCAGAATGGCTAAAATAAAAAACACAAGAAACAGCAAGTGTTGGCAAAGAAGTGGAGAAAAAGAAACCTTCGTGAGCTGTTGGTGCGAAAGCAAACTGGTGCAGGCACTGTGGAAAACAATATGGAGGATCCTCAAAAAGTTAAAAATAGAACTTCTCTATAATCCAATAATTGCACTACTGGACATTTATCCAAAAAATACAAAAACACTAATTCAAAGGGATACATGCACCCTGATGTTTATAGTAGCATTATTTATAATAGCCAAATTATGGAAGCAGCCCAAGTGTCCACTGAAAGATGAATGGATAAAGAAGATGTGATATATATATATATATGTATATATATATATATATATACACACACATATATATATATATATCGTGATTTATATATATATATATCGTGATATATATATATATATATATATATATATATATATATATATACCATCAAAAGAATGAAATCTTACTTTTCAGTGACATGGATGGAACTAGAGAATATTATGCTAAGTGAAATAAGTCAGAGAAAGACAAATACCATATTATTTCATTCATATGTGGAATTTAAGAAACAAAACAAGTGGACAAAGGAAAGAGAGAGAGACAGAGACTGAGATTAAGAAACAGACTATAGAGAACAAACTATATAGAGAACAAACTGATGGTTACCAGAGAGGAGGTGGTTGGGGAAATGGGTGGAATAGGTGATGGGGATTAAAGAATACACTTATCATGATGAGCACTGAGTAATAAATAGAAATGCTGAATCACTATACTGTACACCTGAAACTAATATCACACTGTATGTTGATTATATGGAAATTAAAATTTTTAAACTTAATTAAAAAATTGTATGACACCCCTACAAAAAGAAAAAAAAAGTAATGCTTTACTGACTGTACTTCTGAAAACTTTGAGGGCTATATAGTACTAAACTGAGAAATTTCCTAGAATGTTTATCAGACCATTTAATAATCATTCATTCTACAATACACAATTCATACTGTTAATTTTAATTATTCTTCAGGTACTAATTCTTATTAGGTAAGTATTTGTCCCTGAATATGCAAAGGAAAATATAAATCATACTGAACCTTACTGGTATACTAAATGGCCTTCAATCTGAAATTGTAAAGCTATGTTGTCCTTCCCATTCTTAAGAAAAACTTCCTCTAGTAATAATTCTCCCAACAAATAATTTTATCATAAACTTTATAATATTAAAAATAATATTTTTAGTATTAATTGATTAGGCTAAAGGTTTATGCTTTAAAGGTAAACTCCTCTTGATTTAAAAAATTCATTAAGACTATTTTTTTAATATGAAAGAAAACTTTTACATTAAATCAAGAGGTATTATACTGAATGATGAGGCATTAAAAGGGCTGCCATTAACAGCAGAAATTAAAGTAAGATACTATCCATATAATTGTTATTTACTGTTTTGCTGGTATTTCAAGCTAACACAGTAAGTCATCTAGAATTACAAGGGAAAGAGGAAGCAAAAATGTGACTGTGCAGATGTTCTGATTGCAAAATCAAGAAGAACTAGTTGAAGTTTTATTTTAACTACTAGGTGGGTTTAGAAGGTAGCTGAATACAAATAAAAATATAAAAATCAATACAGATTTAAAATTTTTCTCCAACAATAACCACTTAGAAGTTATAATGGCAAAAATTCCATTTGCTATAACAACCAAAAAATGTAAAATAATACGAATACTTAAAATGAGGTATGTATGGAAAGCATATGTACCAAAGTACATCTCACTGAGACACAAAAAAACTTAAATAAAAGAAGATATAATCTGTGTTCTTAGATTGTTACAGGAATATGACAATGCAAATTTCCAAAATTTCTGTTATATACTAAACCCATGAAAATAAAAATTTTTGACAGATTTATAGAGAAATTTCCTCCATAAAGCTAATATAATTAAAATAGCATGGCTACAACACAATAATAGACAAACAGATTAATGGCGTAGAATAAAACTCCAAAATTGGCCCAATTACATTAAATTAAGTAGTTATTATATGATAAAAGGAGCATCGTCAACCAATAGGGATACTAAACAACACAGAGTATTGGGGAAAAGTGACTGTCTAGAAAAAAATAAAATTAGATCATCACCTTATACTGTATATCAAAATAAGTCATAAACACAATTCTATCAATTAATTATAATATGTATATTTTATTAAAAAGTTTCCATTAGGAAAATGATTAAATGTTTATTATTTCACAAACTCTCTCATTTATAGAATTGAAGGAGTACATAATGGTGAAACTTTAATCTTTGTTTCAAATGGGTACTCAGGAAATCTGAATTAACAGAGGAAAAAGTGAAAATATTTAAACCATGTAAGGAAGGTTGCTAGAGGAAACACAACCACCATGGACTATGGTACTATGGAGGTAAAAGGTATGATACTGCCCATACATTTAATATCAGCTTCAAACATTTATAATCACAGTAAAGACACTGAATACAGATTAATCAATCTATTACTTTGTGCTATTTTCCTTTAAATATCAACTATACCCTTCTGTTGAGAATTTCCATTAAATATCAACTATACCTTTCTGTTAGGAATGTATTGATTCATTTCTAATTCACTGTATCAGTCAAAAGTCCAATCTATATACCTCATATTCTTTAACACATTCAGAACATATTGGGATAGTGCTTAATTGATGAGAGAAGCCAGTTACACAAAACAATGAGCAAAGTTGGGAAAAATAGAGAGAGGCAAACCAAGACAAACTCTTAAGTCTAGAGAACAAACTGATGGTTCCCAAAGGGGAGGTGAGTGGGGGATGGGTTAAACAAGCGATAGGGATTAAGCAGGGCACTGGTGATGAGCACCGGGTGTTGTATGGAAGTGTTGAATCAGTATATTGTACACCTGAAACTACTATTACACTATGTTAACTAACTGGAATTTAAATAAAAACTTTAAAAAAAAAAAAAAGAAGAAGAAGCCAAGTGTGCCTGGGTGGCTCAGTTGGTTGAGCATCTGACTTCGGCTCAGGTCATTCATAATCTCGTGGTTTGTGAGTTTGAGCCCCACATCTGGCTCTGTGCTGATAGCTCGGCGCCTGGAGCCTGCTTCAAATTCTGTGTCTCCTCTCTCTATGCCCCTCCCCCAGCCTACACTGCATCTCTCTCTTTTTCTTTCTCTCTGTCTCAAAAATAAACATTAAAAAAAAACTTTTTAAATAAAAAATAAAAAATAAAATATAAAATAATAAAATAATAAAAAAAATAAATAAAAGAAGCCAGTTACATCAATCAAGCATATAACCACAGAAAACCCCCAGTAGCTGTCCAGGCAGAGTTACATGCAATCCTGTTCTGTTGAAAAAGAATGTCAAAAAAACAGAGCAGCACAAACCCCATCACTTTTCCCTCAACAATAACTTAAAAGTGTACTCCTTAGTGATAGTAAGTCAGCACTGGTACTATGAATATTGAGGACAGATCTTTTTAAGTATATATTTGGCATATAGCATCATTTCTCTTACATATTTTACTCTCTGTTAGGAACAGAAGAAGTTTTTCAAATTTAGCAAACTTAAGAAGCAAAATGGTAACATTTATAGCTAATGTTAGAAAACCAGGTCTTATGCCAATGTTTTAATCACAAAGTACAAATACCAATGGAAGCTTATCTCCTTCTGGAGAATGCACAAAACAAGTGCTTTTATTGCTCCTTATGAAGTACAGCTTAAAAGCACCTCAAAAGGCAAACAGCGTCCAGTATCATAGTTATACTTTGCTTCTGTTGCTAATCTCATGGCCTGTGACAGATTTCAAGACAGTCTTTCTCATTCCTCCAATCAGATTCAAGCCTTTCTGCAAACTCCTGGATACAAATATATTTGGATATACACCGTCCTCTTCTTTCTGCTTTTGACTAAGTGCACAGAACATATCTTGGAACCAATATGCTGCCTCTTCCTTAGAATGTGACCCTTGACTAATGAACTTAAATTCATTATTTTAAATGTCTTCTTATAAATGTCCTCTCCTACACTGAATAACCCAATTGTATTTTATTGATGATGTTGCATTTTCCATCATATCACACTGGGCAGCCCAACTCTTATACCCACTTTAATCAGCCACCAGCCACCATTCAAGAAACAATGGCTTATAGAAATCAAGTATTTGTAAATACCTTAAAATTTTTTTAAAATGAGATTCAAGTAGATGGAACTAGAGAGTATTATGCTACATAAGTCAGAGAAAGACAAATATATGATTTCACCCATATGGAATTTAAGAAACAAAACAGATGAACATAGGGGAAGGGAAGGAAAAATAAGATAAAAACAGAGAGGGAGGCAAACTATAAGAGACTCTTAAATACAGAGAACAAATTGAGGGTTGCTGCTGGGGGGAATGTGGGGGCTGGGGGGCCCTAAATGGATGAATGGCATTAAAGAGGCCACTTGTTTGAATGAGCCCTGCGTGTTTTATGTAAGTGATGAATCACTAGGATCTATTCCTGAAACCAATACTACATTGTACGTTAACTAACCTGAATTTAAATAAACTTTTAAAAAATGAGATTCAATATAATCAATATTTTAAAAACTGTTAATAAGGTTTTATTTTATTTTATTTTATTTTATTTTATTTTAATTTTATTTTACTTTATTTATTTTGGTACTAAGTCTTTGAAATCTACAGTGTGCCTAAATTCAGACCAGCCTCATTTCAAATGTTCAATAGCCATGTCAGTGAAGGAATACTGGACAGCATGAGTTTAGAGGATTCCTGTGGAAGACTAAAGAGTATAGTGTTCCCTGGGTTTTTCCACATTTAACTGTTTTGTTGTTGTTGTTTTGAATAGCCTTGATACTGAGCAGTTTACCTCAATATAAAATACTTATTCCTTGAATTTTTTTTAAAATACTGTTTCATTATTGAATTGCTTTTATATTGCAATATATTGCTAAGAAGTCTGATGCCAATCTGATTTTCTTTCCTTTTTAAATAACTTGACTTTTTTGAATGTAGGTCCTAAGGATTTTTTCTTTGTACTTATTTTTACTTTTAAAGTAAAAGTTTTTGGGGAGCCTGGCTGGTTCGGTCTGTAGAGCATGCAACTCTTAATCTTTGGATTTTAAGTTTGTGTACACATTGGGTGTAGAGATGACATTTTTAAAAAAATCTTTAAAAAATAAAGTAAAAATTTTACTAGACTAACTCTCTGAGTTGACCATTACAGGTCAATTTTTGCAAGTACATGGCTGGCTCTTCCACATCATGTAGATTGTGGTCTTTATTTCAGAAAAGTTCATAGTTTTAAATATTAGCTCTGTTTCAGTGTTTTGTTTTTTTTTTTTTTCCCCTTTAGGGCTTCAATTGTGTGTATGTTGGATCTTTTTGCCTATCTTACATATCTATCATTTTCCCTCTGATCCTTTGTTTTGTCTTCATTCTTTTGCCTATTTTCTTCAAAGCCCCTTAATTTTCAGTCACCTCTATTCTTTCCTGGTATCTTATAATCTAGTTTTAATTACTAACATGATTCTTTTTCAGGGTGCCTGGGTGGCTCAGTCAGTTAAGCTTCTGACCTTGGCTCAGTCATGATCTCAGTTTGTGGGTTTGAGCGCTGTGTTGGGCTCTGTGCTGACAGCTCAGAGCCTGGAGCCTACAATGGATTCTGTCTCCTTCTCTCTCTGCCCCTCCCCTGCTCACTCTCAAAAATAAACATTAAAAAAAAGTTTTTAAATGATTCTTTTTCTTCAGTCTTCTAGTTAACTCTTATTTCACATCATCCTGGTATTTATCCAATTTTATTCCAAGTATCTGAAATTCTTACTTGAGGATTTGTTTTCATATATGCAAAGACTTAAAGATATTTAATATAGGTCATGGTGTTCTGTTACTGATAACTGCTTTATGGTTTGCTTAGGAAGAAAACTTTTAATAGCTAAAATGTTGGTTCTTATTTTCTGCTTTATTCATTATAGCAATTTGTATGTTTATCACCTACAATTTCAAATTCTGTATATACAAGCAATAAAAATGTATGCAATAAGGGTAAGATCTGGGATCAACATCTAGGTTTCCAGTTCAAAAGCTCCCTCTTCTGAACTTAAACCAAAGGGGATTATTAGTGTGTCTTCTAATTTTATGGTTTTCTTACTTGTACAGAACACTTAATTTCCCTATTTTGCTTCCTTCTTTCCATCCACCACCAAGTCTGCAAGGCAGAATAAGCTCATCCTCAAAAGTGGCACTCACTTGATCTGTTACCTAGGGTCCTGTTTTTAAGTCTCTTCCTTTTGATATCTCAATAGCAAATATTCTAATCAAATCTAAGACCAGATCTTAGTATTTTCTCAGGCTAGGACTTTTTCTTCCTAAAGGCAATTTTAAATATGTACTATCACCCTTGGGGTCCTGGTTCAACCAATTTTCCTTTCCTCTTTTCCATGCAGTTTCTGCAGTCTCAATGAACCTCTCTATCATGGCTCTGATGCTGAGTAGGCTAGATTTTGATATTTATTTCTCTCCCTAATAATTTGAAGGTTTTAGTCTAACTTCTAGTTATGCTTAAGACATAAGTTATGTTAATTGGTTTTACTTGATCTCTTTGTTGGAATGCTTCCTGGAGCGTCCGGCCCTGGACAGTGTATGACTCCTTTTTAATATAGTAGGCCTCTCAAGTGCAGGACACATAACAAGCTTTTAAAACACACACAAGACAGAAACTTAGCCAAAATGACAAGATGGAGGAATTCTTCCCAAAAGAAAGATCAAGGAGAAATCACAGCCAGAAAATTGCTCAGAACAGATATAAACAATATATCTGAACAAGAATTTAGAACAACAGCCATAAGACTAATAGCTGGGCTTGAGAAAAGCATAGAAGACACAAGAGAAACCCTTGCTGCAGAGACCAAAGACCTAAAAACTATTCAGTTTTTGCTATAACTGAGATGCAAAATAAACTAGGTACAGTGACAGTGAGGAATGAAGAAGCAGAGGAGAGAATAGGTGAAATAGAAGATAAAATTATGGAAAATAATGAAGCTAAAAAAAAAAAAGAGGGAAAGGAAATTACTAGATCACAAGAGGAGAATTAGAGTGCTAAGAGATTCCAAAAAAATGAAACAATATCCACATCATAGGGGTCCCAGAAGAAGAGTGAGAAAAAGGGGCAGGAGGTTTATTTGAACAAATTATAGCTGAGAACTTCCCTAGACTGGGGAAGGAAACAGGCATCCAAGTCTAAGAGGCACAGAGAACTCCCTTCAAAATCAACAGAAACAGGTCAACACCACAACATATCATAGTGAAACAGGCAAAATACACAGATAAAGAGAGAATTCTGATAGCAGCTAGGGACAAACGGGCCTTAACCTACAAGGGTAGCCACATAAGGGTAGCAGCAGACCTGTCCACTGAAACCTGGCAGGCCAGAAGGGAGTAGCAGGAAATATACAATGTGCTGAATAGGAAAAACATGCAGCCAAGAATCCTTTATCCAGTGAGGCTGTCATCTAGACTAGAAGAGACAAAGACTTTCCCAGACAAACAAAAACTAAAGGAGTTTGTGGCCATTAAACCAGCCACGCAAAAAATTCTAAGGGGGACTCTCTGAGTGGAAAGCAGTAAAGACTACAAAGGACCAAAGAACATCACCAGAAACAGGAAATCTTCAGATAACAGTATGGCACTAAATTCATATATTTACCTGATATCTTTGTTGATCTGTATGAGTTTTTAGAGAATGTGTGGAAACTTCTGACTTAGGTCACTTGCTGCCACTATTCTGTGGCAATCCAGGAGTCTCAATTCATCCAGTACTGTCAATGTCTTTTTGGTGGACCATTTTCTCTACTTTAGTCTCCTCTATTCCACAATGCTATCTTTATTTAGTAAAAACTGAACTTTGATAATCTATGATTAGCACCACTAATAAGCCCTTATGGACTATGGACACAATAACTATAAGAATCACATAAAAGAAAACTATGTAAATGAGGTAAACAACATAACAAATTTGGCTCACAAAAGAAATATATTGCTTCTGTGGTACATCGTACGCTTCTGTGGTACCTTAAAAAAATTGAAATCCAGATATTACTATGAAAGAAGTAAAATAATTTTTTGTTTCTACTAAATTTGCAGTAATCTTTCATGGTCAGTGATTTCAGATTTAACATGGCTATTGAAAACCATTTGATAACAAGTTTCAAAGTCCCTTAGGAAATAATTTTGTTACCCAAAAGTAAGCCAATTCAGAAATATTAAAGGGCGCCTGGATGGCTCAGTCGGTCGGTTAAGCGTCTGCCTTTGGCTTAAGTCATGATCTCACAATTCCTGAGTTCAAGCCCCACATCAGGCTCCCTACTGTCCGCACAGAGGCCGCTTCAGAGCCTCTGTCCCGCTCTCTCTGCTCCTCCCCAACTTGCGCTCCCTCTCAAAAATAAATTTTAAAAAGGAAACATTAAAGGTATGAAACAGACTAAAAGCAAATGACAACAGCAAGTTCTGTTAGAAAAGATTCAGAGTAATATACATTAGCAGTTTGTATACATAATCTGGTATGCTTAGGATTATAGCCTAGAAGGGAGCCAAAAATCAAAATAAAGAATAAAAAAAAGAACAAGGGCTAAGAAATATCCTAAGACAAGTAGAGGAATACGATATAAAGTTAGGAATGTGGAGCTATATACTAAATACATTTTTCTTTAAAGACAAGTAAACTGGTGTTCTCTCACAGGGTTGTTCTACAGAAAATCAACGTTTATGTGACTCTTGTATGAAGTCAGGCAATTAACTAAACAAAGTTAGAGTACAAAGATACATGATTCAATGAGACAGAGGAAAACAACCTAATCCTTTAGAACAAGAATTTAAGGCTGTGTTGGTGATCATGCTGGCATTGTTTTGTGGTTCCCTCAGCAACAGAACACGGTCCCCACGCTCTTACAATGGAATAGAATTTTTTACCATGAATGGACTGTTAATTTTTTTTTGTCTTTGGACCTTTGATTTATGCTAGTAGTTTGTCTGACAAGGTGATTTAGATATCATACTCTCTAAGGACAATTCCTGTCCTAATGTTTAGGGATGAAAATGTGGCCTATTGTTTTAAATTTTCAAATAAGCATGAAATAGAGTAAGCATACTACGATAAGCATTTACAGAGAATCTTCTATTCTCTGAATCAAAAGAGACAAGAGTAAACAGAATCTGATATCTTAGTGGGTGGCCTTCAAATATTTACTAAAAACATTTTATGTTTTTATTTTTTTCTAAGTTTATTTATTTATTTATTCTGAGAGAAAGAGTGCACGCACATGCAAGCAGGGGAGGAGCAAAGAGAGAGAGGGAGAGAGAGAGAAGTAGGTTCCACACTGTCAGTGCAGAGGCAGACACTGGGCTCGAACTCATGAAAACGTGACTTGAGCTGAAATCAAGATTTGGAAACTCAACTGACTGAGCCACCCAGGCGCCCCTAAAAACATTTTAAAATTGAGATCTGAAGTATTTATGAGTAAATAATTGCTTCTATTATTAATTTAGATCAGAGATTTACACAAAATACTTAAAATGTTTTCCATAAAACCTGGTCAGTATTAAAATGTTCTAACTCATGCCTCTTAAGATTCTGGTGTGTGCGTGTATGTGTATATATATATATATATATACACATACATATATATATGTGTATATATATATATATATATATATGTATGTGTATATATATATATAAAATAAAACGTTACTCCAAAAATTTAAGAAAGAAAATCACTCTGAAGTCATACATCAAAGCAAATATTCTAATTTCAGATTATGATTTTTGATGGGCAATTCAAATATACTAAATTCCCACAGTGTAAAAATTTTAAAAAGCATAATTTCTTTCCTTTCAGATTTGTCCTTTCCAATGACAGGTTAGTAGATTGTAAAATAAAAATTTAAGTTCAGATTTTATTAACACACATTACCATCTTGTACAGAATGGAGAAATCATTGTTTCTTGATCAGGTGCAATTCTGGTACAAAGAGGGATATTTTTAGCTAAAACACCTGACACTAAGGAAGAATTATGACACCAGAAGGTCTCTCCAAAAAAAAAAAAAAAGCCAGTACAGATTCACTTAAGTTAAATGTTTTATAATTTTACCTTGAAGAGGATGAAAGTAACAATGGATCAATCACTTCAAGGAAGAACAACTGTAGAAAATAAAGATCTTACCAATTTTTTTTTTTACTTTTTCTTGTTTAAAAGCTACATGCTAATTTAAAAAAAAAATACTTCAATACCTATAAAATAATCCATTTGTCTGTAATTCAAGGGAAAAAAAGTTTATATATCATTCCCCTCTTTAGTAATATAATTTGAACCTATTTTAAAGAAAAAGCAAAAATTCAAGACACAATATTAAAACCTAGCTTTTGGAAACAAGTTTGTACTCTATACACTCAGCAAAAAGCCATACTTTACTCAGAATATAATTTTTTTATTTGGTAGTTCAAAATAAATCCAAACTAAGAGTTCAAATCCAAATGCTAAATTCTGTCAGAGCAAGGGAAGTAACCTTATAGTGTCTATTCCTTTTCCTTTACATGGTGATGATAATCTGTCTTCATGGGACTATAGGAAAGATTAAGAAACAGATATAGTCCCAAGTCCAGTGTTGAATACACAGGAGGCACTCAATCAATGACAGATATCACTCTTAAGTCATAGACTGAACATTTCCACGAACTCTGTCTTCCTGTGTCAAATTCTTTAGAGTCAATAGTCTTAGAGGTAAGGACACATGAATTTTGTTACAGAGTCTTAAAAAGACATATTCCTTTGCTCCCTTCTTGGGGAGTCAAGAGTTAAACTGGTAGCATTTGTTGGTTTATTAACACCTTGTGGCTATTTGGCGTTAACACTATAATATACAATTTCAAGGCTATTTTCAATCAGTGGGTTCAACAAGTAAGTCTGCAATAGATCTGAAATTTAATCCAACAATTATATACTTGTATTCCTTAAATCTATTCTTCAAAAAGTTATAAACTTTTGCTTCCTTTTTTCATTTCTCTAATTCAACTTCACTTCTCTGTCATTAGTCTTTCCAGGACAGGACTTAACAACCCTCTACATATAACCAAGAACACTGCCTCCATATCCTTCAGTTCCTGAACAAATGGTCCATCTAGAAAATTCTTTCATCAAACAGGAAAAAAAAAAAAAGGCCACCGAAAACAAGAGTATAATAAAACAACTCTTCCCAAAAAAATGAGCTTGAGATATTCAATTTATTTAGGTTTAATCACATGATTATGTAACTCTGCCTATACAGGCATGTTTAAAAATCAGGTTCTTTCTAGTCCTCTAGACCTATGCTATCCAAAAGAATTTTCTGTAATCGTGCAGATGGCTTATATGTGTGATCTTCAATAAAGTAATCACTAGCCAAATATGGCTACTGAAAAGTAAGACTAAGGAAATTACTTTAAATTATTAAATTTAAATAGCCACATATATCTACTACAATGGACGGCACAGACTTAGACACCCTGTTTTTCTGTTGTTTCTCTTTACCATGGTGAACCTTGCTCTTATTGAACTCCTTGTTTCAAACCCTTTCTCTGTTATCTCTAAGATTAAATAGCTGGACAGAGTTACAATCTCAAAAGCAAAGAGAACTACTAAAAAAGAATTTTCCAAGCTAGCTTTAAAATGTGCTTTTCGAGGAGCACCTGGTTGGCTCAGTCGGTTGAGTGTTTGACTTCAGCTCAGGTTCGTGAGTTCAAGACCCACATCTCGCTCTGTGCGGACAGTGTGGTGCCTGCTTGAGATTCTCTCTTCCCCCCTCTCTCTCTGCCCCTCCCCCCTTTTAAAATAAACAAACATTTAAAAAATGTGCTTTTTGATGGAGAGTACTGCAATCATCTTAGATTTTCTAAGCATAGTACACTAAAAAATAAAGTAAAAAAGAAATAATACGAATATCTCTGAGTGTTTGAAATTAAAACTCTAACACTACATACTTTCTCCTGAATTCTTTGACAGCTACATAATTAGTCCTAGAATAAGATAATGGTGTAATTAAAAACTAGTACAGCACAAGCCATAGCAGGACAAAGAATTAAGGGAGCAGATAAAAATCATTCTGTACCTGTTTTCTGTGATACTACAAAAATTAGTGAATGGAAATATGATGGATCAAGTGCAACAATACGTTAGCCAATGAAGAGCTGTATAATTTTTTTTTAAATTTTTTTTTTTTTTAAATTTTTTTTTTTTTTTCCAACGTTTATTTATTTTTGGGACAGAGAGAGACAGAGCATGAACGGGGGAGGGGCAGAGAGAGAGGGAGACACAGAATCGGAAACAGGCTCCAGGCTCTGAGCCATCAGCCCAGAGCCCGACGCGGGGCTCGAACTCACAGACCGCGAGATCGTGACCTGGCTGAAGTCGGACGCTTAACCGACTGCGCCACCCAGGCGCCCCAAGAGCTGTATAATTTTTATCCCTGTTATTATTTACCACAGCATCAAAGATCAAGTCTTACTTCAGGTTTAAGGGATTTTTGGATGACTTATGGCTCTTTCCAATTAAATCTAAGCATAAACATTATTTTACATTATTTTAAAATAAAATTATTAAAAAATTGACTTTTATTAAAAAGGAACCACCTGAGTGGCTCAGTTATCGAGCATCCTACTCTTGATTTCGGCTCAGGTCATAATCTCAAGGTTTCGTGAGTTCGAGCCCTGTATCAGCCTTGGCACTGACAGTGTAGAGCCTGCTTGGGATTCTCTCTCCCTCTCTCTCTGCCCCTCCCCTGCTCATACTCTCTCTCTCTCTCTCTCTCAAAATAATAAATAATAATAATAATAATAACAATAAAATAAAAATAAAAAGGTGACCATAGGATCTCAGAAAAAATTTTTAGGTGTTTTAAGCTCCCCTCTGCTTCTCCTCCCCAGTTTCCCCACAAATGCACAGAAGTCTTGTTCAAAGAACAAAGGTAGGTGTTAAGAAGAAAAAACAACTATGTTGCTTATCTGTTAGGAATGAAATAATGGTCTCTCTCTGGGGCTGATATTAATGTCATCACCACCAATCAATTCCTCCTTTCTTCTGCCTATCAAGTTGGCTTTCAGTACTTTGAGAGTGGCGGGGGGGGGGGGGGGGGTGGGGGGAATATGTGAAACAACCCCAGTATTCTGGGATAGGATTCAAAAGAACTCAAGTTATGTGAATGCAAGTTATGTGCTAAACTACATACCAATTTCTAAATGACTGCTGATTTGACTTTTTTGTTTGGCATTCGAAACATAATGAAACTTACTATTTTGGGCCAGGGCTTGAAGCAGACAATCCAAGCATCCTTCTAAACTATCCTCAGTTCTGTCAACAGCTGTTATCTTCAACTTCTTCAAGGTATCACTGAGATTATCTGCGTATAGAAAAAAAGAGAAATCAGAAATCTCACTAACATATGATCATCATGTTTCATGACAGTTATCACTAACAGGCAACAGGCCCTCATTATTGTGAATTAACTCCCACATACATTACAAAATGGCAATCGACTGTACTATTACAAATTTTTTAAATCAAATGTACCCATTTAACTTGGATATGAAATAATCTGTATCCATTAAGATACCAGGAATATTCAGGAATAATACAGGTTATCACAGAACATTTTTCTCGGGATTCTTATTCCATAGTTAGCTTGTTCGGGAAACCAGCCATGATTAATTGAAAAAAAACTGAACATCCACAAAAAAATTATATAGCTTTGCAAATAGTATCTTGTTTCATTTTTGGCTTCCTCTGCTATATTTTAAAGACATAAAATGAAAACAAAGGTTTAGAAAAGTTTCAAATAACGTGACTTAGGAGTGCCTGGGTGGCTCAGTCAGTTAAGCGTCCAACTTCAGCTCAGGCCATGATCTCCCAGTACGCGGGTTTGAGCACTGCATTGGGTTCTTTGCTGACAGCTCAGAGCTTGGAGCCTGCTTCAGATTCTGTGTCTCCCTTACTCTGTACCCCTCTCCCACTCACGTTCTCTTTCTCTCTCAAAAATAAACAAACATTTAAAAAAATGTGACTTAAAATAATACAAAGCTGATGACTATAAAACCTACTTTAACACTGCCATTTGAAAAACACTTCAAACCAAAGTACTGCTTGAAGCCAAAACATGTACATTTTGGATTATAAAGCTGTGCTCTCATGCTAAATTATATGTGGATTCTGCTACACCATAGATTGTCAAAATCTCTTTACACTATTAAAAATTCAGATTCTTTAATTTTTTTTTTTTAATTTTTTTTTTCAACTTTTTAATTTATTTTTGGGACAGAGAGAGACAGAGCATGAACGGGGGAGGGGCAGAGAGAGAGGGAGACACAGAATCGGAAACAGGCTCCAGGCTCCGAGCCATCAGCCCAGAGCCCAACGTGGGGCTCGAACTCACGGACCGCGAGATCGTGACCTGGCTGAAGTCGGACGCTTAACCGACTGCGCCACCCAGGCGCCCCAAAAATTCAGATTCTTAAAGGGCTTTTATTTACATCAGTTATTTCTATTGACATTTAACATACTAATAATTAAAACTGGGACTTTTTAGGATTTATTTTAGTAATTTACTTAAACCTAATATTATAAAACTATTACTTGTTAAAATTATTATTTTAATACAAAATATATTACAAAAACAAAAAACTCACTGAAAAGAATGGTATATTATTCTACATTTTTACAAATCTCTATAAATCTGCCTTAATAGAAGATAACTGGATTCTCATATCTGCTTCTGTACTCAATCTTCTATAATTTGTCACTTGGGTTGAGTAGATGAAAAAAATTCAGCCTTACATATATACATAGTTGGAAGATCAGAACAGTATTTTAATAGCCTTTTCAGATAATCTTGGATAGTCTTTGATATCATACCAAACCTTGAAAAGTGGTAGTTTTTTAAAGGTTGGTTGCCATGAGAAATCTGAAACGATTTTAATAAATGCTTCCAATTCTCACATTCAAATCCACTGATCTCTTGCAATTTGGATCCTTCATGTGAGATATTTATCATCAGTGCATTGGTCATTTAAAAAATTAGGTCATGGAGTTATCTTCCAAATATTGACACATTTCATTGTACTATTTCAAAATATCACATTTATTAGTATCATCACTAATCTTACTAAAAGACACTTTGTAAATACTAGTGAAATGTCAAGCTGAAGGTATACAAGTTTTTCAAAATCCTTTTTTTTATGTTTATTTTTGAGAGAGACAGAGCATGAGTGGTGGAGGGACACAGAGAGAGGGAGACACAGAATCGAAAGCAGGCTTCAGGCTTGAGCTGTCAGCACAGAGCCCGACAGGGGGCTTGAACCCAGGAACCACGAGATCATGACCTGAGCCGAAGTCAGATGCTTAACTGACTGAGCCACCCAGGTGCCCCCAAGTTTTCCAAAATTCTAATCTTCTCTTACAAACTTCAATTTTACCACCAGCAACAAATACTGTCAGTTGTTTTTCTTAAGTGAAAAATGAACTTCATTCATTTGTGAGAAAACGTCTTCCAAATATGAAAAACCAGTTTGTCTTTCAGTTCTTTCAAATAAAAAATGTTTTTCCATGGAAAAAGATACCTTGGTCAGCTCATAACTCAAACAACTGCACAAGTGCTTCTCTTCAAAACAGCCATCAGACTTTGCAATGCAATGAAAGTGTTTTATGAGCACCTTCCATTACACAGAATATTTTTTAAGTGTGTTAAGGAAACTAAGATTTTTTTTAAACATTTTTTCCTGCTTCATCATGGGTATTCTTACGTGAAACTGGTGTGTGTGTGTGTGTGTGTGTGTGTGTATGTGTGTGTGTGTGTATGTATATGTACATATATTTTACTCTAAGTATGTCATGGTGAAGAATACTACTAGTATTAAGACTGGTTTGGTGCTGCTACTACCCTGATTCACATATACTAGAAAGCACCCACAATTTTGTACCCATAATTGCTTTTGTACTATTAAGGGAAATGTCAACAGAGTGAAAAAGACAAATGTCTTGATGGCATTATGCAAATGGTATTGACTTCATAGACACCCTAATGGGATACCAAGGACCTCCAGCATTGCTGCTACAGTACTAGAATTTCAGGCATTTTCTTACTTCAAAGTAAGGTATACATTTTAATAGACTTTTGTACATTGCCAGCTGATGACAATTCTAAAAATATGATGAAACACTCTATTATGAAATGAAAGATAATTTACTTTCCCTGCCAACCCAAGAAAAAGTAAACTTAAATTTTATACCTAATAATACTAACACGGTCTAGTGACACCTCATACAACCTTGACAACCTTGGACTTCACATCCAAGATTAATATTTACTTTCTTAAGAGGGACTAAGCAGTTTTGAGAAATTGATTTTTAGTCTAAAGAAAACCGTATATTTGTATATATCTCTTCTCTTCTATAAGCTAAAAAGAAAGTTGTAGTGAATCATATTAGATATTCTTGTTCAAACTTATTAAGCGCATATTAAGGTGATTTTCCTGAAATAAAGTATGAATAACATATAATATCTAAGTTAATATTATTAAAAGCAATAAAAAGCAATTATCCCAACACTGAGGAAAAAAGTAAGACTTATGTTAGTCAAATTATAGCAATCTATCAAAACTATCAGTAAACAAGTAATAAAAAGCAGTTAAGAGTTATTCATACTCTATATTGGCATCTGGGTCTTTTTTAATTCTTTCCTTCCCTTTATCCCATCCCCAAAGCTCCTTACCTGACATGCCCTCCTCATCGAGTCTCAATCTGGATGTTACCACCCTAGAGACCTTCTTGCCCATTCCACCTAAGTGTCCTCTTCCTTAACCCTACGGGTTCATTCTCAATCACTATATCCATCCTTCACAGGATTTTTGTTTTAATTTTTTTTAATGTTCATTTACTTTTTTGAGAGAGAGAGAGAGAGAGAGCAAGTGGGGAAGGGTCAGAGATAGAAGGAGACACAGAATCTGAAGCAGGCTCCAGGCTCTGAGCTGTCAGCACAGAGCCTGGCGCGCAGGGCAAAAACTCACAGACTGTGAGATCATGACCAGAGCCAAAGTCAGACACTTAACCGACTGAGCCACCATGGCGCCCCAGGTTAAATTTTTTTTTTTAATTTTTTTTTACATTTATTTATTTATTTTTGAGAGACAGAGAGAGGCAGAGCACAAGTGGAAGAGGGGCAGAGAGAGAGAGGGAGACACAGAATCTGAAGCAGGCTCCAGGCTGAGCTGTCAGCACAGAGCCCGACGCGGGGCTTGAACTCACAAACCGTGAGATCATGACCAGAGCTGAAGTCAGACACTCAACCAAGAGGGCCACCCAGGCGCCCCTGATAATTTTTAATTATATTTTTTAATTGTTAACATATGCTCCCCACTATATTGTATGGGGCATCTTGTTAATTATAGTCATTGCACTATACCTATCACTTGATACATAGGAGGTATCCAGTAAATATTTGTTAAATTAATTGAGTAAACAAAGGAATGAATTACTTACTTGTACAAAGCTGTCTAGTTACCATCCTTTGTATGACATGCTGAAGAACCAAAGTGTACCAATAGCAAAGGGAAGGTAAATGTGACCTGTTAAGCACCTACTATGTACTCCATATGATTTGAAGTATATAGTGTCTTATATTTTAAGATCAATGAAGTCAATTGAAGCATTATAGAATATAAAATATATAACTAAAACCTACATAGATCATCCCACTTTTAAAAGATTTCTTATTGACAAAAAATCATTCAGTCTCTCCATGGGAATAATTACATGCCTATTAATGATGTGAGATCTTTTTAGGAAAGTTCATTAAATTCTTCATCCAGAGACAACTAAAGCTGTCAAAGAGAATTACTACACATTATTATGATTTTAAGCATTTTATTTTTTTAACGTTTATTTATTTTTGAGAGAGACAGAGAGACAGAGCACGAGTTGGGGAGAGAGGGAGAGAGAGAGAATCCAAAGCAGGCTCCCCACTGTCAGCACAGAACTGGACGAGGGGCTCCAACTCACAAACCATGAGATCATGACCTGAGCTGAAACCAAGAGTCAGACACTTAACCAACTGAGGCACCCATGCACCCCAAATATACATCAATTTTAAAAGAGCACGTTGGAGGGGAGCCTGGGTGGCTCAGTCGGTTAAGCGTCTGACATCAGTTCAGGTCATGATCTCAGGGTTTGCGGGCTCTAGCCCTGCGACAAGCTCTGTACTGACAGCTCAGAGCCTGAAACCAGCTTCTTCAGATTCTGTCTCCCTCTCTCTCTGCCCCTTCCCTGCTCGCACTCTGTCCCCCTCTCTCTCAAAAATAAATAAAACATTACAAAAATAAAATAAAAAAGCATATTGGAGAATAAAATGATTGGGGTTGCAACCCCTTTCCCAGTGGCCTCAAGCTTCCTTATGGAAAAATTTCTACTACACTGACACTTCTGGTCCTTTCTGCGTACTCCCTTGGCAACTGCCCACCACTACCTCTGTTTTCTAGGAAAGAAGTAATGTATATGATTAATAAGTTGAGAAAGAAGAAATGGATATGTATAACTCAGCCCCTTCTGGGTTCCTGATTTTTTAGAATGGCAAGAACTCTCTGTTCCTCCATACCTTTGGGTGTCCAGCTACACCAGTGACAATATTAGCAAATACATCTAATTCAGCCCTGGAGTGTTAGCAGTTCCTTTGTAACTATACAAATAAGCCTTCACCAATTTTAAAGCAGTTATTTTGAATTCCATCAGAGAACTCATTTGCTTACGTCTCCAGTGATTTTGAACTTGGGTAAGGAACAGAGGGTGTTATTTTTGGACTCCCTCAAACCATGACAGTCAATCTCAGCAATGAATCCTTACCATTAAGACACTGAAACTCTTCTAATGAAAAATTTGTCAGCTTTTGGATGGTGGGAGTGCGGGGGGACAGTGAGTCAAGAATGATAATTTTCATGGGAGGTTCTACTACTAAGAAGTATTAATAATTTTTCTTAAAAGTAATTTATTTCCTATATGACAGCAGATGGTCTAGCCTGCCTTGTGAAAAGAAACATAACATCTTCAAAGAGGTAAGCAAAGTTGACTTTGGTCATTAATTCTGCATCTCCTACTTCTAACTATTTCATCACTCTTAAAACCACAATCTAACCAAGTCCTCTTAATTTCTATCAAAACTACTCAGGCAAAGGTCTTAAATGATATCATGACAAATCCAGTGGATTTTTCTCAGTCCTCTTATTTGATATCTTTGAAGCAACAGACTCTTTTTCTCTTTTTTTGAATAGTTTCTACTGACTTCAAAACACCAGTCTCTGAACATTTGTTCTTGGCCTTCTCCTCTCTCTGCCCCTTCAATGTTAGAACCAAGATCACCCTATCTCTTCTGCTTTTTTCATTTTGCTAGTTTTATAGTCCTGGGTTAATAAAACTCTTTTAGCTTATTTACTATACTAGAGGGAAATTTATTTAGCTTATTTATTATAGTAGAGGGAAATGTATTTAGCTTATTTATTATACTAGAGGGAAATTCTTATAGCACAGGAAATTCTTCTAAGATACTCTAAGACACTAAGATACTAATTCTTCTAAGATACTCTAAGATACTAAGATGCTAATTCTTCTGAGATACCCTAAGATACTAAGACACTAAGATATTATACTAGAGGGAAATTTATTTAGCTTATTTATTATACTAAAGGAAAATTCTTGTAGCACAGGAAATTCTTCTAAGATACTCACACTGTTCTCTATAGTAGAAACTTCACAAATCCTGAAAATCTACTTTACTTTCTGAGTTACTTGTGCTTGCATCTTTTATTATAAATTATGGTACAAATCACCATAATTAATATTTTTATTAAGACGAACTATCCTAAAAATAACGACATTTCTAAGTGTTCTTCTCATTCTAATTATTTCAGAAATCAGATAAAAACTTTATGAGCAATCACTTTTCATTCATTCTTAAATGATGTTAAAGTCTATTTTAGTTTAAACCAGAAACAATGTAGTCTAACTTGTCACATTTGATTAGAGGGTCAAGAGTCTGACAGATGATCTTCACAACTATAATATTAAGCCATCATGGATAAAAGCAAGAAATAGTTTGTAAAATTTTATTTCACACAATGCCTAAAACCTTTTCACTTAGAGTTCAAGAATTATTTTCATGTTTTATAACTATCAATTATAGCTTTAGCATATAACATAATTGATAAAAAGTTAATACATTGGCTTTTTAAAATTAGATAGGGATTTACACTGAGATCCAGGCTTAATGCCTTGTCGCAGAAATGACCCAGAAAAATATGAGGGCGATTTCTTTTTCTCAACAATTCCCTAACAGAATGACTTAAAATACCATACCCAATAGTAGTCAACACCCAAAATATTATAAGCCAACTTAGAAAATCAATGTAGATAAATCAACAAAGTCTGATGGCATTTGTCAAAGAATTTAAAGAAACCCAAGAATTATACCAGAATGATGTTGGTAAAAATGTGCAATCTGTCATTACAAACAGCTTCTGTGTGAAGAACTACCGGGATGCTCTCTGGACACATGAGTTCCAGAAGATGCTGGAAAGTGGAAACTATATACTTTCAAACTTCACTCCTGTACAGGTAAGCTCATTGAGTCCTTAACAGAAGAGAAACTCTGTAAACATACAAATAACCACATGAAATATATGTGCTCTGCTCTAACTTCTTATACCTAGCATGTGCCTGCAAACCAGAGTTCTCACAGTATCAATATTCTACCACCAGGATTCTTACAGAACAATGTTCTATCCTGTATTTCTCAGTTTTGTTCAGGCCCCATCTAATTTATCCCTTACACTCCACTTAGCCCCTTAGATTAACACATTGATTGATCTTGGACTTAACTATTTTAGCTGTAACCTTCTACTCCTCCAGGATGATACTTAAGTATCTGCCTACAATGCTTTGGTTCCTGGCACTTAACATTCAAGAGTAAATGATATCATGCCTCCAAGCTCTGCCCTAGACTCTAAGATATGCCTGACAGGGAAGGAAGGTCAGACAAGGGGCAGATAATATAAGAGGAAATTCTGCCTAAGTGTATGGGAATTTCCGAAGGCTATCTACATAACATAGATAAAGAGAAGTGTTTGGGGCTAAACACTGACTTACAAGCAGTCTTGAGCAAGATTCTCCATCAGAATATACTTAAAGCTGTCACTAATCAAACAAAGAGAAAGAAGGAAAGACCCTGTTTACAATGCTTTGTAATAATAGAGAATTGGATGGAAGACTGACATAAAAGACCTACAGAAAAGGAACTTTCTTTAGCTGGAGAAACATATAAAGAAGTATATTTCATTAAGATCAGTGCAAAGCAAATAGTTTCACTTAGTAATCTAATAAATAACAAGGAAGAGATAATGTACACTGAAATTTATAAATTTTTAGGCAACACTAGCTTTTCTGAATAAAATGCCAAAAAGAAAAAATGCTATCTACACAAGTAATCATAAATGTGACAGGTGAGTTAAACATAGGTATATATTTAAAATCTTTTCTAAAAAATCTTTAGAAAATGATACTGTCTAAACTATTATTTATGAACCCACAAAAGAAATATTTTCCCAGGATACTGCTACAGAAAGCATAATGAAAATTTAGAGTCAAGATAAAACAAAAGACGATTTAGGTAAGAACTAAATAAATCAGAAAGTATGACAGTGCCCTTACTCAAATGGTGTTAAAGCTATGATGCACCATAAATTTGAAAGAAAATTTAAGCAACAGGATGAAGAGACATTAGGTCAGTTATCAACTTATGTCTCTCAGCTCCAAATTCACCCTCACTGCCTGATCTGTAAAAATGAATCCTGGCCCTTTAAATATTCTCCCTTTGCCAGATGGCAAGATACAAGGTATGTCTGTAGAGGACAATGGATAGTACTGAAGAGGAAGTGCTCTCCTTCATGCTCAGTCTTCATAATTTTCTCCAGTGCCACACATCTGCAAGTCATAGCCTTCACCATACTTTTTCTCCAGCTCTCAACTGAGGCAGGAGAACTCTGTACAAGAGCCCCAGACAACTCGTTTGCATCCCAGCCCAAGTCACTGCTTCCCACACCATCTCTTCAGCCCTGGAAAAGTACATGCTGGAAACCCTGTGGGGCTGGATGCCCAGAGCCGCTCTGGTCCAAACTGTACAAAGAAGTGTGCTGGGTTCCTGTAGAAAGGGGCCTCTCTAGCCCAGTTCTAGCAGTACCTGCTGTGGCACCCCAACTTCCTCTGCATGCCCTACTGTCTGGGGCCCACTCATCAACCTCAGCTTGCATGCTCTCCAAAGAGTTGTTCCTGCAGGCCTAGTGACTGTGGGCTACCTCTGGCCTGGGCAACCCAGTGATCTTAATTATATCTTAATGAGAACTCACCTTCCGAGGAAGTTTGTCCTTCCTTGGATGTACTCTCGTAGCTCAAGGTTACCCATCAGATTTGTTATATACCTTTAAAGTTACTCTCCTATTATTGCTTAATATTTTTTACATTAAATGTCTCCTGTTTACATTTCTGTGTAATGGAAGACCATTCTCCCTGGATTTCCTGACATTCCTTACTACTAGGGCCTTCTGAGCAAGGGAAATTGATAAGCTATAATAAGTCTCCTTCTCTGGAGACATTCTAGGAACATAAAAAAAAAAAAAAAAATCCCCCTCTTCTTTCCAAAGGTTTGCTTTTAGCTTACATTTAGGGTAATAACACTAGAGATACTTTTCCCCTTCAGTAGGAATGATTTGCTTAATTCCAGATTATAGACTGTGTGTGTGTGTGTCTGTGTGCGTGTGTGTGTATCTTGGATGACAGATGTGCCAGCAACCCTACATAAGCTTTTACTGTTGTAATTTCAGAGTTCCTCTCCTGTGGTGCAACCCTGCTGTATGTACTAAAATGCTCTCTAAATAACAAGCTATGTTGTATGATGTATATACTTCATGTTTCTTGTCAGGATATTTATATATACATATAAATTTAACATTTATATGTTAAATTTAAAATGAGAAATTATGTGAGAAAAGACAAAGAATATTAGCTCTTTCAGTGAAAAATATCATAACGTATCAGGTCATGAATGCTGTGGATCAAGTGAATAATACATTAACAAGATAACCTCAAGCTTCTTTTTGTTCAATGATATGAACTAAAGGCTGACCTGGCACCAGACGCTGCACTAAGTGCCAAAGATACAAACATGAATATAGATAGCACAGTTATCACAGTTAGAAAAACTTTTTGTCCCCCCTTACTTTCGATTTTATTTTGGGTGGGAATTACCTTCACATATCCCAGTTCACTCCCAGAAGCAATCAATGTTAACATTTTCTTGTGCATTCTTCTAGAAGCACCTTGTGTGTGTGTGTATGTGTATATAGATGTACACATATGTATATGCATGTGTATATATATGCAGTTATTTATATTTACAAACACACACAAACTTTAAAGCACAGTCCATCCAAATGTTACTACAATACTGATTATCTTCTGCATGGTAATAGCCTTAATAAAAAGTACCATTATTATGACAATAATATTTTAGAAAATCATAATAATGGCCCTATAACTGAAATCCCTTGGTAAATGTACAACAAAGTATTATTTTATTATTTGGTGGTAATAAATGTAGAAATCCACAGTCCCCCAAAAAGTGATAGGAAAGACACAAATTCAAAATAATTTTGCCAAATATACTAATATGAGGTTATTATTATAAGATTAACATTAAAACTGGTATTAAGGATAACTACTAAGTTTTAATTTGGAAAGATGAATATAGATATTCCTTTGTTCCTATCAGGTTTTATTAGGCTACTGTGTTTTGAGAAAAAAAAAAAATACACAAATTTTGGTGTGGCTGGGTGGCTTAGTTGGTTAAGCATCCGACTTTGGCTCAGGTCATGATCTCACAGTCTGTGGGTTCAAGCCCCATGTCAGGCTCTGTGCTGACAGCTCAGAGCCTGGAGCCTGCTTTGGATTCTGTGTCTCCCTCTCTCTCTGCCCCTCCCCTGCTCATGTTCTGCCTCTGTCTCTCTCTCTCTGTCTCTGTCTCTCTCAAAAATAAATAAACAAAAAAAATTTTTTTTAAATACACAAATGTTAGTGGTAACTATCCTTACTAAGAGTATTGACAGTTTTTATTAGCCAAACAGGTAAAGTTTACCATAAAGCAATAATGAAACTGTTTAAACTGTTTAAACATGCATATTTCTTTTCTGGCAGCAAATATTTCTTCAAGGGAATCAATGTCAAGTAAAAGACAATTAAATAAACCACAGGGAAATGCTATTTACTAGACAAAATTCTCTGTTAGGCCATCTTTGTTTAAAATGAAAAGAAAAACCCCGTAAACATTTATTCATCAGGTAGTTCCCACTTTGGAAAGTTTTAATAGCAATCCGTTTCTTACTGAAACAATGTATCTTTCAGGTTTTATAACTGTTCCAATTATTATTGTTACATTAACAACCCCCTCACCCCCCTCAAACTTCATGGCATAAAACAAAAGCCATTTTATTGAACTCACAGATTCTGTGAACCAGGAATTCATAAAGGGCACACTGAGGATGGTTTGTCTCTGTTCCACAAGGTCTGGGGCCTCAATGGAGAGTTCCAAAAGATAGGGGTGTGTCTCCAAGAGTGACTAAATAGCAGGGGCTGGCATCATCTGAATCATTTGATGGTTCTGGTGACTGGACTAAAAGGACTTGGAAGGTTATGAATGCCAACCTGAGACCCGAGGCTTCCAGATGGCCTGGCTTCCCCACAGAATGGTAGCTACAGGGTCAGACTTTCAGGGCTCCAAGCAGGTCAGTATTTCCACAAACAGTATGGAAGCAACATTTTTTACTATCAGGCCTAGGAAATGATAGAACACTTATGGTGCATTCTATTGGTTACAAGTGAGTCACAAGCATGCTCATTTTAAACAGGAAGAGAACTCCCCAGCTCTCAATGGGGAATGGCAAGTTCTTGAAAAATATGTGTGGGGAAAGAGATATTGTTGTGGCCATCCTTGGAAAGCACAATCTGCTATAATAATTTGATATTCGGTATACTGATTTGGTTAAAATAACACAACCAACAGCATTAGATCCTTTGATTGCTTTTTCATCTGAACACAAGATACAGTTTCCCAAAAAAATGTATGTTCACCTTTGGGAATAGAAATTAAAATTTATATAGTTATTATTTCATCAATATTTGTAACTACCTTGTGAAATAGGTGTTATTGTTATTGTCCATATTTTAATGGAGAAAGTTGTATCTGAAAGCTGAATAACTTGCCCAGAAAGATAAGTGCCAAAGGTGGGATAAATCCAGACACATGTGTCTTCAATGTCTAGGCTCTTTCCAGTGAACAGGCAATCTTCACAGTACCAGGTTAAATGAAACTCATTCATATTTCATGAATATCAGAACTGTGCAAAGCAAGGAGTGCCTATATTTTGCTTTATGTAGACGTAAATTCTTCAAAAATTAATTTATAACCCAACCGTGTTAGGTAGTTTTATGAGCTAACAACTGTCTATATATGTGAATGTGTGCAAGACAGAAAAGAAAAGAGAGGAAGAGAGGAAGGAAGGAAGGAAGGAAGGAAGGAAGGAAGGAAGGAAGGAAGGAAGGAAGGGGGAAGGGAAGAAAAGAGAGAAGGAAGGAAGGAAGGAAGGAAGGAAGGAAGGAAGGAAGGAAGGAAGGAAGGAAGGAAGGAAATCACAATGAGATGTACCAGGAGCAGTCTCTGCCATAGTATCTCAAGGGCAGTACCAATGCTGGATACATACTCCAGCTTTCATTAAGTGTTAAATAGAAAAATAAATTCTAAGAAAAATTTTCTAGATCACTGTAAGTAATGAGCGCTTGTATATTCTTGAGAAGTTTTATTAGGTGCTTAAAAGGTAAATATGATCTATTCTCTTATTTAAATTCTTTGGTCTCTGCGTTTTCTCTTTCAAGAATCCAAACTATATCCTTATCTGTTTCTGTTACTCATTTCTTTTATGTTATTATCTTACAGTTAGAGGTTAAGCTTTTCAAAAGCAAAACTGTCACTGCTTGCATTATTTGTCACTTTCTGTATTGCCTAATAGGATAGTCCTGTGTTTCTGATCTGACTGATGTTGTTTTATACAAACCACATAAAAGCCAGAAATGTGACACAATACAGTTATTCTTTCTTGGAGCTTCACACTACCCTTCCCAAAAACGCATTCTTGCAACTAAAAGGAAATTAAGTTAATCAGCTCATATAAAAGTCCTGTCATTATTATAATTTTGTTGTTAAAGATAAACTAACACCTATATTTCTGTAAAATAAATATTTCAGTGTAAGCTTTGCTTCTTTATAAGGATCAGTGTCATCTTTTATAATGGAGCTACTGGAGGAATCTTCAAAATGGAATATTTTTTGTAAGAACTAAAGGAAACAGTTTTTCATTCCTGACAAATTTCTTGTTAAAAATAATCTTGGTGTAAACTTCTCACAGCTTTGAAAGCAATTTTTTGTTAAAGTACAATGATTCCTGTTTTTTTTCTTTTCCTGACTATAAAAACAAAATCCGCACACATAAAAAAAGGGGAACTTACTAGTTACTTGAAATTATTTTTATAATTTTGTGTAATTCTTTTTTACATAATTTTAAATTTAAACTGTTGCTTTAAATACTTTAAAATTATGTAATTCTATGTAATTCATTTGATATAATTATTTTAAATAATTTTATATAATCCTTATATGTTAGAAAATGCTTTCTAATATGTACAAGAAAATAATTTTTTAGAAACAATCTAGCAGCCTATTGCACTTTGATGACTTTTTAAAAAATACCATACCATCATTTTCCCTAGTAAGTGTATTTAATGCTCAAGGGCATCCCCCCACACACACAAAAAAGGGAAAAAAATACAATAGATCTGGGTCTGGGGGTTGGTCAGCCTTTATTAAGTAACTGAGTGTGAAGGATTCCTTATTACGAGTTGTATTAGTTCTTTATGAAATGAGCTTTTTCCCCCTTCCATTTTTATTTGAAATCTATTATCTGGTTCTTATTCAATAATAATGATAATATTTTAAGGATACAGATAAAATGAGGGCTTAAAGAGCTTAAGTAACTTGCTAAAGGCTATACTACAGAATTAATTTATGAAAGAGGAGAGATTCTATCCTCTATTTCTCTAATTCCTTGTATCATTCTGATCAACTGCAGATTAAACCATGATTGATGGCCAAATGAATACAATTAACTCTTTGGTAATTCAAAAGTTGTAACAGAAATCTCAGAGATCACAAATTCAAATACCTGTAAGGGCCATATGCCACAACAACAAAACGAAGATAAAAATCATATGAAAATCTCAACAGATGCACAAAAACATGACAAAATTTAACATCTGCTCATGATAAAAACTCTAAACAAAGTGGGGTTAGAGAGAACATACTTCAACATAATAAAGGCCACATGAAAAACCTACAGTTAACATCATATCTAATGGTGAAAAATTGAGAGCTTTCCCTCTAAGGTTAAGAACAAGACAAGGATGTACACTCTCATCATTTTTAATCAACATAGTACTGTAAGTCTTGGCCACAGTAATCAGACAAGAAAAATAGAAGAAGCATCCATTTTGGTAAGGGAGAAGTTAAACTGTCAGTATTCACAGATGACATACTATACATAAAAAAAAAAACCTTAAAGACCCTACCAAAAAAGTAACAGAAGTAATAAATGAATTCAGTAGAGTAGCAAAACACAAAATTAATAACAAGAAATTGGTATCTTTTCTATACACTAATAACCAAACAGCATAAAAAAGAAATTAAGAAAACAATTCCATTTACAATTGCACCAAAGACAACAAAATACCCAGGAATAAAACTTAACCAAGGAAGTGAAAGATCTGTACTCTGAAAACTATAAAGCTGATGGAAGACATTGAAGATCACACAAACAAATGGAAAGATAGTCCATGTTCATGGATTGGAAGAATTAATGCTGTTAAAATATCCATACTATCCAAAACAATCTTCAGATTAAATGTATTCCCTATCAAAATACCAATAACATTTTTTACAGAACTAGAACAAAGAATCCTAAAATTAGTATGGAACTAAAGACTCTGAAGAGCCAAAGTAATCTTGAGGAAGAACAAAGATGGAAGTATCATAATCCCAGATTTTACGATATACTACAAAGCTGTATTAATCAAAACAGTATGGTGCTGGCATAAAAATGGATCAATGGAAAAGAATAGAAAGCTCAGAAATAAACCCACAATATGGTCAGTTAATATTATATGTTTTATATTATATATATTATACACATATATAGCCAATTAATGTATGACAAAAGAGGAAAGAACATACAATGAGGAAAAAAAACAGTCTTCTCAATAAATAGTGCTGGGAAAACTGGACAGCTACATGCAAAAGAATGAAACTAGAGCACTCTCTAACTCCATACACAAAAATAAACTAAAAATTGATTAAAGACCTAACTATGAAACCTGAAACCACAAAAGTCCTACAAGACAGCATGGGGAGTAATATCTCTGACATTAACCACAGCAATATTTTTCTAGATATGTCTCTTCAAAGAAATTAAGACTACATACATACATGCACATACATACGTATACATACATACACATACAAAAAAGCTTTTACACAGCAAAGGAAATCATCAACAAAATAAAAAGACAACCTACTAAATGGGAGAAAATATTTGCAAATAATATATAGGACAAGGGTTTAATATCCAAAATACATAATACATAAAGAACTTATATAACTCAACACCAAAAAAACAAATAATCCAATGAAAAACTGGGCAGAAGATACAAACACACATCTCCAAAGAAGACATACAGATGGCCAACAGACACATGAAAAGATGGCTGTCATCTTGGCCAAATGTCAGAATGGCTAAAATCAAAAGACAAGAAATAAAAAGTGTTGGCAAAGATATGGAGAAAAAGGAGCCCTCATGCACTGCAAGGGGGAATGTAAATTGGTACAGCCACTGTGGAAAACAGTATGGAGGTTCCTCAAAAAAGTTAAAAATAGAAATACCGCATAATCCAATAACTCTACTACTGGGTATTTACCCAAAGAATACAAAAACATTAACTGAAAAGATATATGCACCCCTATGTTTAATCAGCATTATTTACAATAGTTGAGATACAGAAGAAACCTGAGTGTTCGTCAGCAGACAAATGGATAAGGAAGACGCAGTGTACACATACCCACCACACACACACACACACACACACACACACACACACACACACACACACACACACATATATACAGGAGTATTACGCAACCATAAAAAAGGACATCTTGCCATTTGTGACAACATGGATGGACCCAGAGGGTATAATGCTAGGTGAGTTAAATCAGACTAAGAAAGACAAATACGATATGATTCCATGTGGAATCTAAAACAAACAAAACAGATAAACAAAAAGCAGAATCAAATCTATAAATACAGAAAATTAAAAGATAGTTGCCAGATGAAAGAGGTATACTCAAATTAAAAAAAAATAATAAACTAAAAAATAAAGTACAAATGAACAGGTTAAAAAATATCTTCCAGATAGAGTACTGAGTGAAATTTGTAGGATTTAAAATAATAGGAAGAAGTACTGGAGACCCCACACCTTGCCTAAGGACACTATCATTAACTGTCACCAATAGGAATACAGGCTCAGGAATCTTAAATTTTTAATTTTTCAAGAAAAATTTGCAAAATAGATTTCTATCAGAAATTTCATGTTATTTAAATGTTGACTAATTCCAATTTCTAAAACTTCTCTAACAAAACCCATCTGCAAAGTATATTTGGCCCGTTGGCTGGTGGTTTGCAAGCTCTATTATAAACATGACTATAATCACTATAGTATAATGCTGTTAATTAAGAAGACTGACCTAAGTCTGCAGTGACTCCATGACTTGAACAAACAAGTATTACTGAATGCCAACAAGAAATATGAAACACTGAGTGACTAAAATTGTATTAGTGAATGTGTTATAGGAGTCCAAGAAGTAACAGGTATCCAGAGAAATAAGAGGTCTGAAGTAGCCTTCATGAGCTAGACAATGGAGAATGAATAAGAACAGAGGAAAAAAGTTACTCTAGGAGGAGGAATAACGTGAACAAAGGTATACTGGTGTTATCACTGACAAAGAATATTTCAGAGTCAGTGATTATCAAAGGAAGATGTATTTCAGAGAGAGAAATATAAGAAAGGTAACAGATTTCTATGACTTTTGAAAGCTCAGCCAAGTTTAGACAAGATAGGATAGTCAGTTCAAGTAGTAGTAGATCTTGAGAAGAATGATATAATCAGTGCAGTATCTTTTTACTAATCTAAAAGTTAATCTGGTTGTAGCATGTAGAAAAGACTGGAGAGCACAGAGTCTAGTAGTAGGGAGGCCAACTAAGAAATGGTCTCAGTAGTACAGGAATGAAGAGATGAGGACCTAGACTTTAGTAATAAAAATGTTACAAAGGGAAGAGTTTTCCACTAACCTATTTACATGAGTGAATCCTTGAAGTTAGCTCATTTCTGTGTGCATGTGTGTATAGGTATGTGTATTTGTGTATGTGTACAGATGTGTTTTTTTTCATTAACAAATTGGAGCTGGCCTGGTATAATGAAGAGAACACTAGCAGAGGAGTTAGGAAATCAAGATTCTAGATCTGACACTACCCCTAACTCAATGTGTGAACTTGGGCATGTCTCTTAGCCTCCCTAACCCTCAGTTCTCTGCCCTGGACAGAAAGATACAGAGCCATGATGTCATTGTTGGAGGCCCTGGATCTTACAATTCGAAAAACCATTAACAATCTTAAGTCCAGATGACCCTTGCACAACAGAGGTTTGAATCACACACAGGTCCACTTATACGTGAATGTTTTTTCAATTAATACAGTACAGCACTGTAAGTGTATTTTCTCTTACGGTTTTCTTTTTTAAAATTTATTTGAGAGAGAGAGAGAGCATGTGCGCGCGAGTGGGGGAGATGGGGTGAGAGAGAGAGAATCTTAAGTAGGCAACCATGCTCAGTGTGGAGCCCAAGGCAGGGCTCCATCCCACAACCCTGGGATCATGAACTGAGCCCAAATCAAGAATCAGACGCTGAACCAATTGAGTCATCCAGGCACCCCCACCTTTTGATTTTCTTAATAACATTTTATTTTCTTTAGCTTACATCATAAGAGTACAGTATATAATACATACAACATAAAAAAATATGCATGGGGCACCTGGGTGGCTCAGCTGGTTGAGTGCCTGACTCTTGATTTCAGCTCAGGCCAAAATCCCAGGGTTGTGGGATCGAGCCCCACATGGGACTCTTTGCTGAGGATGGAGCCTGCTTAAGACTCTCTTTCTCCCCCCGGCTTGTGCTCTCTAAAGCAAAAACAAAAACAAAAAAAATAGGGGCACCTGGGTGGCTCAGTGGGGTTAAGCGTGTGACTCTTGGTTTCGGCTCAGGTCATGATCTTACAGTTCATGGGTTCAAGCCCCATGTTGGGCTCTATGCTGATAGCTGCGGAGCCTGCTTAGGATTCTCTGTCTCCCTCTCTCTCTACTTCTCCCCACTCACTCGCGCGCTCTCTCTCAAAATAAAATTTAAAAAATATGTTAATTAACTGCTCTTAGTCAGGATTCCAGTCAACAGGTTATTAGTAGTTAAGCTTTACAGAGAATCAAAAGTTATATGTGGATTTTCAATTGTGTGGGAGGTCCATGCCACCATTTTCCATGTTGTTCAAGGGCCAGCTATCTTTAGATAAAAATCTAATTGCTGGATTCTTTTAAAAGTCCCCAAATCTGGCTTCCCTGGGTCCACATTCCTACACGGCAAAAACGGTTGGAGTGCAGTAGGGAACTCCTATTGTAGGTTAGGCACATACCCTCTAGTTTGCCATAGTCTCCTCATTTCCTGTTGTATCTTCACCTTGAGGCCCAGTGTTAGTTGCCATTCATCATGCTTTCATTGCTATTCTTATTATAGTAGAGAGATATTTTTCTAACCTTTGTCTTTTATCAAAAGAGAGAAAATGAAAAACAGACAATTTTTAAGAAAAGTGAGAGGAAACATACATCTTTATGAAAATAAAAAATATTCCTTGGGTGCCTAGGTGACTCAGTCAGTTAAGCATCTGACTCTTTATCTTGGTTCAGGTCAACTTCTCATGGCTCGCGAGTTCAAGCCCCACATCGAGCTGTGCACTGACGGTGCAGAGTCTGTTTGTGTTTCTCTCTCTCCCTCTCTCTCTGCCCCTCCTCTGTTTGCTCTCCACCTCTCTCTCTCTTTCTCAAAATAAATTAATTTTAAAAAATATTCCTTTCAATTTAGTATGTGAGGAAAAAATTGCACCTGTGTCAAAAGCTTACCACTTTACCCCTCTTTAATCATATAGCTTCTTCATTTGAGTTTGGGAACCCTGCTAGATGTGTTGGAGAGCTACTGAAAAAAATATATCTAAGAAGTGAAATGATCAGATTCACCTTTTAAACAGAGTACTCTAGCAGCATGTAAAAACTGGTTAAGAGGGGAAATGCTGGGGGAAAGAACATCTGTTACAGAAGAGTAAGAAGATTTCAAGGGGTAATAAACCCTTGAACTGGCATGTTTGCAGCGGAGAAAAGAGGAGAGGGCTGATTCAAAGAGGCAGAACTGTTAGAACTTAGGGAATCCAATGGATGTTATAATGACTAGATTTTAGGAACGGTTGACTGGATAGATAGTGATACCATTTACTGAGCTAGGGAATTCACAGGGAGAAAAAGTCACCGGTAAAGATGAGGTAGTTTAGCATGACTCTATAGTAGAAGCAAGCAAACTACTCCTGTTTTTGAATAGTCTATAGGTAAAACAGTTTTACATTTGTAAATGGTTGAATAAAATCAAAAGAGAAATATATTTCATGATGTGCAAATTATATGAAATTGAAACTCAGTGTCCATAAACAAAGTTTTAGTGTAACACAACTTACTCCTGTATTTATTGTCTATATCTGTGTTCACATTATGATGACAGAGTTGAGTAGGTGAGACAGAAACCGTGGGTAGCACTTTCATCAGTTTGCCCTGTTGTCTGATGTGCTCCAAATTATGGACAGCACTGTGGATAGCACAGTTATGGCTGTCCACTGTTTCAAGTACCATGTCTACTGACATAACACAACATTTCACTTTGATCAAGTCAAAACAGGAAAAGCATACTTCAAATGTCATATTTTTAAGGTATTTAAAGTGGTATATGGATTAGTTTGTTATTGAATAAGATAGCAAACCACTGTATTGTGCAGTGACACTATAGCTATGCTAGAAAAATACAGCACTATATTATCAGACTAAGCCTTCATCATATTCACAATTCATAGGAAAGGGTCAGAGAAATTAGAAAACATAAAACATAATGGCTCATCACGGCCGAATTTCTTTTCAAAAATAAAAAATGAAAATGAAGTTGCAAATGAAGTAAGTTTGAGTGGCTCACTCATTAACCAAGCACGGAAATCTTAGTGAGCTCATAGTGAGCTAACGAAATATTTCGGGGGGTGGAGGGGGGGGGGATGCGGTGATTTGTTTGAGGCAGCCTTTCTGTGATGATAGCTACTTGAAGAGGTGAGGACACTAGGAACAATATAAATATTCAACTAAAAAATAAGGCAAATAATTTTGAAAGGTGTTCCTTGGTTCTTGATGAGCTGACCTGTATTAGTGACACTGCATGTTATCTGTGGAAAGACTGATGCTGAGTGTGAAGTAACTAAAGAAGTAGCTTCTATGAAGAGTCTGCATAGAATAGGCAAGAATATTTTCAAAGTTGAGAAAATATTAATTCAGTACAACCTGAAGTGGAATCTGCTAAGATGTGTTACAAATGATGATGGTAAAAATGTGAAGAACAGTAAAAGGCATAGCTGAACAAACTCACAATGTTTGTGGAAATGTAAGGTGGTTAAAGTCTATGCTTATTCATTACATTATTTATTGGCAGGCATTTTATAAGGAAGATATTTTAAATTATCATGCCAGGAGTATCAACTTCATTCACTCTCATTGATTTAACCACTGTCAGTTCTGTGTACTTCGATAAGAATTAGAAGCCAAATATCCTGACTTACCTTGTCACAGAGCAGTTTAATGGCTTACCAATGGTACAGTTTTATCGTGATTTTTTAGCAGAAAGGTGAGAATGCAGGGTGCATGGGTGGCTCAGTAAGTTAAGCATCTGACTCTTGATTTCTGCTCAGATCGAGTCCCACGTTGGACTCTGCACTGATGGTGCAGAGCCTGCTTTGGATTCTCTCCCCCCCCTTCCCTGCCCCCCCCCCAAATAAGTAAAACATTAAAAAAAAAAAGTGAGAATGAAATTTCTGGGGGAAAAATGCCACTATTATCAGACAATGAATGCCTCTGGAAATTAGATTTTGCTGCAGATTTGGTGTTTCCTAGAATTTGACCTGAAAATCAAGGCAAAATAGTGCTTATATGAGAAACATAACTATGTTAAGTCATTTTGACAACGTTGTTGGAAACACAAGTAACCATCAATCTGCTATATACCTTTCTCGTGCTGTCAAATGTTATACAATAAGATCTCCACACATATACAAATCTACAACAGATATATTTTGCAAGCTCAAACTACTGTTGCAGCACTGTTTTTCAGACCTTATTTCAGACGCAAATGAAACTTCCAAACATCAAAATCCATTTAAGTAACAGAGGAGTTTCTACTTTACTATTGTAAGCGGTTAATTTGCAATGTAGTAGCATGCTAAATGTTAAATGTCAAGAGAAGAATCTAAAAGATTCTATAATTCCTTCCATAGAAATGAATAGTCTCATTAATAAAATCATATGCCCATGGACGGATATACGGATACAAGCATTTGAGAGTACCTATCTGTGTGAAAACATGTTCCAAAGACAAAATCCATAAAATCACATTAAAGATCTGCATTAACAAATGAACATCTGGATCAATTTTGATGGCAGGGTAACTCTGAATCCCAATTAAGTGAAATGCTATCTCAAAAACAGAATTACAATATTTTCATTGGTAGACCTATATTGCAATAACTTTTGTTCAGTTAATGTTGTATTTTGAACATAGTCAATAAAATATTTGTGGATATTTGTTTTCTCTCAACATATATATTTTCTCTCTTATTTTTGATTTTGCCTCTTGGCCTAAATACTGACCATCTGACCCTTTATGTAAAAAGTCTGCAGGCCTATGCTCTATGGTGAGGCTATTAAAAGTGCAGCATCATCTGCCAATGTCTTGACAATGCAAATTCTCAGCCTACCCAACACCTACTTACCAAAATTTCTGAGGGCGGGCCTAGTAATTTTTTTTTAACAAATGCTACAGGATTCTTAAGCAAGCCAGAATTTGAGAATCACTGCTCTAAAACAAAATTTTAGAGACTGAGCTCTCTCCCCCTGGATAAATTACTTAATTCTCTGAATCGGTAGAATGGGGATAGTATCACCCACTTCATAGAATTGTTGAAAAGATTAAAATTAAATTTTAAAAATATGAGAAAGTGTAAAGTTTAACATAACTCATCAATAATTCTTATTAAACAGTAATAAATGATAATTATTAATCCAGTGGTATACCAGAACCCACCTGTACCAGCCCATGAGAAATGATTATTAAATTTTTAAGAATTTTCGAGGCAATTATTAAAACACACATTATTGAAAATTAAATCTTATAAACTTAAGTAAGTTATATTAAAACAAAGATATTACTACTCAAAACTCATTACTACTTAATTATTTTACTACCCTTTACTATTATCTGTGCTCACAGGTTCTTATATCTATATAGCGGATCCACCATATACTAGTGTGCTGTATCTCATCTCTTCCCAACCATGAATTCATAGGATATCAACAACCACCACAGATCAGGGCTTTTGTGGAGAAGGGTTTTTGGTTAAACATTAACCATCACACCTCTAGTTATCATTATTAATTATTACACAATAGTTTGCTTTTGAACTAAATGAGTTTGAATTAACTATGCATGTAGAGATGTCTAATAATCTCTTAGATGAAAAGACAGCCCAGACACACACACACACACACACACACAGGCACTAACAGCATACACATAGTAATTAAAATCATAAATATGGACAAAATTAAGCAAAAACAGCTTTTACAGAAGAGGCCAGATACATAGCCCATAAAGACAAAATTAATTTTCTGTACAAAAAGTTAGAAGGACTTTGGAGTTTGTAAGCATAGCCAATCATAGCTAGCAGCTCAATTTACTTCCACTTATCACTATCCTAATTCTCACTTTTAATGCCTGGAATGCTTCTAGCAACAAAAGTTGTATTATTATTATTATTGTGGATGTACTGAGAGAATGACATTACTCTGCATTTTGAATCCATATCTTAGCCAGTATGAGTAATGGTATTTAAGGCTGTCTGGTTAGACAAAGCTAACAGGTTGGTTCAAACCCTGAAGTGCTACCTCAAGTCGATATTACTCCAAAGAAAAATGAATTATATAAGTATGTTTATGGCATATTTAAGACATCAATGATACTGAGTACATTTTAAAGTTCAGTTTCACAGAATCATAGGATTTTATAACCAAAATAGACTTTATAACCTATTCTGGTATCTTCATTTATTATACCTCCTCTCTCCACAAGAAAGAACTATTTGCCAAGTTAAATGCTTAGGAAAGTATTTTAAATTAAGTGTTATCTGAACATGATTATCTAAAATTAACATGAAGTTCCCAAAGGAGTGGATCTTCCTTCTCCACTCTTCCTGATGTTTATGAGCAAGGATTAAAAAATTTAAGTCATTCTTATAGCTGTTGTTGGTGCCACCAATAACACCAGAATTGCCAAGTTCAAATTCAGGTGACTTGGAATCTCTGAAGAGGAAAACCATACTCTTTCCCAAAGGCAGCTAGAAGCTCCAACATTCCACTGTGAAAGTTAAAATCTACAGTTCACAAAATAAATTAGGGTTATTAAAACCTCCCAAATCATAGTACTAGATAGACTATGACTCTACCAAAGTTAATGATTTCAATTCTCCTATAAGTAAAAAAAAAAAAAAAAAAAAAAAAAAAAAGACATACACAACATAGATATAACGGCAACATAAGAAAAATTATTGAACTAGTCAATCTCTTTTAAAATAATAAATTTTAGTGATTATCAGTTTACAAAGATTTTTATCACTCTACTTTGCAAAGAACAAGTAAAAGTACTATTTTTTACTATTGATCTATGAAACCATTCCTGGACTTAGAAATACAAGAGAAAAAAAAAAAAAAGACTTATATCTAAAGCTAACACAAATTTATAGAGAAAAACAAAACTCCAGGAATTAAGAGTACAATTAGAGGCATACATACAACTAGAGAAATTCAAAATTCACAAAGACTAATAGTAAATAAAAAGTGATAAAACCATTCATCAGTGAAGAGTACACTTTATGTAAAATGTCATGTGAAATTATAAAACCATTTCTAAGCTCACTCTGTATGACAGATATTGCAAACATAAAAAGCATACTGTACTAAGACACAATGACATAAAAAATGGAATGTCAAAGAAATTTTGAAGCACTATGGTGAGATAACAAATTATTCTCAGGCAAGAAAATAGCATGTGTCATTCCATGTAAAGTGCAACATTTTAAAAATGTTTTTTAAAAACCTATGCTTACTTACAGATCTTTAAATAGGTCAAGGGATATAGCATGAATACATTGGGAATTCTTAGTTCCACTTACTCATTATCCAGTTAGCCTCTACAACTGACCTCCATTTCTAGCATACCTCTTAAAGCTGCTTTTTAGAAAATATACTGAGTAATATCCTAAGCAAACTACATCAACAAAGATCCTTTTCTCAGTCCTTATCACTGGTCTGAAGCAAAAGACATTATTGACCATTCTTTCATGAAACCAACCACATGCAGATTCTAGCCTTTCACTCCTACGTCCCTTCCAGTGTCAAATCATTCCATTCCACTTCCCTAACAATGGGTCATTCTTCAAGATTCTTACTTTGGACAAATTTTTTTCTTTCTCTCTGTTGTCTCTCAGCCTCCTACCTAACTTGAAATATCATCTCAGGAGATTTATGGGTAACTTCCAGATCTCTAGTTCAAAATCCTCTCTTAAGAGTTAAAATAACTGTTTGTTAATTTTTTTTTTTTTTTACCTAGTTTCAGTCAGTCAACAAATGGTTACTGCATGGCTACTATGTGTCAGACACTAGTGTTAGAAATGTATTCAAAACCTATTATAAGAATCCCTGTCATCAATGAACAGAGAATCTAAATGGCAAACTAAACAGTCCAATTCACCAGGTCCAAAACTAACGATTCACATTTCCTCTTCCAGTGGATTAAATATATATTAATAATTTTACATCTCTCTATTGCCCAGGTGACAATGTATGACTCCTTTCTCAATTCCATATTCAATAGGTTAGCAAGGAAATTCTGTTCTTTATTTGCAGTATTCTCTTCCCATTGTCACAGCCAAGTTCAGACCAGTAAATATTTTCACCCACACTGCAACAACCACCCTCTGAAGTGTTCTCTATTTTTTTATCTAATTCATCCTTGACTCAATTGACAGATTAATTTTCCTGAACCACAGACTTGATCCGTCACTTAACTACAGAAAAACATTTCACAGTCCCTCAATAGACAAGTCAAAGTCCAAAAACTTTTTCAACTTGTCATTTAAGGTCCTCCATTATCTGGTCTTTACCTATTAGTACTGAGGAAGGTGACACACACTCTTACCTTACCTTTTGCTCCAACCAAACATGGTTATTTAACCATATCCTGAAACTCCTTGAGTGTTCCCTCTCTAACTTCACTTATGCCATTTCTCTCCTCCCAACCCCCGGCCTGATTAACCGTCTCCATTCATTTTTACCTTTCAGAAGCTTAACCAACTTTTTTTGTTTCAAATAACATCATTTTTCTAAAACCTTTTCTCCATGCCCTGAATCTACAATACATGTAAATGTAAAGTTATTTTATATCACTTATACTTTATTTCTGTTATAGCTGTGTATGTACCATCTCATTCCTGTTAATATTATATGCAGCTTGAAATATGAATGTCTTATTCCTCTCTTTCCTCCCACAGTACAGTGTACATGGTTGATATTCAATAAATATTAAGTACATGTTGAATTTATAATAAAATATATACATTAAATAATAGCCATCACCCATAACATTATATAGGAAGTTTCTTTCACTTTCTTACAGGGAAAAATCACTGCCATGAGATTATTAAAAATCACCTTATTTATGGAGCGCCTTGGATGGCTCAGTCGGTTAAGCACCCAACTTCAGCTAAGGTCATGATCTCGCAGTTTGTGAGTTCAAACCCCACATCGGGCTCTGTGCTGACAGCTCAGAGCCCGGAGCCTGCTTCAGATTCTATGTCTCCCTTGCCCTCTGCCCCTCCCCCACTCGCACTCTGTTTCTTTCTCAAAAACAAACAAACATTAAAAATTTTTTTTTAAATCACCTTATTTATTTCTTGAGACGGCCTTAAAAAGTGATTTTTTTCCTACCATTAATCAAGATACCTTTTATGTATACACGAATTGTTATAACTTCCTTGGTTCAGAATATGAAATTGCTTTCCACGGTTTCAATTTTACATTATTGTATGTATCTAGTAATCATCCGATAAACCACCTTATCATTGAAAACAGCAGTGCAGAAGGAAATGGCTAGCCTGGAAGCTATTCCAAAACCTTTAGCTCTGAGAAGACCCAACTTTCTTTTTCTTTTCTTTGTTTTTTTTTAGTGAGAGAAGAGTAGTCATAGTAAAATTATACTTCTCTGTTCCCATTTCCTCCAAGCCTCCATGATAGTCACCAACTTGAATGTTTGTTCACAGCCCATACTTTCAGGTTCACAAACTGAAAATAATAGGTAGGTTTTAAGTTCAACAATGAATTCACCAAAGATTTATTGAATATCTACTATGTGGAAAGCACGGAGGGGTGGGGGGATACACAAAAATCAATAAGACATAATTTTCATCTTTTGGAACTCATGACTAAATGCTAACCACACACACACATAAACAACTCCATTATAAGGCAGATTATGTAAGTACTAAAAAGCCTCCAACAAGGTACAGAGTGCTATGGGAGATTGATTTAATCAAAGAGTATCTGAGAAGCTCCAAATAAGAGGTTTCTATCTGGCCATTCTTTGAAATCAAGCAATAACATTCAAGATTTTGAAGATTAATTATTTTTAAGTAAATAATTTTGTTTTAAGTATTTTTATTCATAAGTATTGCAACATAACTGAATTTTTTCTACTGAAAAGATTCTTACTCAACATGGAAGTTAAAATTTTATTTAAATGGATTTTGTAGCTCACCTTGAAACATGGGCAAATGTATTTTACAGGAGAAACTTGTGACCTACAATTAGGAGTAAATTTTTGAATGTTCAAGGAAAATTCACAATGTGTCCGATAATCTGAATTAATATTTATTTAAATTTGTACTCCTAGAGAAAAGCTAAGTACATATGAGCCACCCATTTCTACATAAATTTGTTCACCATGTCAATAGCACATCAAAAGGGGGAGAAAAACTGAACTGAAAATAAAATTCAGGGCCCCAGATTCATTTTTCATTCATATCACCTCCTGCAACACTAGCCTCAAAAGTCTGAAACAGAGCTTGGAGCATTTGCTTTCCCAGTAAGCTCCATCGACACCATTTCTAGATTTAGATACTTCCTTGAAGATTCTGAGTTGCCACGACCTAACTCTAGTTGTGTTGAGCACTGTATTGACAGATCAAAGAACCACACTCATTTTAGGCTTAAAATAACCTGCACGGAAGGGGTAGGAGAATCCGAGTTGACAGATGCCAATGGAGCAAATTTTAAAAAGAGGAAACGGTGATAACAGTGGAAGCAAACTGGGAACATGTAGCAGTATGCTATTCCGAAATGCTACTATTAAAAAAAAATAATTGCAGAATTAATCAGACGTTTTTGTAATTACTGAACTTAGTATTTAAGCAATATGTTATGAAAAAATTTTAAGATAAATTACATGCAGTTTTAGAAAATATATTTGCTTTTAAATATCTCATCCAAAACAATCTCTTGAGATTAACCAGACATACAAAGGAACTAAAATCAGATTATGTAGATGTAGGCAGGCTAAGCTGGGAACGAAGAACTAACACGTAAGTTCGGTAACATGTTACAGGGTGCGTTTCCTCCTACAGTAGACAGGCGAAGGAACCAAGAAAATGGGCTGAGCACAGGAATATTGCACACTGTAGTCACCCAACACTAATTCAACAGCTAGCGGCTCTATGCATCCTTCCTCACGTTCCTCGTGGCCTCTGACAAGTCATCCTTTCAACCCATGAGGCTGTCCGCTCTCCCCCATCAAAAATAATTTCCGTGCACGTTGTACAATCGCCCTGACAAACTACTTGCTCGCACTTCCCCGCCTCGGGATGAACAGTCCCCAAGATGGGGAAAGGTCGCCCTGACAGGGAAGTTAGGCGAAGTGGTCTCTCTGGCGGTCCGACCGAGCCTCCAGCCCAGCAGACGCCGGGGAAAGGAAGCGGGCGGCCTCCGGAGAAACGGGGATGGGGCAGGCAGAGGAGGCTAGCCCGCGAGGCAGGCTCCGCGGTGCCCGGGCACCCGCTCGGGCAGGAAGAATGGAGGAGGGGAGGCGAGGCAGCGAGGTGCCCGAGAGCCGCGGCCCGACCCCACCCCGCGCTCGGGACCCTCCCAGCCCCGGGACCCGCGTGCGTTCCGCGTGCGCCGACTCTCCCCGGAGGAAGAGCCACTGTATTACACCCGTGGATTTGAGAAATCTGGCAACTTTGCGCGAGGAAGGCTTCCCACCCTGCAACACGCCGAGAAAGAGAAAAATGTCAGGCGATGACGGGGGAGGAAGGATGACTTACCCATGTTCCTCCCAGAGGGTGAGGAGCCAGCAGGGCGAGGCGAAGGTCTCCGGTGCGGGCGGCGCGGCGCTGTGTCCTCCCTCTACCTCTGTCTCTCCCGCAGCCAGGGAGGGACCCGCGGGGGGCGGCCGCCGGGGAGGAGCAGCTGCTGCTGCTGCTGCTGCTGCAGGCGGCGCGGCCGCGGCGGGGACGAGCGGCGGGGGGCGGGGCGGGGCGGGGCGGGGCGGGCGGGCGCAGCCTGCGGCGGGCGCGGCTCCGAGCGGGCGGGCGGCGGAGACGCCGAGCCGACTTGAGGAGCGCCTGCCCTGACTCGCGGCCCGGGAGCGCCCCGCCCTCCCCGCCGAGCATGCTCAGTACCTCCCTCTTTTTTTTTTTTTTTCCTCCACTCCAGAGGCAAGTGATTCTGAGCGTGCGGGTGGGCGTGTTTGCGGACCAGCTGCAGCCGCCGCGGAGGAGCTTGATGGCGACCGCCTGCGGTGCGGTGGGTGGGCCGGGAGAAGGCAAGGCAAGGGGATACGGAGTCCCGAGTGCTACCATCTGGCCTGCCCCGGCTTGCTCTCCGACCCCGCCAGTCCACACCCGGAAAACCGACCCATGTTCTTTACGGGACAACCCGGTTGCACAGGCGGGAATTTCCCGGAGACGCTGGGCCGCCTCACACCCGGGAGGGTGGTCGAGAAGCAGAGCGGGCACATTGCAATGAAGCTGGAGTGGACGCATAGGCGATAAGGCCAGCACCTCTGAGAGAGAGACAGATACCCGAGGACGCCCGTTTTCCGAGCAGCCTGTGGGCCCGCTGAGCACAGAGCAGGGAGGTGGTCGCTGGGAGGGCGCTTAATGTTAGCGGGCGTAACGGTGGGACAGTTAGGGCTGTCTTGGCTGTGGCTAGTTTAAAAACAGAGAGGTCTGGGCAGTCGAGAACAGTGACCGCCCCAGGATTTCCTTCAGGGAGTCAGCTGTTCTTCCGACATTAGCGCGGCCTTCCATTCCCCCGAGACGCCTCAACAGCCTTTTAACTGGGGTGCCCTCGGGCTCCACCCTACCGCGAGGGCACACCCCTCTCCCTGGGACGGTGGCGGGAACATGGTTACCAGGCAGGAAAATAAAAGTCTAGCTGAGTTAGCGGCGGCCCCGCCCAGTCGGCCGGCCGGAGTTTCCCCCGGCCGCCGGGCCGCTGCGGGTTCCCGGCACCGCCCCCTCCCCCCCCCACGCCCAGCCCCAACAGCTGCGGGAAAAGCCTGAGCAGGGGCGCGCTCTTTGGACGGCGCCCTCCCGACTGGGCATGCGCGCAAGACGCCAGGTTTTTGGTTCTTCTGCCCGGAGGGAGGAGGCTGGAGGAAAGGTTCTTTTTCTCCACACTCTGGTCTTGCCCAGACCCCTCGTAATCGTGGTAAGGAATCAGCTCGCTCTCCCCAGACAGCAGCACCCGCACTCCTGCAGGGGAGAGGGCCACAGCAGTACAACCTGTGGAAGTGAGATGCTGCATAGCTGAATCGGGCTTGCTTTTCCCTTTCAACTTTATTCTTTCAATTCAATGTTGAGAAAAAGGCGCTTTCTCTCTCTTAATCCGGGCCGTCCTCCGCCCCGCTCCCCCGCCCACAGCTAGATCAGTTTCCGTTTATTCCATACAAGCACACAAGTCAGAAGCGCCTTCTAATTCTTAAGTAGAGAGCAGATTTTATGTGAGTTTTCTAAAACAAAAATGAAACACGATAATTAAAAAGAGAGAGGTTTGGTAAAACAAGAAAATACAACTGAACTACAGATATCCAAGCTATTGGGCTTTTCTGATGCATAAAGACAATCAGGCACATCACTCTTCTGCACCCTTTCCCTTTCTGTGATAAAAGAGTGCTCTTGGTGTTTGCCTTAAAATAATCTAACACGCCGAATTAGTTTCTTACCGCTGCTGTAACTAAGTGTCACAAACTGTGTGGCTTAGAATAGAAATTGAAGGTCCCACAGTTCTAGAGGCCAGAAGTCTGAAATTAAAGTGTTGGTGGGGCCATGCTCCCTCTGAAGGCACTTAAGGATCTCTTCCAGGCCTCTCTTAGCTTCTGTAGGTCGTTGGCTTGGGGTGGCATAGCTCCACAATCTTCATGGCATGTCTGTTCAAATGTTCCTTTTTTATAGGACGCCAGTCATGGTAGATTGGAGGCCCAACTACTCTGGTGTGACCTCATCTTTAATTAAATCTGCAATGACCCTATTTCCAAATAAGGTTAAACTTTGAGTTACTAGGTGTCAGGTCTCAAACATACAAATTTGCAGGGGACAGGACTCAATCCATAACACACCAATGCAAGCTACACACATACACACCCCCCTGCCATATTCCCTATTCATTTTGGAGACACACACCATGTTTCACATTCATTTTGAACCTCTCCAGATCACTGTGGGGTCTTTGTATTGCTGCTTTTCATTTTTTGTCTTTCTCTTTTCTTATTCATTAATCTCTCCCAGATTCTCAAATTTACTTGCTTCAGTTTTCCTGCTACTTCCTTTTCTTATACATTACAGTAATTTCTAAGAGCATTTTCTATCTTTCATTAGGATATACAAATTGAAACTAGCAAAAGCTGCTTCAGCAGCTTTGTGACCTCCTACCTGACACTACTTTAAGTGCTTTTTTTGGTTCTGCTTGAATCCATAAACCATCCCCTCAGCACTCCTACCAATTAAAATTACAGGGCTGTCTAGGCAGACTGCATACAGTGAGGCCCAAAGCACTGGTATATCGGTAGTGAGACCCAATACTTAATGCTACATGCAGAAGTGGACCAATGTAACACCTACCTTTTCACACTGAACACTAGTTCTCCTCACCTCACCTTTCTTCTCCTATTATAGGAATATGACCTTTTTCTCTTCATCTTTTTATTCAAAAGTTACCTGCATGCGGGATTCCTAGCCATTTTATCTAAAATTTCAACATTCCCACTTTATATCCTGAATTCCATACTAATTTTTTCCTTAGCACTTACCTCTAAAATAATATATATTTTGCTTATTGGTATGCACCCCCATTTAAATTTAAGCTCCCTAAAGGCAGGGATTTTTGTCTGCCTTATTTGCCCTTGTATCCCCAGGGCCAGTACAATGCTAGTACACAGCAAGTGCTCAATAAAAATTTTTTGTATGAATGAGTCTTCATTCTCTCAGAGTTTTTATCCTGAAAGAGAGAAAGAATGGTGTTAATATTCATTTGATAAATTCTAGCGCTTTACCAAGTAAAATTAGTTATTCAATAAATATTTATAATTGATGATGATGATAATGCCTGCTATCTGTGTTGTTTCTATCCTGAACTATGAGTCTTCTGCTAGGTGGTTACTGGTCTTTGTATTAGTTTCTTCTCTATTGACTAATAGAAATTTACTGAGTGCCTACGATACAGGCACTATGATACTAGGCACTAGGGATAAAAAATAAACAATGGCCCCTGCCCTCAAAAAGCTTACACATTAGGGGTGCCTGGATGCCTCAGTCAGGTAAGCGGCCAACTCTTGGTTTTGGCTCGGGTCATGATCTCACAGTTTTGTGAGTTTCAGCCCTATGTTGGGCTCTGCCCTGACAGTACAGAACTTGCTTGGGATTCTCCCTCTCTCTCTGTCTCTCCTCCACTCACAATGTCTCTTGTTCAAAATCAATAAACTTTTTTTTTTTTTTAATTTTTTTTTCCACGTTTATTTATTTTTGGGACAGAGAGAGACAGAGCATGAACGGGGGAGGGGCAGAGAGAGAGGGAGACACAGAATCGGAAACAGGCTCCAGGCTCTGAGCCATCAGCCCAGAGCCCGACGCGGGGCTCGAACTCACGGACCGTGAGATCGTGACCTGGCTGAAGTCGGACGCTTAACTGACTGCGCCACCCAGGTGCCCCAAAAAATCAATAAACTTTTTAAAAAACCTTACGTATTAGAAGAATTGCTTTGAGGATACCTCTAGTCACTGATTACATAAACAGCTAGAAAATAGTCACCTGATGTCAAGAGTTTTCCAGAAATAAAGCTACTAGTGTCCATGCTCTGGGTTAGACAATAGTCAAGATTTCATTAGGCCTGCTGCAAAATAAAGGAGGAAATTCTGGCACAAAGCAAAGGTTTTCAAATTCTATCTAAAAAATACATTAAGTATCACAGACTTATTTGTCTATCAAGTTATTTTTGAAAATTGGTTTATGATTAGCCAGATAGCTATTGGGAGTGGGTGGAGAAAGGTCAAAGAAAATGCTTATTAGAAAGGCTCAGAAGCACTACATTTTGGCAAGGTTTATAACATGACTTACTTCATTGATGTGTATATCCTTAAAGCGGTTAAAAGTGATTTAAATTCTTTAAAGGAACTGTACTGGGAAGGGCAGAGCAAGAGGAAGTCGAGAGAAAAGAGAATGTTCTTTAAAAGAATAATAGGGAAATGATTGCCTCTTCTTTACCATGACATTCTGAATATCATTTAAGGGAATCTCATTGGAGTAGTTAACTGAACTTTACAGTGATAAAAAATGAGTTGGCAGTGAACAGTCTTCTACCTAAACTCTTTATTTTTTTATAATGTTTATTTTGTAGAGAGAGGGTGAGGGATGGGCAGAGAGAGAGGGAGACACAGAATCTGAAGCAGGCCCCAGGCTCTGAGCTGTCAGCACAGAGCCAGATGTGGGTTCAAACCCATGAACCAAACCGTGAGATCGTGACCTGAGCTGAAGTCTGATGCTTAACCCACTGAGCCACCCAGGCACCCCTAAACTATTTTCGAAATATCTCTATGAGTTTAGGCTGGTCTAGGTTGAACAACAGAAATGTCTCAGCCCCTGGCTCATTATAACCCTACCCCCCCTCCCCACCCGCAGCCCACACACATCTTTCATTTACTTAATAGGTTAACTGTTTTCTAAATATTATGAAATTAAAATTTTCTTTTTTCATAGTCTATCACCTCAAACTGACTAATATCTACATATTGCAACTATAGCCTCAGATTGAATACATTTCTTTTATTTCTTTTTTTTATTTTTTAGAGAGAGACAGAGCACAAGTGGGGGAGGGGTAGAGACAGAAAGGGAGACACAGAATCCAAAACAGGCTCCAGGCTCAGAGCTGTCAGCACAGAGCCCGATGCAAGGCTTGAACTCACGGGCTGTGAGATCGTGACCTGAGCCTAAGTCAGATGCTTAACCGACTGAGCCACCCAGGTGCCCATTTTTTTTAAATGGGACAAAGCACTTCAAAATCATCTGTTCTGAGCTCAGCACTGTGTTCAGTACTATTAAGAGATAACTATAGGTGCTTATCATGTGGAACAAAAGTAGGGAGTAGCCTGTTAAAGTCTCTCCTATTTAGAAAATCCTCTAAGTCTGTGAGTGGTAACATTTAAAAAAAAATTAGTCAAAGATGGCTTCATAAGAAGAGGATATGGGTGGATAGAATTTTTTTGTGGAGAGATGTTGGGAAGAAAGGCATCAATTCCAAGAGAGAGAAACAGCATGAGGAAAGATATGTCATATATAAAAGGGTACATATTAGGGCATAGTTAGAAATAAGATTGGAAATTTAGTATGAGGGACACGTTGTGGGGGGTTAAAAATGCCAAGCAAGGAATTTAAACTTGATAAGGTAGGAAATAGAGAGTCACTGAAAGTTTCTTAGAAATAGAATGACATGATGAAAACAGTATAGGGGCAGGAAAAGAAGTAATAGATTAAAGAAAGCAGTATTTGTTGAGGGCAAGTGCCAGTCTACCTAGGAACTGGTATACAAGTATGACTAGGACACAGTTTTGGCCCTCAAAGAGCACAGAGACAGACAAGTAAATAGTTAAAATACAGTGCTATAACTACCAAGATGGGTAGTGTGGAAGAATATAGGTAGGACATTTAACCCTATCATGGAAAGCCTCCTTGAAAAGATGTCATCTCAGCAGAGACCTGAAAGATGAATAAAAGTCAACGAAACAGAAAGCTATATATGTATGGGCCTGGAGACAAGAGCTTGAATCTTTTTAAAGAATCTGTAAGCCATTAATGGTTAGGGTGAGGTGTACACAGATTTGGGGAAAGGGAGAAGTCATGGAACAAAAGTGGACAAGTAAGAGGGATCAAATCTTGTAAGGCCGTGATGGCTGAGGTAAGGTATTAGATATTATCCTGAGGGTAGCAGGGAGTTATTGAAGGGTTTGAAGGTTTGAAGTTTGAAAATGTCATAGTTAAATTTATATTTTAGTAGTTGCAAAGTGAAAAGTGGCTAAGAATGAGGTCTACACTGGAGGCTGGGAGACCATTATCATATTCTAGGTGTGAGCTGAACTAAAATAGAAGCAGTGGGGATAGAGAGTAATAGATAGTCCTGAGAAATTTACTAAGGAAATGGTATTGGCTTCGTGACTGATAAGGTATTGTGTAGTATTGCTTATTTTAAATAATATAGCAGCACTATGAGTGAGGTATTATTATCTCAGCTTTACAGATAGTGAAACATGTTCAGAGAGGTTAAATGATTTAACTTAGGATCTATAACTAGTAAATAAAGCAGAAATAAGATCTAAGCCTCTCTGGTTCGAATCCACACTGCAATAATATGGAAATAAATGTATTGAGGGAAAATACCTTACATTTTTTGTGACCTCATCAGATTAAAAAATAATACTATATTGTAAAATATCTTTATTTGTCTTTTTATTCATTGTCTTTAAAGTATTTAAAGTATTTTTGTCCCTGTTTCTCTGAAATTTACAAATATAAAAGACAAAATGCCTGCATTACTATAATATTTTATTTGTGAATAACACAACTACTTTTGATTAGGATATAGGGTCAGTTATTTGAAATGATATTTAGTAGTTTAATCTCAATTGGCTTTGCCATTCTATTGCATTAAAAAGAGAGTTAGAAACTTGCTATGCATCTAGGATTCGAAATCATAATATGCAATGATTTATTATAATTCTATGTTTTTAGACCATTGGATAAGTATGGGTAAATTTTCATTCCTTTTCATCTCTAAACTTTGAATTTAAGTCAGTCCTTAAAGAGTTCATTAGCAAGATGTCAGCTTAGAGAAAGATGAGTTCTCAGTTTACAGGTTCTTTACCAAGTCTACTCACTTCATTGTATGTTCCACATTGCATAATAATGAGAAAATTGTGCCAAAAAAAAAAAAAATAGGTGACTTCAGAACACCAAGAGAACTGATGGTTGAGCACAATGCCATAGAAAGAAAGAAAGTTCAGGACACAAGAATGTTGAGGCCCATTCTACCTTTAAAGACTTCTGTCTGTGGCAGTTAATTTTGTCTCGGGTGGGGGCAATTCACTTTGTCTCTGACTTTCAATTCATCTTTGTAAAAACTGTGAATTACGTTTGTCGAGGGAAAAAAGCATGAAATGCCTTTCAAATTTAAGGAATATATTTTTCATGATGCTTGGTTCTGATAGAGGCACTTAGCTCTACTACCTAAAATTATCTGACTCTCTACCCCACCTGCCCACATATACACATCTTCACCGACTTGGTAGAGAAATCCTCTAAGTCTTACAACAGTCCTTTCCTCTGACCCTGAACTGGCCTAAGGCAAAACTGGGAAGTAATTGAAATTAGTTTTGATGCTCTTGGGATTATTTATGTGTCAAGAACTCTCATGTAATACTAACCTCCAGTACTAACCACGTGAGTTAGGTGTTTTACAAATAAGGAAATGGAGAAACAAAATAGTTTGATTAATTTACCTAATGTCACATGACCAAAAAAAAGAGCCAGAATTTGAACCTGGTCTGTTTGATTTCAAAGTCCACATCCCTTTCATTTCATCACACTGCCGAATGTCAACCTGTTTCATTACCCCTAACTTCACTTCCACTATGACACTGCACAAGAAAGAAACACCTATATCTTATCTTACCTACCTCTCTATACTGGCAAAGTTACCTGTCTGATTTAGTTTCTACCTAGGAATAGTTTTCTTTTCAGAGTTAACTGAAGCTAATCTAATAATCTATACCCAAGGCTTGTAATCATCCTTTCCTCCTGTGAAACATCTATAAGCATTTTGAGAGTGGCCTTTCTCCCCCCCCAAGTTTATTTATTTATTTTGAGAGAGAGAGAGAGTGTGAGCTAGGAAGGGGCACAGAGGGGGGGAAATCTCAAGTAGGCTCCTCACTGTCAACACAGAGCCTGACGTGGGGCTCGAACTCATGAAACTGTAAGATCGTGACCTGAGCTGAAATCAAGAGTCTGACACTCAATTGAGTGAGCTACCCAGGCCCCCTTTGAGAGTGGCCTTTTAAATAAAAATAAAGTAATTCAAAAGAGGAGTTTTGATTACATTATCCTTCCTCCATATACTTCTATGTAGCTCAAGTCACCAGTGACTGCCTATTTCCTCTGGATTTTTCCAGATCTCTCATAATCTCCATCATTTCCTTTTCAGGGGTCCTCTTCTAACACTTTAAAAATCACTTAAAGACTTCCTTAAGGAGACATATCCTAATTTAATCTCATCCAACCCTGATTAAGCAATTCTTAGTACTTATAAAGCTTCTATAATAAAAACTGGCTCATTCAGACTTTCTAATAGAAAAGCCTCATTAACCAGCATGTCTATTTACCTACAGTTCACTAATAATTGATTCTTATAGTGATGATCCTGAGGGGCTGCAAGATTCTGAAGTATTAAAGACTGAATATAGTTTTTGCTTAATGTATTTGTTTCCTATGGCTGCTATAACAAATTACCACAAACTTATTGACTGAAAACAACACAGATTTACTATGTTATAGTTCTGGAGATCAGAAGTCTAAAATGGAGCTTACTGGGCTAAAATCTGGATATTAAAGGGGGCTGCATTCCTTTCTGAAGGCTTTAGAGAAAGATCTGTTTCTTCGCCTTTTATAGCTTCTAGAGTCTGCCCACATTCCTTGGCTTGTGTGCTCCTTCCAGCCAGCAATCACATCTTCTCCTCCTCTTCTGACTCTTTCTTTCCCTTGCCAGGACTCTTGTGATTATATTGGGCCCCACTAGGACAATCCAGGGCAATCTTCTTATCTCCTAATCCTTAATTCAGTCACACCTACAAAGTCCCATTTGCCATGTAAAATAACATATCCACAGGCTCTAGGGACTTAGATATGCACATTTTGGAGGTGGGGGTGGGGCATTATTCCACTTACCTGACTAGTTAATATTAAACTTACTTTGCTATACCAAATGTATGAAAATTAGTTAAAACCTATGTGTACAGGTGACACATATGTGATATTACATATATGAGTATCCTTGATAATTTATTAATAGTTCTCTAATCTGACTTTTTCTACACTTTTTTTCTAACTTTTTACTATATATGTATGCTTTCATCATTTCATGGGTTTTTGTCTTTCCCAATCCACTATCCAGATCCACTTTTTAATGTTTTTCTTTCCTTCCTAGAACCTAGTAATTGTTCAATATGTGTAAGCTCTCAGTAAACATCATTGATTGACTCCTGTATTCTTGACATAATCATCTCTCTAAGGCATTTGCACTTTTGAAATCCAATTTTTATGATAAACAAACCTATTCCCAGTTTTCTGGGAACGAAACAATTATAGGAATATGAAAAATTCACATGGAAATCTACTGGAATTAACACTTTGTAATTATCAGTTCAACAAGTCAGATATTAATTCTAAGTTACTGTTTTCACGTAGTCATTCATTTATTCAACAAACAGTGATTACTAGCCTACTGTGAGCTGAGACTTAGGTATATAGCGGTTCACAATGAAGACTTGTTGCCTCATTGAATCCATTTGAGTGAGAAGGACAAAAAGCAACTAAATAAACAAACAAAACATAAACATATGATAAGTACTGTGAGAGGAGCAGATAAGGAGCTAAAACGGACAAAAATGGCAGTGAGGAAGGAACATTCTGTAACTAACATTGTGTGAGAAGGCCACTCTTTGAACAAGATAATTAATCTGAGACCTGCAGATAAGAAGCAGATCATGCAAAAAACCAGAGGAGGAGCTGGGGGAGCCACAAGTGCAAAGATCCTGAGGCAGGAAAATTGTGACTATGTTTTAGGAAATGAAAAAAGACCAGAATAATTGAAGCATAATAGTACGAGAGAGAGGCAAAAAATGAAGTCGCAGAGACAGTGAAAACTCAAATATTGCAGAATCTGATGTGTTAGTAGGTACCAATAAATAAAAGCCCTCTGTGTTATCCCAGAATTTAAAACCAAGTGAGATACAGGACTCAGGAATCAGATTAGCTGGAGGTCAAATTAGCAGCCATATTACAGATAGTGCTAATGAGCAAGGAGAGCCAAATGGGCATACTAGCATTCCTCCCCCTGCCATGGCCCTGAACAAACCAACTCTCCTGTCATCCCAAAGAGAGCTGAACTGTGGGTTTTCCCTCCAGTGGCTGGCTATTTACTAAAGGGCAGAGGAGAATTAAGTCATTCTGAAGGAAAGAACCCAAGAAATCTCTGGCCACACATTCTCAGTTCCCTTTCCCCAACTCATCAGTGAGATAATTTAGCTCTATCTTTCAGGGGATGGAAGGCTTAGGAAAGAAGAGAGTGGAGGGGGCAGTTGCTGAGAGAAAACAGGAGTATTTTCTTAATTTTCTTCCTTCAGAGGGAAGTTTCTCTCCTTTGTATGGAATGTGTGGAGTGGAGGGGAAGGATAAATATTACCATTATAATCCCATCAGATGGGTCTTATAGGTCATGTTTCAGAGTTGAAATTTCATTTTAAGTACAGTTTATAATTCGGAAAGATCACCTTGGCTCCGGTGAAAAAATAAGAGCTGATGGTGAGAAATGATGTGGTTTGCACCAGGCTGGTTGTAGTGAAGAAGAAGAGTAAAAAGATTACAGGTATAGGGGGAAAAAGGCTGCACTTACTGATGAATTAGATTTAGGTGAGAGAGTCAAGGAGGAATTAAGTGTAAGTAATTAAGGCTAATTAAGGCTGAGATTTCTGGTTTCAGTGACTGGATGGATGGTGATGCCTTGTATTCAAATGGAGAAAACTGAAAAAGAAACAAAATCATATTTATTGGATTTAGCAATGAGAAGATTATGGGTAATTCTGTAAGCATAATTTTTGGGAATACTGGGAAGTGAAGCCAGAGATAAGTTTTTTTTAATGTTTATTTATTTTTGAAAGAGAGAGTACGAATGGGGGAGGGACAGAGAGAGAGGGAGACACAGAATCCAAAACAGGCTCCAGGCTCTAAGCTGCCAGCACAGAGCTGGAGGTGGGGCTCAAACCCCTGAACCATGAAATCACAAGCTGAAGTTGGACTGAGCCACCCAGGTGCCCCAAAGTGAAGCCAGATTTAGAGTTTGAAGAAGGGCTAGCAGGTGATTGCTTGTGTGCGTTTTTAAAAGAATTTCTGCAGAGGTGAGCAGAAAAATAGCATAATAAGGGAGATATGGGTCTTGGGGTGCCTGGGTGGCTCAGTTTTAAGCATCTGACTTTGGCTGGGGTCATGGTATTGCAGTTCATGAGTTCCAGCCCCACAGAGGACTCTCTGTTGTCAGTGTGGAGCCTCTTCAAACCTGTCTCCCTTTCTCTGCCCCTCCCCAACTCGCATGCAAATGCATGTGTGCACTCTATCAAAAATAAATAAACATTTAAAAAATGTTTTAAAGGGATATGTGGTATTTAAAAATATTTTTAATTGGGGTGTCTGGGGGACTCAGTTGGTTAAGTCTTTGACTTCAGCACAAGTTCATGATCTCACGATTCATGAGTTCGAGCCCTGCATTCGGCTCTGTGCTGACAGCTCAGAACCTAGAGCCTGCTTCAGAGTCTGTGTCTCCCTCTCTCTCTGTCCCTACCCCACTTGTGCTCTCTCTCTCTCTCTCAAATAAATAAGCATCAATTTTTTTTTTTGAGAAATAAAATAAAAATATCTTTTGTTTTTACACTGAAGTGGATGGTCTCTCAGTGATGCAAAGTAGACAGAATAATTGGAGGTACAAAACCTTTGGAAAAGCAAGAGGGGATGGGACCCAGGGCTCTTAGTGGGCTGATGAGCCTGAGAGACAGACACCTGAAGTGAATCTCTGTAACAGGAGTGAAGATACTAACCCACTTACAGGTGGGTTGGTAGATTTGATGTCAGGAAGATGTGGAGTCTCCATTGAATGATTTCTATTTTATTTATGAAGCATGAGGAGACATCATTAATGGAGGGTAAGGGGAAGGGCAGGGGAAATAGGAGATTTGAGGTGAGAAGAGATGGCATAAAATAGTCGTGTCCAAAATTATGAATGCAAACCTAATGCAGAAACTAATTAGTATTGTGGGCAGTGATGAAGGTCCGTATGAAGTTTGTAATTATCAATGAAAAAATGTGTTAGTCTGATTGTGTTATTTCCTTCAACATGTCATTGCCTATTAGAGACTCTGATGTGGCCAAATAAGTGTTTCAGTGCGGTTAATAGCACATGTGAGGTAAAAGAATGAGATACTTGAAATTTATATTTCAGAGGTGGTTCCATTTATAAATTCTAGGGTATGACCGTGGGATCAGGTGGCCAAAGAGGAGAGGAAAACTTAAGAAGTCAAGGAACTAAGAGGAAGGTTATAGGCTGAGTCATTCACATGGATGTTGAAATTATAGAGCACAATGACAAAAGCAGGAATCGGAGTGTGAGCCAGGGGCTAGCTTGTCTTTGAGTAAAAGGAATGGCCAAGAGATCAGCAGATGGCAGCAGCATGATTTAGGAAGGCTATAGCCAGATGGCATGAGCTTCAAGAGAGCAGAGGTCTCTGCAGGAGGACAGTGGGGAGCAAGGACAATATCTGCTCAGTTTATTGGCCCTGGCATAGGTGGGGTGTGAGGGGAAAAGCAGCTGTCACTTGAGAGGACTGTAGGGTAAAATGTCCTCAACTGGAAAGTCAGTTTTCAGTCAAAAGACGGAAGGGAAAGTTTCTAGACGATTAAGAATATAACAGAGGATTTTGTTATCAATGCTGCTTGATAAACCATACCACAATTCAGTGACTTAAAGTAATAGTTTTACTATTTCTTGAGATACTGTAGGTTGACTGGGCCCAGCTGAGTGATTCTTCCAATTCGCATGATGTCAGATGGGGCTGAGGTCACCTGGGATTTGATTTGGCTTGAAAATCCAAGTTGCTTCATTCACATATCTGGTGCCTTAGTGGAGATGACTGGAAAGCTGGGCTCAGCTAGGACAATTCCCTGTCTCTCTCCCTATAGTCTCAGGGTCTCTCCCTCTCCACATGAACTTTCCAGCAGTGTTGCTACACTTCTAACATGGCAGCTCAGAGCTCCCAAATGCACAAAAGTGGAAGCTCACAGAAATTCTTGAGGCTTAGACCCAGAACTGGCATAGTACCACTTTTGCCACATTCTATTTATTAAAATGAGCCACAAGGACAATCCAGATTCCAGGGAGAAACTCACAATATTGTCAATACCAGGAGACGTGATCATTGGGAGCCATCTAAGGAGATTAGCTACCACAAGAAGTTGGTGATCCAGACTCAGGCTTTTTAGAGGGCAGAGTGGAAAGGTTGAGATGGGAGTGGGATTCAGTCAGATTAGAAGATTGAAAAGCAGTATAGAAATGGAACAGCAGGTTGTAATTGATAATAAAGGCACTTGTACCTCCAAAGATGGGTGAAGTAAACGGGAATTTGAGGCATCATGGGACTGGTTCTACTAAAGCAGTGATCTCCAAATTTCTTTTTAGATTTTGCACTCCTGACTAAAAATGTTTAAACGCTGCTCATTCATTATAATTATATAATTATTAATTATATATATTTAATAATGTTCTGTAATATGTACTTAGTTTTTTTAATGTTTATTTTTGAGAGAGAGAGAGAAAGAGACAGAGTATGAGTGGGGGAAGGGCAGAGAGAGAGAGAGGGAAACAGGCTCCAGGCTCTGAGCTGTCAGCACAGAGCCTGATACAGGGCTCAAACTCATGAACTGCGAGATCATGACCTGAGCGGAAGTTGGACACTTAACCTACTGAGCCACACAGGCACCCCAGACTATAATACATACTTCATAAAACAAACAAAATAGAAATTAAGAATGATGAGATAAAAAAAAAGATTAAATAATAGTTTTCACACTGTTTCATTCTATTTATCAATGGTTCAACAACCTTTTGCCTTTTTTGGTGATGTCAATTTGGTTGACATACATCATTAATTTAGAACATCTTGGTTTAGGGGTGCCTGGGTTGCTCAGTCAGTTTAACATTTGACTCTTGATTTCAGGTCATGATCTCACTGTTTATGGGCTCAAGCCCTGCATCAGGCTCTGTACTGACATTTCAAAGCCTGCTTGGGATTTTCTCTCTGCCCCTCCCCAACTCGCACTTGCTCTCTCTCTCTCAAAAAACAAAAAAAAAAACCAAACAAACAAAACAAAACATTAGCAAAAAAATCTTTGTTTAATATCTAATGATATAGTGGCTCAGAGGTCTGGTTCTAAGTTCAGTTTATTCCCATATTGGTTTTAATGTCTATTTTAGCTAAAAGAGCTATCTCACAAAAATAAGTACAGCCAGATAGAAGAAGTGTACCATTATCTGTGTTTGATAACTCATACTTATTTTTAAATCCCATCCCCAATTATGCAAAGGGTTTTGTTGAAATGTAGCTAGCAAACATTATCAATTGATCAGCCAATATCAGTCAGTTATTCTCAGAAACTAATCAGAACTTATTGCATTTTTCTAATTTTAAGAAAGGGGTTTAAAACCCATTGAAACTACTCACCTGGAAAATTTTTAACAACAGTTTTAAACACTCTATTTCCATGTTTTTAAGTGTGGAGATATTAGAAGTTTTACATTTAAATTGTTTTCAGCAACAAAACAGTGGGACATTTCCAAGTAACTATTTTAAAAATGATCTCTCTGTAGCACAAATGCCTTTTGAATAGCAGTTTTTCCTTCATTATTGAAAATATCACCTTTACCTTGAAGAAACTGATTACGAATATTATTTTGGTTTCAAAAATATCTTACAGTCACTTGTATTCATAGCAAAGCTCAGCAAAGTGGACACACTTATCAAAATTTTTTTAAAGATAAATATTACTCAGCTTTTAGTTGGATAATCCTTTTTAGGAGATAACCAGTGAACTGCCTACTATGTGGTAAAAATATTTTCATGGTCACACCTTGTCTTAGACAAAGTATATAAAATCTCCATTGTTATTTTAAAGATCTAATCTTGTAAAAATTAACCACATTGACAACATTCTGTGTAGCATGTAAATTCCGGTATAACACCTAGAAAAACAATTAACTTATGAGCACCTCAATGCCAACCCTTCCTGGGCCTCCTGTACATGCTACTGTGTTTGACTTGTGGAACATTGAGGTCAACCGTGTTAGTGCATTAAGTATTAGAAAAGTATAAATCCCTTCATATTTTTTAGACACAAAATAAATGTGTCAAGTCTAATATTTTATTCTTGCTCCCCATTGTTTTGTACACCGCACTTTGGAAACCATGTCCTTTGAGTAGAACAAAGAGGATGGACACTGGGTTTTTTAGCAATATAGGCCTAAGTAAAACATTGAAACTGTCTTTGGGGTTAGGTTACTGTTCCTTCTGGCAACTCTTGGTGTACTGGAGACTTCATGCCAAAAAGTCTCACTGCAATACAATTCTTAAGCCCCAACTACATGCAAACAATAGTTGTAACAATGACTTTCACATTGAAAGATGAGAATTGGCATAAGAGAAAGGATGAAGAGACTGGTATTACTAGTTTATTTTTTCTTACGCAAAATTCTTAACCACCAAATCATAGAGAATAAAAACTGTTAGTGTTGTTTGTCAAGACCTCTAGATGACAAAGAGATCTGATCTAACTCCTGGTCTTTAGGTACCTATTATATACATTTATTAATTTACTCATTCACTTAATGTTTTTTCCATAACTTTTAGTATATATTTTAGAAGTGAGGTAAAGTAGTTTCAAGGATTTACCAAAGATTATACTTCTAGTCAGTGGTGAAGATTAAGCTAATTGGCCAGGCTCTCTGCCTCAAGTACTTCTCTTAAACTCTTCAGTTACTAAGATGAGGTATGAAATGCTTCAACACAGAACACAAAGGTACCTCTGAAACAAAAAGCACAACAGGACTTGTGTCATCAGGGAAAGCATGAACATCTAGATGCCAAAGTCAAAGAACAGAGTATGCTGAGTTTGGAAGCGATGGGCGGCGGCGGGGGGGGGGGGGGGCGGGGATTTGCATCAGGAAAAGAATCTGGCAAAAGGAGGAAGTCATTGGAAACATTTGTATTCTTAGAACAAATATGAATATTGGACAAGCAGCTCACAGAAAAATCCTAGAATTTCTTCAAGCAGTAACAGAGGAAAAGGATATCTTGTTGGTTGTTTGGGGATGATTATAAAATAGACATTGGATGTAGGAGTCTGGAGCTCAGAAAGAAAGAAGAGCTCACGCTCTGCTTGTCCCCCGAACTCAGAGGCCCTTCTCCTCTGCTGTCACCAAAATATTGGTAGAAATACCCTCTAAATATCTCCTCTTCTCTCTTCCCTTCTTTGCTCTACATGCACTCCCTGATAGTCTCTATTTAGTCCCTGGTCTGTACGTCATCTCTGATCTTGATGCTGAATTTCTGATTTGTGTGTCTAGCTACCTATAATGGCATTTCCTCTTGCATGTCTTATAAACATTTCAAATCTGAAATGGCCAGAAAAGAAAGTTCAGTAGTCCTGCCATCTCCAGTCTGCTTCTTTGTTAATATTTACCATCTCATTTTGTTTAAGCCAAAAACATGGAAGTCTTGGCTGATTCTTCTTTTTCTCTCTCTGTTCCTCTCCCATCTCCACACCCAATCCATCTGATTCTTCATTCTTTCAAAACATATTTCACATCTGACCACTTCTGTCTCTGTTACACCACCCTGGTCCAAGCCACTGTCTTCTCATGGCTAGACTTCTTTATGAGCCTCCTACTTTTCCTCTTGCCCCCTCACAATCTCATCTCTGCACAGCAGATAGAGTCTTCATTTTTAAATGTAAATCAGATCCATCACTCTCTTGCTTAAAACCTTTCAAAAACTTCCTATCTCACTTAGAAGAAAATCCATACTCCTTACCATGGCTTGCAAGGCCTCATGTGATGTATCCCCATGCATGCATCTTTGTCATCATTTTGAACTCTCCATCCCCTTACACTGCCTTTTCTTTCTGTTCCTGAACATGCCAAGTTCATTCCTCCTCAGTGCCATTGAGCTAGCTATTCCCTCAGTCAGGAATGTTCCTTTCTCAGATATTTCTATAATTGCTTTCTTTTGTCATTCTGGTCACAGCTCAAATATCGCAGAGTAACTCAGTTGCCTCACATCTCTAATGTACTGAAGCTAACAAATCTAAAGTAATCAGTCAGTCACTCTATCACATTGCTCTGTTTTATTTTTTCCATAGCCTTATTGTTGTCTGATATAATCTTGTCTTATTTGTTTGTTTTTGCCCTGTACCAGAATGTAGCAACAATGAGAGTTAGGATTTTGTTAATTAGCACTGTTAAAATAATGTCTGGCATGATTTTCTTTTAAACACCAATTGCATGCTCTAATTTAGTGCACTGGAAGAGAGCTTTAAAGATAGACTATCATAAGCCTCATTAAAAGTATCTCACATCTAATGCTATTTAATGGGAGAAGGGGTCATATCCAACAACTGTTGTTTGGTAGTGGTAAAGAAGTCAAACGCAACAGCTGTTTTCTAAAGAATTTTAATGGCTTTTGATTTCTGATTCAAGGAAGGAATAAGTAGCCTCAAGGAGCTTTTCTAAGCATGTGCTATGTTGGTGATAGTGAGAGGATTACGCCCCCACCCCCCACCCCATGAGTCTCCCTGTGATTCGAAAGTAGAGCATTTCTATGAAATCATTTGTGAGCCAAAATGATGTAAAGTGAAGAAGTAATTACCATTTATTTCTATGTAAAATTTTGTGAGCATTTCCAGACCCCTAAAAATAATCTCTCTTGGGCTTTTCTCATACCTTAGGACATATCTTGCTAACAGATGCAGAAAAGGAATTGAGATAAAGCACAGGTACAGACACAGCTCAAAGTTATGCCCCTTCATGCTGAGATGTTGAGTGTAGTTCCAGGGGAAAAAGCTCGGGGGCGCTGCTGGAGGTGCTGCTGCCTCTGTAAGGTCTCACTGCAAAAAAATGCCACCTTCCACCTTTTTTGTAAAAGCTAAAATCCTCTTCATATTTCTTTTGGTTACTGAAGACAGGTACTAATGTAGGTCTTTTATAAAACCCAAGTGGAGTAACACAGCAGGGGATACCAATATAGAGGAGATAAGATTGTGGAAATGAGCCAATTCATTTGTCCAGCTGATTATACTAGAAGGATTAGGAGAATAGTACACAGAGATAGTATTAAAATAGAAATTAAAGGAAAAATACAGGTTAGAGACTAATAGAATTCAAATCAATCACATAAGCGGAGATCAGTCCCTATAAACCTGATTCATGCCTTCAAAAACATTTATAAAATAAAGGTGGAAGCAAACAAATATGCAGTTAAATGGAATCCAAGGTCAGCTTGGACTTACCTCATGTACTTCTTCAGGCCAGGCCACTCAGTTTTAGCCCTTAAATAAATCCAACTGTGTAGAGTATTATTTAGAAAAATAGACTTAGTAAAGATTTAATGAGAAAACAGAGGAAGGAGTCATACAGCAAAACAGCTCAAAACCCTGCTCTTTCTGCAAAGTTTCTCTTTCTTATAATTGCCTTATTATTTCCTCAGAATCTCCTTGGTCCTCTTTGTACCCTTCCCTCTTCTTCAGCCAGCTTGCATTAGGTTCTTAGTAAACCAAAATGGAATTGTCAGCCAAACTACGACCACCTATTTTTTTCTCAAGTGCTTAGGAAAGTCTGTGAAGGAGTGTGGGTGGGAAGAATGGCTCAACTCTTATGCCACATATATTTGGAAAATGGAAAATAATCAAATGTTATTATACTTAAATTTAAGAGGGTATTTAAGTGGAAATAAATCTGACAAGACAAGACACTCAGGGCATAATCAACCTTGAATGCCACTTTAAAACTTTTGCTTTGGGAGTTATGGGGGGGTGGATCTTGAAGGTTTTTGAACAGAGATGTTTCATGATCAGATTCATATTATAATAATTCTGAGAATAATATGAGTGATCAATTAGAGAAATAGTGAATTGAAACCAGGAACATAGGTTGCTACTATTTTAAAGTTATTTGATGATGAGAATATAAAATAGGGTAATAAAAATGATATGGGGACACCTGGGTGGCTTAGTTGGTTGTGCATCTAACTCTTGATTTCAGCTGAGGTCATGACCTGGGGGTTGTGGGATTGAGCCCCGCGTTGGGTTCTGTGCAGACTGTGGAGGCTGTTTAAGATTCTCTCTCTCCCTTTGCCCCTCTCCCACCTTGCACTCTCTCTCTCTCTCTTTAAAAAATAAAATGTAAAGAATACAATTCCCGAATACATTTTAATTTCAAGACTCTTCAGAATTTTAGGTTTGGTCGATGTAGATGGTTGAGAAGGTTCCCTTGTTTCTAGCTTTGGCAACCAGTAAGAGAGTGGTGCATTTAATTGCGTTAGGGAATGTAAACAATGAATAGCTGTGCTATTTTTGTGTGTATTTTATGATTTGTTTTTTTGTGCGTAGAGACAATAATTTAGATGTCAAACCAGACAAGTGTGAGTAGGAAAGCAACACGCCCACATGAAGATGTACATTTGGAAATGCAGGTGTGAGGTTTAAAGGAAAGGTCAAAGCAAGAGGGAATTAAGCCATACAGAATGATGATGAAGTCTATGGAGACAGATAAATGATTCATGAACAAGTGTGGAGCTGGGAGAAAATGTTACTAAGAACATGTACATTAGGAAGTATTACATTTAAGATATTTGTGAAAAAATAAGAGCAGAGAAATAGATTGATGAAGGATTGTTAGAAGAAGGAGTATTAGCAAAAAAGAGACCATTATTTTTTTGCAAGTAAGAACAATGTGAGAAGCTAGGAAAAAGAATTAGGTGAATTAACAAGTGGACATGGAATTCTGATACACCATATGTTTTTAATCACAAATTTTAATTATGACAAACTGTTGATAGTTGTAAGCCCTAACTATAAGGAAAAGGTGAGATGGAGAGGGGAGGAGATGAGGGAGAAACTTTAGTTCTGACAATAGGATAGAAAGAATTCCCATTTTCAAGGCTCCTTGTACAAGTTCAAAAATCTAAATTAGACCTCTCTGCTTTCTTCATATATTCATATATTCTTGATCAGGGATCAACAAACTTCTTCTGTAAAGATCCAGATAGTAAATATTTTAGGCTATTTGTGGGCCACATTATATCTATCTCAACTCAACTTCGCTATTATAGAGCAAATGCAGCCTTGGACAATACATTTACAAATGGGTACAACTGTGTTACAATAAAATTTTATTTCCAAAACAGATGAGAGGCTGGACCTGGTCCACAGACTAAAGTCTTCTGACCCCTATTCCTGGTCGATGAATGTCCATGAGATTGATATCTGATAGGTTGAGGCAAGTTTGATCTTGGTATAAATATTAGTTAACTATAAACGTCAATGGAGCTGGGTTTGCTTTTGTATAGGTGAAAATTGCTTTCATCTTCAGATTTGATCTAGATGTGGTAATCAGTCTGTGATCTCTGAAGTTCCAAAAAATGAGATGGTATTGTTAAACCAGCAAGGTACTTTTGGTTTTGTTGAGGTAAAGACCTGTATGATTAACTGAATATCCACTGGACTTTTGATGTTGTTTGGGATCTTGACAACTGCATACAGTTTTTATAGTTCCTTCATTATCTTTTTACTCCCTAATTTAATTGATAAATCAATTAAATATGTTAACAAATAGACCAACCCCATTGATACGTTTGCATTACTTTACAATTTGCTGACATGCCATTATTAATCACTATAATTACAATGGACTCAAAACAGTCAAAATGAATTACTGTTCTTTTTTCCCTATCAACCAAAATTTCCTGTGTGCTTTATTTGATTAGGCGCTCTCCTTTAGTTGTAGTTAAAAATAAAATATGTATTTATTCATTCATTGAAATCTCATTGAATGCCATTCTGCTTGCAGAATGCAATGTACTGGCAATACAAAGATCATCTGTTCAATCTCTGCCCTCAAAATTCTCTCTGTCAAGAGACTATAGAGCTTCAAGAAGGATGGAATGGTCAACAGTGTCAGATATAGCCAAAATATCAAACTTGAGAAGAAAATGCATTGGATATAACAGTAACAAAATCATAGGTGACCTCAGACAGAAGTTTCAGTAGAGTTTTAGTGGAATTTGGCATACTCTTAGATTCTTCAAACTTTGACCTAATGTCATGAGGCCCAGATTCCCAACAATACAGCCCAAGGGCACAGTCTTTGTTTCTCAACAGAGTTTATATGATGAACTCTTCCCTTACTTTCCAGGTAGATTGGACCTCAGAGCTGTATCAGTTTAGGTTTTCAGCTATAAGCAATAAAAACAGTTCCGCTAGGCATCAACAGAAAAGGATTATGGTAAAGACTACTGGATATTTCTCAGAATCTCTGGGAAGAAAGGGGAATCAATCTTGGAAGCTACACATAATAGGAACTAAGTTGGAAGTCTGAAGCCAAGCTAGTCCTATAAAGACACCACTGCCCAAATAGTGCATCTTTTTTATTTTTAAAGACTTAAATTTTTAAGAGATGTTTCAGGTTTACAACAAAATTGAGAGGAAGGCATAGATATTTCTCATATTCCCTTTTCCCTTCATGTACATAGCCTCCCCCATCATCAAATCACTCATCAGAATACTTTTTTTTTTTAACCAAAGATGAACCTTTGCATCACATCAAAATCACCCAAAGTCCCTAGTTTAACTTAAATGTCACTCTTGGTGTTGTAAATTCTGTGAGTTTGGACAAATGTATAATATATAATGTATAATAGACATATATTCATCATTATTAAATCATAGAGTATTTTCATTACCCTAAAATTTTTCTGTGCTCTGCTTCTTCACCTCTGCCTCCTCCGACTTCTGGCACTCACTGACCTTTTTATTGTCTCTATGTTTTTGCCTTTTTGAGAAAGTCATAAAACACTAACCATATAGTATGTAACGTTATTAGATTATTTTCTTTCACTTAGTAACATGCATTTAAGATTCCTCCATGTTTTTTCATAGCGCAATAGCTCATTTCTTTTTAGTGCTGAGTAATATTCCATTGTCTGGACATATCACAGTTTATCCATTTACCTACTGGGGAACATCTTTGTTCCAAAATTTGGCAATTATAAATAAATCTGCTATAAGTATCTGTGTGTCAATTTTTGTGTGGTCATAAGTGTTTAACTTCTTTGGATAGATGCCGAAAAGCACAATGGCTGGGGCGTTAGGCAAGAATATGTATAGCCTCCTAAGAAATTGCCAAACTTCCAAAAGTCTTCCAGAGAGCTATACCATTTTGCATTCCCACTAGGGATGTATGAGAATGCCAGCATTTGGTGTTGTCACCGTTTTAGATTTTGGCCATTCTAATAGATATGTAATAGTATCTCATTATTGTTTTAATTTGTATTTCCTTAACATATGATATGGTACATCTTTATATACGCGTATTTGTTATCTGTATATCTTCTTTGGTGAGATGTCTGTTGAAGTCTTTTGCCCATTGTTTTAATCAGGTTGTTTTCTTATTGTTGAGATTTATTTAAAACATTTTTTAAATGTTTATTCATTTTTGAGAGAGAGAGAGAGAGAGAGAGAGAGTAAGAGAGAATGAGAATGAGTGGGGGAGGGGTAGAGAGAGAAGGAGACACAATCTGAAGCAGGCTCCAGGCTCCAAGCTGTCAGCACAGAGCCCAACTTGGAACTTAAACTCATGAACCATGAGATCATGACCTGAGCCAAAGTTGGAGGCTTAACTCACTGAGTCACCCAGGTGCCCCTTATTGTTGAGTTTTAAGAGTTCTTTGTAAATTTTGGATAACAAACCTTGATCAGATGTGTCTTTTGCAAACATTTTCTCCTTGTCTATGATTTGTCATCTCATTCTTTTGAGTTAGTCTTTTTTATTGATCCCATGAACCCTAAGATCATGGCCTAGGCTGAAACCAAGAGTTGGGATGCTCAACCGACTGAGCCACTCGGGAACCCCTTTTTTAATTTGATTTTTTTCAAATATTATATTGCTAAAATAACTTTCTTTGGCTAGTATTTGCATAAGATATATTTTGTTTTTTATTTTCAGCTGTTGTGTGTGGTCTTTAGGTTTAGTGTATTGTTAGCAACATACAGCAATTTTTTTGTTTTATCCAACATAATAATCTCAATTATTAATATTTCTGATATGGCTGCACTTATTTTTACTAAGTTATTTTATATTTTATGCCTACAATTCTTTTTTTGGTTACTTAAAATTTTTTTTCTGACTTATTACAAAAATTTTCTATTCTCCACTTTATATCTGCTGAGTCATTTATTGTTGATTTTATATTTTGTCTTTTAGTTGTAATCTTTATTTTTTTTGCATAATATTTAACTATAGATTTTTCTCACAGACTTTAAATTATTTGGTGTTTCCATTCTTCTTCAAACATAAAAATGATCTTAGCATGTTTTAATGATCCATTATTATCCTCTTCAGTCTTAGAATTGCTTGACTTTTTAAAATGTGAAAGCAGTGAATTGTCTTACCCTCAGTACTAATTAAATTTATTTTCGTTGAGTTTTATACACCATTAAAATAAAATTTTCATATGTCCCTACTGGTTTTATTTTAGTTACTGCTGAAAGACATTTTTTATTAGTTCTTTTCGTCAGAATCCATAAGCAGTAACCTCTTTTAGCTTTTATATATCTGAAAATATAATTGCCTCCTTCTTTTTTTTTTAAGTTTATTGATTTATTTTGAGAGAGAAAGAGAGCATGAGTGAGGTAGGGGCAGAGAGAGAATCCCAAGCAGACTCTGCACTAAGCTGGACACAGGGCTCCATCACAGGACTGTGAGATCGTGACCTGAGCTAAAATCAAGAGTCAGACGCTTAACCAACTGAGCTACCCTGGTGCCCCTGCCTCATTCTTGAATGATAGTTTGACTGGATATAAAAGATCAGGTTTATATATTTTTTTTCCTCGTTGCTTTAAATCTAATAATTTATTGCCTTCTGTTGCCTTTTATTTTTCAAGGAGAAGTCTTAAAATGTGTTCCTTTTCTCTCTCTGATAGCTTTTAATATTTTTCTTCATTCTTTTTTAAAAATTCAGGTTCATTGAGGTGTATTTTACATAAGTGAAATCCACTTTTCTCATGTGTATAGCTCAATATATAGAACATTGCCATCAACCCCCAAATTCTTTCATGTCCCTTGTTATTCAACCCTTCACCTATCTCCAGTCTCTGACAATGATCTTATTACTATTTCTATGGATTTGCCATTTTCAGAATGCTACATAAATGGGATTATATAAGATTTTGTGTTTAATTTCTATCTTAGCTTTGGAGATTTATTAACATTTTTATATGCATTATACTTTGTGTCTTTTTATTGCTAAGTTGCATTCCACTGTATAGATGTTCTACAATTTTTTTTATCTACTCACTTTTCACCAGTTGATGAGTTTTTGAGTTCCAGTTTGGAGGCTATTATAAATAGATCTTCTATAAACCTTCTCCTACAGATATTTTTATAGACATATGCTTTTCTTTCTCTTAGGTCAATATTAGGGATGTGATTTCTGGTTCATACAGAAGTTTATTTGTTTGTTTGTTTTTATAAGAAATAACAAAGATATTTTTGAAAGTGGTTGCCTGATTTTATAATCCTACCAACAATGTAGGAAAGTTCCAGTTGCTCCTTGTGCTTTAGCTGTTCTAGTAGTGCGTAGATGTATCTCATTGTATTTTTAATCTTTATTCTTAATGTTATATACATTCAGTAGGATACACCTCATATGAGTTTAGTTTCATTTTTTTACATGATGTTTAGAGTGTTCTTGATCTGAAGATTTATGTCTGTCTTGAGTTTGGAAATTTCTCAGGTACTATTTTTTCAATAATTGTTTCTCTACTATTCCTCCATTATCTCCTGTTAGAATACTTATTGGACACATAGTAAAGCTTTGCAGTCTGTCATCTGCTCTTTTTCAATAAATATCAACCCTTAAATCCTCTATTTATCTTCATTATAATAAATCTCTTTGTTTCTAAGTTCTACTTTTGGGGTAAATTTCTTGATATTATCTTTAAGTGTACTAATTCTCTTTTTTGTATCTATTATGTCTTATTGTGAATTTTATTCAATTTATTGTGTTTTTAAAAATAACTTCATTTTTAATTTCTGTAAGTTCTATGATTCTCATATTTACCTGTTTTTTTTCTTTTATTTCTGTCTCCTTTTGTTCAGATTTCTTTTTCTTTTCCTTTTTTATCTTTATCTTTTATTTGGCTACAGTGTTTACATATCAGAAGACATTAAAGGAACAGCAATTGTCAGCTTTATGACACAAAATTTAAGTACTGTATTACTGGGACAAATTTTTCCTTCTCTTTTTATGTTTACTACAAGCCCATAGAAAGTACAAACACCCAAAGATGGCAAAACCAGGTAGGTTTGCATAAGTTAATTTATGTATCAGTTAAGATATTTTGAAACAAGTACTTATTCTAGTATTAATGAAACTATACTGCTGAGGATATATGTACTTTAAGAAACTAAAAATGAAATTGATAATGACCATTGAAAATGGTCAGTCCTATCCACTAGTCTAAATCAATATTTGAAAATTTTCAGCTCTTCTCTTTTTCTTCTTTAAAGAAAACTATGTCTTCATTTATATCAATGAACTTGCTAAACACCTATGTAAATATCTTTGTTAGACTGTTCTCTAAGTTAATTTCATCTGGGATGGATTCGTTTAATTGTTGACTTTATTGTTGTTGTTCTTGGATACACACAGGCACACACACACACACACACACACACACACAAGTGTATGTATTTTGAAATTTTACTTTGCATTTCTATCTCACTTTACTTCTGTGCTCACCTCTGCTTAGCTGGTGGTCGTGTGGTTGCCTCTTCCAAATCTCTAGGCTAAAATAGAGTTTTATAATAGAACTTGGAGTCATCAGTACATGTTGATTTGACAGTACTGCAGATCTGTTCTTCAAGCCACCTAATAACTTGCTTTTTTTCCACAGCCAAGGAGCTGTGCCTCTCTGCTTAGGCCTGAAGCTCCATATGCACTGTGACCAAACCAGCAGATACAACAGTGTTTTTTCATTTTCCTTTTAGGAGGTGAGTTCCACCCCAGGCCCTAGCCTTGATCAGTGGATGTCATTTCAGTTCTCCATCTTGCGTGCCATATTGTTGTCTCTGTTAGCCTTCAGAAACAAAATCCTAGCTACTAGTGTTTACTTTTGGATTTAGAGTCTAGCAGAACTTCTGGCATTTCTCTTCTGTTTCTCATCCATGGAGACCTATCTCATGTTTCAGTTTGACTATATCTTTTTGGTTTTCTCTCCTAATGTTTTTACATATTATTGATTCATTTTTGGTGCTACAGGGGTACACAAAAGCCTAAATTTACAGTGTTACCTTGAGTGTAAATCTCTGAACATTCTTTCAAAGCCTAGTGCTTCATGCTTGCTCTACACCAGAAAAATGCATGAGAAAGCACACTTGCAAAGATTCTCTCTGCTTACATGACACTTTCAACTGATAGGAAAAGTTTTTCTGTCCAACCTTTATGTGGAAAGGAGATCATACATTGAGTAGAAAGGTAAGGTTGCATAATATTTCAAAGTTTTCCTTGTTCTCAGTAAAAGTTTTATTTTATGGCATCATTATTGTGGCCATTCATTTGTGTAGCTCTGGAAATTCTAAAAATGTCAGGTATGTTCATAGAAAATTATACTCTAAAGTTAAAGGAACTGATTATCCAATCCTCAGGGTAATCTACTATAGGTCTCCATAGTAATGTTTAACTACGCAGTAGTTACCTCCTATTTTTTTTTCAGTTTACTTATAGTTCAACCCTTCAATTATTTGTGCTATATTTTTAAGTTCTATTTTTTTCTCTTTCTTTTACTAATTTTTTATTATTTGTAAGTATAAGAAGTTTAGCTTGTGGGCCTAAAAATAAGGATCCCTTTATATTAACCAAAATGTGCCATTAATTAGGAAATTAATGTCACTTTAATTCTCATTTTCTCACGCATAAAATAAGACATACTGGTTTTCTATTACTGCTGTAACAAACTATCACAAACATACTGCCTTAAAACAACACAAATTTATTTTTTTTACAGTTCTGGAGGTCTAAGTCCAAAATGCGTCTGACCGGGCTAAGGTGTTAGCATGACCATATTCCTTCTGGAGGCTCTATAGGACATTTTCTTGCCTTTTCCATCTTCTAGAAGCTGCCTGCATTATTTGGAGTCCCTTCCTCCATTTTCAAAACCAGCAGCATAATATTTTCAAATCTTTCTGTGATTCTGTCTTTTCTATCTCCCTCTTCCACTTACAAGCATTCTCATGATTACATTAGGCCCACCTAGATCATGCAGGATAATCTCCACACCACAAGTTCATCTGAATAGCAACCTTAATTCCATCTGCAACCTTAATTCCTCTTAGCCACATAACCTAATTTATTCACAGGTTCTGGGGATTAGGATATGGAGTTCTTTGGGGAAGCATTATTTTGTTAATCACAGAAAGTATTATTTCAAGTCAGAGGGAAAATAAATTATAGATGATATTGAAATAAGTGGGCTAGCTACTTGAAAAATCAGAAATAGGGCTATTCATTTTACTCTTAAAATCAAAATAGCTAAATCAAAGGCTTAAGTTTTATTAAACAAAATCATAAATGTATAAGAAGAAAACATGAGTGAGTGAGGTAGATATTTTAAAGAATATCATGAAAATTAGAAGTCACTAAATGAGCAAATCTAAAGTTACTGTATAAGCATGTATATAGAAAAATTGTCTTAGATACACTAAATAGTAGTAGGCAATATCTGGAAAAAATTTTGTGACACATTCTCTAACTGAAGGGCCAGTCTCTGATATAAAAAGAGCCCTTAAATCAATGGGAAAAGGGCAAACAACCCATGAGAAAAACAGAAGTGGACAAATACATAGAAGAATCAATAGAAATATGAATAGATACCAAACATATAATTTTTTCTTTTACTTTGAATATGTTTGATTTTATAATTCAGAAACAAATTTTTAATGTAGGTTTTATACTAATCCTGTTCTATCAAAGATTCTAAATTTTGTAAGTGCTTTGTGAGATTGCTATTCATATCAGTATAAAACAATAGTATGTAAGTACTGAATAATGCATAAGAAGTTTAACTACAAAAATTATTAGAAGTTTTTGTATCTTGCCAAAGTTACAGAACTATTTTTTTTTCCATTGGATACATTAAAATATAAAAACAACTATCCCAGTGATTACTTTCCACTAGTAATTCAGAAGGTAGCCTCATTATCATATATTAACATTTTAAACTGTAAACCAGGATTAGAGTGAGGATTTTTTTTATACTTTTAGAAAACTACTTAAAATTAAAAATTAAATTTTTTTTCCTTGTTAGCTAGTCAATGAGAATATTATCACAATGGTTTTGTAGGTACTCAATTGTTAACATTTGGTGAAATACTTTTGATTAAGTTCTCTGTACCTCATTTGCAATTTGCTTTGTTTTTTATGCAGTGAAAAAACGCAAATGTTTCTCATGGGAACTTTCATATTCAAGGTCATAAAAATATTCTCAGATCCTATGGGATTTATTGTGAACATTAAACTTCTCTTAATTTTATCATGTTTGTGTGGTCAAAGTGGGATCTAGTTAAATAATTCCATGCTTTTGACAAGGGAGTTTATAGTTTTATTACTTTTACCAAGTCAAATGCTATCATAAAAGTAATAGCTTTTTTTTTTTAAACCAAGACAGATAAAACAATAATAGCTTTCAGGTTTCATATAAGGAATATATTCTTGAAAGTAATTACTTCAGTTCCAAAACAGAGAGAATGATCTAAAATGATAATGCAAAATAATTTTATTTTCATGATCCTATATTGCTCTTTTAGCATTACCATTTTGGTTTAAATTCTTGAACACAATTCATTTGATATGCTTGTTTTGTAGATGTTTTTCCCTCTGGAGGATTTTTCAGAATATTGCATCAGCTTGTGTTTTGCAGTTCTCACATCTGAATTTGAAAAGAGGTTCCCAAAGAGATTATAGCTAAGGGACACCTCATTATTTATACATACTTGGTTTGAATATATGCCCTAGGATTGAATGTATTTATCATCATCCCTTTTCTGACCCCTAGTTATTAAGATAGGTTGGTATTTTCCACAGTCATCATTTTTAGTTACTGAAAGAGAAATCATACATATATTTTTTAAAGGTACACCTATCATATCAGAAATGCAATTGATTCTATCTTCATTGAAACTGTAATTAAAAGAGAATAGTAGTGTGACTTGTGCTTATATATTTATACAATCACACACACACTATATTATTTCTTTTTTTTTTAATGTTTATCTTTATTTTTTGAGACAGAGAGAGACAGAGCATGAGCAGGGGAGAAGCAGAGAGAGAGGGAGACACAGAATCTGAAGCAGGCTCCAGGCTCTGAGCTGTCAGCACAGAGCCTGATGTGGGGCTCGAACGCCTCAACTGCGAGATCGTGACCCGAGCTGAAGTCAGACACTCAACTGACTGAGCCACCCAGGTGCCCCTATATTATTTCTATTTCTTAAAACTAGCTGGAATATTTTAGTACATAGCTTTTCACAATTTTCTAATTAGACATCAACACAAATGAATTACTCTTCTGTAGATGTTACATAGATCCTGTCTGCTCTACAAACAGATGTCTGTGTCTATAGTCTTCAAATTGTCAATGATAATAGTAAAGTAGCATATTACAGATGCAAAACATATTACAGACGTCCTCTTTGCCTCTGGAAACACCTCATTTTTTTTGTTTTCTTATAGTTTTTTTTTGAAACACCTCTATTTTTTTAAAGATTATTTTATTTTGTTTTTGAGAGAGAGAGAAAGAGAGCATGCACATGGGAGGGGGAGAGAGAGAGAAAATCCCAAGTAGGCTCTGCACTGTCAGTGCGGAGCCAATGCAGGGCTTGAACCATGAATCATGAGATCATGACCTGAGCCAAAATCAAGAGTTGGAGGCTTAAGTGACTGAGCCACCCAGGCACCCCCTGGAAACACCTCTATTTAATTATTTAATATTCCATAAACCTTCTAATCATCTAGGTTTTCTCAACTGATCTAAATGTGTTTGGAGGATGGTCGGGGCTTTATGAATTAATGATCTTTTAGGTGTTTTAAAAGCTGTTTCTATTTCTATTTAATAGATATTTCTGTTTTTGCTGTAGCCTGGCTTATATTTTATATTTGTTCTATTAAAAAAAAAAAGGTGTGCGTGTGTGTGTGTGTGTGTGTGTGTGTGTGTTAACTATGGTTTGGGTCCAGAGCCAAAATTCAGAAGTTCACACAAATATTGATTTTTCAAACTATGAGTTACATTGTAGTAGTCACTTATTCATTAAAATTACATTTAAAAGAGTTTTGCAGTGAAAACTACAAAGTAGAAAATCTTCCACGTTTTCCCTGGCCAGTTCAATACTGAGTGATTTGAACACAGATGTTTTAAATATCAGTTGGTCAGATTCTAATAGGGAACTTATTTCATCTACAGTCTTATAACTCACCGAAGTCCACTTTATATAACACTTTCCCCTCTTATTCTGATAATAACTAAAGCTTTCTCTCATTTGAGAAATTGCTGCACCAGTTTTTCTTCACAACGTGTAAGTAAGGAGGGATTCCTGTGGGACCAAGTCTCCTTTGGTATATGGGAAGTGTCAGGTAATTCTGGCTGAGGATCTGCTGATTTTGCTGGAACTGCTCTGCAGTTTTAGATTGGCTTTTTGCCTTACTAGTCTCCTCAAGACTGCTGGTCTAAGACAATTTTTGAAAGAACCAGCTTTCTTGTAGGCTACCCATATAAATCAGGAAAGTGGAGGTGGCGTTTTATAGACATAGTGGGAGAAGTGACATTGAAAGACAAGTAGACATTTCCAGGTATACCTGAAAATTCTCTGGCATAGGGTCACCGGTATGAGTATCCAGCTCTATGGATGTATATGAGACTTCAAAAAGGTCAGTTGCTGTCACAACTCTACCAAGAGGTAGAGGCGTTTGGTGAGAAAAAGTCTGGTTAGGGAAAAATGATTTATTTTATTTTTTTCCTAATGAATTCACTTTGTATCCATGAAAGATTTAACAGCTCTTTTCTCACTTGAAAGCCATGATAGATAATAAAGGTTGCAGGCCTGTCTCAGAGACCACAAAAAGATGATGGCTAAGGAAATTGAACAATAGGTCATCTCAATGATTCTCAACTAATGTGAAATCCTAGCAGTGCAGAGTGATGTAGAGAAGTACAGCTGAGAAACTGGGGGCCATAAATGTTCCTGGAGCCTCTCAGGCAGGGCACATCTCCTTGCTGCCCAGACTAATTAGGCCAACTTTTCATTGGATGCCAAAGTCTTTATTGCATTTATCATAACTGTGCTAACTACTATTATAATTAAATAAATGCGATGCATTTCTTTCTTATTAGATAGTAAATTCCTTGAGGGCAGAGAATATGATTGTCTTACTGCTACAAACCCAGTGACAGGCAAATAGTTGAGTCAATATATTCTTTTTTAATGAATTAGTCATAGTAAAATGAATGGAAACAAAACTGTCCTGCAGCTTCTTCAAGTCTTTCTTGAAGTGGAATATAACTTATTTTCTACCCTCTTGTCCTCCAAATCTGCTTTTCTTCTTATATTTATTAATACAGTGAATGACATTATCACTTCTCCCAAATTAGAAAATACAGAGCCATCTCACATTCCTCTCTCTTCCTGAATCTATGTATAATGGACTTTCTGATTTTTTCATTTTGTTAAAGCTGTGTCTAGATTATGATTCTCCTCCCTTCATAATGCCATGATCTTGATCTAGGTTTTTATTTTCTATTATCTGAATTATTGCAAAGACCACTTAATGGAACTCTAAGCCACTGATTTCCACCATTTAAATCTATACAATACCATTGGTGGTATCTTCTAAAACACCGGTGTGTGAATACCTTTCTGCTTATAATTTCTCATTGGCTCTATATTAACTAAAAAATGATCTGATGTTACTTAAAGAGAAGTCTTCAATGGGAGTAATACTACTCCCTATATCTGCAAATTTATGAATGCCTTTTTGGTTGTCACATGATTTGGGAGTACTATTAACTTTTATTGGGCCAGGGAAGCTAAATGGCCTATAATGCATGGACACTCTTGCTTAATGAAAAATTATTTCATATCTTGCACAGTGTTTCCAGAGAAATTCATGTAAGTGGAAAGCCTGTTTAGGCATCTAAAAAGTGGTTTTACAGAAATGGAAGTATTGTGCAAATTGAGGGAAGTATGTACTTAGGTTTTGTTCAGAACCTTACAAAAGTTGTTTGCCATTTTGGAGAATCGTGTTATTGATGGCGGATGCTGTTTGGGTATTTGAGTTGCCAAAAATGCATCCACATTTCTGGCTGTCACATTTATGGTGAGTCTATATATAGATGCAAGCATCTGACTACTTCATATTTTCTAGTGTAGTTGTGTCTGAGCACTGACATATTGAAATACATATTATTTTATTATAAATTACTTTCCTTTTATTTCTTTTATATATGACATTAAAATATTATATTGACTTTTTTGAACTATGTGTAGGTTGGTAAGAATTATTTGGTTTAAAGTTATATATGAAGCAAGATCTCAGATTTATTCCTACTATGCTCAGGTAATCAAAGAAACTGGAATTTCTTTACTTTGTTTAGGGCTGATTTGATAAGTCCTCACTTACTGTGTGGTGGGTAAGAGAAAATCTAAATTTTAATCTAAACCTGTAAATGTAATCCAGCAAAATAATTTTAAAACATCCCTTTGGATAAAATGTGTAGTGTTTTGTAGAGTGCTTGGTGTCTGAGATTTCTTCTCCCTCCACCATTACTCTCTAAGAGTATCTAGGCTGGGAAGAAAGGGTGGTGCAGCTCACAGGACTTCTCGGTGGTGAGGGGGGTTCCTTGTTCCCTATCTAGATGACCTCATCCTGCCTGTTGGCTTTTAATACGATCTATATGCGACAGATAATCTGTAGACTGACCTCTCATCTCCAACCCTATATTGTCCTGCTCTGAACTTGTATATCTATCTCCCAACTTTGTATCTCCACTTGGATGTCTAACTGGTATCTCAAACTTAACACTGCCAGGACAAGACTCTTGATTCCACCTCTCCCCAAATTCACTCATCTCCCACCAAATCTTCCCACCAAGTAATGGCCACTGTGCCTTAGTTGATCAATCCAACAGCCTCCATTCCTCTCTTTGCCTCACATCCTAGTCAGATTCATCAGCAAGACTTATTGGCTCTACTTCCAAAATATATGCCAAATCCAACAATGTTTACTGTCTCTGCTGTTAAAAGTATGCTTTTGTCATCTCTCACTTGAAATACTAAAATTGCTTCCTGACCCACCTCCCTGTTTTCACTTTTGTCCCTTACAGTCTGCCCTTTATATGGCACCCAGAATGATCTTTTTTTTTTTAAGTTTATTTATTTTGAGAGAGACAGGGAGAGAAAGAGAGAGAGAGAGAGAGAGAGAGAGAGAGAGAGAGATTGAGAGAGAGAGACAGCAGGGGAAGGGCAGAGAGAGAGGGAAAGAGAGAATCCCAAGCAGGCTCTGCACTGTCACTGCGGGCTTGAATTCACTAACTGTGAGATCGTGATTTGAGCTGAAATCAAGAGTCGGATGCTTAATCGACTGAGCCACCCAGACACCCACAGAAGGATCTTTCTAATGGGTAAATCTGATCATGTCACTCCCCTTCATGCAACTCTTCATGATTCCCCACTGTAATCAGAATAAAATCCAAACTGTCTACCATGGCCGGCAAGGCTCTGTATCTTCTGCTTCTGCGTCTTTCTCTGACTCTAGCCTCTGCCATTGTCCTCCTCATTCACAGTGCCCTAGCTCACTTCAGATCTTCCCCCAGATCTGCCCGTGCTGCCTTCTTCTCACCAATCAGGGCTCAAGTCAAATATCACTTCTTCACAAAGTTCTGCCTGTCTCCTTCATCTCTGTATCCCCACAGCAAAGAATACAGCTGCTCAAAAAATATATGTTACTTGGCTGATGGGCTAACCTTTACAGTGAAAAGGCTGAATGAGTATTCTCCTTGGACTGGTGAACATCGAGGTGCAGCTTTTGGGAGGATGGGATGGCACTCACTATTGAAGCCTGGTCATTTGCTCTGGGACTTTAAGTTCTCTCACAGAGTGTCCTTTCTATGACCCCAGGCTAGGCTGGTCTACTGGCATTCTCAGCACTTTCAGCTTCCCTCTCAAAAGCATTCAGGAACTTCTGAGATTCCTGTAGGACATGCATAAGCCATGAGCAGCCAGGAGATGTGCTGCAGGTCTGTTTATGTGGCCATCATTTATCCCCACCTCCACATCATGGTTCCTATGCCGTGTTGAACATTGCACTGAGTGAAGGGTGGGGTTTGTCTAGGCCTATGGCCTCCCCAGCACTACTCCTAAGGAGTGAGTCCCTAGGTCCAAAGCCCTCCATCTTGCTAATTTCACTTTTTGACATTTCTAAATGCTTTTCCCTCTCATGCCCCACCCTCCACCTGCAACCCTACTGCTTTCAAAGCAGGAAGTAGGAGGAGAGAGGAAACATGCCCCTGGTTTCACTCTTCCTGTCTCATCTTTCTGTTTAATGAACAAGACTGAAAGAAGCAGACTCTTCCCACATAACCTTCCTTTCTGGATTGCCTTTCCCTTATACAAACTATTTAGGCTTTTGAAATATTTTCAAAATTTTGAATATATTCAAAAATTTTGAAATATTTGAAATATTTTGGTATTTGCTTTGGTATGATAAGCCTCATGGCTTGACTTTGGAAGTGCAAGCATGCAAAGGAATATGCTTTAATGGAGACATTAAAGTGCATTGATGTAGTGTTTGTAAAATATTATACCTACTGCATGGACAAAGCACATCATAACCTGATCTTAATCTGCTTTATCATTTTATCCTTGTTTCCTGCCATGTTCCATCTGGCACACAAGCCCTATTCTTTAGATACAATAATTGTCTTAACATTTTCTGAACACAATACAATTCACAAATTGGCATAGCTCTTTGTTTTGCCTAGAGCATCCTTCTCCAACTTATTCTCTGCCTGGCAAAGTCTTTCTTATCCTTCCAGATTTAGCTCAAATGCCATCTCCCGGGGAAGCCTTTTTCTGACCAACTTAACTCCTATAATGTCATAGCAATACGTAAATATCACCACTGAAGCATGCATCACATTATAATTATTTCTTTACCACTAGTTTGTTTAGCACTTCAATAGCAGGGGCACAGTTTCACTCATCTCTTTATCATCAGCCTCTATTATTCTGGCTAACCATATTTCTTCTGTTTTTATTTAATTCAGACAGGAGGACAAATTTAGTCTTATCTAGGAAAAGCTTACTGAATTCCTACAGTGATGTAATTCTTCCTTTCATTTGCTGAATAAGAATGTGAAAGCAACAATAAGAAAGAAGATAGTTTTATAAATCTAACATCTTTTCTCATATTACCTCTTTCTGATTTTTTATGCAAATTATATTCATGTTCAGAAAAAAAATTGTGATGAGTTTTTAAAAAGTCACAATTTTACACAAACTTCAAAAAGAATTACAAACTAGTATTTTTTAAAAATCCCACACATTCTATTCTACATGACTAAACAATCAGAGTGTTTTAGATAAAATAAAATATTACAATTGGGCTTCATTGGATGAATATGCTAAACTAGAGAATGAAAGGAGAGATGAAGATAGCATTAAATGTACAATTTAAACATCAATTGACAAAATAAAAGGGTTTTGTTTAATGAAAAGAAAGTCCGATAACAAGCCTGCGGAATATGTCCTATCTTCTTTCCTTCATTTCCTTCTTTCATAGTGAAATAAAGGCAGAATGTGTCTATCACAAGTAGGGAAAGGTGTGTGTATAAAAGCCAGCACTCATGGGAAGGCTGTGTTCTCAAGAATTTAAACCTGGAGTTTGGAAACTGTGCCTTTTCTTTAATGCCCTGTGTTGCTGTGTTCAATCAAAACATTTTTGCTTTAACCTACTCCCAATGTAGCCTTGTGGCTATTTTTTCCTTTGATCTTTAGATTCAGAACTTATTGCTTTTTTACCTTTGCATAACTCAGCAACTGTAAAAAGGCAACATTTTTCTTTACAAGATGTGGGAGCATGCCTGGGACATGTTTGGGTTTTTACTTAGGTATCTATAGTGGGTTAAACAGTGTTTCCCCAAAATCTCTGTCCATCCAGAACCTCAGAAATGTAACCTTATTCAGAAATAGAGTCTTTGCAGATGTAATTACTTAAGGCTCTTGAGATAAGGTTATATTGAATTAAAGCAGGCCCTAAATCCAATGACAGGTGTCTCCTTATAAGAGGTGAAGACACACAGATACGTGTAGAAAGCCGTGTGAAGACAGAAGCAGAGATTGGAATGAAGCAGGACTATGAACCAAGGAATACCAAGGATTACCAGGAGTCACCAGAATCTGGAATAGGCAAACAAGGATTCTTCCTCAGACCCTTCATGCTTCAGAGGGAGCATGACCCTATAAACACCATAAACAGTCTTCTGACCCCCAAAATGGTGAAAGATAAGATTTCTGTTATTTTAAGCCAGTAAATTTATGGTGATGTTTTTACAGCAGCCCTAGGAAACTAAGATTGTATGGTAGATAATTCTTAGTTCCCCCTTCATCTAAGAAAGCAAGGACACCAGGGATTTGGTGGGGAGAAGAGTCCTTCCTTCTGTGAACTTTCCCATCATTGTTGGTAACAATGTAACACTCCTGTTTCTCTTCATCCAGTTGGTAGCCAATCTATGGATGACTGGCCTCTGGGGAATTAAGGAGTTCATGCAAAGCATCTTTGAAGCCATTCTGAGCTAGATAGTATCTGAGAACTGAATAAATAGGTTTCCTCAAGTTTTGCTCAACTGCTTCCAAAGATTGTAGATGTTATAGTCACAGCCACTGGTAGGTAGCATTCATCTCTACATCAATGTTCAGAAGAACCCAACAGTGCACAATATTTACACACATAGGGCTGTTGTGATTCATAAAATATAGTTTCCTCTAAAAGCATTATGTGAGTTAATGGCACTTGTTTGTTAGTATGTGTTTCTCTCTTTGTCACTGGATTTTTATTTTTATTTATTTTTTAAAGACTTTATTTTTTTAATTTTTTAAATTTTTATTTATTTTTGAGAAAGAGAGGGAAGGAGAGAGAACATGCAGGGGAGAGTCAGAGAGAGAGAGGGAGAGACAGAGAATCCCCAGCAGGGTTTGCACTGTCAGCACAGAGCCCAACGCGAGGCTCAAAACCATGAACTGTGAGATCATTACCTGAGCTGAAATCAAGAATCAGACACTTAACTGAATGAGCCAACCAAGCGCCCCAAAAGATTTTATTTTTTAAGCAATCTCTATACCCAATATGGGGCTCAAACTCACAACCCCAAGATCAAGAGTTGCATGCTTTACTGACTAAGCCAGGCAGGCATGCCTGTCATCGAATTTTTATTTTTATTTATTTTTAACTTTGTTATGTTTATTTATTTACTTTTTGAGAGAGAGAAAGAGAGAGCGAGCGAGCGAGCCGGGGAGGGACAGAGAGAGAGAGAGGGAGAGAGAAATCCCAAGCAGGCTCTGCACTGTCAGCGCAGAGCCCAATGAGGGGCTCAAACTCACAAACTGTGAGATCATGACCTGAGCCCAAAACAAGAGCCCGATGCTCAACCAACTGAGCCATCCAGGCGCCCCGGGATTTTTAAATTATAGCTGGTATCCTGTTGGTAGCTATGACAGTCTTCAGAAGATGTCCTTACCAAAACAAATAACTTTGCTGCAACATAAACCTATTGCCTGAGAGTTGCTTTTATCTTTCCCTCTCATTTGTTACCTATACCAATTAGTCCCAAAGCTCTACCCATTTCTTCTTCACAATATTTCTTATACACTCTCTGCCTCTGCATAAGAACTACTTTACTCCAGGCAGTCAGGACCTCTGTACTATAACAGATTCCTATATCATTTTGTTTCCCTTCTTGTTAATTTGTTGCAGATTAATCTTTGCAAAGATAATTTTTATTATGTCAATACCTTGATCAGGAAATTTTACTGGCTTCTTTTTACTTGTTGAATGAAATCCATTTCTCATCCATTCATCAAATCTCTGTTTACTTATTCTTTCTGATCTCTTTTCTCACCACTTCCTATCTGTTCTTTTAAAGTTGGTGAATTGACTTTATAATAATATTAAATAACTGCAGTGAAATTTTGATTTCTCTTTATTGTTTCCCTCTTCCATCTTTTGGCCTGTCATCACTTCAAAAGAAGTTCTAGAAGGAGAATATACATGAGTCATATACAGGAAAAAGATCTGGGTCTAAATTATGTTTTTGTTTTTGTTTTGAACTTTAGAAACTCTGTTTCATAAAGGTACTTGAAAAGAAAAAAACTAAATATAATAATTGTAAGTAATTATTCTTTGTGAGAGCTGATAATACAATATAACTATTAAATAAGTAAAAATTGATGAGTTACCTATTTATTAGTAATCACCAGTTATTATATATGGTCACAAAACACACAAGTTTCAAAGCAGGTAATTAAAATTAGATTTCAAGAAACCTTCCATTCATATTGCAAATGCATGTATCTTAAATTTAAGAACCTATTTTTAAAACATTAAAACATTTTAATTTCTCATAAAATATATTTTTGAAAGACTTACACAACATTATCACTTCCCAATAATTATTATGATGGCAAGTAAAATTTCAGTTTTTTCCTTTTACATCTCAGATAAAATATTCACATACAAAGTGGTAGCAGTTCTTTTGAGGCTGGTTGAATATAAATTAAAGTTCTATTGATTATATCTCATACTTTCTACATTAGTAGTGAGGTTTTACTATGTATATATATATACATATGTATATATGTACATATATATGTGTATATATGTGTGTATATATATATATACTATGTATATGTATATGTTTACTATGTATATATATATATACACATATATATATATGTGTATATATATATATAATTCATAGTAGATCTCAACCATTATTCAGTATGTAAAACTTAAAACTTACAAAATTGATACAATAGGGAATTAAACTAACATATCATTTAAAGTTAAAAAATTTTCCCAAGGAATATACCATGTGCTAGTTATGTATCTGTGTAGGTCCATAAGCACATTTTAAAAACATAGGAGGTAGGAGAATTTTATGTAGAATGTGGACACGCCCTGGTAAAAGAGAAATTCCTAAGGTTTTGTAATGGAAGGAAAATGAAAGGTAGATCATGAAGGAGGGAAGGCACTTCTAAGATCTGTCCAAATGTCCAAAACCTGAAGGCAGAAAGAGCTGATCTCTAGGTGCAATGATAATCCGGAGTGCTATTATCTGACAGTGCCCAGCAAACCACATTAATGACCACCACAGCAATCTTTTCTTTCCTGAAAGCTTTTCACTCGGTGATTGGAGAATTTGTTTTTCATGGTAATAATATCCCCAATACTGTAATTAAAATACCAAATAGGATTTCATCAAATTAGCTTTTCAGACAGTTATATAGAATCTCATCTGTCCTTAAAGAGTAGGGTACCTGAATAATCATTTTAATACTGTCTTAATGTAATTCCTGGAAAAAATAATAACTGTTTTTTGGCTTCAGTAAACCACATTTATTAATTAGGATTGCAATACCACTACTGGCATTGGCAGAGCAGGAAAAAAACATATGCTATTTACTCTGGTTCTGAGCATCTGTGTTTTTTTCCCCTTTAGTGTTTATTCACTTGGAGCTGAAGAAAGTTTAAAGGCCAAATGGGAATCTGACAGTTACTTAGCCAGAAGATGTCAACAAATCAGGAAGTTTTTAACTAGAAAACTCTGCTCAGAAATAGATGTTAGACACTAGGCAAAAAATAAAGGTTAGAAAAAGCATGAAATAAGTTTGGACAACAAAAAAGTGACATTTACACCTATGTACATTGTTTTATTCCTTGTGAAAATGTCAGGAACGCCATTATTTATTATTGGCTACATGTTAGCAACTCAGGGTAACCTGTCATAGTAGCAGAGATGAAAAGTACTCAACCTACACATGAGAAGTAGGAGTAATGGCCAGAAAGTGGGATTTAAGAATCTTGACAGGAAACTAACCATGGGGTGTGGGGTGGGTAACAGACAGATAAGTTTTCCCTTGCAAACTACATGTGGCCCCAAGGCAATCTGAAACAGTATTCCTATAGATTCTGTGGCCTGTGTGGCACCAAAAATGAGCCTGTTGACTGCCAGTAAGAAAGCAATTACCCAACTTGGTCTACTATTTTGTAATGACCGTGTTTGTATATGGTGTGGGTACCTCTTCTGAGCGAGGCATGCCCACAGCCCTAAACCATATAAGCCATTCATTATAACCTACAACTTTATAATAAAAGCATGGCAACAACGACCAGTTTTTATCTTCAACTTGAATACAATATAGTTAATGAGTACCTTTATGAAGTCAATTTGTATTAAATATCACTATTTCTTTGCAATCACTTTCCCTAAGTGATACTGTTGCTTGTACTTGGAAGTTAATGAAACTCTGGTCTGGCCCGCTTTCATGGAAGACCAGTGGGTGCCAGTTAAGCACACAGATGGATCACAGGTGAAATCACATGAGGTGGTTACCTGGAGCACTAGGAGGAATGGAAGCCAGACCAAATGCAAATGGAGTTCAGAGAATTGAGCATAAAAACCAGGAAAACCAAATTTGTTATTATTTCCAAGAAGTAATCCTAGACCAGGAATAAGAGACAGGCCCAGAAGACAGGAGTTCAAAGCCACTGGTATAGAGACTGTTCATGGAATAGTACTAGTATTCCAGAAGATTGTATTCTTTTAATTTGAAGTATTATTGATATTGTAGAAAATATGAACATGCTAAAACCCTTAAATGAGTACTTGGAGGTATAAAATGAAATATAAAATTTCCTACTCCAGAGATAATCATTGTTAACATTTCTCTATGTACCTCTCCAAGAATATTCTAACCATATACTAGTTCATCAGGTTTTAACTTGTAGAATTATTATATTTATTATGAAATTATATTAAAATATAAATGTAAAAATGTAATACCTTAAAAAGCAGAGTCCCCTAAAATAAATCTACAAAGTAAACAAAATTCTAAAAATCAAGCGTGCAAACAAAAGGAACTATTCATTACTAATCATCTTGTATTGTGTTTAATGAAAAGCATAGGGAACAAATCAGTTAATTGAAATCAGATATAAAGAAAATGAGTATCCTTAAGGCAAAACACATACACCTTTTTAATCCTTTTAAATAACAATGGAATTATACGATAAGCTGCTTTGTATTTAGCTTTATTTTTTTTTGAATGAGCAATATATTTTGAAGATCTTTCCATATCAGCCTATGTAGATTTACCTTAAACTTTTTGATTACTGCACAACTTCTATTATATAGATTTGCTGTAATTTATATAACCAGTCCAATGTTAGTGAACACTGAGCAAAATGCTGAATTCTTAATATTTCAAACAATGCCCCTGAAATAATTTTATGTTTTTGTACATTTGTGGAGTACATCTGTATGTTAAGTTCCTTTTAAATGCAATTACTGCGTCAATTTTTAAATTTTAATAGGTGTTGACAAATTGTCCTCCAAAGAAGTTGTACCAGTTTACATCCATTAAAAGCAGAGGAATGTGCTTATTTCCCTAAAGATTCGGCATCACTGAATGTTTCAACTTTGTAATCTTTGCTAATATCCTAGGTGAAAAAAAATTATACATCAATTTTTTAAAGTCCTTTGAATTAATTACAACTGAAGTTGATTATTTTTTCATAGATTCATAGCTATTTTTACTCTTTTTTTTTCTGTTAAAAAAGATGGATCATATCAATCTTCTCTCAAAACTGTCCTGTGGTTTTCCATTTTATCCAAAGTAAAATTTGAAGTTCTTTCCAAAGCCTTGAATACCCTAAAAGATCTGACTCTTGGAGTCTTCTCTGACCTCATTTATCAATCCCTCTCTCACTCTGCTCCAACTAGTGTGGCTTTCTCACTATTCCTCAACCATGGCAGACCTGCTCATGTTTCAGTCTTTGCTCTTGCTGTTTCCTCTGCTTGGAATCCTCTTCCCTCTCTCACACTTAAAGGGAGTTCACTCACTTTAAATTTGCTGCTCAAATGTCATCTTTTCATAGAGTGTTTACCTGACCGCCCTACTGAAAGTAGCATATGGCCTCCCTCCATTCTGTCACTCCCCACCCACCTTTATTTTCCTTTATAACACTTTATAATGCTCTACCTGGCATATTATATGTATTAGTGGTTCTTAACAGTGGGAGGGGCATTTGACAATGTTTAGAGACCATTTTGATTTTCCTGAGGTGGATGAGCTGCTACTACTGGCATATAGTGAGTTAGAGGCCAGAGATGTTAAACATCCTACAATGTACAGAACAGCCCCCAACATAAAGAACTATTCAGCTCAAAATATCAGTAGTGAAGAGGTTGAGAAACTCTGGTATATATATTTTTTTGGTTTATTGTCTGTTAATCCTCTACTAGCAGGGATGATATTTACAATATTTAACAACAGGGAAGGGTATGGGCACTAATCAATCAGATTGGGCATAAGTCATAATAGCAACTAGTGTGGTTGTACAAAACTTACCAGCTGATTATCAGCCCTGCCTACTAGAATTAAGACTCACGAAAGAGACTTTGTTTTGTGCCTGCATCATTTCTTTCTTAAAGAAAATATTTTAAGTGTATTTCCAAGTCTATATCCTAGGTCAATTTTTATCTATTCGGTTGCTTTTTTTCTTATTGATTAACAAATGTTGTTTGTATGTTAAAAAAATTAGAACTTAATTGTCATGTGTTACAAATTGTTTTTTCTCCAGCTACTTGGTTGGTTGTGTTTTGTCTTTATTTGTAATATTTATTGTTGTCTTGTAGGAGCTCTTAGTTTTTGTTTAGTCATATGTATGACTCTATTTCTTAATGACTTCTGGATTTTCAATCTTCCTATAAAAAGTCTCCTACTCTAAGATTGTAAAAAAAAAAAAAAAAAAAGGTCTCATCTTTTCTTTTAGTTCTTTTATGTTTTTATTTTCACAATTAAATATTTACTTATCTGGAATTTATTGTGAGATTGTTCTTAAATTGCTACCCTGTTGTTCCAGTATCATTTATTGAATAATCCATTCACCCTTCAGAGACTCAAAAAGATATATTTACTATGTGGTAAATTCCTATATATTTGGGGGTTTATTTCTGAATTCTCTTGTTTCACAGATTTGTCTGTTCTTTGCTAGTAATCATATTCCGTAATGTTGAAGATTTACATATAGTAACATCTGGTAGGTATTTTCCCTTCATATTAATATTCTTTTTCAGAAGTATTCTGGCTCTACACTAATACATTTATTTTTATAGGTGAACTCCAGAGTTATTTTTGCAAGTCCAAAAAGAAAAAAAGGAAGCTTTTTTGGAATTTTTTTTGGGATGACATTGATTTAACCCATTAAGCTTTGGGAAAATTCTCATATTTATATTATTAAGTCATTCTATACAAAGTATATCTCTATTTCCCATTTTTTTCCCAAGTAAATCTTATACTTTTATTTTTAAGATTATTACTAAGTACCTTATTTTTAAAATCTGATTTTATTTCTTTCATTAGAAAAATTTTTAAATATGTATTTATTTTTGAAGGAGAGAGAGAGACAGAGTGTGAGTGGGGGAGGGGCAGACAGAGAGGGAGACACAGAATCTGAAGCAGGCTCCAGGCTTGAGCTGTCAGTACAGAGCCCCACGCGGGGCTCGAACTCACAAACCTGATCCGAAGATCATGACCTGACCCAAAGTTGGACACTTAACTGACTGAGCTACCCAGGTGCCTTAACCGACTGAGCCACCCAGGTACCCCTCTTTCATTTTGTTTTCTAACATATTTTTTTCCAAAGTTCTGTTTCTTTATTGGCTGCCAGCTATATAAGGAATGGGAGTGGGAATCGGGTTTTAAAGTACAGAGTTAAGACAAACAATGTAAATTTCTTGGCTATATTTGGTCTTGTTTTTGTCTAGGTCTTCTACTTGCCACCTATTCATTCTAACACAGAATAGTCTTCTCTTATCATTCAATCAATCTGTATCTCAGGATCTTTCTCAGTTTGCCAGCTCCCTACTGTTCACTTAAACACTGAGATTTGTGAAAAAGGGTATTATAAATCTATACACTATTTTCTTGTTCTTAAAAATTTTCTTAACATTTTGACTTATGTTGATATTTAAAAAGTAAATTTATCAACTATGTTTTCCTGCTCAGTTATTACACTCCCATTGAAGAAATAGAACTGTGATCTAAGTTTCACAATATATGTGGCTTATACCCAAAGATATAAGAATAGAGGGAGGCTTCAAAACTCTAAAAGTAAATAGAGCTGGAAACCACAACTGAGTTTATCAGCCTGACATATCTCATTCTCAAATTTGCAGAAACACCAATGTCTGCCTACTGTGATCTTCCCATAACAAATCGTTCACAATGGTCAGTTCAGCTTTCAGAAAGAAGCTAGAGGAGAGATCCAAAAAGTCTATCAAGTCTTTTAACACCAGAGGTGTTCCACTTTTGTACTTGGTATCGCTACTAAGCACCTGTTCTACACAGTCTCAGGAACACTTATCCACTGCTACAAGGATATCCTTTACTTGGCCAGATCCCTTAGCCCTCTACAGTTATAGCATAGTTAATTTTCAAATTTATACTTGCACACATTCAGCCATTGGTCCCCAAAGGATCAATGCTAGGCCATTACTGGAAGCTACTGGAGTATTTTCATGCATCCCATGTGCTTATTTTAGACATCTAGGTCTTGAGTTGGCTGAGTCTTAAAGACAAATCACTGAGGGAGAGTTCTACTTCAGAGTCCTTGGTGCTACTTTCCAATGAAAAATCTTGGACTGAACCACCTCAATCTGTCAGAAAATTTCTAACAATGTTAAATCTCAAAAAGGAAGTTGTTCAGATCTTGATTCATTTTTTTTTCTCAAATGGCATCTTCATCAGTATGCAAATTTCCCCATACCTTCCACTAAAAGCATGCTCTGTATATCAAGAAGTCTTTAGGAAAAACATGAGGTTATGAGACTCGCCCCCATGAGAACAGGTGCCTGACCATCTTACATAAGTGAGAGAAAACAGACATCTCCAAGGGGACTTGCTACAGGAAATTAACCCAAGAAATGTTGCCAGTTTGTCATTCAATATTTTTTTTTAAGTTTATTTATTTATTTTGGGAGAGAGAGCACACACAGGGGAGTGGCAGAAAGAGAGAATCTCAAGTAGGCTCTGCACTGACAGTGTAGAGTCCTGAAGTGGGGCTCAAACTCACAAACCTTGAGATCATGGCCTGAGATGAAATCAAGAGTAGGCCACTTAACTAACTGAGCCATCCAGCCACTGTTCTCAATTTAGCCCCACCTGAAACCTCATTACACATACAGGCTATCAAAAGCCAAAGCAGGCCAGAAGGAGGTATAAGTTTTGGGGGAGAGAAATGGGAAAGTGTGGAGGCAACTGCCTAAAACTTTCAGTGCTTTCAGTTTGTCTTTATGGTGTGTGGGTGGCTCAGCCAGGTGTAAAAGACTAGAGACAGAAGGGACACTATATAAATGTAATGAGTCTAGTATGCAAGTTGTTAAAACAGTCCACATAAGCTCTGTTATGCTTAGAATACAAATGCCACATCTTTTCAACATTAGCAGAATTCTATTCTATCCCCATACGTTGCTTTAGGCATCTTATTTGCCAACACATTCGGACATCAGATAGGTATAAATTAAAGTATATAATTTATAGTGCATAAAAATCACAGAAATGCTTATTGATTCCTAAATTAGGATAATATATTTTAGCTGGTGCAGTCTTTTATCAATAAATCTTAATTGAATTTTCAAGTTATAGCCTGCAGGGAAAATGTGCTCTAGTTTTCTTTTTAGGTTTCCAGAAACACTGAACTCAAACATTGTGAATGTTCCCTGACTAAATGTAACTAGATTGCTTTGCAACAAAGATGAATCAATTCTCTTAATTTGTTCAAATGAAAATCATTCACATATTCTAGGTCTAAGGTTTTCAACTATTCTGTGAAAGTAATTAGATTTCTTGTAAAATACATCCCAACCAGTAGAATATTACTGCATGTTAGTCTTCTCCTTTTAAGTACATTCTCAAATTTCAGCACTATTTTCAGTGCAAACACATATGAAACCTTTTACTTCTGGGATAAACACAAAGATAACTTGATATATTAAAAATACTATTCCCTTTAGAGAATTTTGTCAACATTTCTGTGGAAAATAAATAATCTATGCCAGATACCTTAATGGCATAGAAAGTCATGGGAATCATTCCAAAATTTTAAAAATAAAATTCCATGTTCAAGCAATTTGACTTGAAGAAAAGAATGATTGGGGCATTCACTTTGGAATTTTAGTTTCAAATGCCTCTTTTTATCTGAAATGTTCAAAGTCAATGTTTACTGTTTTCTTGGGATTGCGCTTCCTTTAACGTGGTCTGTCCTCCTTGGGTTCCCTCAAAAGCCGACCCTGAAACAAGAGCTTGGGCACAGATAGTGTATTTGGGAAATGATCCCAAGTGGCAGGCAAATTAAAGAAGCCCAATTATGTGACAATACTTTATTTTGTTTAATTATACACCAACCCTGAGGTAGATCTATCAGTCATCACTCTTAATTTCAAGCAACTGAAGCTAATTCTCTTTAGCTAATTAAGCAGAGAAGGGAGTTTATTACAAGGATATTCATTGGCTTGCAGAATTGTTAGAAGGCCTAGAGAACTGGACTTTCAACTTATACTCCTAGAAACAATTCTCAACACCATATGGTACAGTTGGACTAAAGAGGAAACCGCTGCTTCTCTTGCTGTCCTACAGAGCATTAGGGAAGGTGGTGCCAATTCCCAGCTCCTCCCCAAGCCCCCATGCCACTTATGTGCCAGGAAGTTGACCATCAAACCACTGAGAAACTGCATACACTATTGCTGCTACCATCAAAAGAAGCAGCAAAAATGCATTCAGACTGTAGATTCCTACTTGTTGCTCACTTACTGATGCAAATTCCGGTGCATATAAGTCTGAATAGAGAAGCTGAGTCACGGTCATAGCCTCAGGTCTAGATGCAAGAGAGGCTGGGGATTTAATTTTCTTTTTTCTTTTTTTTCTTGAGAGAGAGAGGGAGAGGGTGCAAGTGAGTGAGGGGCAGAGAGAGAGTGAGAGAGAGAGAGAGAGAGAGAGAGAGTGTGTGTGTGTGTGTGTGTGTGAGAGAGAGAGAGAGAGAGAGAGAGAGAGGGAAGTGGGGCTCAACTGAAGCAGGGCTCAAGCTCACCCATGGTTTGAACTCACAAACCATGAGATCATGACCTGAGCTGAAGTCAGATGCTTAATTGACTGAGCCACCCATGTGCCCCAGGGAATTTAGTTTTCTGTATTCTACCCTGTGGAAGCAGCACTCTTAAGACTGAGAATATTCCACTATAAATATCTTTTTAAAAAAATGTTTATTCATTTTTGAGAGACAGAGAATGAGTGGGAAAGGGGCACAGAGACAGAGGGAGACACAGACTCTGCCCGACACGGGGCTCGAACTCACAAACTGTAAGATCATGACCTAAGCCGCAGTCAGATGCTTAACCAACTGAGCCACCCAGGTGCCCCAGGAATATTCCACTATAATAAAGATATTTTCAAATGTACTGGGTTGGAAACATGACAAATATCCATGTGCAATATAGTAAGCGACTTTATTTTACCTGTGAGGAAACTGAAAATCAGGAAATTTCAATAACATGTCAAATGTTATATGCAGCCAGAAAGGGTAGAGTCAAACTATAAATTCAGGTTGGTTTACCTCTAAATCCCATGCCCTTATTCAAGTCTTTTTTGTTGTTGTTGTTCCAGACTGAAAACATACAGACAAGTACACAGTCTCACACATAGAATTTTTAAATAAGAAGAGTTCTACTGTTGTTGCCAAAGAGCATTCAGATATGTACTGGGCATCTGCTGTGGGTTTTTTTGTTTGTTTGTTTTTGTCTAACCACCATCCCTCCTCTCTTCTGGTAATGCAACATTTCTTTTGGGGAGCCTTTCCACTCCAAATTCCTATAAACCTAATTGGACCATGGTTACAACATTTTCATTCCATCCCTCAGGAGTAGGCATGCAAATTAGGCTGACTAATCCTTGACATTCCTTTGGCCATGATGTTTGACTTAGGGATGTACATGTTCCCTAAACTGGGCCAATTAGAGTTCTCCCTAGGATTTCTCTGCTAGAATTGGTGAACACGACATCCTCTCTGGTTGGATGAATAATGGCCCTCCAAAGATGTTGACATTTGAAACTCTAGAACCTGTGAATATGTTACAGGGTAAAAGAGATTTTAAAGATATGATTAAATTAATATTTGAGATGAGCAGATTATTCTGGATTATTTGGATATTTCATTTTGGGTGGGCTTGATGTAATCCCAAGAGTCCTTATAAGAGGGAGCAGGAAAGCAGAGTGAGGAGAAAACAAAATGACCATAAAGGCAGAGAGTTAGAGTGATGTGGCCACAAACCAGGAATGCTGGCAACTTCCAAAGGCTTGAGGAGGCAAGTACATTGGTTTGGGTTCTCCAGAGAAACAGAAAAAAAAAAAAACAAAAAACAAAAAACATAAAGAGATTTATTATAAGGTATTGGCTCATGTGGTTATGGAGGCTGAGAAGTCCCAAGATCTTTAGTCAGCAAGCTAGAGAGACCTAGGAGAACAATGGTGAAGTTCCAGTTTGAGTCTGAAGGCAGATAACTGATGTCCCATATCCAAAACAAGCAGAGAGAGCAAATTCTTCCTTACTCTGCCCTTTTTGTTCTATCCAGACCATCCATGGATTGGATGAGGCCCACGCACAATCTGCTTTACTTAGCCTGCAGATTCAAATGTTTAGTCTCACCCCAAAACACCCTCATAGACACACCCAGAATAATATTTAAACCAAATATCTGGATACCATGTGGCCCAGTCAAGTTGACACATTAAAATTAACCATCATAGCAAGGGACAGATTCTATCCTGGAACTTCTGGAGAGAATGATTCCTGTCCACACCTTGATTTTAGCCCTACAAGACTAATTTTGGACTTCTTTCAGAACTTGATTTATTTGTGTCTAAGCCAGTGCTATTCCTGTGCATTGCAGTTACTTGCCTACACATTTGTTTTGAGTACCAAATAATTTGTATTGTTTCTGCTACCTAAAGCTGAAAGACTCTTAAGAATACATTGTAGCTGCCTCATTTTTAACATTTCTGACTTGTAAAATATGGAAAATGAGAGAATAGAGTCAACAAGTTTCTTCTCTTCCATGCACCCAGGTAAAGTGGCTTTCTTGAAGAAAGAAGAATGTTTTCTGAATGCATTAGTGCATTTTAACTAAGCACATTCAAGTGGAGACAGTATTAGAGGTAAAAAAAAAATCCTGAAAAAAGATCTCTGAAGGCAAAAGAAAGTAAAGTCAATACAGTTAGTGCTGAATATAAATTTGCTTATTATCTTTGGATAAATAGCAAGTATTTAGCTTTTCAATCATTAAAATTTGTTGGTTTCAAGAGTGAAGCTATCATCTTGGCCAAATACAAATTTTGTTCTTGGTTTAGGAGAATTAATTCCCCAGGAGAATTCCAATCACATGAAATTTTAACAGGAGCAGTAACTAGATCTTTTGACAGTATGATTGATTGAGGCCCAATACCTGATAAATATAGCATATACCTTTGCATGAGCCAATAACCCTTCCCTCTAGTTTGGAAGGCATATATTACAATTACCTCCATTACATATACAAAGGCAATTAAAGGAAGGAACATGGTCATTCACATGCTTTGACAAAAAGATGGTCATTCTATGTAGGAAGTTCATCTTTATTTTCATTTTAGGGGACAACATAGCAAAAAGGAAATATTCAAAGTTTGATTAGTTTTGGTAATCAAAGGAGTGAAAAACATTGCAATTAAGTTCCCCTGGCATTTGGACATAGGTAAAATGTGTTTTAAGCTTGAATCCAACCGTGGTGTGAACGTTTACACCAATTTTACCTTAATATAATTTAATTGGTCTGAAGTTATATACCTTCCCATATTTATGTATAGTTTATTATATACCTGACACTGTGCTAAACACTTTACACACATTCTTTCATTTTGCTGTAATAGCAACCTAATGGGGTAGTACTGCTATTATTTTTATTTCATCAATAAGAAAACTGAGGCTTTGAGAAATTAAGCATCTTTCCCAAAGTCACACAACTAGTAAGTGGAAGAGTCAGGATGCAAATTTGGCATTCCGATTTTACAACCTATAGTCTTACTTTAGAAAGTATTCTCTCTCTTTTTTTAAGTTTATTTATTTTGATAGAGAGAGAGTGTGTGTGTGCAAGTGGGGGAGGGACTGAGAGAGAGGGAGAGAGAATCCCAAGTAGGCTTCATGATGTCAGCATAGAGCCCAATATGGGGCTTGATCCCACAAACTGTGAGCTGGAATCAAGAGGTGGATACTTAACTGACTGAGCCACATAGGTGCCCCAAGAGCCTATTCTCTAAACCTGTAATACCAGATCAACCCCAGCTTGAATTTATTCATGTTACCTTTGTTTCCTTTATCATTCTGGTGTTTGTGTCTTGTTCCCGATTCATAAATCTTTATGGAAATACATGATAACAGTTTTACTATGGGCTTACTAAAATGCTAGCTTTGTTAATTTAGAACTACACAAAGAAAGAATATAGAAGAGTTAACATTGGGAAGAAAAGATTTTTCACAGAATAACTGAAAAAAAGGGATTGATGGTTTTTGTTTGGACTGCTGAACTATTTTTATATATAATTAATTGATATTGCTTCTAAACATTTTTTTGCCTCCTTTATCTTAATTATCCAGGTTTTCCAGGGTTATGTCCTAAGCCTTGTTCACTTATTCTGCATATAGAACTTTACCTGCATAATTGCAGGCCCAACACCTGATAAATATAGCATATAGTTTTGCATGCATCATAATTTTAACCACCACTTATATTTCAGGTAACTACACATTTGTATCAATAGTCCAAACCTCTTTTCCCAAATCTAGCTGTTTAGTGGCTATTTCTGTTTAACACGTCCACACACACCTTGAACATAAAGCAGAATTTATTATCTCTTCTTTTTGACCACATCCCTTTCCATTGTGACCCCTCAATCCTGTTTTATCTCGTGTGCCCTGTTCAGTTAGTGGCACCACTATCCATCATCTAAACATGCTTGGTTCTTTTTGTCTCTTCTGAATCTTTTTTTTTTTACATATCTGATCACATCTGATCCCTAAATTCTAGTAATTTTCACTTTTCAATATACTTTTTGTCTCTTTGTCTTAATCTCAGATTGAAGTTCAATACTTCAGATTGTTATTTTCTTCCTACTGGTCTTTCTCCTCCATTTTTTCTTTTTCACAGACATAATCCACAGAGACAGATTTAGAGGATTTTTACTTCTGTATAGATGGACCAGCTTATATCATAATTACTTACTTTCCAACAACAACTTTAACAGAACTGAATGAAGTAAAAAATTGGTTTTGAAGCAACTAGGAAAAGAAACCCTGAACCCAGGATTTTGGAAAAAGAGGTATATAAATTGAGATGATCCCAACAATCTGTGCTGCTTATCCCCTCCAGGCATGTACTAATTGTACACTAATTGTGTACAATAGCGGGGGATTAGATATCAGATAGAAAGCAGTGGCCAAGAAGTTGATTAACTGCACAGGGGTTTCATTTCTCATGATGCTGGGGAGACAAAATTTGAGTTCAGAGACCATCAAAGGAAAGAGGATTTGGTAAACACTCTAGACTCTCAGTTGAGGCCCACTAGAAATGGTACAAATAAAAGATATAAAGTTATCACAAAGACCAAAACTTTGAATTGGTATAGCCCCAGAGCGTGTTCAGGTGATTATCCCTATTCTATCGTTTCAAAAATAAATACATAAATACAGAAGTAAGTCTTCTCTGGAGAAAGAAAGCATCAGAGATTCAAGTTATCACTACAAATTTTTATACATAACTTCCAGTATTTTGTGGAAAGTTATAGATATTCCAGGATGAGACCACAACATGACAGAAAAAAAACAAAACAGATAAAGGAAATAAATCCATAGAGATCCATATATTGTATTTATTGCACATGAAATTTAGAGTAACTGTCAATACATTCAAGGAAAAAGATAAAAGAAATTTCAACAGAAATTTTGACAAATTTTTTGAAAATTAAAAAGCTTAAAATTATGGTAACTCAAATAAGAACTTAATGAGCTTTATAGCAGATGAGACATGACTGAAGAAAGGATTGATAAATGAGAAAAAAAAAGATTAGAAAAGATTATCCAGATTGAATTAGAATAAGAAAAAGAGATAGGAAATGGAAAAAAAAGCATAAGAGAATTTTGGGGCATGATGACATATTCTAAGGTACATGTAATTTGAGCTCTGGAAGGCGAGGAGAGAGAATGAGCAGAAGTAATATTTGAAGAGATGATGACCTAGATTTTCTAAAATTTACGAAAGATATCAAGTCATAGAATCTGGAAGCTTTATGAACTCCAAGCAGGATAATTAAAATCATATGTAGGTACATTAATAGCTGAACTGCTAAAAGTGATTACAAAGAGAACATTTTATAAGCAGCTGGAAGGAAAAAACTCTTTAAAGAAGTACGATGAGATTTCTCAACAGCAATGATGGAAATACCAAACAATACAATAATTTCTGTAATCAAATGAAAGCAAATGCCTTATAATAACAAACCTGCAAATATATCCTTCAAAAGTTATAATAATTTGGGGTGCCTGGGTGGCTCAGTAGGTTGAGCATCCGACTCTTGATTTCAGCTCGTGTCGCGATTCCAGGGTTATGGGATTGAGCCCCATATTGTGCTCTGTGCTGAGCATGGAGCCTGGTTAAGATTCTCTCTCTTTCTCTCCTTGTGCCCCACACCCCAACTCATGTTTTTTCTCTCTCTCCAAAAACACTTATAATAATTTAAGATGGATCATAGAACTAGATGTGAATGTTAAATAATAAAACTTCTAGACTAAATAATAAGAAAGTATCTTCATATTCTTGGAGTAAGCAATTATCCTTAAAATCAATCATAATAACCATAATAGAGAACAAAATTGGACTTCACTAAAACTAAAAATTTATGTCCATCGAAAGACATCATTAAGAGGCGAAAAGGGAAGCTAAAGGTCAGAATATATTCATAAGACTTCTGTATACTCAAAGCCTGATATCCACCAGAAAGGCTAAGAATAAAAAGATGAACTATACCAAGGGGTTAGTGAGGATGTGAAGAAATGAACTCTCATAGTGTTAATTGTTGATAGGAAGGATGATTGGTATAGCTACTTTGGAAATTTGTTTGGCAGTTATCTGTTAAACAGTCTACAATTTCATTCCTAGTACAGTGAATACTGTGTTTACCAAATACATGTACAAGAATGGTTATAGCAGCTTTATTCATAATCTCAATCATCTGGAAGCAACTCAAATCTACATCAATATAATAATGGATAAATCAACTATGGTATAGTCATGCAATGGAATATTATTCATAAAACTGCCACATGCAATCAAATAGATAAATCTCATGAACATAATTTTGTGCAAAAGAAACCAGGCCCAAAGCAGCACATATTGTGTAAGTCCAGTTATAGGAAGTTCAAGAGCAGGCAAACTAATTTATAGTTGTAAAGGTCAGGATAGTATTACCATTGGGGAAATATTGATTAGGAGAGGCATAATGGAACCTCCTAGACTGGTGGAAATGCTTCTAGAATGCTTGATCTAGGTTGTGGTGACATAAATGTACATATATATAATAATTCATTTACCTGAAATGAAAGACATTTTCAGAAAAACAAAAATTGAAAGAATTAATCAATAGTAGGTGTGTGTTAAAAGAAACAAAAAAGGGAGTGCATCAGCCAGAAAGAAATGATTCCAAATGGAAGCATGGAAATGCAGGAAGCAGCAAATAGTAACAGAAAGTGTCAAATGTGGGTTAGCATTAACTGTATAAAACAATAATAGTAATGGCAAATGACATTTATAATATCTTGAGTTAAAATACTTGACAGCAATAACACAAAAGGAGAGAAGGAGTAATTAATGGTGTGAAAGTGTTCTAAAGTCTGGCAGAATAAGAGGATCCTAAAGTCATCTTATCCCCTAGATCTTATACAACTGGATAACACTCACATCAGTGAAATAACCCAGAAAATGGCCCAAAGATGGGCAGAACAAACTCCACAACTAAAGATAGAGAAGAGGGTAGGAGGGCTGGAGATATGGTGGGGAGGAAAACCACGGCCATCTATGGAGGGGTGGTTAGGAAGCCATGGGCATGAAGGGCAAGAAATAGACTGTCACACCAGGGAGTCTGCATGGGGAAGACAAATCCTCATAACATTTGGTTTTGTACACTAGAGGGGCCGAATTCTTACAACCAAGTCTTAAAAGACTTAAAGGCTGGAATTTTAAAAATCTGAGGGCTCGGCTCTGGGAAAACCTAGAGCAGATAGGAAGCCGAGTCCCTGCCCTTAAAGAGACAGTACAACAAACAGCCCAAGGAGTTACAACATAGAATCTGCAGTGTGTAAAATGCCTGGGGCAAATGGGAGGGAGAGTTACCTAGCATTTCAGAGTATATCCCAGAAGGGGCAGGGTTCCCAGAGGGACTTCTCCAGGAACAAAGAAGCTGGCAGGCATCTTCTACCTCCCTTGCTACCCAGCTAAAACAGATGGCAACCAGTGGGAACCAGCACACATTCACTACCAAACTTGCTTACACCAAGCCCTGTCCCCCTGTGCTTTAGGGAATCCACCCTTCCTAGTCACATTTGCCTCAATCTGGGCACTGTGGATCCCTACCCCCAGAAGGTTGGCACAAACCTTCCTAACACTGTGTCTCCCATTTCCTGACCAGCATGCTTTGTGGGGCCTTGGTCCCAGTGGGTGGCAGCAGGTCTCATTTTGCAAGTAGACGGGGCACACGTTGTTACAACTGTGTGCCCCACCGTGGCTGGGGAGCAAACATTGCCCACAATGAGCAAAGAAAGACTCTGCAGATAATGGAACTGAAGGAAAAGGTAGCCAACAGGAAAAGGGCACAACAGCTGGGCACACAGAACACATATAGCGGACATCCCTGAAGTGCCAGATACTGGTGAACCAGGGAAACTTCACTGCAGGGTACTATAGGAACTTTTCTTCATGAGGCCATTTCTTTTAAGCGCAGGAGATGTAGCTCACCTCCTTGACACACAGAAATAGACAGAGAGGCAGATAAATTGAGGAGAGAGAGGAATATGTTCTAAATGAAAGAAATGGACAAAATCACAGCAAGATACCAAAGTGAAACATATATAAGTAATATGTCTGATAGAGAATTTAAAGTAATGATAATAAAGGCACTCGCTGGATTTGAGAAAACAGTGGAGGACATCAGTGAGACCCTTACTAAAGAGACAGAAGCCATAGGAAAGAGCCAATCAGAGATGAAGAACACAATAGATGAAATTAAAAATAACTAATGAAATAAACAGCAGGCTATAGAAAGAGAAGAATGAAATAGAAACTCAGAGGACACAGTATTGGAAAGTAATCAAGCTGAGCAGGTGAGAAAAAAAAATTGTGCAAAATGATAACAGACTGAGGGAACTCAGTGACTCTATCAAGTGTAATAACATTTCTCATTGTCAGAATCCCAGAAAAAGAGAGACAAAAGGGGGCAGAGATGTATTTGAAGAAATAATAGCTGAAAATTTCCTGAATCTGAGGAAGGAAACAAACATCCAGATAAAGAAGCCACAGAGATTCCCCAACAAAATCAACCAAGGAGGTCCACACCAAGTCACATAGTAATTAAAATGGCAAAAAGTTGTGATAAAGAGAGAATTTTATAAGCAGCACAAGAGAAGAAGACAATTACATAGGAAGGAAACCCCCATTAGGCTATCACAAGTTTTTCAGCAGAATCATTGCAGGCCAGAAGGGAGTGGCATGATATGTTCAAAGTGCTTAAAGAAAAAAAAAATCTGTAGCCAACAATACTCTATCAAGCAAAGCTATCACTCAGAATAGAAGGAGAGATAGAATTTCCCAGACTAACAAAAGCTAAAGTAGTTCATGATCGTGAGACCAGCCCTACAAGAAATGTTAAAGGGCACTCTGAGTAGAAAGGAAAAATTGTAAGAGTAAGAAAAATACAAAGCACAAAGGCAGTAAAATAAGTATATCTGTAAAAATCAGTGCGAGGACTTGCAAAATAAAAGGATGTAAAGTATGACAGCATACACCTAAAATGTGGAGACAGAGGAGTACAGAACAGACTCAAACTTAAGTGACCATCAACTCAATATAGATTGCTATACACAGAAGATGTTAAATACGAACCTAATAGTAACCACAAATCAAAAACTAGTAATAGATATGCAAAAAATAAAGAAAAAGAAATTGAAGTATATCACTAAAGTAAGCCAGCAAACCATGAGAGAAGAGAGCAAGAGAAGAAACAATCATGGAAGAACTACAAAAACAACCACAAAACAAGTAACAAAATGACAATAAATACATACTTATCAATGATTACTTTAAATGTAAATGGAATAAGGGCTCCAATCAAAAGACATAGGGAGACAGAATGGATTAAAAAACAAACAAACAAACAAAAGACTCATCTATATGCTGCCTATAAGAGACTCATTGCAGACCTAAAGACACCTGCAGATTGAAAGTGAGGGGATGGAAAAACATTGTCATGCAAATGGATGTCAAAAGAAGGCCAGAGTAACAATACTTACATAGGACAAAATAGACTAACACAAAGACTGTAAAAAAGAGATGAAAAAGGACACTATATAACAATAAAGGGGACAATCCAACAAGAAAGTATAACACTTGTAGATATTTATGCACCCAACATGAAACACGCAAATACATAAAACAGTTAATAACAAAGAAATTAATCAATAGTAATACAGTAGCAGTAGGGGCTATAACACCCCACTTACATCATTGGACAGATCATCCAAATAGAAAATCAACAAGGAAACAGTGACTTTCAATGACATACTAGACCAGATAGATCTAACACATAAATTCAGAGCATTCCATCCTAAAAGAAGAGAATATACATTTTTTTTTCCCAAGCACACAGGGAACACTTTCCAGAATAGATCACATATTAGGCCACAAATTCAAAAAGAGTGAAGTCAAACCATGAATCTTTTCTGACCACAACGTTATGAAACTAGAAATAAATCACAAGAAAAAAATCTGGAAAGACCACAAATACATGGAGGTTAAATAACATGCTACTAAACAATGAATGGGTCAACCAAGAAATCAAAGAAGAAATAAAAAATTATGTGGAGAGAAATGAAAATGAAAATGAAAACACAACAGTGCAGAATCTTTGGGATTCAGCAAAAGCTGTTTTAAGAGGAAATTATAGCAATAGAGGCCTACATCAATGAGTAGGAAAAAATCTCAAATAAACAACCTAACCTTACGCATAAAGGAGATACAAAAAAAAAAAAACGTGAAAAAGAAAAAAGAAAAGAAAAAGAATATTTGGGTTCTTTCTCTCTTTCTCTTTTTTTTAAATGAGTCTGGCTAGAGGTTCATCAATTTTGTTGATCATTTCACATGCTCACATGTGGCCACTAGCTAACATATTGGACAGTCTGGGTCTAGAGCAGTGGTTCTCGTGAGGAGAGATTTTGCCCCACAGGAGATATTTGACAATGTCTGAAAACAACATTTGATTGTCTTGTTTGTAAGAGGGTCATTGGTATTCTTGGTATGTAGTGGGTAGAAGTTATGTATGCTGCTAAACATCCTATAATATACACAGAACAGCACCTCACCTTCCCCATAAAGAATTATTCAATGCAAATGTTAGACATAACATGGTTGAGAAACCTTGCTCTAGAGCAACTCCTAAAATAAAAGTTAAAATGTTTGTACTAATAAGCTAATGGTGGAGAGAAGGAGAATGAATGGTAAAAATTATTTGACTAATTCAAAAGAGTGAAAAAAAAAAGGAATATAAAACAGATGGGACAATTAGAAAGCAAATAGTTTTATTAGTAAAATTGTATTAAATATAAATGGGTTAATATTCTAAATAGTCTCAATAAAGACTATTGTCAAAGGGGGAGAAGTTCTTTCCTATATGTTCGAAGGAAACATTTTAAATAAAAGGATGCAGAAAATTTAAAGAATTAAAAATTCCAGACCATTCAAACTCTAACCAAAGTAAAACTGGTATAGATATACTAATATCAAAACAGTTTTATTTTAAGTTTATTTATTTTGAGAGAGAGCGAGAGAGAAAGGAGTGGGAGGGGCAGAGAGAGAGGGAGAGAGAATCTCAAGCAAGCCCCACACTGTCAGCACGGAGCCTGATGCAGGGCTCGAACCCACGAACCATGAAATCATGACCTGAGCTGAAACCAAGAGTCATATGCTCAACTGACTGAGCCACTCAGGCTCCCTTCAATACAGTTTTTAATGCAAGATATGGTTTTAGAAGCAAAGAGAGATGTTTCATGATACAAGAGTCTTCATGCAAGTGATGAAAGTGATTGATTTAAAACTCCAGATAACCATATTACCTCAGTGATATAAATCTTTCAGTGTCTCCCCAGTGACCTTGGATAAAGCTCAAACTACAATTAGGGCAGATAAGATCCTCCATTAATCACCTGCTTTATCATTAAATCTCATATTACTTTCCTAAAACTTCATGTTCAGGAGTGTTGAAAAGCATGCAATTACTCAAACTACCCTACTGTTTTATACACTCTGCTTTTGCTCATATTAGTCCTTCTGCCTGGAATGCTTTTCTTCATTGAAATCATCCAAAGAAGTTTTCTATTTATCTTTTAAAGATGCATTCTGTTATATTCTATCTGAAGCTTTTCTGACTGAGCTCCACGTAAAATCCTTTCCTCTTCTGTGAACCTCTGTGCTTCATAAGCACTTTAAAAAATCATTTCTTAGACTTTTCTGCCTTTTCTGGTAATCAGCAAGAAGATATTAGGCACTCATTAACTTTTACTGAACTTAATTTATTTGTGTTGGTAAATGCAGTTAGCCTTGTAGTGACAATACTAAAAAATTGTCTAAATGTTTTTACCAATGTATTTTGCTAATTAATATAGTCCTTTTAGATTCAGCTAAGATAATTTATAAATTGTTTGTATAGTGATTTCACTTAGTATTTTTAAATATAATAATCCATTATTCTCTTCTCATTTTATTAATTTCATACTTATGAGTGGACTCTTTTTGGCAGTTAATACAATCAGTTATGTAAGTAAAATATCTGAGAAAGAATATCTATATTTATTACTCTTTGTTACAGATTGCTGATTCTTTTTCACAGTGTTGTTAGTCTTCCAATTGATGTAGCCAAACTGTAAACCAGTACATGAATTATCTTGAAAATTTTACATTTTGATATATTTAGCTGAGAACTTATAGTAGAATTTTCAGAAATTATTCAATACAGCACTTTCAACCAGGGTGATATCATGAGGAAAAATTGCAATGACAAGTTTTAAATTTTTGAATATTATTCAAGATGTATTCAGCTGATTCTACAGTTCTTTTTGCTAGATTCAGAAATTAAAATAATGAGTAATATCTCAGAAGAACTGATTTATAACCAGGCTAATGATATTTTTATAATTTTTAAATTGATGCATTTTAGATTTGTGTTTTGGTAGACTATTTAAGGATGAACACTTTGGGTCATACCTCCTGGATCAAAATGTTAGTTTTGCCATATCCTAGCTATATAACCCTGGACAATTTCCTTAACTTCTCTAAGCTACAGGGTTTTTTTTTTTTTGTCTGTAAAATAAATAATAATCCTACCTACTTCATGAGTCATTTTGAGGTTTAAATGATTTAATATAGGCAAGACACTTAGCATGGTTCCTGTTACCTAGTAAATGCCCGGTAGAAATGAGCTAATGTAAAAGATATAGCTAAGTAAAGTACATAAATTATATAGTTAATTAAAAGGGTTGTTTTATGTTATCTACCATTTATGCAAGCACTAATAAATAAAAGCTGTCATTTGGTGACAACTATGCTATATATTTTGTATACATTAATTATTTTATTAAAGTTTTTTATTACATTTTATTTATTTTTGATAGACATAGAGAGACAGAGCACAAGTCGAGGAGGGGCAGAGAGAGAGAAGGAGACACAGAATCTGAAGCAGGCTCCAGGCTCCAAGCTGTCAGCCCAGAGCCCCATGCGGGGCTCAAACTCACAAACTGCAAGATCATGACCTGAGCCAAAGTTGGACGCTCAACCGACTGAGCCACCCAGGTGCCCCTATTTTGTATACATTATTTAATTTAAAATTTACAATAACTTTGAGAGTTGACTGTAGTGTCTTTATTTTATGGATAAGTTAACTAAGATTCAAAGAGTATAACCAAAGTTATATGTTCAGTAAAAGTATTTTGTTTTTAAATTAGTTTAATATTTTATTTTATTTTATTTATCATGTAAAGTAAACTTTATTTGTAGCAAATAATGGAGGTCATGAGGAATAACTTCCAAAGCCATGACTCTCCATGAGAGGGGCAAGTAAGACTATTTTGACATGAATATTTGAAACAGACATTTTAATGTCAAGGATATTTTGGTACAGCCTGCAAAAAAAAAAATCTTCAAACTTTCTGTTTTCTCCTTCAGAATGAATATAGCTTTGTTGTGTTTTCTTTTCCAGTTAAAAGAAAACAACACCATGTTGAAAACAATTCAGGCAATACAAAAGGTATAGGACTCATCTATAATTTCACCACTCAAAGGTAGCCATTGTTAAAATATTTTGTGACCAAAATAGGAGACACGAGTAGTTGCCTGCAAAATATTCATTCTCCCCCTTATTTGTTAATAACAGATCCAAATTTTTGTTTGACTCAAGTGCAAATACTTATCTCCCCAGACAGTGGTGGACCTGTGAACCAGTTCTAGCCAAGAAGATAGAAGCAAAAATCACTTAGTAGACACTGTTTGAAAGGTGGCCTACTTGCCTGGCAATCATCTTCTGCGTTTTTCCCTTTTTCTCCCTCTTTTTCCTGTATACAGTACAAACATGCTAGGAGAACAACAGACATTTTATGGTCCAAAGAAAGAAAGTTGCATGAGGTCTGGCAGAATAAAGCTTGAGTTTCTGGTGACATCATGAAACCATTTTATCAGTTTTTGAGACTGCCTATTTTGGGAATTCTTGTTACTAAAACAACAACAACAACAAAAAAAAATGCAGCAAAAAACAACAACAAAAAAACCCTTTTTGGTAATCCATTTTAGTCTTGTTTCTGTTTCATTCAGCTAAAAGCAACATTAAGGGATACAACATCATTCTGGAATTTTTTTTTCCTATTCAGTTGCATTAAAATTTAAAAGGTAACCTTATTAATTTGCAGATGACATGATACTGTATATAAAAAACCCTAATGACTCCACCAAAAGCTACTAGAACTGATAAATGAGTTCAATAAAGATATAGAATACAAAATCAATATACAGAAAGTCATAGGATTTCTGTACACTAATAATGAAGCAGTAAAAAGAGAAATTGTGAAAACAATTCCATTTACAACTACACCAAAAATAATAAAATACCTAGGAATAAACTTAACAAAAATTAACAAACTATACTCTGAAAACTGTAAAACTGATGAAAGAAACTGAAGACGACACAAACAAATGGAAAGACATTCCATGCTCATGAATTGGAAGAACTAATATTGTTAAAATGTCTATACTACCCAAAGCAACCTGCATATTTAATGCAATCACTATCAAAATACCAATAGTATTTTTCACAGAACTAGAACAAACAACCCTAATATTTGTATGAAACCACAAAAAACCCTGAATAGTCAAAGCAATCTTGAAAAAGAAAAGCAGAACTGGAGGTATCAAAATCCAAGACTTTCAAGTTATATTACAAAGCTGTAGTAATGAAAATAGTATGGTACAGGCAAAAAAAAAAAAAAAAAAAAAAAAAAGAAAAGAAAGAAAGAAAGAAAGAAAGAAGGAAGGAAACGTATAGATCGATGGAACATAATAAATAGCCCAGGAGTAAACCCATTAATATGGTCAATTAAACTTTGACAATGAGGCAAGAATATCCAATGGGAAAGATAGTCTCTTCAACATGTGGTGTTGGGAAAACTGGACAGCTACATGCAAAAGAATGAAGCTGGACCACTTTCTTTTACCATACACAAAAGTAAACTCAAACTTGAATAAAGATCTAAATGTGAGACCTGAAACCATAAAAATCCTAGAAGAGAGCATAGGTAGTAATTTCTTTGATTTCAGCCATAGAACATTTTTTTTTTAGATATGTCTCTTGAGGCATGGGAAACAAAAGCAAAAACAATCTATTGGGACTACATCAAAATAGAAACTTCTACACAGCAAAGGGAACCACCAACAAAACTAAAAGACATTCTACTGAATGGGAGATATGCAAAGGGCATATCTGATTAAGGGTTAGTATCCAAAATATATTAAGAACTTATACAACTCAATACCAAAAAAACCCCAAATAATCCAATTTAAAAATGGGCAGAAGACATGAACAGACATTTCTCCAAAGAAGACATACAGATATCCAACGGACACATGAAAAGATGCTCAACATCGTTCATCATCCGGGAAATGCAAATCAAAACCACAATGAGATATCATCTCACACCTGTCAGAATGGCTAAAATCTAATACTTAAGTAACAAGTGTTACTAAGGATGTGGAGAAAAAGGAACCTCATTTATTGTTGGTAGGAATGCAAACTGGCATAGCCACTGTGGAAGACAGTATGGAAGTTTCTCAGAAAATTAAAATAGAAAACTACCACATGATCCAGTAATCGCACAATGGGGTATTTACTCAAAGAATATGAAAACAATAATTTGAAGGGATATATGCACCCCTATGTTTATTGCAGCATTATTTACAATAGTCAATATATGAAAGCAGCCCAGGTTTCCACTGATATATAAATGGATTAAGAAGAAGTGGTATACACATATAATGGAATATTACTCAGCCACAAAAAAGAATGAAAATTTGAAATTTTGCCATTTGCAACAACATGGATGTCAGTGAAATATGCAAGTCAGGAAAAGACAAATACCATATGATTTCACTTGTATGTGAAATTTAAGAAACAAAACAAATGAATAAAGAAAAAAAGAGAAACAAAAAAACGAAGTCTTAAAATATAGAGAACAAACAGGTAATTACCAAAGGGGAGATGGGTGGGGGAATGGGTGTAATAAGTAAAGGGGATTAAAAGTACACTTATCATGATGAGCACTGAATAATGTATAGAATTGTTGAATCACTGTATTGTACATTTGAAATTAATACAACACTGTAGGCTAGTTATACTAGAATTAAAATTTTTAAAAAGGTAACCTTATTATAATGCTTACTATAGAAAGGTAAATTTACTATAATTATAAAAGATAACCTTATTATTTATCATAAATTTACAATTAAGAATATTTATTTAACTATCAGGTAGGAAGACATCATGTCTCCTAATTCTTTGTTAAAAAAAATCCAATTTTGTTTAGATGGCATTGTGTCCAATCACTGGCATAAACCTTGATTGGTATATATGCTTATTATGTTATTCATTCCCTTTTGCCAGTAATTTATGTAGAAATGACAGTGTGAAGCCATTCTGGCCAATGAGACCTCAGAAGAAGTCCACTGTAGACATTTGGGAAACAGTTAGCATCCTGAAAAAAAAAAAAAAAAACAAGTAAGAAGATATTCTTCTTCTGTTATAATTTCTTCTGCTTTCTATTGTATAAAGACATAATGTTTGCAGCTACAGCAACCAACTTGCTAAAATAGGGGAAGATATCATTGGCACCTTGATAATGACAATGCAGAGAATCTGTGGCATGAACAAGGTTTTCCTATAATATAAACAATAAATGTATTTAGGCTTTAATCTACTGTTAATTGTTTTATTTGTAAACAAAAGCATTCCTAAATGTCACATTTATTCAACATTTATTGTGACATATTCCATGTGTCTGGCACCACTTTATGCATGTGAGAATATATCAGTGAACAGAATAGATTCTTTTGCCTTCATAGAGCTGACTTTCAAAGGGAGAGCCATATTAAGTAAATAAAGTTGTGCTCATACATTTATAACAGTATATGTGTAATTTTATTTTAAATGAAATTCATTTTATTTCTCTTCTGTATTATAGATAGGGCGTATATAGCCCTTTTTTTGGCCAAAATTATTTGTTTGTTGGTTATGTCACCAAATAATTACATTTTGGATGGTGAAGTGGTCATTTCAAAGTATTTTCTCTAAGAGAAAGTGTTGTATCTAATAGCCATAAAACCTACTGGTTTGAAGGAATGTTTTTCTTGTCTCCATCAAGAGTTTTCAATAGTCATAGTGTCAATTTTCAGCCTACGATTACCTTATCACAGATGTAAGACATCTTAAGAAATTTCCAAGGTAAAACAAATACATGGAACATTAGAGAATAGTCAGACACTCATGATGAGATACTGACCAATGCTTTCTTTGGTTTTGTTTTAAATACATGGGCAGATAACCCTGCAATCTGAACAACAAATGCCTACAACCAAGATTTCAGTACAAGCACATAAAATTTGCAAAAGGGTCCAGTCCAAGGTGGTGACACCTCATTTCACAGACATACTGAATCTATAGCTCCACACAAAGCAATTCCTTCCAGTAAAATCCAGAAAGTGTTTGAGTGACTCCTACACATTGGGTGAAGAAGAAAATACCCATGTGGAAATGGGTAGGAAGGGCTGTTAACCTCACCCCTGGCATAGCAACATGCAATCCAGAGGGAACTTACAACTGCCAGCTTCTTCCTGTGGAGTGAAGGGTTTGGACCCAACATTTAGTGCCCCAAATTTTAAAACTTCCATCTGGGTGACAGTCCCCCAGAACACTTCGCTCTGAAAGCCAGTGGAGCTCGCATCCATGTGACCCATAGGGCTATAGCCAACAAAGAGATAGTTCTCGGCCTCCTCACAAAGACTCACAGTGGCTATCTGCCTAGAGTTCATTTCAGAAGAAACAAACAGAAATCCCTTTCTCCCAGTCTTTCCCTGTCCCTGAAAGAGGCCTTTTTGTATACTTTAAAAGCTGTTGTCTAAAGGTCAGCATTCTAAGTTAGCACACATCTGGGGTGACTATGATTCTTCCCAGGCCAGGAGACCTGAAGGCGCTATCACTACATCCCTCTTGCTTGTTCCACGGGACTGTTGTCCACCTAGAAGAAGCTTATGCACACATCTGGCACCCTGGCTTTTGTGGATGCCACCTAGGGGACACATCCCTTGATCACCTGGCTCTGGTGGCCAGTGGGACTTATATTAGTGGGTACCCACAGGATTGTAGCAATCAAAGAAGAAGTTCGTAACTGGCTCTCCTCCCAGGGCCCAGCACAGAAAAATACCCATTTCCCAGGTTTTCCCAGAAAGAGGCCTATTTGGATACTTAAAAAAATCACAGATGTAAGATATCTTAAGAAATTTCTAAGGTAATACAAATACATGGAACATTAGAGAACAGTTAGGTATTCATGATGAGATACTGATCAATGCTTTCTTTGTTTTTGTTTTTGTTTTTTTTACACATGGGCAGATGACCATGCAATATTAACAACAAATGCTGACAACCAAGATTTCAAAACTAAGCATCAGAAACACATAGAATTTGCAAAAGGGTCCAGTCCAAGATGGTGACACCTCATCTTGGGTTTGGCATCCAAACAGCCAGAGTCTAGGTGCTGACTGAGAGCCTCCCCTTTGGGACACCAACAGATCTTGGTACATCTTCAGCTACTAGGAGCCGTTAAAAAAAAAAGAAGGTGGATTGTGCAATCATAGCAGTTTGAGAGACAACCAAGAGCTCAGGGTGAGCTGAACGAATATGTTCATCATTTACATAAGAGTATTCCATGAAGACTGGGAGAGGTGGCTGTTTTATGTAATCCACAGATGTCAACACAGAGTCAATGAAGAAAAAGAGGAATGTGTTGCAAACAAAAGAACAAGATAAAACTCCAGAAATAGTTCTTAATGAAATGGACATGAGAATACTATGAACAATGGTATACCAACAAGTTGGATAGCATGGAAGAAATGGATAAATTCCTAGGAACATGGAACCTGCTAGAACTGAACCATGAAGAAATAGAAAATCTGAATGGGCCAATTACTAGTAGGAAGACTGAATCAGTAATCAAACACCTTCCAAAAAAGACCAGATGGCTTCACTGATGAGTTCTACCAAACACTGAAAGAAGAATTAATATCAGTCCTTATCAAACTCTTTCAAAAAACAGAGGAAGAGGAAACACTTCTGAGCTCATTTTATGAGGCTAGCATTATGGATAGCAGAAAAGGACAAGGACAAAAACCAGACAAAGACACCACAAGAAAGGAAAATTACAGGCCAATACCTCCTTGAGGGGTAGGGAAAGTGGATGAAGGTGATCAAAAGGTATAAGCTTCCAGTTATAAGATGAGTAAATCTTGGGGAAGCAATGTACAGCATGGTGATTATAGTTAACAATATTGTGTTGTATATTTGAAAGTTGAAAGTTGAAAGTTGCTACGAGAGTAGTAGATCTTAAAAGTTCTCATCACAAGAAAAAAGACTAGTAACTGTGTAAGGTGATAGATGTTAACTAAACTATTGTTGTGATCATTTTGCAATACTGTTGAGCCTTGAACAATGTGGTGCCCCAACCCTTGCATAGTTGAAAATCTGCATATAACTTTTTACTCTCCCAAGCTTAGCTACACATAGCCTATTGTTGATTGGAAGCCTTACTGATAGCATAAACAGTTGATTAACACAGATTTTGTATAAGTATTATATACTGTATTCTTGTAATAAAGAAAGCTAGAAAAAAAGAAAATTTCATTAAGAAAATCCTAAGAAGAGAAAATACATTTACAGTACTGTACTGTCATTTGTCGAAAAAAATCTGTCCTATAGTTCAAATTCGTGTTGTTCAAGGGTCAACTGTTTATACATACAGCAAATCATTATATTGTACACCTTTAATACAATAGTATATGTCAATTACATCTCAATAAAACTGGAAAAATTTGCAAAGTAAATTTGATACATAATTTTTAAAGTTTATTTATTTATTTATTGAGAGAGAGAGAGAGAGTAGGTGAGGGGCAGAGAGAGAGGGAGACAATCCCAAGCAGGCTCCACGCTGTCAGCACAGAGCCGGATGTGAGGCTCAGACTCACAAACTGTGAGTTCATGACCTGAGTTGAAACCAAGAGGCAGATGTTTAACCCACTGAGCCACCCAGGCACTCCAGTAAATTTGATACATAATTAATGATAATGCATAATTGTTATTGTCCTGAATGATAATTAGGAATCTGCTGTAAATAATTCTTTAATGAGTACAGTTATATTACTGTTAGGGTGTCAAACTGTTTCCCCTCTTTTTAAAAATTAATTTCCTTGATTTTTCTAAATAAAATTATGAGAAAAATTTTTTCTCAATAAATATAATAATGATAAATATTAATATCTATTCTGATCCTATAGCAGTTTAAATTTATCACACTCATGCTGACTGATTTACATGTTTAAAGATCCAAAATCTTGGATATTCCTACTTCACAGACTTATGGGGATTAAATGGTTCAAGTTTATGTTGTTGAAGACAGATTGTATCCCTCAAACCACTTCCCCTAATATCCAGTTAAGAGTCAGGGCAGATAAGACCACTCTTCTTACCTATATTCCCTGATCCTGATTACATGAAGGAAAGAAGTAAGGTGAACAAAGTGGGTAGTAGGAAAGGTCTAAGAAATAATGCATTCAGAATTTTCGTTCATTTTTTCATTCACAAATATTTGGGTCCCATTCTTCGGGCTAGTGTTCCAGCATTTGGACAACATGTCTGTTCTCTCTTTCCTTAAGGGCTTGCCTGAGAGTACAAGGCAGTACAGATGGGGCTCTGAAACAGTGGATATATGCCCAGAGTTGGGAAATAAATCTTACTCAACTTTTCACAAAATGCAAGAGGTAGCTACTGTTTATAGCTGCCAAGTACACCAGTCAGATCACTGACTTCTTCTAGTGATAAAGCTTCTATCTCTAGGTGTGTGGTTAAAACCAGGTCAGTCTGAATACTTCTCACTCTGTGAGGTAAGTCATATGATCCGAGTCACATTATCATGATCAGGATTGTTCTAGATAGAGATAGCAAGGAAGGAAGAAGGCCTTGCTTTTAAACAAGAGTTTAAAGTTAGAAGTCTTTGACAGTCTGTGAAAGTCTGTGAAAACAGATGCCATTGGTCCTATTTCTTGTCTTATGGAGAATGGCTGTTTGCCGTAAGAGATAATGAAACCACTGGAGGGATAGCAGAGTTAGAGATACAGAGAGAGAGGGGAGAGAGAGAGAGACAGAGAAGGAGACAGAGAGAGAGATAGAGAGAGAGACAAAGAGAGACCAGGAAACATTGAATGCTGTTTCCAGGTCTGAGATTCTAAAAGCTGACATTCCTCGGGGTGTTAGTTGATGAAAGATTCTGGGCAGAGGAGGCTGCCTCCTCAACTCTGTATCACATTTCACCATCTGGAGCTGAAAACTGCTGTTCCTGCCCAGGGCTCACAATGCGTCTTATATAAAGAGTTCCTTCAACCTCTGGCCCCCAGGTCCTTATCTTCTACCAATAATGTCCTCAACTCACATCTCCCAAGAAAAAGCAACCCTTTTCAGGTATAAAGGAGTCTTAATCTCAGGGGAGACATTCACTCAAGGGAATCAAATCTGGAAATTCAACTCTTCTCTACCAAGTGAACAATCTTTCGCATAATTAAACAAAACCCTTCTTTTCTTTTTTTTTTTAAACTGTAGTCTTTGCTCTGTATTTACATAACAAAAAAATTCAATAGGTTTAATCAGGACAAAGGGATTGTTTCTCCCAAATATGTCATCATGTTTTTCTGAAACAAAAAACTATTGGCAGCTTTGAAATGGCGATTTTTTTTCAGCTCCTAGTCATCTAAACCAAGGTGTCAAGATTCTGTGGAGCTTAGTTGCCCTACACCTTTCTTCCTCCTGGTAATCCATCCAAGAAGCTTTTCACAGCTTATATCCTACAAATTGGAATTTAACCCACTGGGATGGGTAGTAGTGCAGGTGACTTTATTTTCCATTTTGCTTCAGATATCACTATAATGTTCTTGTGCACATTGTACACAACTGAGTAGGGTTATTCTGTGAGTAGTTAGAAATGTAGGACTGAAATAAAGTGAAATGCCAAGGAAAGAAATAGAAATTTAGGAGAAACTATAGCGAAGGTATTTAGCTGAATTAATCTGCCCTATGGTGAGTTCAGAGTGATGTGGCATATTCTTGGGGGCAGGGCCAGAAGCCTTCAAAAGAGACCAGGTTAGAGTATAATGCAGTCCTCATAGCTTCATTTGGGTGTAGTGCAAGCCCTCCTGACTTCTTGCCCTGCCTCTTTACCTTGTTGCCAAATAACAGCTACAATCTTGATCACCTCCTTTCAGATTAAATTTTCACACTAGCCCTCTCTTCAGTCTCGATGTTTTTGTCACTTGGCTGGGTTCCTGACCTGGCCCCACTCCTCTTTCTGCTTTTGCTATTCATATTAATAGCATCAAAGGAATTTTGACCTATATATGACATGAGATATGACACAAGACAGATTTGGTATTATTTTCAATCTCATGAAGAAAAGGGATGGCCATTTTAAAAGAAAGCCCACAATAACCACAACTAGGATTGTGTTTGAAAATTGGAGCTACAACAAGGGTCAGATTTCAACTGGAGAGTGAGAATAATTGTATTAGCCTCATTCTTCCTTCAGCATCATTCTGATGTTCAATAAGAGGCTAGAAGTAGACACTGGGGAAGATTCAGGTTTGGGTGAGATACCATACGTCTAGAGTATTAAACTTCCGCTAGAGATGGTTATATTAAATATTGTCATCTTAGAAACTTGCTGTGTCAGTATGGAGGTTTCTCAAAAAATTAAAAATAGAATTACCCTAGAAATTTGGTGTGTCAGATATTATAGATTGATGGGCTCACATAACACCCATTCCACCAACCTCCCCCCCCCTTTTTCTTATTTGACTCTATTGCAGCAGCTGTAAAACCTAAAAATTCCATTCCTCAGACTCTATTGACACTAATGTGTCCATGTGACTTGGTTCTGGCCAATGAGGTATAAGATGTGATCTGGTGTCACTACCCCCCCCCCTTTTCTTTTTTCTTCTTCTTCTTCTTCTTCTTCTTCTTCTTCTTCTTCTTCTTCTTCTTCTTCTTTTTATTTGTCCTGGTTTGTGGTTTTGAGGCCTGGAGGAACTGATGCCATGTGGTACTGTGAGGCAACAATTAAGAAGACAAATGATAGTATGATAAGGATGGTAGACCAAGAAAGTAGAAAGAGCCTGGGTGTCCAATGGCATTGTGGAACCACGGCACCACTCTGGAACTGCCTCTCCCAACATTCATGTCAGGTGAGACAGTAAACCTCTATTCCTTTAAGCCAGTCCTTCCCATCCATTTCCATGTCTTGGCACACAAAGAAATGAACATATTCATATGTTGCTACATGAAGGTAGATGGGCAAAGCTGCTTAGGAGATAATCTTTCACATCTTTGCCCACTCCAAAGATTAAATGACCACACTCAGCTTACTTTTAAACATTTGCAACTCTGAAAGAATTCGGATTCCAGCCACTTTTAGTTGTACTTTCTCTTCCCTAAAGCTGAACATATCCCCGAACACATTGAGTTTGAAGAGAGTCTTGGGAAGCAAGGAGGTCCTTTTTAACTTGAGAAAGACAGAATGGTTAGGTAACTGAAAGTCATAATGAAGGTACAAAGTAAGTTAGCCTCTATAACATGCAAATGTAAATGTGACATTCAAAAAAGAAATTCTGTTACAAGAGAGGGATTTCTGATTTAAAGAATCTGAGGGTTCTCAGGTTCTCAGATTTCTTGTGATGAGAAGATCAAAGTAAAGTTTCTGTAAATGCCTGGCTGATAGAGTGGAGATGAGAGGTCTATAGAGTCAAGGAAAAAAAGAAATATGAACTAAAGGAACTGGAGCTGTTAAATTACCTTAGAATGTCAAGGATATTAGTATAGAGGAAGGATGGACGGTTCTAGGCTGGAGGCACTGAAGAAGAGGTCTCTGCTAGATGAGAGCTGTGATGCTATGAAGTAGGGGTAGGGGATTTGGTCTGAGGATACACATTTCAAATGATGAGATTGGAAGGAAATTGCTCACTCTGTTGTCTAGAAGTAGGATTGGGAATCTAGGAGAATACCACTTCTTTTCTCAGTTTTGATATTTCCCCTGTACCTCCCCTCTTGACATTTTCCTGCTCTTCTTCTGGGAACTTTAGGTCAGATTGCCGCACAGCAATACAATATATAGATGGGATTTTTTCCAGACCCCTTTCCTGATGCCAAAGATTTTTTTCCTTGATCAAACTCTACTTGAGTTCACTTGAACTCTTTTTCAACTAGGCTTGACTTTTGGACTCCAGTGACCCTCTCAGCATTGTTCACTTTTATTAAGAGTCTTGATAAGTTGCTGTAACTAAATCTCCCATCTTCCATATCTGATCACCCTCAATATCTAATTGGGCTCCTCATCTGCCACCATTCCCCCAGGTGATGTCTGAACATCGTGGCCTGCCTTCAGGCGAGAACCCTATTGGGTCAGTTTAGCCAGAATCCCATCCCACCCCCTCTTACCCCTGTTTCCTCTTAGTAATGACCCCCATCCCAGTTGCCCATGCTATATTGGGAGTTGAGTCCAATCTCTCTCCCCTACTGTGAGACCCACTGCATTATCCCTATAACACTGCAATGGTCCACTTGGAATTAGGTCTGCCTTACTATCTTAAACAAGTATCATGAATCATTTTTCTTTAACAATTTGAAAAATAGTTTTTTGCTAACATTGATTAGGAATTAACATCAATTAAATAATGATGATAGTAATAGATAATACAGGTAATACAGATAATACAGGTAATACAGATAATACATTGTTGAACACATACGAGATTTCTGACATCATTTAAAATGTTACACAAATACTAAATCATTTAATTCTCATAAAAACCCAGTGAAGTCTGTGTTAAGGTAGCACTGAACATTATGATTTGGTGTGTAAAAGACAAATTTTACTGGACAGTTCAAGAGATGATTGCATATGAATGATTGCATTAGAGAGAAAATTTATTAATGACGAATATCTCAAAGAAAAAGGGGGAGTCTGGGGCTTTATAATGGTAGGTAAACAAATTAGTCATCTGCAATATGGGAGTTATGAGGAAGGATGAAGTCATCTTGGAATATGTGAGGCCAAGTTTGTGCTTTGAGGACAGTCATTTCCTGGAACACAAAAGGGTACAAGGATTTCTTAACCATCGCTGCTCAAAACACAGGGCTCAGGTGAAAGTTCAACACTGTCAGGTGAGGGAAGAATGAGAGAAGTATGTGACTGTAGCAAATAATTTAATGACAACTTTCAAATTCTATGCCCCTAATTCAAACTCTTTAACATGAATTAACGGCAATGCTTATTCTACACAAGTTATCTAAAGTTATCTACTGTTAAATTTAAGAGGAATAGAAAAGTTAGGATCATCCTCACTGCTATATTTTAAGAAAAGCCAATATATGATAGATAATTGGGAAGTTATTATTTATTATATTAAATGATTTAAAGTTTTAATAAACTTCCCAATGATCTATTTTTGGGAATAGTGACAACAGTGAGAGGCTACCCAAGAACTTAACAATAAGAAAAAGTAAGATTGCTCCCTGGGAAAACTACTTTTATAGCATTTTTCAAAAAACAGAAATAGTGTCTGTCTAGGTCATAGGTTATTTCCAGAACATCAAAAAGTGCTTGGCATAGAATAGGTACTCAAACATTTGCTTAAATTAGTGACTTCGTAGTAAAAAACCTGGGGACTGTATAGAACTCTAGGACTAAAGGGTTTGGGAATACCTCCAACCCTAATCAAAATAATCTTGAGGAGCAAGTCTGGGAAGTGATTAAACCTTAATAAATAAAACCCTAAGCAGTGGTATTATACTTTTTTTAGAGAGATAATGTAAATGAAGGTTTTCAGAACATGTCATCCCAACATATGCTGACTTGGTATATTGACTATTTTGAGCTAAAGTTACTTGAAAAACAATAGGTGCAAGAAAGGCGCTATGACCTTTCCTTCTCTCCCTGAAAACAAGAGAGAAAACTCCCATGCAAAAGAAGCCCTTTCCTGCACCTGGAGGGAAAGAAAATTCTCATCTCCAGAGAGGGAGCTCAAAGCTGAGAAGAATCTGTACAAACAAATCTTGTTGAAATAACCCTCATCTTCCTTTAGTTTCCCCATATATTTTAGATAGTTTTCCATAATTACTATACAATAAAACCTTGGATTACAAGTAACTTGTTCTGTGAGTGTTCCATAAGACAAGCAAACATTTCTAATAAATTTTAACTTGAAAATAAGCAATGTCTTATAATACAAGTAGTATGTGATGCTGAGCATCACACGACCACAGCTGAGTCAATGGCTCTTGACATTGGCTTTGATCTATATGTGCTTTGGATTACAATCATGCTTCTGGAATGAATTATGCTCACAAACCAAGGTTTTACTGTACTTTGTTCAATCAACCTGGTATGTAAGCACCCAGGCTTAACAGCTTTTTGTGTTTTAATTTTCCAATGAAGACTAAGTACCATGTACATATGAAAATATGCATGAAATTTTGTATGCTTTTCTCTGTTAATCTGTCTTCTGTCAGTTTATGTCAGGCCCAGTTGGAGACCCTAAGAGGGTAGAGAAAAAGTTTTTCCTCCCCTAAAAAATAGAAAGGTAAGTTCTTTTTGGAGTACAAGATATGGAACCCCAAAATGAAAAGTTGCACATATCCCTATGAAGCACTGTCCAGGCAGAGAATCTCCTACTGATGAAAATGGCTAGGGAGGTGAAAGCTCCAAGCTTTTTTTTTTTTTTTTTTTTTTAAATTTTTTTTTTTTTTTCAACGTTTATTTATTTTTGGGACAGAGAGAGACAGAGCATGAACGGGGGAGGGGCAGAGAGAGAGGGAGACACAGAATCGGAAACAGGCTCCAGGCTCTGAGCCATCAGCCCAGAGCCCGACGCGGGGCTCGAACTCCCGGACCGCGAGATCGTGATCTGGCTGAAGTCGGACGCTTAACCGACTGCGCCACCCAGGCGCCCCAAAGCTCCAAGCTTTTTAAACTTGTTTCCTTTAACCATTTGAATTGTACAACTCAGGTCCCTATTCTAATTTCAGGCTTACTATGCAAACATTATAATTCTAATTTGGCTTCCTGTGGGTATCAGAGGAACAAATCTTAGATTTAGTGAGTTTTTTATTGTCTGTACTAACCATGGCAAAATTGAACTGCAACCACACATTTAGCAATTTCTCTACAGATGCTGTACGTCATTAACTATTCCACCCTGGAAACTGAGAGGCTGAGAAACACATGCAATGATATGGTTAGAATTATATTTTAAATAGATATATCAAGCTGCAGTGTGGAGCCTGGACTTAAGAAATCCAAGACTGGGATCAGGCAGACAATTTAGAAGGGAATTGCTGAGATTGTTCCAGCAGGAGATAATGAGGACCTGAATTAGGAGGCCGTAGAGATGTGGAGCCAAAATAGGAAACATTTCTCTGTACTGTTACTGGTACTGAGCATTATTTTCTAAATCTGCTTACTTGATAGGTGAGCAAAATCATTTCATTGTTAATTGGATTTCAATGTCTTTCATTACTAATGAAGATGAAAATTTATCATTGGATTAATTCTTGTGTTTCACTCCTGTTTAATTTTTAAAATGTAATTTTTCTTTCATAAAATGTTTTATACATAAAATGTACAAGAGATTCAAGCTACCTAAAATTAAACAGTGGTAGTAGGGACATTTAAACACACAAAACCAAATAGCGTCAATTGAAATGCAAAGCAATCCTATTTTACTTTAATGTAATGCATTAATTTTGGTCTGACCTTCAGCTTTGATTTACACAAAGTTGCCTGGGAAACAGAATTTACTGATTCAGCATAGACCAAAAGATTTGCATTGTAAAAAGAGTCCAAAAAATTAATTCTAAGTAATGGAGTAAGTTTATTCAGAATTCAATTAGTTCCGAGGCTTAGGAAAATAATTTTTTTAATGAGGCTAGAAGAGCAATTCACAAGCAAATTCCATAGAAGTATTTTTCTCCCTGATGTTTATTTATTAAAAATAACCATGATAATAGCGACAAATTACTTTTATTTATTTACTTATTTATTTTTACACAGTGCTTGGGTTTTATTTGATATCATGTCTGTGACCCAGGACCAGCTTGGAATCCACAGTGGGGACAGAGTCACATGGCCCCCTGCTTACCAGGACTCCTCTTCCAGTCCACCCTGTGCTGACATAAGCCAAGGGGCCCCCATAAAAAAGGTGTAGGACTCAGTTCCCTAACAGGTTTTTAGAGCCCTTGTAAAATGAACTCCCAAAATAGCTGCTTCTCCTGGAAACTTGGACACCGGTGGGTGGTTCAGGGTAGGCTTCTAAGTGCTGGTCTTCTTTTGTTTGGTGTAAGCTCGTTCCAAACCCTCTCCAGGGCCACTTTTCCCATGAAGAAGGTGATACCAAAATTATACTCCTACCAGTCTCTTTTTCCTGTGAACTGGTATTGAGTTTGGAGGTCTCACTAGATTTCTTTCACTCCATTTTTTTGGTAAGAATACCTCACAGGTGCTGTACAACTCAGCACCTCCTCCTGTATCTGGCAGAGGCACACAGTGACGGCTGCTCCACTGTTATAATACATGTGCTTCTGAAAATTTTTACTTAAAAATTCCTTGTAAAAGTCAGCCATTTTTTCTGGTCAAATGTTGCATTTTGACCTGATCTGGCTCTCAGTTCCAGGCCTTTAACTTTCAGTCTTGAGCAAATAAATTCTTCTGTTTCCTTACGAAATGTCAAATTCTGGTTTTCCCAGAACTCTTGGTTCCATTCTTGTGTTTCTTGTCTTAATTCTCTTAGCTTTTGTTCCAACGGTGATTCATTTTTGAAGACGTAATAGTGAACAGGTTGAAGGTTTGCAATGTTTACCCCAGGGGTCCTGTCCAATCATGGAAGGATTTTCTTGAAGGTCAGAATCCTGAGACCCAGCTTGGTGCCCCATCCCTGCACTCCACCTTGGGCTCGGTGGGGGGTGGGGGGCGCGGGGGGGGGGGGTGGGAGGGGTGGGGAGCTGACAGCTGGGGCCAGGGAAGGCTCCCAGAGCTGAGGGAGAAGGGCCCCCCTTCCAGGGCCACAAGGCCACCCTGACTTGCCTGATTGGCTGCCTGTGGCCCATGGCAGTGATTTTTATTTGTTAAAAGAAAGTGAAATCATACACAATCCCATTACTGTAGCACGTCTTATTTTAATTTTTGCATTCTTTAGTTTTTATATCTGTGTAGTTACTCTGAGTTTGATGAATTCCATCCCTGTTAAATGCCTTTACTGTAGAGAAGCTACTGGGTGTTCTACAGCAATAATAACTAGACATAACTATTAGTATTTAATAGCTATTAGTACTATTGCACTGATGTATGGAACAATTTCTTTTCGTGAACTGAAAGTTCTTACAAACAAAACTCAAATTTAAAAGTTGTACAAAAAGCATTTTAAATTCACTTTATAAATTATTTTGACCTCAGTCATTTCCTTTTCTTGGTTGTTCTCAAACAAATACCTGCTAGTATAAGAGTAATACATAAGCACTGTAGCACTGTGAAAAGGATTCTAGATTCAGAACTGGGCTTTTATCTTAGCCCTGTAACTTATAAGTCACTCAATCTTTTTGAACTTTAGTTTTCTCTTTTGTAAATAAAACCATACATGATTCTTCTAAAGATATATAGTGCTAACTCATAGATTATGCACTCTATGATTGTTAATTCTCATTCTACAAATTGTTTTTAAATATAATACTCCTTTATACTGGATTATGAGTTGACTTTATGGGTTTAGTCAAAAAGATCAATGCAGAAAACTCTTGCTTATTTGAGCTCTCCCGAGCACATGTGAGGGTGTCCTTTGATTGATGGCTCTGAACGATATCTGAAATACTTTACTTTTTTTACTCCCTAGCAGTGCCTCCAACTCTTAAGAGTGCTTGACTAATGACAAGGTCTGAAAAACCAAACCAAACCAAACCAAAACAAAACAAAACAAAACAACCTAAGCCTTTTAATAAGCAATGAAGAACTTATGAAGTTATGAAACTTCTTTAAAACTTTGAGTTAATTGCATCAAAAGTTTTAACCAGAGAAATTAGGCAAGAAAAAGTAATACAAGGCACCCAAATTGAAAAGGAAGAAGTAAAATTATCTCTGTTTGCAGATGATATGATCATATATGTGGAAAACTCTAAAGATTCTACAAAAAAATCCGTTAGAACTAATAAATTCTACAAAGTAGCAGGATACAATGTCAACACATAAAAATAAGATGCATTTCTATACATTAACAATGAACAATCTGAAAAGGCAATTATGCAAGCAATTTCATTTATAATAACACCAAAAAGAGTAAAACACTTACGAATCAACCAAGAACATGAAAGATTTGTACAATGACAACTATAAAATATTGCCGAAAGAAATTAAGGAGACATAAATAAATGGAAACACATCCCATGTTCATGGATTGGAGGACTTATTTTGTTAAGATGTAAATACCACCCAAAGAAATCTACAGATTCAATGCAATCCCTATCAATATCCTAGCAATGTTTTTTGCAGAAATAGAAAAACCCATCCTAAAATTCATATCAAATCTCAAGGGATCCCAAGTAGCCAAAACAATCTTGAAAAAGGAGAACAAAGTTAGAGGACTCACATTTCTTGACTTCAACACTTATTATAAAGCAACAGTAATCCAAGCAACATGGTACTGGCATAAAGACAGACATAATTATCAATGAAATAGAATTGATAGCCCAGAAATAAACCTTCTTATATATGGTTCACTGATTCTTGACAAGGGTACCAAGACCATTCAACGGAAGGACAATCTTTCCAACAAATCGTGTTGGTAAAACTGGATATCCGTATGCAAAAGAATGAAGTTGGACCCTTACCCAACCATATACAAAATGTAATTGAAAATGGATCAAAGATCTAAATGTAAAACTGAAAACTAAAAAACTTTCAGAAGAAAACAGGGCAAAAGCTTCACAGTATTAGATTTGGCAATGATTTCTTGGATATGACACCAAGATCACAAAACATAAAAAAAAAAAAGACAAATTGAAATTTGTAAAATTTAAAAAAATAATGCATCAAAATACAATATTAACAGAGTAAAAAGGCAACACACAGAATGGGAGAAAATATTTAGCAATCGTATCTGATAAAGGATTAATATCCAGACGACATTGAGAACTCCTGAAACTCAGTAAATAGCAAACCAAACAATGCAATGCAAAAATGAGTGAAGAATTTGAATAGACATCTCTCCAAGAAAGATTACAAATGGACAATAAGCATATGAAAAGATGCTCAACATAATCAATCATTAGGTAAATGCAAATCAAAACTATAATGAAATCCTATCTCATATTCATTATGATGGCTGTTAAGATTTGAAGAAATTAGAACCCTGGTACATTATTGGTAGAAGTCTAAAATGGGACAACTTCTGTGGAAACAATATGATGGTTTCTCAAAAAGTTAAAAATAGAATTACTATATGATCCAGCAATTCTACTTCTATGTATATATCCAAAAGAATTGGAAGCAGAATCTCAGAGATATTTGTATACCCAGGTATGATGCAGCATTATTCACAATAGCTAAAATGTGGAAGCAACCCATGTGTCCATCAACTGATGAATGGATAAGCAAAATGTTGTACACATATACAATGAAATATTATTCAGCCTTAAAAAGTAAGGAGATTTTGACACATGCTACAACATGGATTAACTTTGAGTACATTATACTAAATAAAATAGGCCAGTCACAAAAAGACAGTACTATATGATTTCACTTACATAAAATACTTAGAGTAGTCAAAGCCATTGTACAGAAAGTAGAATGGTGATTTCCAGCGGCTAGGGGAAGGGGCGAATGAAGAGTTTTGTTTTTGTTTGTTTGTTTTTGTTTGTTTGTTTTTGTTTTTAATGAGTATAGAGTTTCAGGTTTACAAAATAAAAAGAGTTATAGAGATAGATAATGGTGATGGCTGCACAACAAACATTTTGAATGTATCTAATACCATTGAACTGTACATTTAATAATTATCAAGATGGTAAATTTTACATCATATGTATTTTACCACAATAAAAACAAATTGAAAAAAATTGAATATTTATCCCTAAAATTTCTCAAGGTCATCTCATTTGTGTCAATCCTTTATAGTTTTCCAGCATCATGCTTTGCCTAAAATACTGGGTATGACCTGAAGAAGCCTTGTAGGCATGTTCTTTGCTACCCATCTCATGGAGGGAAAGAGTAAAGAACATTGAACTCTATTTGCAAAACTAGGTTCTGGCAGCTTGAGATGGATTCTCTTCCCACTACTGCAGGAACCAGTAGAATTCCTAGTCCCTTATAAATATTGAGGAGTATCCAAATATGCCACCACAAAATACACCTCTTTGGCATATGGATTATTTTGAAGTAAAGGCCATTGAAAACTAGCAGATGCAGGAAAAGCCCTAAAAACAGGACACAAGTTTTATTATTGTAAAGGAAATTACATTTATAAAGGAAATTCTTTTTTTTTAAGTTTTTATTTTAATTCCAATTGGTTAACATACCATGCTATATAAAGGAAATGTTTATTTCTAGAGATGTCCTCAATCTCTCCTACCAGTAAGAGGAGGACCTTTAACAACTGGCCATTCGAGAAGGCACCAATTTTAATCTGCATAACAAATCTCATCCAACAATCCCTGTGTACCATACTTTTCTTAGTCACTTTCACATAACTGGCCTCCCCTTCTCAAATGCCCCAAACTCCTTTTTCTTGGGTGGTATTTAAACTCAAGTTCCAACCAATCATTTGGGGTTTACCTGTCACTGAGTACTCCCCTGTGTATATGCACAATGCACATGTTAATAACCTTGTTTTTCTCTTATTAATCTGTTTTTGATCAGTCTAATTTGTAGGACCATAGCTAGAAAAACTAAGATGGGTAGAAGAAAAGATTTTACCTCACCTACAACATCCTCCTTTTCTTTCTGAGCACAAACCATGGATAAGCCCCTTCTCAATCTGAGTTAAATTCATGCTGATCCTATAACTGTGTCACTTTGTTTTTGATAAAGTTTAAGACAAAAAGCATCTTAAGTTAAATGTTTGGTCCTAATATTTCTTTCTGTTTTCTTTGATTTGCCTGAGAAATCCACAAGTCAGGGATATATACGTAAGTTTTCCTTTCAGGTAGAGCTTAACTATTTAATGAATCATTCTAAACTAGTATGCGGGCCTCTTCTCATTAATGGCTGTGATAGCTATAATAGCAGCAGGTTCTAATACATTTGACATATCTGCTTCCTTTTAAGTCTCCAACTTAATTCTCATTTTTGGTCTAAAAGGTACCTGAAGTTTTTAGTTCAACTGTCTGTCAGGGGCAGATGATACTATGAGTTTAAGGAGTCTGCCCATTGCCTTTTTGACTATTCCTCCCCAATGGGAAGTAAAAAGTCTATTATTAGGTGACAACTGATTCAGGTATGAATCAACAATGGGTACTGAAACTATCCCATTGATAAAGAATAGGATATCTACATGGTCTCAAAGTTTCTAATCACAAATTACTAATTAATTACAGAAAGAAAACTAATATGTTTATAATGAAGAAACTTGGCAAATGTCACCTTAACTGAGCAAAGTTAACATTATCAGGGTGTCTGGGTGGCTCAGTCAGTTAAGTGTCTGACCTTGGCTCAGTCATGATCTCACAGTTTTTGGGTTCGAGCCCTGCATTGGGCTCTGTGTTGACAGCTCAGAGCCCAGAGCCTGCTTCAGATTCTGTGTCTCCCTCTGTCTCTCTCTTCTCTCTAGTTTGTGCTCTATCTCTCAAAAATAAATAAACAAACATTTAAAAAGTTAACATCATAAATAGTAGGAAAAGTCAACATCATGTGCCTTGTGATGTGAAATACTGGTAAGAACACAGGATCACATTCATAGTATTCCTGCCAAAAATGCATACCCTGAACCTAATCATTAGATGAACCGAAAGTGAGGATGTATAACTGGTCTATATACTCTTAAAAAAATATCAATATTATGAAAAACTAATGACTTATTTAAAAAACTTTAATATTTATTTACTTTTGAAAGAGAGAGAGAGAGAGAGAGAGTAGGAGAGGGGCAGAGAGAGATGGAGACATAGAATCTGTAGCTGGCTCCAGGCTCTGAGCTGTCAGCACAAAGCCTGATGCGGGGCTCAGACCCACAACCTGTGAGATCATGACCTGAGCTGAAGTTGGACACTTAACTGACTGAGCCACCCAGGCTCCCTGACTAATGAATTATTTTAGGGTAAAGAAGAGACAAAAGAGACATAAACACTAAATGTAAAGTGTAATCCAGACTGGATTCTGCACCAGATTTTTTTTTTTATATAAATGAAATAAGAACATAAGAACAACTGGTAAAATTTCAATTTAAATAATATTGTTCAAGGTTAAATGTCCTGATTTTGATCATTTTATTATGGTTATGTGAGTGAATTCCCTTGTTAGAAAATATATACTGAAGCTTTTAGGGGTTAAGGGGAATGATGTCTGCAACTTATTTCAAATGGTTTAGAAAAATTGTAATATATATATATATATAGTTTTGAAGGCTATATGGCTTGTTTTTGCAACTATCTAGCTCTGTTGTAGCTTGAAAGCATTCATCAATAATATGAAAATGAATGTGTGACTGTTACAATAAAACTTTATCGCAAAAACAGGCAGTGAACGGAGTATGGAATATGGGCTGTAGTTCACTTATCTCTGCATTAGACTGTCATGTCCTTGACACTAAGGATAATGTGTTCTTATGTCTCTGTTTCTGTAGTGCCTAGATCAAGACCTAGCATTCAGCAGATCCGCAACAAATATTTGGTGCATGAAGATTGTCCTGTCCTAGCTTTGTGGTGGGTCTTTGATCTCCCAGGTTGCATAACTTTGGCTTAATTACTTGCCACTTCTTTTCATGGCCTCAAGATATCAACTGTAAGTAGCTCTGTGTACTTTGTAAACCTGCTCTGGAAATCAGAAGTAAGCTGCTGCTGCTGCTGCTTCTTCTTCTTCTACTTTTTTTCCCAGTAAACTTTACATCCAATGTGGGGCTTGAACTCATAAACCTGAGATAAGAGTTACATACTCTACCCACTGAGCCAGCCAGCACCCCAGAAGTAAGAGCTTTGATACTATTCCATATGAGGTGCCAAGTTGACAGAAATTCCCATGAGGTCATTGGAAAGAGTATATTCTACATATTTGCTGGCAAACCTGTAGGAGTTTAGTTGTAATCCTACTCTAGAGCAAGTGGTGTTGAGATTTTGTTTTGTTTTGTTTTGTTGTTTTTTGTTTTGCGATCTATGAGTCCCTGACCAGAATGAACTTGGTAACTTGGTTGAGAAAATAAAACACAGAAATGAAAAAATTATAGAACAATAGCAAATTCTTCCATATTCCTGACATTTCATTCTTCCCTGCTTCAGTCCTCATATATCACTGATCAATTAGAAGTCATCTCCTTTCCTCTTAATTACCATGGTACTCTTATCTATAGGTTGAATTATAATAATTTTTGTGCATATATTTTCTCTATTGGTCTTCCCACCAGGAATAGCCTGGCCAGCAAGACAAAAATATTCATCTCTGAATTGGGGTGGCTTTGCCTGAGTGATTTGCTTTTTAGTTCCTTCCATAGCCAATCAATACTTCCTTCCCTTTTTTTATGGATACATTCTTTCATTAGCTATGTTAATATATTCAATAAGTTACCTCAAATATTGCAGGCTTGACTTGGCAAGAATTCTGTCTTTCAGGTGACTTTGCCTATAAATGAATTACATGTAAGTACATAGTTTTATTCTTTGAAGACAATCTTATTTAACTCATATCCTAATTCTTTAGAGAACACCCCCGGTAGCATTCTGTACTGACAATTGCAGAAAGTAAATTAATGTTTTACTTATAGCTACACTGAGGTTGGTATCATATTCTGGACATCGATAACTATTCTGATTGTGTAAGATGGTGTTTTAGGAAATCTTTTGAGCATTGTTCTCCTTGTAATTACTTCACTTGAGCTTAGGTACCCTGCTGTTGTATTATTTCCATGTGCCTTCATTTGCATATTTCCATTGTGATAAACATCTGCATTGATCCTTATTTCCTTCCCTCCAGTCTCAGGAGATGAAGTGTCCCTCCCACTGCTCAACTCACAGCAATCTGGCTTCTGCTTATCCCCCACCTTCTTCACCCCATGACTGAGATTATCTGTACTGAAATAAATAATGCATTAAAAATGCCAAATTCAGACAATCCACTTCAATCTTTATCTTACTAAATCTCTCTTCTACTTCTGATTGTTGGACAAACAGTTCTCAAAGCTCCATCCTCTATGCTTTTAGCTTTCCTGACATTATTTATTCTGATTCTAATCACATATGCCTAACCAATTTTATTATTTTCATTCACAGGATCCTCCTCTTTTGCCTACAGGTCTTTAATCTTAGTTGTGTCTGAGGGTTCTTCCTATCTTCAGGCACTGTTTGTCTCTTTTTGTCTTATGTTGGGTGACCATTAATCTCTCTTCCCTTTTTTTTTTAGAGTTTATTTTGAGGGAGAAAAAGCATGAGTGGGGAAGGGGCAGAGAGAGAGGTGAGAGAGAGAATCTCAAGCAGGCTCTGTGCTACCAGTGCAGAGGCCAACGTGCGGCTTGAACTCATAAACTGTGAGATCATGACCTGAGCCAAAGTCAGCCACTCAACTGACTGAGCCACCCAGGCACCTCTCATATGCTGACTTCCAAATCTCTATCCCAATCTCGATACCTCCTTTCATACTTAGATAACTAACTAGTTACAAATTTCTATGTATTGACAATGTTTTGGTATTTCACAACATGGAAATAAAGCATCACTTTTGTTGGCCAAACTTGAAATTTCTTAACAAGCTGTATTGATATTAGGTATAAATTTTTCATGTCATCACAGAAATCTCTTCCATATAATCTTCTTTTCAATGTTTTCTATTTCATTAGATATATAAATTAAAAAGGGGAGAAAATTAAATACTTTCATAAATGTATGAGAAATTAAATAAATACATAACTACAGCTGGATATGTTATCTCAAGTCTCTCATTTCAGTGTTCTTTTACTTAACACTGGGTCTCCAGATGTAACTATACTAGTTTTCTATCAATGTCTTATCAGTTAAAATATTTTGTCCCTAACAGAAATCTTCCCTCCAACTGGCTTAAACAACAAAAAGATTATCTCACATATCTGTTATTCCTGAAGTAGGGTCAGCTCCAAGGTTAGTCTCTTCAGTAACATGAAGACATAGGTTTACTCTATTTTCTAATATGCTTATGTCCCGTACGTTATTATCAAGTACATTTATTCTGTGATTTTAAGGGTGATTTAGTTTTAGGAATTTCAACAACATAATTCTATATATCCACAAGTTAGTTCTGCCCATTAGGTCTGGACATAGTAACATTCAAAAAAAGAAGAGACACCATTTTGTCCTGTGGCTCTCTTGTAGAAATACAATTTCCTCAGAATCACTAGTAGACTATATTTTACAATTCTTTGGCCACTGGATTAATTTGTTATTGCTGTCATAACAAATGGCCACAAACTTAGTAGCTTATAGCAACATTCATTTGTCATCTCATAGTTCTATAGGATAGAAATCTGGGTGGGCTCTACTGGGTTCTGTGTTTAGAAACTCACAAGGCTAATGTCCAGTTTGTAGAGGATGCTGGGCTTCTTCCTGGAAGAGTTGAGGAAAAACTCACTTCCAATCTCATTCAGATTGTTCACAAAATCTAGTTCCCTGTGGTAATAAGACCAACATCCTCATTTCCTTGCTGGCTATTAGCTAAGGGGTGGATCTGAGTAATTTGGGGCTGTCTACATTCCTCATCAAGTGGTTCTCTTCTATCCTATTGTTTTGAATCTCTTTCTTTTTAAAAAATTTTTAAATGTTTATTCATTTTTGAGAGAGAGAGAGAGAGAGAGAGAGAGAGAGAGAGCGAGCAGGGAAGGGGCAGAGAGAGAGGGAGACATAGAATCTAAAAGCAGGCTCCAGGCTCTGAGCTGTCAGCACAGAGCCCGATGTGGGGCTTGAACTTGAGATCATGACCTGAACCAAAGTCGGACGGTCAACCAACTGAGCCACCCAGGTGCCCCATCTCTGACTTTTTTTTGCTATCACCTGAAGAAACCCCTCTGGTTTTTAGAGCTGGTGTGATTAGATTTTAAGCTTGCCCAGATAATTTCTCTTTCTTAAGACTGTGCCAAAGAAGAGAACACAAGCATGAAAGTGACATCTCACCATGTTCATAGGCTTCAGGGATTAGGGTGAGAAATCTTTAAGGACTCATTTTAGAATTATGCCTACAATAGCCATAGTTGGGTCACAAACCCTTTCTGAATTAATCATTGTCAAAGGGAATGAATTACCATAGTTTACTCAGATAGTTTTCTCCGGTGGAATTAACATGTTGGGGAATAAACAATAATGTCCACTATGTACTCACATTATAATGCTTCTCTTGAGAAGTGCGAAATGGGCTCATATATTCTCTCTAGTCTCCCTCTCTCTCTCTCTCCCTCTCTCTCTCCCCCTATATATATACATACATACACACATTTCTTACGAAGAACAGTATATCCTGTTATTACTCTATTTTCCTCCTTATTTATCACAGTGGGTAGTACACATTGGTTACAATATCAGTTAAACATTATTTTAAGGGAAGAGAAAAAAGACTTTTTGAAGTGAAGCCTAGCATTTAAGAACAAAAAGAACAGAATCTATCTTTCCTATCCTATCATGGTAACCGATCTTAAAAAAAGACAGCTGATTAACTTGTTGGGCTGATGGTTGGCAACAGTGTTATGGTTTCGAATTTGGAATTTCTTTCATGTCTTTATGTAAAACATGTAGTAGAATTTGGCAGATACTGCTGATATTTGTTCAGCGGTTATAGGGTAAGTCATCTTTGATGTCTGGGAACAACTTTCTATAAGAAATCATTGTCCACTTAGCATTACCATTGATGAGCTATTCATGGAATCCTTAACTTTCAAGGATCTCCAGTATTGCTTCAAGAGGCCCTCTCTAGTAATTATCCAACTTCTTGTTCTCTTACTCCCTCAGGCCATGCACCACACTGCTTTGCCTGGTTTGTTAAAATGTAAGGGCAATTTGGCTATATTTACTCTGTTAATATTTAGAGTAGCCCAGTGTAGCTAACAATGTAGATGTCATTTTCCCTACTCCTCTTTTCATATGTGATCCTCTAGAAGCTGTTTCTTTTGTCCATGATGATGACTTTCCTCTAAACAGGAGAACTTTTTCATTAGGCAAAAGTAGAGACATTTCCCTATTAGTCTCTTAAATAAGGATTTACCACAGTTGATTGTACCATCTGGTAGAAGTATACACTAGGTAATTAGGCAAAACTTCTCCAAGAACCTGAGCCAGGGTTGGGAGATTGTCCAGGTGAGGTGTACATTCTGTTTATTTGGTTGATGTGCTGTCCTGTATGTCAAGATACAGTTCAAGAACTGATAAACTTTGTGAAATATAAATAATTCCAGAAAATGAAGTGATAGTGAAAACATTAGATAGATCTGGGACTTTTGTTCTAAATATGGTACTTTTAGCAAATAAAAGGTCAACTGGCTACTAAATTGAATAGACCTTAGTCATTTTCTATTGTTACTGGATGAATTTATTCATTTTTAACCATGAGGAGACAAGGTTCCTAACTGGATATAATGAGCTTAAGGCAAGCAGTGAAGTAAGAAACATTCACTAGCATCTGATTTTAAGTATTCAAAGTCAGTGGAATCATCAGTCCACTTTACTATATTATAGTGTTTTATTATACATTAGTAATACTATAAAAATGTACATTTGATAGACATGAATGTTAAACATCCATAGGTTTTTGGTGTATTTCACTATAGAGATGGCTGTTCTCTCTCGGTTACTTAAATTATTCATCCAATGCTAGAATTCTGCTTGCTATGTTCATAAATAAGGCCATAAAACATGGTATATTGGAAATATTATATTGTCAAGAACTTTTCTCTTTATTGTTTTACAGGTTTCCTATTAAATTATTTACATGTAACTATTTATAAAATGAAATTATTTTATTTGTGAATTAATACGAGGATGAATGACTTTATTAGCATAAATTGGTAAAATTGTGCCATCTAGTGCCCTTTTTGAAAAAACTTGTTTTTTAAAAAATTTTCAGTTTCCAGAATCTTAAATATTACAGATTAAAAAATGAGTCTAGAAATCATTTTCCAACCCCTACATATTACAGATAAAAATGAGTGCAAAAATGAAAATAAAGTTAGGACACATGTTACTGGAAGAGTGTGCTCCAGGCACAGGAAAGAATTCTAGCAAATACCTAGGAATTGGTGTGGTCATTCCAAGGATTTCCTAAGATATGTTTACCACACCTATTATAACATTCTCTGTGAAGTGTGTGTATTAGTGGAGAGTAGGAATAAGAAGAATGACTACAAGACCACTAGATAATGAGATTCTTGGTAGTTGGTGGCGAATGGGATGACCTTCAAGAATGGGGCCTGAAGATTCTTCTCTCCTTTACTTTTCCTATCTGATTATGTTGCCACCTCAGGCTCTATCCCAAGAACTGGGGTAAGCAGAGTTGTGTGTGGGTTTGTGTGCTTGTGTTTTGATAAGAGGGGAAAAGAGGTGTCCGAGGTATATTAGAATAAACAGGGGGAAATGTGAGAGAGAAGGCAGAAAAATGAAAGATTATATTTTAATGTCCTAGTAGCTGAAATTAATTTGACAGAAAGTTTTGGAGTCACATTTATCCAGGTTTGGGTTTGTGTGAGTTTGGAATTACTGGGTTACTTTTGGAGACTTAATTTTCATATGCTAAAAAAAAAAAGTAGAGGAGGAAGCAAAGAAAGATAAATTCAGATACCTTATCAAATAGTTGTATAAAATGTGACATAATGAATATCAGTTCCTTTTAACCACAAATATGTTAGGAAAAATGTCTTCAACTCTCTACTGTATATGTGGGACATATGCATATCACTTGTGTTAGTTATTCAGCCAGTTCAATTAGGCTAAAACTTTCTTTTATCTAGTAACCTTCCCTTAACTACTGATCATGCACCATCTTGTGACTTCTATTATTTTCTTGACATTTTTGTATCTTGAATTGCCACTTATTAACGTTTTTAGGATTTGCACCAACTACTATACTTATATCTATATCTATATCATCTATCTATGTATCTACAAAGATGTGTTGTATACCTCTCAATATCTTGTTTATAACAAGGAATTAATAAATACTTGTTACCTTATTTACTGGGCTTTAGTAGAATTTTCCTTCACCCAGGTAAAGACATGTTACCAACAAATCCTTTATATTACAACCATGAGAAGAAAGTATATTTCATCAAACACATTTGAAATTTCATAAACACTTGTGTATTTTAAGATCATAACCTTATTTTTAATCATAGTAAAAAAACACATAAAAGTTACCATCTTAACTATTTTTTAGTGTTAAGTAGTTTAAGTAATGAACTATTGTTCAGTATTGTGTATTCATGTTGTTGTGCAAGGTATCTCCAGAGCTTTTTCATCTTTCCAAATGGATCTCTGTATCCATTAAACAACTCCCCATTTCCTCCTTTACCAGCTCCTGGCAGCCACCATTCTTCTTTCTGTTTCTATGAATTTGACTACTTCAGATACCTCATATAAGTGGTATCATATAGTATTTGTCTTTTTGTGACTGTCTTATTTCACTTAGCATAATGTCCTCAAGTTTCATCCATGTCATAAGCATGAGACAGGGTTTCCTTCCTTTTTAAGGATGATAATATTCAAGGTAATTATTTTTAGAGTATGAGATTTTAGTCAGAAGACTTAATGAATGAGAACTGCAAATCAATTTAATATGGTCTACATAACAGAAGAATATAGATACATATATTTAGTAAAACACTGTACAATGCTGAAACAGAATTCTAATAATGGAGAATCTTCTAAAACTATAATAAGCTCCTTTGGGACTATTATGCAAGACAGCAGGCTTTTTAAAATTCCATGTAAATATATTCTTAAATTTTTTATCAACAATTTATAAGTTGAGCCAGATGAGATTTGTACCTCACTACCATGTAGTTTCCATTTTTAATGTACTGAATTTAAATGATGAGAAGTGTCAAATTTACTGATTTCTAATCTTTAAAAAGCACACATCACAGTTTAAAAGACTTTTCATTTTGTCTTCATTTTACTTTCTTGAAGAAAAAGTTAAATACCTTACCATGTTACTCACACTTTTTTAAACAAAAGTATTGCATTTGTTATTTGTGTGCCTTATTTTCTCACCATTAAAAGCATATGATCAGTAAATTGTTAACTGGAACTATCCATTATAGGAGGACCCAACCCAGAGTAACCCATGATAAGGACAGGGAAAGCAATCTAAGGATCAGGTTGCAGCATCTGTCTGGATCTCAAACCCAATTTCCAGAGTAACAACAGAAGAATGAGCAAGCAGTTGCCACTGCTTTTCAGGCAGGTGATTTATTATGCAGACTGACTTTGGACAAAGTTAGTAATAGAAACATGTTATCTGTCCCTTCCTGAGAAACTCCTCAGTATGCAAACTTCACTTAACCCAGTTTTACATAACTTACTTTCCTTCATGACCCAACATTTTTGTGGTAAAACCTCTCCAACTGCCTCTCCACATCTTTCCCCATGATGGACCTCATAAGACCACATATGGCTCTGCCTCCAATTACTGTTTACCTCATTTGGCATTGGATTTTTCTCATCAAGGTATCATTTGAATCAAGTGGGAAGATACATATTTCCCAAATGAGCCCAAATGGTATATGCATGTGTGTTGCAACCTTTACTGGAAATATGACCTGATTTACCTTTCACCACGTTCTTGCTTTACCTCATTCATGGCATTAAAACAATATAAACATTTCACAATTCTGCCTGTTCCCCCCACCCCCTGTTTTGTCTCTTTCAACCAAAGTTTCACATATTAAATTTTATTAAATAATCCTGAAGCATTTCTCTTATTTTATAAACAATGAATAAATGTGATAATTATTTATTCCTTCCTTATTCTTCCCCTCCTTGGCCCACATTTTCTCTCCAACTTAGGTAATCTATTAATATCCAAATATGCATCCTTTCATATTTACTCCATGCTTAATCATATACATAAATATACAAGCACATATACGTTTAACATGTACAGTGGTTTTTGGGGGGCGGGTTAATTCTTGGTTTTAGAAAAATGATGTCTCACATTTGTCTGAATCTTGTTCTTCTTAACAATACCTGATGGAAATCATGCCAACTAACTGCAATGACTTTAATTCAATGTTTAAAATGTCTGCATAAAAAAAAATAAATAAATAAAAAATAAAAAAAAAAAAATATCTGCATAGTATTTTATGGTGACATGATTCAGTCATTCCCTTCATTAATAGGTATTTCATTTTTTACTGTTGTTTACTTTTTACACAGTACAAAGTTTGTTTAAATATATGGATAAAAGTATGTATGTATATCATTTTATGATACAGTATTTAAGTTTTATGGGATATCTATGGCATATTCACAGATAGCTTTACAAAAAAGCAATAGTTCACATTTATCCATTATGAAATTATATTTTCTTGCATCTTCCCAGAAAATGTTTCATTGGTCTTTTAAATCTTTGTCATTATGATGACTAAAAAAGTAGTATTTCACTTCATTCTGATAGGCATTTCCTTTTAAATTTTGATATTGTCATATAAGGACTATCTTTTCTCTAAGTTTTTGTCTCTAGGGGTTAAGCTCTCCCTTGCCCATACATATAATTTTCTAGATTTTTACATATGAATTTTAATGTTCCATGTTTTACATTTACATCTTAAAAAATCTGGAAATTATTTTTATTTTTTTTCTTCTAAGATTGTATTTAAATTCAAGTTAGTTAACATATAGCGTGTAGTGTAGTATTGGTTTCAGCAGTAGTATTTAGTGATTCGTCACTTACCTATAACACACAGTGCTCATCACAATTAGTGCCCTCCTTAATGGCCCCAAATATGGAATGCTTCATGGATTTTTATGCCATCCTAGCACAGGGGCCATTCAAATCTTCTCCATATTGTTCCAACTGGAAACTATTTTTTAAATGTGAAATATAGGGGTAAATTCTACTGTCATTTAAACTGGGTAGTCATTTGTGTCAGCAGAATTTATTAAGGAGTTCATTTGTTTCTCACTTAAAATACATTTGTCTTATATTAAATGGCTACATATATTGGAAAACATTTCTGGAATTTTTCTTTAGTTCTTTTGATCTATTTGTCTATTTTTAGGCCAATAGCCTAATTGATATTTTTATGATATTGTCTTCCAATTTAACTTTGGTATCTTTCCATTGTTTACATCTTCTGTATTTAGGTTCTATGAGTTTCCCATTGCATAATTCTATGTATATAATTTTTTCATTATTGCAAATGATTTTTTTTACAATTTCCTTTTTAGTTACTTATTAGTATAGATTAAAAAATTACTGGTTTTTATATATTTAACTTGAACCCGGTCACTTTACTTATTTCTCTTATTAATTCTAGGGTAATTTTAATACACTTTCCTGTGTCATTTTGTTATTTGATCACAACAAGGGCAAAAATATATTTTCCAATTTAATACATTATTTACTTTGTTTTATTGTATTCATTATTAATGATTTTGATAGAAACATCTGTTTTTTAATTTCAATTGGAATAGTTCTAGCGTTTTGCTATTTAATATTTTCTGTTTCTAATTTTTTTAAGTATTCTTTATTATATTAAAATAATATCCTTCAATTTCCAATACATGAAGAATTTTTATTAGGAATTGTCCTTTGATTTTGTCAAACGCCTTTTTTGCATCTATTGATATGAGCATATATTAATTTCGCTGATAATTTTGCACTGTAAGTGCAGAGCCCGACTTGGGCTCAAATTTATGAACTGTGAGATCATGATGTGAGCTGATATCAAGAGTCAGACACTTAACCAACTGATCCACCCAGGTGCCCCATTTGCTATTATTTCACTAAAATTTTTACATATATATTATAGAGATTACCTATATTATTCTTTTTTTGGTAGAATCTTGATCACCTTTTGATATTAAAGTTATACTGGTTTCATGAACTAAAATGAGAAGCTCTATCTTTATCTATAATATGGAATATTTTAAGTAATACTGGAATTATCATTTTTTAGGTTACATGAGACTTAGCTATCATTTTCATCTGGTATTTATGCCTGCTTTAAAAAAATATATATTTGTTTGTTTATTTATTTATTTATTTATTTATTTATTTATTTTTGAGAGAGAGAGAGAGAGAGAACAGGGGAGAGCAGAGAGAGAGGGAGAGAAATAATCCCAAGCAAACTCTGCACTGTCTGCAGAGTCTGACGTGGGACTTGATCTCATGAACCATGATCGTGACCTGGCTGAAATCAAGAGTCTGATGCTTAACCTACTGAGCCACTCAGGTCTCCCAAATAATACTTTTTAAAAAGCAACAGAAACTATCAGCAAATGTGGTTGTCTGTGAAAACTTTTAGGAGATGAATACTTATGATAAACATGGTCCATTCTTTTTCTCAAGGAGTAGCCATTAATCCTTTGTTGTTTCATAACATTTAAAAATTTTGGTTCTCATTAAATTTAAAATACTAAGCTAGTATCAAAGCAATATTTCTTTGCTGGTGTTTCATTTTATATTTTACTATCCTTTTTAAAAAGTTCAACAAATATTAAAAATGTACTCTTTAAAATGTGTTATGTAGCCATGGGGGGTAGGGAGTTGTTTTTGCGGAAAGAGGACAGAGAAAGGGAAAGGGTGTTGAAGAAGGGTACAGATCATCTAAGCAGAAAATCAACAAGGATATAATAATTGTAAATATTTATGCCCCCAACGTGGAAACGCCCAAATATATAAGTCAATTAATCACAAGAAAACCAGCCCTCAATAGGTACAAAAAGATCCAGATCATACTGTGCATATTTTCGGACAACAATGCTGTGAAACTCAAAATAAGCACAAGAAAACATTTAGAGAAACCATGAATACTTGGAGACTAAAGAACATCCTATTAAAGAATGAATGAGTTAGCCAAAATGTTAAAGGGGAAATTAAAAAGTACATGGCAGCCAATGAAAATGATAACACCACAGCCCCAAACCTCTGGGATGCAGCAAATGTGGTCATAAGAGGGAAGTATATAGCAATCCAGGCCTTCCTAAAGAAGGAGGAAAGGTCTCAGATACACAACTTAAACTTACACCTTAAAAAGGTGGAAAAAGAACAGCAAATAAAATCCCAAACCAGCAGAAATCAATGCTATTGAAATTAAAAAAACAAAAAAACAAAAAACAACCCCCCCCCAAAAAAAACAAACAAACAGTAGAACAGATCAATGAAACCAAGAGCTGGCCTTTGAAAGAATTAACAAAATTTGATCTACCCAGCCAGTATGATCAAAAAGAAAAAGGAAAGGACCCAAATAAATAAAATCACTAATGAAAGAGGAGATATCACAACCAACACTGCAGAAAAACAAACAATAATAAGAGAATGTTATGAGAAATTATATGCCAACAAATTGGGCAATCTGGAAGAAATGGACAAATTCCTAGAAATATATAGACTACCAAAACTGAAACAGGAAGAAGTAGAAAATTTCAACACACCCATAACCAGTACAGAAACAGAATTAGTAATCAAAAATCTTGACAAACAAGAGTCCAGGGCCGATGGCTTTCCAGGGAGAATTCTACCAAATATTTAAAGAAGAGTTGAGACCTATTTTTTGGAAGCTGTTCCAAAAGATAGAAAGGGAAGTAAAACTTCCAAACCCATTCTATGAGGCCAGCATTTACCTTAATTACAAAACCAGACAAAGACCCCAATAAAAATTAAGAGAACAATAGACCAATTTCCCTGATAGAGATGGATGCAAATTCTCGACAAGATACTAGCAAACTGGATCTAACAATACATTAAAAGAATTATTCACCATGATCAAGTGGGATTTATTCCTGGGATGCAGGGCTGGTCCAATATCTGCATATCAATCAATGGGATACATCACAATAAGTATTTGACAAAATACAACATCCTTTCTGGATAAAAACCCTCAAGAAAGTAGGGATAGAAGGATCATACCTCAAGATCATAAAGATCATATATGAAAGACCAACTGCTAATATCATCCTCAATGGGGAAAACCTGAGAGCTTTCCCCCTAAGGTCAGGAACACAATAGGAATGTCCATTTTCACCATTGCTATTCAACATAGTGTTGGAAGTCCTAGCCCCAGCATTCAGACAACACAGAGAAAGAAAAGGCATCCAAATCAGCAAGGAGGAAGTCAAACTTTCACTCTTCGCAGACGACATGATATTCCATATAGAAAACCCAAAAGACTCCACCAAAAAACTTTTAGAACTGAGACATGAATTCAGCAAAGTCGCAGGATATAAAATCAATGTACAGAAAGTGGCTGCATTTCTATATACCAATAATGAAGCATGAGAAAAAAATTCAGATTTCAATTCCATTTACACTTGCACCAATAACCACAGAATAACTAGGAATAAAACTAAACAAAGAGGTGAAATATCGATATACTGAAAACTATAGAAAGCTTGTGAAAGAAATTGAAGAAGCCACAAAGAACCGGAAAAACATTCCATGCTCATTGATTGGAAGAACAAATATTGTTAAAATGTCAATACTACCCAAAGCAATCTACATATTCACTGCAATCCCTATCAAAATAACACAAGCATTCTTCACAGAGCTAGAACAAACAATCCTAAAATTTGTATGGAACCAGAAATGACCCCGAATATCCAAAGCAATCTTGAGAAAGAAAACCAAAGCTGGAAGCGTCACAATTCCGTACTTCAAGGTGTATTACAAAGCTGTAATCATCAAGACATTAAGGTACTGGCACAAAAGAGACACATAGATCAGTGGAACAGAACAGAGAACCCAGAAATGGACCTACAAACATATGGCCAACTAATCTTTGACAAAGCAGGAAAGAATATCCAATGGAATAAAGACAGTCTCTTCAGCAAATGGTGTTGGGAAAACTGAACAGCAACATGCAGAAGAATGAACCTGGACCACTTTCTTATACCATATACAAAAATAAACTCAAAATGGATGAAAGGCCTAAACGTAAGACAGGAAGCCGTCAAAATCCTAGAGGAGAAAACAGGTAACGACCTCTTTGACCTGGGCCACAGCAACTTCTTACTTGACATGTCTCCAGAGGGAAGGGAAACAAAAGCAAAAATGAACTATTGGTACCTCATTAAGATAAAAAGCTTCTGCACAGTGAAGGAAACTATCAGCAAAACTAAAAGACAACTTATGGAATGGGAGAAGATATTTGCAAATGACATATCTGATAAAGGGTTAGCATCTAGAATCTATAAAGAACTTATCAAACTCAACACCCAAAAAGCAAATAATCCAGTGAAGAAATGGGCAAAAGACATGAATAGACACTTTTCCAAAGAAGACATCCAGATGGCTAACAGACACATGAAAAACTGCTCAACATCACTCATCATCAGGGAAACACAAATCAAACCCACAATGAGATACCACCTCACACCTGTCAGAATGGTTAACATTAACAACTCAGGCAACAACAGATGTTGGCGAGGATGCGGAGAAAGAGGATCTCTTTCGCACTGCTTGTGGGAATGCAAACTGGTGCAGCCACTCTAGAAAACAGTATGGAGGGTTTTCAAAAAATTAAAAATATGGGAATGCAAGCTGGTGCAGCCACTCTGGAAAACAGTGTGGAGGTTCCTCAAAAAACTAAAAATAGAACTACCCTACAACCCAGCAATTGCATTACTAGGTATTTATCCAAGGGATACAGGTGTGCTGTTTCGAAGGGACACATGCACCACAATGTTTATAGCGGTGCTATAGACAATAGCCAAAGTATGGAAAGAGCCCAAATTTCCATCGATGGATTAATGGATAAAGAAGATGTGGTATAGACAGACAATGGAGTATTACTCAGCAATCAAAAAGAATGAAATCTTGCCATTTGCAACTACGTGGATGGAACTGGAGGGTATTATGCTAAGTGAACTTAGTCAGAGAAAGACAAATATCATATGACTTCACTCATATGAGGACTTTAAGACACAGAACAGATGAACATAAGCGAAAGGAAGCAAAAATAATATAAAAACAGGGAGGGGACAAAAACATAAGAGACTCATAAATATGGAGAACAAACTGAGGGTTACTGGAGGGGTTGTGGGAAGGGGGTGGGCTAAATGGGTAAGGGGCACTAAGGAATCTGCTCCTGAAATCACTGTTGTACTATATGCTAATTTGGATATAAATTAAAAAAAAAATTAAAAATAGAATTACCCTATGAACCAGCAATTACACTACTAGGTATTTATCTAAAGGATACAGGAGCGCTGATTCGAAGGAGCACATGCACCCCAATGTTTATAGCAGCACTATTGACAAAAGCCAAAGTATGGAAAGAGCCCAAATGTCCATCAACTGATGAATGGATAAAGAAGACGTGGTATATATATATATACATATGTATATGTATATGTATATGTATATGTATACACACATACAATGAAATATTACTCGGCAATCAAAAAGAACAAAATATTGCCATTTGCAACAATGTGGATGGAACTACAATGTATTATGCTAAACAAAGTAAGTCAGAGAAGGACAAATCATATTATTTCACTCATATGTGGAATTTAAAATACAAAACAGATGAACATAAGGCAAGGGAAAAATCATATAAAAACAGAGAGGGAGACAAACCATAAGAAACCCTTAAATACAGAGAACAAACTGAGGGTTGCTGGGTAGGTGGAAGGGCTAAAGGGTGAGGGGCATTAAGGAGGACAGAAGTTGGGATGAGCACTGGGTGTTATATGTAAGTGATGAATCACTAAATTCTATTCCTGAAATTATTATTATAGTATATGTTAACTAACTTGGGTATAAATTAAACAAAAAAAGAAAAAATGTGCTATCTAAATGTTGTAATTAAAAAGTGATGTTCTCTAGAGTTTACCATTCATAGTAAGAAATGAAGGAAGGGCATTTCCAGGCAGGGATAAAGTCCTGAATAGAAGCACAGAGATGAAAAGGGCAAGGTTTGTTGAATATGTAACTTGTATGAATGGGGGATACTGGAAGATAGAGAAATTGAAAGTAGACTGGCTTGTCTGAAACACCCAATGCCAAGCTTACGTCATAGCAATAGGAGAGTTTTGAGCATGAGAGTGACATTCTCAAAATTGTACTTAGGAAGATTAATCTAACTATATGTGTGGGATCAATTGCAACAGAGAAATTAGAAAAGGATTCCAGTTGAAATGTTAGAATACAACAAATAAGTAAGAGAGCCTATCAACAAAATAACAGTGAGAATTCAGTGAGGGGTGGATTTCAGAAAGATCACAGAGATGAAAACAATACAACTGGCACTTGTTTGGATGTGGGAGCACAAAGAGAAGTAGTCTAAGAAGTAGTTTAAGGCTTATATATGGGAAGATACTGCTCTTCTGAACAGAAAAGAGATTAGGAGGATGAGCTGGCATTCCAGAGAAAAAAATGAGTTAAGATTTGAGAATATTTGAAGTGACGGTGGATCACTTATATTTAAATGTTAAGCAGGCACGTGAAACGCATGAATCTCAAAGAGGATACATGGTTTGAGAATGGATCATTACCAAGGGAAAAAGAAAAGGATGGGAGAGAAAGAAAGATGAGAGAAAAACAAAAATTAGAGGAGACAGTAGGTGCTCTTACAATAAAGTATAATGAGAACCTGGAAGGTAGGGTACCATGGACATCAAAGGAGGGGAAAGTTCCCCAAGAGGGTGATTGTGGAAAAAACTGAGGCGTTTCTTTTTACGTTGACTCCTTTCTCCTGAGAAATATAACCTGGTACCCAGAAATAGGCTACATTTCCCTCTTTTATATCTACATGTGCCTGTTGACATAGTTTGGGCCAGTGAAATGTAAGCACATATTTTCTGCGTTTCTTCTAGGAGGCCTCCTTGAAAGGGAGGGATTGTACACTTTTTATTTTTTCTTCCTGCTGCTTATAATGGTTGGAACTCCAGCAAATAATTTTTAGACCATGAGCTCATGTCAGACTGGGAGGCATACATCAAGATATGGAACAGCATAATAGAGCATCCTGGTTCCCTGCCATGAAGGAGCCACTATATCACTCCTGATATATCACTATATCACTCTGGACTTTCCTTTTTCAGATTAATAAACAAACATACAGCCAATCTCAAATAAGAATTGAGAAAAAAATTATTGCGTGTGATAGTAGAGCACAGTTGGGGACATTTCCCTCATAATGGCTATGAAAACAGGTCTAGAGTCAAACTGGCTTTAAATCTAGCTTTGTTATCCATTAACTATGTGATACTGGTTGAAAAATGTAATGGTTGTCACCATATTAACAGAGATATTAATAGAACCTACCTCAAGAGTTATATGAGAAATTATTTAGATTGTTTATATAAGGTTCTTCACACAGTGCAAGCACATAGTAGGTGCTCAATAAATGTAAGTGAAAAAAATCAGGTGATCACTGATAACGTGCTGTAATTTTTAAAACATATTTCATGGAATGTTGTAATTTCAGAATCATATTAAGTCTGCAGTTTAGGGGCACCTGGGTGGCTCAGCTGGTTGAGTGGCTGACTTTGGCTCAGGTCATGATCTCGATGTTCATGAGTTCAGCCCCACATTGGACTCACTGCTGTCAGCCTGTCAAGGCAGAGCCCACTTCTGGATCCTCTGTCCCCCTCTTTCTCTGCCCCTCCCCTGCTTGTGCTCTCTCCCCCCGTGCCTCCCCCCAAAGTCTGTAGTTTAGAGAAACACATTTATATTAAACAAAATACTGAACATAAAATATACTTTGTAAGCTTCAGCTTATTATATAAATAAAAATAAAAATTTTTACCATTTTAACCTGAACGCATACCATTTTACAGCGTGACCTCTCATAACACTGACAAATACATTCAGTTGTATAATACACGCTAAGTGATTTATTATCATCATTTGATTTTTATTTTTACAAAAAGCAAAACAATGGAAACTAAGTCATAATGGGTTTAAGAAATCAGTTTCAACTCAGCTTGATAATATTTATAAGGTATTTAAGACTATTTAAGGCAGAATTCCCACACCTCATGCAATACTCCAGATGTCACCTGTTATCTACTTAATCCTCAAAATGTTATAAGGAAAAATTGGTGACTATGAAGTTCTTCATTGCAGTTAAGATATTTGATAAAGAATCAACTTTATTTAATAAAGCTTCATTTTAAAGTTTATTCTAGTGGTAGCCAATGTGGAGGAATGGAAAGTATCCAGATTTTGTAGTCAAGTAAATCTTAGTTCAAATATAGGTTCCATTTCTCATGAACACCATAGAAATAGTTGTATAGGGTAGTAAATTAGCATTAAAAGTATTTTTGCAGGAATTGAGAAATGCTGAGCCAAATTCTTTATTTTGAATTTATATGCAATTATAATTCTGCGTTAATATATTTCTTTTTTGCTGTAGCATATTCATTCTAAACTATTCAGGAAATATTTACCACAATGAGAGATAATGAAAAATATTTACTGTTCTCAATTAAAGATGATTTTCCTTTTTTTTAAAAGTTTAAAAAAATATTTACTTATTCTTGAGAGAGAGAGAGAAAGAGAGAGAGAGAGAGCTCATGAGCAGGGGATGGATGGCAGAGACAGAGGGAGAGAATCCCAAGGAGGCTCTGCCTGTCAGCACAGTGTCTGATGCGGTGTTTGAACTCACAAACTGTGAGATCTTGACCTGAGCCAAAATCAAGAGTTGGATGTTTAACCTACTTAGCCACTCAGGCTCTAAAAAGATCTTCCAGTTCTGAAATATGGTGTATCATTTTTGTTATTGAACCATAAGAGGGAAATAATGGCTGGGAAAGGTTGAGAGAACAGCCACAGTGATCAAGGAAATACAGGAAGGATTTTCACACTAAAAAGTTTTTAAAGAAAGACTATGTTAAGAATGTAGATTCTGACAGACTCCAAGTATTACAAAATCATAAAGAGTGTAGAGGTTGTACCTGCATTTAGATACAGAGGTGTGTTATTTTATAGGATCTGGCCACAAGACCCAGTAACATTAGAGTCATGCCATTGATCAGCTATCCTTCTTTGAGGTCCTTGAGGAACTAACGTATAGTGAGGAGGCAGGAAAGATAGAAAAACACTGTATTCTTAGCTGGTACAAAGGCCTTAAGGTCACAAACTCTCCTTTAGAGATCTGTGAATAAGCTAGGATAGATTCTATGAAGAACTCCTTTTGTCGAAATTAGGTTAGACTCAACTGGCCAAAAATCAAATTAGACAGAAAGCAGATAAACCCTGCTTTATCACTTCCATTCCCAATCTCAAACCCAAATCAGTCCAAGGAAAGAGTAAGCTAGGTGATGGTAGACATGAACAGCCAGAAAGAGGTTGCCAGTCTGCACCATGTCTATGCAAAGACGGCCTAAAATTGAATTTGCTTTCTGGGTTTATATTCTTGTTTGGGTCAAGGGAAAATGATGTCCTTAAGGAATGTCCACCAATAGAAGGCTAATGTAAAAGTACTACTGGATTATCCTCCAAAGCATATAGGTTTTTCTCTTTTTACCTCTGTGACTTTTTTCTTCATACTGTATCATAAAATTTAATAGTAAGTGTATTCTAGATCTCAGTATATCTGGGGAACCTTGGGAAAATAAGGTTTAAATAACTTTTAAAAAACTATGAGGGGGTCTGTAAGCATGCAAGGAGAAAAATGAAGTCAGTGAGAAAGGATCACTGATCAGTATCTAGCTTCTTAGTAGAGAGAGGTGGTTTCCAAAGACCTGCAATATTTTCTTTTTCTGATTTTATACATCTCATCACCTCATATTATGGCTAATACACATCCCTACTCCATTCCATACAGAATCCCAGAGGCTGAACTTTCCTGTATCTTTGTATCCCCAGAGTCCAGCAGAGTACTGAACCTATAGTACATGCCAGTATGTGTTTTTTTTTAAGTAAATAAATAATTATTCAGCTAGCTGAGTAGGAAAAAAAAAGAGGTATTACAGATACATCCTTGGGAAGCATCTATCCTTTTATGGAGAGCATTCTGATCTTTCTGGAACAACTGTCATACTAAATGACCCACTGAATTGAACATCAGATCGTGCTCTACAGAATCTAAATACTGTAAAAATTTGTAGTAGGTACAAATTAAAGTTCTGTGTCTCATTTGGGGGCAAGGCGTAGTCAAAGCAGGACTTATTTCAGCCTTTAAGGGTGATTAGAATCTGGAAAGTATTCTTGCTGGGAAAAACGAAAAACAAAGAGCAAAAAACAAACCAAAAACCCCCCAAACCCAGCCTGAGAAACCTTATAAGGTGGATTCTGACATAGATTTCTTAAGACATCTGCAGAAGCCGGGTTCTTTCTGCCTAAGCTTAAGCGACTCATTGGTTCAGAGAGGATGGACTGTTTTCTCAAGCCTTTGCTTTACAATTAAGAGTAAGGAGTCAATGTTGCCCTTGCCTGGCATGTGACAACAAAAGCAGCTTTCAGTTACCTGAACTTTGCATTGCTTCAGTTGGTGAGCTTTTCGTTTCCTCCCTGGGTTCCAACCGTTTCTTTTCACCACCACTTCCTGAGTATCTCTTCATTGTTTGGATTATCTGTGTAGTAAAGTCAGAGGTGTTTTCCCTCTGCGGGTGCGAATGTATTTGGAATGGGAGTGGGGGCTGAGCGTGCAGAACCCAGGCTCTGCTTCGAGAGAATGGTTTTTTCTTTCATAGTTTTTGGTAGTCTTTTCCCAGACGCCCTAACTGGTTTATAGCGGAAAGGGATCATGGTCAAGTGAGCTCTAACCTAGTCTAACGTGTTTTCCAGAGTTTTCCCGACAAGCCCAGCACCTGAAACACTTGGCGCCTCAAAAGGAGATCCAAGGTTCGCCCAGCCCTCCGGCTGAGTAGGCGGTGAGCTCCGACGTGAAGGATTGTGGGAGGAGGGGCTCGCGTCTCAGTACGCATGCTTGGAGAGTTCGGCCGCGGAGTTGGAGGAGCGCTTCAACCTCTCTCTCCCAAAGACTTCCGGGGCGGAGAGAAGGCCGGAAGCACACCGAGTGGCGCGTACTTAATCTCCTTTCTTGGCGGAGCGCTTCACCTCTCGCCTGGTGAACTGATAGATGTTTGTGTAGGATAGCTTATCTCTGGTCGCACTCCACGGGGCTAGAATTTGGCCTAGGGGAAATCTGACCCCAATGAGCAGGTGGGAGATAGCTCCCTACGGCAGCTCGTCCATTTACTCAAGCTCTTCTGTTCCCTCTACAGACTGTCGTAACCTTCCTTTTACTGCACACCTTCTCTAGTCGCCTTGTTTTTATCCCTTTTCAGAGGCAGTTCCTCCCGCCCCGCCCCTCCCTCCTGCAATTATGTATGATCGGGCTCCCCGCTTGCTCAGATTGTCTGAAGGTGGCAGCACTGAGGAGCATGTGGGTCCTGGGTCCTACCAGATACCTTTCCTGAAGCGGCAGGCAACAGGTAAGAGGTAGGGAAAGGCAAGCATTCTGTGACAGGCACCTCACTTTCGGCCTGCCCTGCTTCTGTGTGCCTGTTAAACATAATGGTATCACTTCATAAATATAACAAAACATGAACTAGGCAGAGAAAATCTCTCCTTATTTTATAGGCGGTAACTGGTAAAATCATTTATTTCACAAAGTCAGTAATCGTATGGCTAGGACATAAGATGGTACAATGGTTGTCTCCATCAAACTTTAAATTGTACACGTTAGATCTGGGATTTTGATTTACTGACTCTTGATGACTATGTGAGTCTCTAAATTCTGTGTTTCTTACTGCCTACTGTTTCTTTTCCTTGTAATCCTGTCTGCCTGACACACATTTGCTACCATTAACCAGAGATACTTTATTTAGTAAGATTTAACTTTTATATTTCTATTTAGCAATATGATTTAAAGTCACCTTTACACCCATCGTGGGGCTGGAACTAAGGACCCTGAGATCAAGAGTTGCATGCTCTTCCAACTGAGCCAGCCAGGACCCCCATAACAAATATTTCTAATTTGTTTTCTGCTTTTTTCTAATCTGATGATTTTGTGGAGTTTACTACCATTCAAGCTGTAGTTTTTCCCTTGTTAATCTGCATTTTCTCTGTTGTTGCACTATATATTTTTAAACGAATCCATTGCTCTATATGACCGATCAGATTAGGATATTAGGTTGATTTAGGTTTCTTTGGGTGGAGTGCAGGTTTCTCATTTGTCCTTGCTTTAATTTTGAATTTTACTACTTTTCAGCATCTGATATTGTATCAGTCTTCTTGGAGCCTATGTCTGTATTTAATACAGTGGAGTTGCTCTAAACATTAACTCCCTAGCAATATATTAGCTACCAACCACCACCCAAAACACTTATACCTGTGATGCTTTTTAGTCCTTATTTTGACACTGTCTTTAAACAGTGCCTGATTCATGGTTAGGACCTAATAAACATTTGTTACACACTGAATCAGGGAATCATTCCCCCCCCCCCCCACCTTGACAACCAATCCTTCATTGCCCTCTTTAAAGGTTTTTATTTTTCTCAATGCTTTTAAATGTTTATATGGTGTATTTTCCATCCTTTGCTGGTTGCTTTCCTCATGTATACTTTCTCATTCAGATCCATAGCTTGAACTATCCATATTCTGATTCTGAAGACTTCCAGAAGAAAGTCTTTAGAGATATAGGTGATTTATATCTCTAAGATGAACGTTCTTCTGATCTTAGGGCTTTCTTACTGCTATTAATGTTTTGGACATCTTTATATGGGTGGTCTGTGACATCTGAAGCTCCACATATCTGAGTTCATCATTTTCCCCATCGTTACTAGCTTCTTTGAAAAATTACCTGTCAATCAGTCATAAACTTTAAACTTTGAAATTATTCTAGACTTCTTCTCTGACTGATCATACCCGTTGCTTATTAAGGTCTATTGATTCTATCTTCTTATTGTCTCTCAAGTTAGTCTCCTTTCTTCATTTGACTGCCCTTGACTTTGTTCAGGCCTCATTATTTCTATTCTGAATTAAACCAATAAAATATTGCTGTTTTTTGCTTTATTTCAGTCTCCAACTTTTCTCTTATGGCTAAAATGATCTTTCTAAGATATAGTTATGTTATTTGATAAAAAAAAAAAAGTTCTTTTAACACTAAGGTTAAAATCTGATGTACTTAACGTAGTGCATAAGATTCTTCATGGTCTCATCTCTGACCTGGCCTCCCACATTATCTCTCCAGGCACCCACACCCAACACTTGACCTGTATACATATCAGCAGTTCCAACTTTGCATTTTCTATAAATTCGTGCTTACTCACCTGCATGCTTTTGCAGCTGCTGATACCTTTGCCCACTATGCTGTTTCTTCCTTTTTCATTTGACTGAGTCCTGCTTTTTCTTTCAGACTCAGGTGAAATGAAATTGTTCTCTGATTACGATTTCTCAGGTCATTCTTTGACTCCTTAATGTCTCCTTCATAGCACTTTGATACTGTATCTTAATTATCTGTTAACTTATGTGGCTGCCACACTAAAATGTGAGCTTCTTGGGGGGCAATAACCATGATCTTTACTGGTACCTCTCAGTTTTTAGCTCAATAGCATAACATATAAAGGCTTAATTAAAAAATAAACAATAATTCTTGGCATAAAGTTAGAAAAAAGGTCTAATGAACTACACATAGAGTTAAAAACTCATTACATGACTTGTGTGAACTCTGCTTAGCAGTAAGTGCGGTGTTGCAACAAGGGTCTTCCTTTACTGTTTTGTGGAATTGTGCCTTTCTGACTTGTAAAATGAACTAAGAAATTCTATGCTTGGCAACTCTGAGCAGCTGCATCCTATTGAGCCCTGTTTTAGCAATACTCAGTGACCACATGCTGATAATCAGTAGAAGGTACAGATATCATTTCTGTACTGGATAATTTCAAAGTATCTATTATAGGGACATCTGGGTGGCTCAGTTGGTTAAGCATCTGACTCTTGATTTTGGCTCAGGTCATGATCTCACAGATGGGAGTGAGCCCTGGGTTGGGCGCTGCACTGACAGCGTGGAGCCTGTTTGGGATTCTCTCTCTCTCTCTCTCTCTCTCTCTCTCTCTCTCTCTCTCTCCCTCCCCCTGTCCCTCTCCCTCTCCCTCCCCCCCCTTAAAATAAATAAATAAATGTAAAAAAAAAGGAGCTATTACCCCTTTCCAAGGTTTATTCTGCCTTACCTCTCTGGGATAATGCACTGGACTATGCAGAAATATACACAGTTATTTCAATTAAGGGTCATGTAGATTTTATAGAATATTATGTAGGAAGATTAGATGTTGGGACTTTATATAACTTGTTACCTTGAATCATAGAAGAGCAGAGGATCTTCGAGTCTTAGATCTTCAAAAGAAAGATGCAAATGCTCTTTATTCCTAACCTTTCTTTCTTTTTAACCCTTCCTCTTACCATAGCCTGCTTGGTCAATGCTCTTGTGTATTATCTTCACGTTTTCCTCAGGAAATTCTTTTCACCCCAATCTGCAAACTTCATTGCCCCAGCTTTTGGCCATTGAATCAGAAAGACTCTTTCAACCCAGGCTTTACAGCCTAAAATGGACAGGACTAAGCTGCTCTGATTTCATGAATAGGAGAGATAATGGATATTCCAATTTCAGATTAGTGAGAGCTATTCCTGATTTTCTCTCATTTCTCTAAGTAGGAAGCATATTTTGTCTCATCAAAGCAAATTTTCCTCAGAGACAACCACCCTAGTAAAATATGATAAAAACATAGTTCTTTTAGTAATGTGACTTCTCCTGGCATTATTGTGTTAAGGAGGATTTAACTGCTTTTTGAACCTGATTTATATAATAAGGGCACCGTACATTAGCTGTGTATTAATTATCTATATTGGTTCTATATCAGTTATCTAAGCTGGGTAACACTGGCTCCCAGATTTCTTCTTTGATGGAGGAGTGGTTAGCTTTACCTGCCACAGAAGCATGAGCTGTTTATGGTTTTGTACTTATAACTATGTGCTTATGCCACCAATAATGAGTTATTAGCCAATCAGAATTTAGGGAGACCACCTCAGGGAATGCAATCTGTATTTAAGTTTAAATAAACAATAGGTATACGTTTACTGGATATGTTGATGTTCCTGAAGATGAGGATGTTTCAAAGATCTAGTTATTGCTTGCTTGCTTATTTATTTATTCATTTATTTATTATTTGAGAGAGAGAGAGAGAGAGAGCATAAGGAGAGGGATAGAGGGATGGAGAGAGAGAGAGAGAGAGAGAGAGAGAGAGACAGAATTTTAAGCAGGCTGCATGCTCAGCATGGAGCCCAAAGCTGGGCTTGATCCCACGACCCTGGGATCATGACCTGAGCTGAAATCGAGTCAGGAGTTACTGCTTTTGTGTGAAGAATGACCTTTTGGTTTTGTGGCTGTAGCTGTGGCTATAGAATTTGTCCTTTAATCACATGCTGCCCACCTTATTTCTCAGAACGTACTGACTTTTATTGCTTCATGCCAGTTTGATTTATATTCTGTTGTTGGTGCCTCAAACTCCGTATTTCCCAAACTGAACTTATTTCTTTCTTCTCAAATCTTTCCTTCTTCTATATTCCTAATTTCTTCTTTGTACCTGACAGTTTGATTTATTATTCATAATTGGCACTTCATATGCCAATATATCCATGTCACAAATCAAACCTGTTGTCTCACACTCCATCAGCCCTAATTCCCCAGAATCTTCTCCTATATTTTTATATCTTAATTATTGGCAACACTCTTTGTAGTGTAATTATTTATTTGTCTGGCTTTCCTACTTCTTGAGGGCAGGGATTTAATTTATTTGTTATTGTACCCTCACTGCCTCTCCCTGCACACAATAAAGTGTTCACTGTTCAATGAATGAGTAATGGTGTAGTTTAGAATATCACCTATTGAATTCTATATTTATTTATTAATATGCAGGGTGCTATGATAGGGAGACCAACCATCCTGATTTATATGGGAATGTTCTGGTTTTAGCACTAAAAGTCCTATGTCTTGTAAACGTTAAACATTAGGTATATGTAAACATTAGGTATATAGTTATGAATAAAACAGAAAAGTCCTTTCTTTCATGGAGCTAATTAGTATAAACATTTTAATTTTCTTGTGGTTTTACTTGAGCTCAATATTTCATACAAACTTTTAGCCTAATGATTAAAGATTCTATATAATTAATTTTGGAAAACTTCCATGAAGATTTTATGAGTACTGGCTTTCTTCAATATGTGGGGCTATTGTGTGTTTTTTCCCATTTTTATATGAATTTCAATATTTTGCAATTAATTTCACACTTGTTTAGGTAGATTCAGTTAGAATCTCTGCCATGGTGTTAGGACAGCTGCCTCAGAACTAGTCTGAACTTAGCTTTTGTTTTCATACCTATCTCACATTACCTCGTGTTTGCATGGAGCTAAATAAAAAAAAAAAAAAACAAACTTGTGAGATTAAATACTTATGCTGAAAATTGCATAAAAAGTATGGCACAAAAAGTGAATACTCAAGAGATATAACATTGCCAAACTTCCCTTTCAATTATATCTCTTTTCCTCTCCCCTACAGGTAAGCACTATTCTGATTTTTATGGCAATCACTTCCTTGCGTTTCTTAAAGATTATTAAATCCTGTTGATGAAATGACCCCTTTGTCAGAAAGCAGCGTCTCTCTGTAGTTTTCCTTGTTCTAAAATCTGCTCTGTCTGATGTTAATATAGTCCCTCCAGCTTCCTTTGATTCATGGATGCATGGTATATATTTTCCATTTTATTTTTAACTTATGTTTTTATGTTTTATGTTTTATGACTTCTTTATGTCTTTATGTTTTATGAGGGTTTTCTGTAGACAGCATGGAGTTAGGTCTTGCTTTTTTATCCAGGTGGCAATCTCTGCCTTTTAAATTGGGGTGTTTAGAACTTTTCTATTTAATTGTCAACATTGTTGTGTTTATATTTATTCTCTTGGTATTTGTTTTCTATTTATCTCATCTGCTCTTTGTTTCTCTTTTCTTTTTTGCCTACCTTTGTTGAATGGGTTTATTTTTTAAAAATAATTTTGTTTTTATCTCCACTATTGCTTTACTAGCTACACTTCTTCTTCTTCTTCTTTAAACATTTATTTTTGAGAGAGAGAGAGAGAGAGAGAGAGAGAGAGAGCACAAGCAGAGGAGGGGCAGAAAGAGAGGGAGACACAGAATCCAAAGCAGGCTCCAGGCATTGAGGTGTCAGCACAGAGCCTGACACGGGGCTCGAACCCATGAAACTGAGATTATGACCTAAGCCAAAGTCGGATACTTAACCGACTGAGTCACCCAGGTGCCCCTACTAGCTACACTTCTTTATTTTGTGGCGGTTGCTCTGAGGTTTAAATATATATCTCTAACCTATCACAGTCTACCTTCAAATAATAATGTACCACTTCACATATAGTGTATGAATCTTACAACAGTGTGCTTCCATTTCTCCCATCTCATCTTTTGTGCCATTGTGGCCATATATTTTACTTCTATATATATGCTATGTCACAGTAACTTAAATTATTTTTGCTTTGTTTATTTATTTTTAAATTTTTTTCAGAGCTTTTATATTTTTTATTCTTCATTTAACGTTTAAAACACTACTATAGTTGAATATTAAAACAAAAACAATAGCAAGTAGTGAGCTATGATTATAGTCCTTCACTCGTTCACTACTGCATATAAAATGCCAGCAGTGTTATTCACTGGCCCCATTAAGAGGTCTGACACTGAACAGCTCCCCTAGGGTGATGTTCATCATCCTCATATGTTTCTCCATTGTAATGGCACCATCTTTCCTGGTTTGGATCAAAGTCCACCAGTTCTACCTGGTCCATTTCATCAGTCTCTTCTACTTCCTTCTTCTCAGGTAGGAGTTTTTCCATCAAAGAGAGTTTATCAGGAGAGAGAAAGCCATTCTCAGGAAAGTTTACCTTAAATTTGATGATTAAGCAACCCTTTTCATATGGTCTATGATAAATTGGCATGCCTTCATTCAGCACACACTTGATATCTCCATGCTTGACAATCTGACCTGGATGAGAGGTAATGACAATGGTTCTGTTGTCAAGTGTAGATATTGGCTTTTGAAAGCCGCACAGTGCTTCAACCAGCTGTATGTGCATACACATGAAAAGATCCTCTCCTCGCCTAGTAAAAACAGCATGGTCCTTCTGATCTAAAACAATGGTAATATCTCCTGGTTCCAGTCCAGGTTCTTGGTCTCCTTCATCATGGAATGTTATCTTCTGGCCATCTTTCATGCCTTTGTCAATATGAACTTCTAGAATCTTCTTTTGTCAAACTATCTTCCTTCCATTGCAGCTTTTACATCTGTCTTTAGGACTGATCCGTTCCCCATGGCCCTGGCACTCCATGCACACAGACTGAATTTGTTGAACCATTCCAGGTCCTATCTGATGAATTCTTATTTGCATTCCAGTACCCGGGCAATTGGGACAACATTCTACCGCTCCTTTCTTACCACCTTGGCTTTCACATTTATTGCAAATCACATTCTTTTGCAGAGCTAGTTTTCTTGTTGCACCATTATATAAATCTTCTAAGGTTACATAAGAGAGCTGATGCACAACATTTTTACCTCTCCTTTCTCTCTGCATCCTTCCTCCTCCTCCAAAAAACATATCAAAGATGTCCGTGGGGGAGCCAAAACCACCACCTGCTCCACCTTCTTTAGTTGCCTGTTCTCCTTCTTTGTCATATAATTCCCTTGTCTTCACATCAGAGCGCACTTCATAAGCTTGAGAAATCTGTTTAAACTTCTCTCTTTCATTTGGCTTCTTGTCAGGGTTGTACTTCAAAGCCAATTTCCTGTAAGCCTTTTTTGATTCTTCCTGGGTGGCATTGAGTTTGACCCCCAAAACATCATAGTAAGTAGTTTCTTTTACCTTTTTCTACATCCGGTGAGGGGGCTGAGGCTGGTGTGGGGGAGCGGGAAGGAATGTGTTGCTGGGCGCAGCTGGGCAGCCGCGGCTTCTCTGCTTTTCAGTGAGCGTTCTGGAAAGTTCCAAATTATTTTTGCTTTAAATGGTTATTTTTAGGGGCACCTTTGTGGCTCGATGGGTTGAGCATCTGACTTTGGCTTAGGTCATGATCTCACATTCTTGGGTTTGAGTCCCCCCATCGGGGTCTGTGCTGACAGCTGGTATTCTGTGTCTGCCTTTCTCTCTGCCCCTCCTCTGCTCACGTTCTCTCTCCAAAAATAAAATAAAACATTAAATTTTTTATTTTTAAAGAGATTAAGAATTGAGAAGAAATGTTGAGAAGAAACATTTGTTGTTAATCCTATGAATGTACTTTTCATTTCAGAAGTTTGATTTGGGTCTTGTTATATCTTCTCTCTTCATCATGTTCATCTTTCTTCTACTTTGTTGAACATATGAAGAATATTTATAACAGATACCTTAATGTTCTTGTGTGTTAATCCCATCTTCTCACGGATAGATCTGTTTCTTTTCAGTGATTTTCCTCCTGTTTATGGGACTTGTTTTTCTGCCTTTTGGGAGAAATTTTCTGGTGTGTGCACTGTTCATGTTTTTATAATCTGTGGCTTGGTTTGTGTGTGCGTATGTGTGTGTTTTGAAGGAAATTTGTATCTTGTTCTCTTTCATGGTTTGCTGCTTTTCTTTAGTGTATAACAAATAATTCTTGATTTCAGTTGCATTTTAATAAATGTGGGCTGTAAAATAAACACATTATTTCTTGTTTTAAAAATATTTTTCCTTAATCAAGATTAACAAGATTTTAAACTACACTAATTAATACCATGTATTCTCACAGTATTGTACATCTTCCTTTAGTGTTTAAGATTCACACAAATATGAGGCCTCACTTTCATTCTTTTATAACTTGTTGAAGATAGTTGCTCTATTCTCTTCCATCACTTCTTTAATGTGTGTTGCTTACACTATACTCATTTTCCATTTCTTAAAATTTTTTTATAAATCTTTCAGCAGACTACGTGTGTCTACTAAATTTATTAAGTTTGTCTAATTTTATGATTATTTGTTCCAATGAAATTTGTATCTTAGATTTGTAAATCTTTATTTGGGGTCAGGTAATCAAGAAATATTTACCAAGTACCAACTATGTACCAAAGTAAAGAGACATTATTAATTACTTGCTGTAAACTCACTTTAAATTATTTCGATCTAAGCTGTCTCTGCAACTTTATATGTGCTATTTTCTACAAATAGTAGGTGCTATTCCAGAATATGAAACACTGGTCTTCTGTGGATAAAAACATTTTATTAGCTAAGCATAACTGACATTTTCATCTCAACCAGATGTACCTAAAAGAAAAAGGACTTTTGTTTTTTATTTCTTTAAGTATTTTTTTCTGTTGTTTAGGAATTCCAGTTCTGTAGGTTCTTTTATTTAATATATATTAATAAACATTCTGCTGTTACACCAGATTTTTTAAAAAATGCAACAACTTCTGAGGGTACCCATTGGTTCTGAAAATGTAGTCTCAACAACTGAAGTTACTAAATGATTTTATATATTTTGGATGCTTTTTCTGTGAAGTCACTGGGACCCTATCTTATCTGCCAGTGATATGATTTTACTTTTATAGGTGGCTATGCACCATTCCTTTCTTTGGCTGCCAGAGACAGTACTTTTACTATTGCCTCTAACACTGAGAAAGCTGTTCCAGGTCCAGGACACTATAATGTTTCAGAAGCACAGGTAAATTTGTAGTAGTTATAATTGTCTGAGTTAATAAGAATCATACTTTCTTCCTCTAATAGACTAATATGTCATTTATCATATTTTATTTTTCCTTCATATCATCTTCTTTCTCCTTTTAATCTATATTTTGTTATTAGAATAAGAGAAAATAAATGTGTTTAATATTGATTGCCTGGTTGGGTGTTCTCCATTATTCTATATATTCTATAAGACATAAAACATTGTTACATGCTTCATGGTTCTTGAGACTCTTCAATGGGAGAATAAGACTATTGAATGAATTATGGTATGTGAAAGTTGTGTAAATGATCAAGATCTGTAGAAGGAGGGTGGCAGTAGAGTGAAAGAATTAGTTTTTGTGTCATACTCTTAAGCTATAGTATTGCCATTGTCTCATCTTGCACCTATACAGTCTCAAGAGTCTATGACCAGAATATTTTTGATGACCCATTCATGTTCAGAAGCCATGGATGTAACTCCAATATCTTCATAATCATGAATATCATCTTTTACCCTTTTCACATACATTTTGTGTTCATATATAATGACTCCTAGTTGAGCCCAGCAGATCTTTATCTCCTCTGTTGGAGGCCCAGGTGCAGTCATTGATGCCTTAATTGTTGAATTAGACTTCCTAAATTAATAATAGCAACTATTCTATCAGGATTTTTTTGTTGGAAGCAATAAAATAGATTTCTAAGACAGATACTGGATTTACAATAATATTTATAGGAAGAGTATTTGGGTGGCTTATGGACCTGAAGGATGAATTGAACAGTGAGGTCTGAAGGAAGGACAGGACTAAGACGATTCCAGGTATGTCAGAAATAAGAACTGCAATAGGGAACTGCTATTAGATAACTTAATTCTAGAACTCCATCTGTTTTTTATGTGTGACTCCACTCAGTGTTAAAATTCCCAGTAGGGAGAACCTGATTGGTCCAATGGTTCCTGGGATAGAGGATCCTGTGTTTGGAACCTCCTTTAAAACCACAAAGTATAGGGAAGATTTCTATCTGCTGGACAGATAGAAAACAATAGATTTACATTACATTTTACCCCTTGACTGTCCAGTTCTCTTTGTTCTAATGTGCACTACACATACACACAATTCTTCTTTCCATATATATAATTTTAAAAATGAAATTATTTTATGTATAATTTTCAAGTATAACTTCTCTGAAGGAGCCAAACTAGTGTCTAGCTGTTGCATTCAGAGATGGTATTACAGTGTGACTATTGAATGGATCTCTATATTAAGGCCATTTTTGCTCTTGTTTTTTCATATTCCTTTTCAATTATTCTGCAACTTATAGATTAAATGGTAAGTAAATAGAACATGAGATACTATAAAGAAGTGGTTAGTAGTGTGGACTCTGGAATTAGACTGCCTACATTTGTTTTTCATTTTGTTTTTTAAAAAAAATTTTAATATTTATTCATTTTAGAGAGAAAGAAACAGAGAGACAGAGCACGATAGGGGGGAAGGGCAGATAGAGAGGGAGACACAGAATCTGAAGCAGGCTCCAGGCTCTCAGCTGTCAGCACAGAGCTGCCGCAGGGCTCGAACTGACAAACCATGAGATCATGACCTGAGCTGATGTCAGACGCTTAACCAATAAGCCACCCAGGTGCCCCTAGACTACCTATGTTTGAAATCTGTCCCTGCCACTTACTATCTGTAAGACTTAATCTTCACTACTTAATCTCTGGGCTTTAGTGTCCTCATCTGTTTAACAGAGATACTAAATTTGTAGGCTTTTTCTAAGAATTAAATGTTAGTAAGCATTTAAAAATAGTGCTTGATTATAGGTAGCATTCAATAAATGTTATCCATTATTGGTGCTGCCATTTTACAACAGAAGAGGGAAAGAGAGAGGGGGAAAATGAAAACAAAGTGATGTGGGAAGCAAGGAAATGCAGATGGGATCTGTTAGTTTCTGTAACTGATCATGAAGCTGTAGGTGGCTTAAGATTTTTCCATTACTCATTCTGTGTTCCCTGTCTCTTTAACAGGGACTTTATCTGGTGGAGTTTTTAGCTTGATGTGGTGACTACAGTCTTTAGTTCTAAGAAGTCTGTGCTCTGTTCACAGGCGTCCTTCTCAAATCTTTATATAAACTTGCTCTTAGCATTTTCACTGGGCATTATAGTTCGAGGAAGCTCTGCAAAGTGTGTCTCTGTGTTCTTCCCACCACAGTGCTGTGGCCCTCATTAGTCCTGTTTTTCAGTGCTGGCCAGTGTTAATCACCTCAGCCAATACACTGACTTCCTTATTTTGTTTTCAGCTTTCTAGCATAAGGAAGCTGGAATGGCCAGGCATGGTCTCAACTTCCAATTCAGTGGGACATTTATGGCTCTTTCCTGGTTTCTTTAAACTTCTAGAATACTAATGCCTAGAGGACAAAAAGCAAAAAAATAGTAGTGGGTCATTACAGTTAATTGGAAATGTCACTCCTATTTCCACTCCATGGCCTATGGCCAGCGTATTATGGGTCTGTGGGTTTGCTAGTTCTACCAGTAGTGCTTTATAAAGACCGTAACTCCACTCTTCGAAGAGGGGAATGGAATAAAATATACAATAGATAGATTTCAAACTTGTTAAATATGACAAATATGAGGGTGTTGGGATATTTTATTAATACTGATTTTAGTGAATTCCACATGTAAAATAATGCAAAATGCAATTTAGATCAGACTTTATTTTATTCCAATTTATTTCTTGGATTTCAAGAATAAGGAATTAGAAAATGTAATTTTTTTAATGTAATAGTTGACCTAAAAAAAAAAGTTCTAGTATTCTCTATTTTTGTTCTTAAAACTATAAACAAATGCCAAGAGAAGATTGATTTCCTTCATTTAAAAGATGACTATGACTTATTTACTCAATTGTTGAATTTTTTTTTTTTTTGGTAGTTTTAGGCTAAATTCCTACAGAACTTTTCGAACTTCAAGAAATGTGAATTTATCACACTGTTTAAAACATAAAGTTCATTATTTTAAATGACTGAATTAGGAAATATGTTTGTGATGTGGCATAGTTAGCATACTAATTCTGTAAATAATTAATATACTGAATAATAATTAAAGGGATAATCTTATTAGAGATTAATGCAAATGATTAATAATTTATTTTAATACTTTTATTTTGGAAGCATAGGTTGAAATGTTGCTTTCTATTAGCAATTACTTAGTAAATATTATTTGGAGACTTCAAATGAAATTTAATTTAATTTATTTTATTTTATTAGCCTATTAAGTCATATACCTTATTCTGTTCAGATCCTGTTTCCTAGAATGAAAACCACTCCAAAGGGTCACTTCAGATTTCACTTATGTTTTCCTGGTTCTAATTCTGTTCTAGTTTGTGAGCTGTCTCTGCATGGCAGATACCATCTTGTTTCTTGCTATGTAAGATTGGTTCTAGATGTGGAGATCTCTTCTGTGGATGTAGATAGTTATATTTCATATTTCTCGCTACCTAGGCCTAGCAATAGATGTCCAAATTGTTTTACTTAAAAAAAAATTTTTTTTAATGTGTATTCATTTTTGAGAGACAGAGACAGAGTGTGAGGGGGGAGGGGCAAAAAGAGAGAGACACACGCAGAATCCGAAGCAGGCTGCAGGTTTTGAGCTGTCAGCACAGAGCCCGATGTGGGGCTTGAACCCACGATTTGTGAGACCATGACCTGAGGCGAAGTCAGATGCTTAACCGACTGAGTCTCCCAGGCCCCCCTGTTTTACTTTTGATCTGAAAAATACATCTCACTAGAGTTGAAGGATAGGATATTGTATGTGATACAGTGCATGGCCTCACCCTTCAGATGAGACTCTGCCTCCTTTATTGTTGGGAGGTTGGTGGCAATATAGTAATTCATCAAGTAACCATAGCATATAGACAAAAGCACAGTACCCAAGAAGTAGTAAGGCTATTTTTCTCACAGATTTTCATATAAAATATATAGTTACCTCATAATATAATTTTTGGGTTATTTATCTGACATGTAGTTCCTTTTATAAACTCTTGTAAAATCAGTAGAATTGGTAATTATGAAATATGAATAATTGGAAAAAAATTCTTGGTTAATTTCTACCAGTTAAAAAATCAGATTAATTTTACTGTCTTCTGTTGAAGTTCAATATAAATTCAAACTGCAGTGTGAAATGTAAGATCATAGAGACTATAGTAATGGCTTTCAAATAATCAAGTTTTGAGGACATGTTCTCCTTTCACATGATTTTACTTTTTATCTAACTTGTAATGTTAATGTTTTTGCAAAATCATTAAATTTTATTATAGGTCCAAGCTCTTTTCAACATAGGGATTATGATCTCATTAAAACGGCTATTAAGTAGTGAATTGATGACCTAAAAATATAATTTTGATTCATTTTTTTAACATAAGATGCCTTTTGTGTATTTCTTTTTTTTAAAATTTTTTAAGTGTTCATTTATTTTTGAGAGAGACAGACAGACAGACAGACAGACAGACACACACACACACACACACACACGCACACACAGAGTGAGCAAGGGAGGTGTAGAAGAGAGGGAGACACAGAATCTGAACCAGGCTCCAGGCTCTGAGCTGTCAGCACAGAGCCCGACACGGGGGTGGAACTCACAAACCGGGAGCTCATGATCTGAGCCGAAGTTGGAGGCTTAACTGACTGAGCCACCCAGGTGCCCCTCTTTTGTGTATTTCTTAAAAGCTCAGGGGCGTTTGGGTAGCTCAGTTGGTTAAGCGTCTGACTTCAGCTCAAGTCATGATCTAGGGGTAGGTGAGTTTGAGCCCCACATGGGGCTCTGTGCTGACAGCTCAGAACCTGGAGCCTGCTTCTGACTCTATGTCTCCCACTCTGCCTCTCCCCCACTTATCCCCTCTCTCATTCTTAAAAATGAAAAAAAATGTTAAAAAAAAAAAAAAGCTGAAAGCAGCTGAATAAGATGCAGACTAGAGATAGACTCAATTAATAGTGATTATGAACAACTGACATTTATATACCATGAGTATGTATTGGTAAGTGAATAACTTAAAAAAATCTGATTAATCAAATGCCACTATTACTATGAACCATTTTTAAATGATTACACTATGACTGTTAATTGAAACTAATATGATGGAATTTTATCTGAATTCACTGACTATTACCGAGTTGATAATTTTCTGATTCCAGAGAATCCAGACATGTGGCATGGAGAGCTGTGGGAGATTCCTCCCTGTACCTATTCTGCAAAAAACAATGTGTAAAACTAATTTGAGATAAAACCAAGCTGTTAAAAAACACAAAAAAACAATCAATCAAACAAAAACCCATGCTGTTGCCAGTAAGCCTACATAAACGTCCCTAGATGTAGCCAAAAAATAATTCATGAAAATAATTTATCCTAAACAAGCTTGGAAGGTTTGATTTTTCCCTGCAGTGTGAATACCAGTTTAAAAAAAAAATTTTTTTTAATGTTTATTTATTTTTGAGACAATGCAAGAGACAGAGTGCAAGCAGCAGAGGGGCAGACAGAGGGAGACACAGAATCTGAAGCGGGCTCCAGGCTCTGAGCTATCAGCCCAGAGCCCAACACGGGGCTCGACTTATGAACCATGAGATCATGACCTGAGCCGAAATCTGACGCTTAACCGACTGAGCCACTCAGGTGCCCCTGAATACCAGTTTTTTAAGCTCATTTCAGAGGTGCATACTCTCCAGAGGCCTGTTAGTACATACTCTTTATTCCTGCTGTACAACTTTGAAGATTCCTATGTCTTGATTCCTGTTATAAAACTGAGTTTTGTATTCTCTTAGAGTGTCCTAAGTACAGTAAATTTTAGTTTGAGGTCAGAATTAAAACGATAATTGTCATCCTCTCTTGTTATCCCCTTTTACTAGAATTGTGTCTTTAGTTAAGAGGCTTAACTTTCTCAGGTTGGGTTTTAAAACTGTTTGTTCATATTAATATGTAAAATTTACCAAATAGGTATTAATTATAAAATGTTTTTTTAAAATTATTTCATATTTTTCTCTCTAATTTAGTATAATATAAAAGGAGGCCATAGTCTACAAAACCGGGAGGAGCGTTTTAAGAAGTTTGTTTCAGATAGTCCAGGACCAGCAAGCTATGATCAGTTTTATCATGGAGGATCAGATATCATGAATAGAAAAGCACTACAGGTTAAAGAGCATCTTCAATCAGTATGTTCTATTTTAAATTATGCTTCTGATATTTCTTTTAGTTAAAATAGAAAAGATTTAATGTTTTATATAGTAAGTGGAGTAAAAAATTTGTGTAGGAGACTAGCGGGTGACATGTTTGAAAAGGTACATTGGTGTTCTGTAATAATTTTTACACCAAAGTCCTACCCCTTTAAAATAAATAATCTAGAAGATTTTGGTCATGGTTTATTTAGAGTGGTTGTCTTTCCTCTTTCTCTAACTCCTTCACATAGCTCATATTAATTAAATTTTAATCAGCTTTGTTTAGGGGAACATATTTTAGGGCTAACTATTCAGTTGAATAATGTCAGTGCAATGACAATGATGTTAAGGTTTATATTTATTTATTAAAAATTTTTAACATTTACTTATTTTTGAGAGACAGAGAGAGACAGAGCATGAGCAGAGGAGGGGCAGAGAGAGAGGGAGACACAGAATCCAAAGCAGCCTCCAGGTTCTGAGCTGTCAGCACAGCGCCTAACACGGGGCTTGAACTTACCAACTATGAGATCATGACCTGAGCAGAAGTAGGACGCTTAACTGACTGAGCCACCCAGGCACCCCTTTAGGTATATTTAAATATCAGCTATTTTGTGTGTGGGGACAAAGTAAATGTTCATTTACTTATGTAAGGATATATCATACATTTTTTTGTTTTTTTTTTTGTCTTTTTAAGAAGGAAGTACTTGTCTTATTAGACATTAATCTTTTGCATTTTCTTTGTGACGCTGTGTGATATTTTCTTTTGAAAAGTAGTAAGTCTTTTTTTCAGACTTATGAATGCTTTTTAACTGACACATTAGGAATTTCTTTCTCTTCTTTTTTGAATCCTTCCAGTTATGAAATAAATAAATCATGGAGATGAAAAGTACAGCATAGGGAATATAGTCAATAACATTGTATAACTTTGTATGGGGACATTTGGTAACTGTACTTATTGTGGTGAGCATTGTGTAATGTATAGAATTGTCAATCAGTATATTGTGCATTTGAAACTAATATCAGACATTTTTTCAGTGACTATGAATACTAGACATAATGCTAGGCACTGATAATACATAGAAGACAAATCACTGCTCTCTGGGATCTATATTTTAATAGGGAAATAATGAATGTAATTCAGTACAAAACAGTTGATGCATTGCTATTTTAATAAACATACAATAAAATGTCTACTAGTAGCCCAACGTAGAGAGTTTTTGGAGGGAGTGGTCATAGCACAATCGAACTGGATCTTGAAGAATGATTCACTAAATAGGTAAGAAGAATGGGAAAAAACACTCCAGGTAGAGAAAACCACCTGAATAAAGACATTGAGGTATTTAATGGCAAGGTGTGTTTGGAAAAGAACAAAGTTCTTTGGAATATTTGTAGTACAGGATATAAGGGAGAATAGTAGGAATAGAGGATGGAGAAGGAGGTAGGGGATACATTTTGGAAAGTCTTGACGTTATGCAAATAATTTTTGAAAGTAGCAGGAGCCATTCAATACCTCCTGTTTTAATTTGATAATCAGTCTCATAAGTGTCACTGAAACTACTTAATAGTTGTCTCTAGCAATAAAAAAAAAGTAAAATTCTGCCAGTGATAGTATGTTTATAACATAATTGTTTGTTGGGCATGCATGTACTCAACTATAGCATTTGTTTATTCAGAAACAACAAAGGATCAATATATTCTTTAAAAAGTTTTTTTATTATGTTTATTTAGTTTTAAGAGAGAGAGGCATCAGGGGAGGGGCAGAGAGAGAGAGAGGGAGATAGAGAATTCTAAGCAGGGTTGTCACTGTCAGTACAGAACCCAATGTGGTGCTCAAATCCTCGAACCACGAAATCATGCATGACCTGAGCCAAAATCAAGAGTTGGGCACTTAACTGACTGAGCCTCCCAGGTGCCCTATCAATATATTCTTTTTTTTTTTTTTAATTTTTTTTTTCAACGTTTATTTATTTTTGGGACAGAGAGAGACAGAGCATGAACGGGGGAGGGGCAGAGAGAGAGGGAGACACAGAATCGGAAGCAGGCTCCAGGCTCTGAGCCATCAGCCCAGAGCCCGACGCGGGGCTCGAACTCACGGACCGCGAGATCGTGACCTGGCTGAAGTCGGACGCTTAACCGACTGCGCCACCCAGGCGCCCCTCAATATATTCTTAATAAGTAATTTTTCAGATAACTAAATCATTTAAATGCCAGTATTTTATTTGCTATATTTTATACTAGTATTTCTACTATATGTTACTTCTTTTTGTTTTTATTTAAATTATAAATATACATTACAGGAATTATAAATTTACATTAAAGGAAATTTTGAAAAAAGGATAATCACCGTAAAACTTCTGGCTCTAACTTTGAGAATTCTGTTAATTTTTGCATAGCTCCTTTCAGTTTATCATTAAATGACTTATATATATTACTATATATACTTATGTATAATTCATATATCATATGTACCTATAGTCATCAAGTCTACTTTCTATTTCCATTTAGTATTATGTCATAGACATTTTCCTTGCTATCTAGTCAGCATAATTAGGATATTTATACAAGGCATAGGTAGTATGGAGATAAGTCTGGAACTGGTAAGGAATGAAGCCAGGAAATGTTACAGAAAACTATGAAGTTCATTTTTGCCTGGCAGCTGTTATGATAGCATGGCATAAGTAACCTCTTGGAACTGGTGATTGGGAATGTGACTGTAGGAGTGAATGCCTATTCTAAGCATCAGAAATACTTGTTTACTAAGCAAGATAAATAACTGAGCCGAGTTAGAGGGACTCCTTACCTCTTAACGTGGCTTTAATAGTAATATTATATATTATCTTAATTTATATGATTAGGTGAAACTTGAATTCACTCCTTTAAATTACTTCCATAGACAAACCTTTTTGGTTTATATTATGAAACGTATTAAGTCAATATTTAATAATTGCATTTTAGTAATTTTAATATTTGGTTCTTCATTCTTTCTCTTGCTTCCAAGCAAATAATAGAAAATGTTTTTTCTTACAGAAGTTTTCAAGGTCACCTACAGTTTCCAGAAGTGTTGATGTTCCTTCGATTCCTTCTTGTGGACGATCATATGGATATGATATTAATGAGGATGGCAGTATTATAAAACATTTTCCACCTGCTAGTGACAGCACACTAGGTCCAGCATACTATAAACCTCAGTTTGTAAGTATGATGCATTTCCTATTAAAAATTGGAAGATTGTTTATAATTATGCATCTGTTAGTTAATGTAACACTAGCTGCAGTAATAAATAGACCCTCAAATGTCAATGGCTTAACTTAACAGAAATTCTTTTTTTCCTCACTCACATGAGTGTTCCTTGTGGACAAGAGACTTTCCTCTATGTAGAGATTCAGGGATGCATGCTTATTCCATTTGTTACTTTCATCATCAAAGGGCTTCGGTTCATCTGTATCCAGCTGGCAGAAGGGGAAAATCCCACTGCTAGTGGGAGGATTTTGTGGCCAAATCTGGGTATTGAAGTTCAGTTACATGGCCATACTTAACTTCCAAGGAGGCTGGGATATATAGTCTAACTATATCTAGGAAGAAGAGGAAACAGGTTTCACTTACTAGAAGTCTCTGCTGCAATGTATAATCATATGCGATACATAGATATTCTTTTCCTGAATTTGAAAGGGAAATGAGAATTTTTATACTAAAGGAATTTGAATCTGATAGTGTAATCATTATTTATTCCACAAATGGTTGTTAAAAAAGATAAGGAACTTTTCTTTAATTACAAGACTGAAGTACATAGTGCTTTGGACCTGCTGTATTTTTATACTTTTATGAAATCTGGAAGAATAATCCTTATGAGGAAAATGACCAAAATTAAGCATAGACTTGAGGAGAGGCTGAAGAGAGAGACACCTTGGGTGAAGAACAGGTATTCTCAGATTTGGCTTGACTCTTACTCTCAATACTCTATAGTTTTTTGTTTGTATATGTCTCCATCTTTGGGCTTAGGGCCAAATACCTTTAGAAACCATTTGGTTTGTGGCTATACTGGGGCATTTTGGGTCTTAGATACTTTGAATTGTGAAAATTTTTTTTTAAAATATATTAATTATAATTTATATAATTGCACACAGAATAGTACAAACATAATAACAGATACCCATGAATGCAAACTGGTGCAGCCACTGTGGAAAACAGTATACAGGTTCCTCAAAAAGTTAAAAGTAGAATCACCCTATGATCCAGTAATTGCATTAGTAGGTATTTACCCCCAAAATACAAAAACACTAATTCAAAGGGATACATGCACCTCATGTTTATAGCAGCATTATTTACAATAGCCAAATTATGTAAGCAGCCCAAGTATCCATTAATAGATGAATAGATAAAGAAGATATATATATATATATATATATATATATATATATGCAATAGAATAGTATTCAGCTATAAAAAAAATGTAGTCTTGTCATTTGCTGTAACATGGATGGAACTAGAGAGTATAATGCTACATTAAGTAAGCCAGAGAAAGGCAAATACCATATGATTTCACTTGTGGAATTTAAGAAACAAAAAATGAGTGAAGGGGAAAAAAAGAGAGTGATAAACTAAGAACTGACTCTGCACTTGATCTTAGCCCAAAGATTGAGAAGCAGTGAGAAACAGACTCTGAACTGTAGAGAACAAACTGGTGGTTACCAGAGGGGAGGAGGTCAGTGGGATGATGGGTGAAATTGACAATGGGGATTAAGGAGTGTGCTTGTCACCCTCCTGGGTTTTTTAGTCAGTTAAGCGGCTGACTTCAGTTCAGGTCATGATCTCATGGTTCATGGGTTCAAGCCCTGCATCAGGCTCTGTGCTGACAGCTCAGAGACTGGAGCCTGCTTCGGATTCTGTGTCTCCCTTTCTCTCTGTCCCTCCCCTTCTCGTGCTCTGTCTTTCTCTGTGTCTCAAATAAATGTTAAAAAAAAATTTAAAAAAAAAGGAGTGCACTTGCCATGATGAACAGTGGGTGATGTATGGAATTGTGGAATCACTGTACACCTGAAACTAATATAACACTGTATGTTGATTTTACTGAAACTAAAATGGAAGTAAACAAAAATAACAGATGCTCATGGACCCACCATCACATATAACATAGTAACATTAAACATAATTACCCAGTTTCCCTCCTTCCATTCTTTTTCCTTTGCCAAAGTAAACACTGAATCTATATTACATACATGAATAACAATATATATTGTGTGATTTAAAAATTTTAAGTAAATGGTATCATCTGGTATGTAGGCTGCTTGTTTTTTGACTTAACGTTATTAACCATGTGGATCTAATTCATTTATTGTTCTCAGTTAGTACTTTTTAAAATTTTTTATTTGGGGGTGGGTAGAGAAGGGCGGAGAGAGAGAGAGAGAGAGAGAGAGAGAGAGAGAGAGAGAGAGAGAGAAAGAATGTTAAGCAGTTTCCATGCTCAGTGTGGAGCCTGACATGGGGCTCAATCCCACGACCGTGGGATCATGACTGACCCCAAATCAAGTGTTGAATGCTCAATCAACTGAGCCACCCAGGTGCCCCATTACTTTTCTTTAAAAAAAAATTAAATTTTGAAATATTTTCAGACTGATAGAAAAGTTACAAGAATAATCCAGAGAATTACCATATAACTTGCTCAGATTCTGCAGTTAACATTTTATCACATTTGCTTTATCAGTTTTTCTTCCTATATATTTATATTATTATTTTTATCAAAGAATTGGAGGGCACATTTAAGACATGATGTCCCTTTACTCTTAAATACTTCAATGTATATTTCCAAGAAGAAGACATTCTCTTTTATAACCACAATGTAATTATCAAAAGCAGGAAGTTTTCATTCACATAATACTAATATCTGATCTACAGATTTAAAATAAATGCTAATGATCTCAATGGTGTCTTTTTTTTTTAAATAATTTTATTCTGGAGTCAAATCTGGTATTACACATTGCAATTAGTTGTGTCTCTTCAGATTCCTTTAATTTAGCACAGTTCTTTAGTCTTTCTTTGTCAGTTGTAACCTTGAGTTTTTGTAGAGTACAGCCTAGTTATTTTGTAGAATATTTCTTAATTTGGGATTTGTGCATATTCACATGATTAGAGTAAGTTTATATTTTGGCAGGAGTACTACAAAAGTGATGTTTCCTTCTCAGGCACAGGATGTCTGCTTATCCCAAGATTGGTGATGTTAACTTGAGGTGATGTCTTTCAGTTTATCTACTGTAAAGTTGCCATTTTTTTTTAAATTATAGATGTTTTGTGGGAGTTACTTTAAGAATAGATATTATTTTCTTCATCACACTCACTAGTTTAATATCCTTTGATGGTGCCTAAATTAATTTTACTGTGTTTATCAAATGGTGTTTTTTTTTTTTTTTTTTTTTTTTTTAGTGTTTATTTTTGAGAGAGATGAGAGACAGAGTGTGAGTGGGGGAGGGACAAAGAGAGAGGGAGACACAGAATCTGAAGCAGGCTCCAGGCTCTGAGCTGTCAGCACACAGCTCCATTGGGAGCTGGAACTCACAAACTGGGAGATCATGACCTGAGCTGAATTTGGATGCTTAACTGACTGAGCCACCCAGGCGCTCCTCAAATCGTGGTTTTATAACTCCATCTTTCCTTTAACATTTATTTGTTGGCACTTTATTATGAAGAAGAGCTTTATCTTTCCCATTTATATTGGTATAGATTAATGAATTCCTGTTTTACTCAAAGAGTTACAATTTATTACTGTCATTATTTATTTTGAGGTTTAAATTACCTCAGATTTGATCCTTAGGAGTCCTTTTAAGCTATTCCTAGTGTCTTTTTGACATGCCCTTATCATTCTTTTAGCATTTCTTTACCTTCTGGCACAATAAGATGTTTCAGGTACACTTATTTTTTTTCCCTGCCCCAGCTTTGGAATCAGACATTTCTTTAAGGAACCCTCCTACTTCCATTTAGTAGCGAATGGTATTTCAAAACAAGATCAGTATACTATGTACATGCATTGCTAATGAGGTGTCACTGCTCCAGGCCATCAGTCGATGAGTTAGAGATTCATACTTACTTTTTATTGATCTTTATATTAAAAACTTTGAGTTTATGCTGATACCTGATTTTGATAACTATGTTGTGGTTATAAAAGAGAATGTCTTGTTCTTAGGAAATTCCAGTCTAGTACCACAGATTTGTTCTAGGCTTTCCTTTTCCATATTTGAGAAACTTATCATTCCATTATTCTCAATATATTTATTTGCTTAATCCTGTAAAACACTCAAAGGAATTTCATAGTTAACCCATCACTGCAAAAACAGAGTTGACAAAGTACAAAGCTCTTACCTGTAGGTGACCTTGAGGCTCTATACAGGCAGGAAGTGAAGACTAAGGCAGACTTGTAAACTGTCTACTTGAACATTGAAGGTGTGCCCCAACACATGCAGAGAGTACCTCTGCAGAGGTTGGAGACTTATTGGTTCAAGGCATTTAAAGAAATGCCTTGTCCAACCTTGGTCCAACCATTACCTGACCACTCAGCTAACCAGGCTGGGACTTCAGTAGACACATTATGACAAAGAATACAGAATCTGTAGATAGTCTAGGAAAATCACTAGCCAAACAACAACAAACCTTTAGGTGGCAGGGAGAGATTCTGATTTTCAGTGTTGCAATATTTTATTATCTAAAACATGCAATTTTCAACAAAAAATTCTGAGAGATACAAAGAACAAAAAAATATGGCCCATATGTAGGAAAAGAAGCAATGGATAGAAACTGTTCTTGAGGAAGCCAGTATGTTCGACTTAATTAGACGAAGTTGTTAAATCAGCTATTTTAAATATATTCAAAGAAGTAAAGGAAGGTATGTCTAAAGAACTAAGAACAAAAGGAAAATATAAGAACAGTGTTTCACCAAGTAGAATATATCAATAAAAAGTTAGAAATAATAGAAAGAAATCAAATAGAAATTCTAGAATTGAAAAAGACAGTTATGAAAATGAATATTTGCTAGAGGGATTCAGTAATGGATTTGAACTGACAGAAGAAGGAATTAGCAAACCTGAGGACAAGTCAATTGATACTGTGCAGTCTGATAAGAAAAGAATGAAGAAAGATTAACATAGCCTTAGAGATTTTGGAACACCATCAAGCATAGCAACATATGCCTAATGGAAGTCTCAGGATGAAAGAAGAAAAAGGAGTGGAGAGAATATTTGAAGAAGTAATGACTAAAAACACCCCAAATTCGATGAAAAATATTTATCTACACATACAAGAAGCTCAATGAATTCCAAACAGGATAAATGTAAAGAGATATATTACAGTCTAACTGTTGAAAGCCAAAGACAAAGAGAGATAGTCAAAGGAACAAGAGAAGGGACAAGGAATTCCCCAATAAAATTAACAACTGACTTACTAGAAACTATGGAGGCCAGAAGGCAATGGGATGATAGCCTTAAAGTGCTGAAAAAAAAATAAAGAATTCTATTCTTTGAAACTGAAGGTGAAATTAGGACATTCCCAGACCAACAGGAACTGATAGAATTTCTCTCTGGTATTTCTCCTAAAGAAAATACTAGAGGCAGTCCTTCAGGCTGAAATGAAAGGTTGTTAGAGAGTAATTTAAGTCCACACAAAGAAATAACAATGATAATGGTAAATGCATAAGCCAGTATTATTTAATTTTTAGCTTGTGACTCCTCTGATTCCTACTATTATGGAACATAGTAAAAATGATAACATTTTATATTCAAATATAGATGTTTTAAGACCTCATGGATGGCTTCATGCTTTGGAATGAGGTTACTTCTGGAAATATGGAGAATAAGGACATTGTGAGTTAAAGATGTGTCTCTTATTCTCACCTTGAGATTTCCCATTTATTTCTGACTATGGGTCTTTTGTCCCATGAGTATTTTGCTCTCTCAATGCCATACCTGGTTTTTTAGGCCTTCACCATCCCATCATCCTGTTAATAATGTCAAAATAATTAGTCTTCATCAACAGAGAGTACCAGTATCCTAGATATTTGAGGAAGATGCTTAGAAGAACAATGGAGATAAATTTTGTAAAAATTGCTGTGAAATTAATGGAAGTCCTGTGGTTTAATAGCAGTATATACTGTCCAAGGTAAAAAGTTATGAGAGGTAGTGTAATGGAGTATACTGCCTGGGTTTGTTTCTTCACTTTACCACTTAAGAGTTATTTGTTCTTGGCCAGGTTACTTAAACTTTTTTTCACAATAATGATAGATCCTTGGCCTTAGCTTAAACAGTTCTCTGATTTCTGTTTACATCTTAAAATGGTTATTCTTTTTTAAAAATTATACTATATATATATGGACACTATATATATAGTATGTATATATATATGATATGTATATACATGGTATGTATACATATATGGTATATATATATGGTATATAGATATATATGGTATGTATACACACACACACACACACACACACACACACACACACACACTATTTCTTTGTTTTGGAATAATATATCATCTATTCGAAGACCAAAATCATGCCTCCAAGCTTACCTAGATGTACAAAACCTTTTCCACATATGACTAAACATTACTTTTACATGTAAAATTTATTTCTTATTTTTCCTTCAGAAAAAAAAAAAAAAAACCCAACATGTTCCTATAGACTACTATGAAATTGATACTGTAGTAATGTTCATTTAGGTCTTACCCGATTTCTGTTAATTCTATATATCTCCTTAGCTACTTTTTGAGATAATATAATATATGGACTCAGTTTCTAGATGTATTAATAGAAAATTAAGAAAATAATCCAATAGATGTGTAATTATTGTGATTCTTCCCTGATGTGGTGAATAACATCTGCTGAAGATATTTTACATAGCATTTAAATAGAGAAGAAACTCTGAAATTAAGAGTTTTATAAGATTCTAGCCAACAAATGATACATTTTAGCTGCATATATAATCAGTAAAGAAAAATTCTATGTATAAATTACTTTGTGTAATATTTGAATTATAAAATTTAGGTTCTCTCTCTCTGTCTCTCTCTAACATTTCAATTATAAAATATAGGTTCTCTATTTCTCTCTCCCTTTTTAAGAAAAGTCCAGGTAATCATTAGAAGTCTACTTTCCAGAAGTGGATTTCACAAGCTTGAAATTTCAAACGTTTGTGGTTGGAATTATGGCATTGACATTTGCTAATGATAACATGCTGGGAAATACCTATGTGCTGCCATGCTGGAGAGCAGTCCATTAGTGTTTGAATTGATGCACTTTGGGACTTTTAATTCTTCACAAATCCTATTTCCATACTTAATTATGGAAAAGATGTGGTGGAAAAGTTGCATAGCCCCTTCTTCATACATTTTATTGTCAATGGGAGTGGCAGTTAGTAATTCTTCTTCAAGTTATATTACAACATTCACTTAAAATAATGCAGCTCCATGCTGAGTTTGCTTCAATTAAGTCATATTTTATTTGCTAATGATTTTCCAAGTTGACAATGACCTTGAAATTGGTATTGTCAACACTTCTTGATATAAAGAGAGTATGATTTAGAGTTAAGAGTGCATCAATTTATTTTTCATTTTCTGTGTTGCATTTTTAAGAGGCTTTTAAATTAAATTTCAGATGGAACATTTACCTGAGTAACCTCCACAGTCAGAGGTTAGTGAATTAAGTAGTTGTCAATTCACATGGTTTAGGTGAAATGAATGTTAGTATATATACAGGAAAAGGATTTTGCTAATGTGTTGAATGGTGAATATGCACATGTGTGCATAATCTTCCCTTCTACTGGACAAAATCAGAACAGTGGAAATTAACCTGAAGAAAGCTTCTTAGACATAATTCTGCTCAAGGTTTTGAAGTACCATGTTAAAAGAATTAATATAAAACTCTAACATGTATTTTTTAGGCTTTAAAAATGTGATGTAAGATGATTTATCAAAATGCTGTCTTACAATATTGATATTTAAAAAATCTATAGGCTTGGGGCGCCTGGGTGACTCAGTCAGTTAAGCATCCGACTTGGGCTCGCGTCATGATCTTGCGGTTTGTGAGTTCGAGCTCTGTGTTGGGCTCTGTGCTGACAGCTCGGAGCCTGGAACCTGCTTTGATTCTGTGTCTCCCTCTCTCTCTTTCTGCCCCTCCCCTGCTCATACTCTGTCTCTCTCTGTCTCTCAAAAATGAATAAAAAAAAATCTATAGGCTATAGTAAATAAAAATGGATATGCTCCTGCCTGAAATATATAAAACATCTAACATACCTAAAATGGCTCTATTATATTAGCACAGAGTTCTACATTTGTGTGCTTCACTTCTTATTATGCCAAAAATCTGCACAATTATGAAATTTGACTTAATTTCTAAGTAGAAATAAAGTACAGAACAAATGGAGAAATTACGCTTTTTCTGTCTGCAAAACCATGTATGTACTTTGAAATTTATGGCTATATTAGGTAATTGCATGTGAAAGATGGTCTAGAACACGTACTTTAGCAAAAGAAAGTGTTGTGTGGCTTGCCATTCTTCCTTTTCCTGAAGCTCTGTAGGGTGCAGCAGTCTTTGGAGTTGTCACTGGCCTGAAGGAACAGGCTGCTTTTCAGCTCCTCTAGGGGATGCCGCAGTTTCTTCCAGCATTCCTCTACTACCATCTGTGGCTCTGCTGGACGTGTTAGTCTGTGCCGTTTTTCTATGCTGTTCTGCTAGGTATTATAGCATTTGTGTCTGCAGCCAGATCCAAAGCCTTTGCATGGTCTGACTGCCTTATTCCCTTTTGTGTTACACTCAGGAGTGCCAAATCAGTGTATACTCTATGTGTTACAGAGATTGGTGGGATAGCTCTTCCCATTTTTATTCATATCTCTGTTCCTTCTAGTACTGACAAAGATCTGGGCTTGAGAATTATGGATCGGCTAGAAAGCATACTTATGACTGTAATAATAGTAATAATATCATCTTACTTTGATTTAGTGCTTTATAGTGTTATAGCTTCATAGCGTGTTAAAGCTGAACATCCATAGTGAAGATGGGAAATCTTTGGATGGTCTGACTGCCTTATTCCCTTTTGTGTTATACTCAGGAGTGCCAAAGCAATATATACTTTCTATATATGTATGTATGTGTGTACTCTGTATGTATACTCTCTTCTATTTGTTGTGTTGTAATTCATTAGAAGGGATCTATGCATTAATAATCTAAGTACATTGAGATCAGAATATTTCTTGTGGAAATAAGGATTAATCCTTTTTTATTTATACAACCAGTTTTTCCAGACTTCATTGGATTGTGAATACTGAAGAGAGTCACAGCTTTGCTAATAGCTCAAATATAAGTATGTTGTCTCCTCCTAATGATGGTAGAGGTCCTCTAGCCTTCTGCAAACTTCTCCTTTCCCGGTGTTTCTGGGAGTCCTCAGGAGGCTGTCTGGACCATGCTCCCTGACAAGTCTATTTCCACGGAGACGGCTGCTGTTCCACCAGGCTCTTCAGTCTCTTGCCAGATGGTGCTCTCTGCTGGGCGTTTCTACCGTTGTACTTGATCACAGCTAAAGTGCGTGATGAGCTGGGGTGAGGTTGGGGGGATAATGTTCTTCTGTCTTTGTGTTATACTGTGTTAGAGGGGTCTAAAAGTATCGCTCAGTTTTACCAGTGTTTAATGAAAGAGGTCTTTTAGATTTTTATCATAGCCTCTTTGTACCCCACAGGACACTTGCATAAATCCAGTGGGGACTGTTAGGTGGTGAATTCAGTCAACAGAAAATATTCAGTATTTAGCATTGCTACTCTTTTGACAGTACGAATTTCTTACTGGGTGAGAGTCATTATGATTAGTTACTTCCTATAGGATTTGTTTTCACATTTGCCTTCTGGTTGGTTTGCCCATTCAGTTCACCAGACATTTCAAGCCATGTCTGAATCCTACTTAGAAATAATTATTAACTCTGTTTCTTTACCCTTGGCTCCAACATCCTCTACTACCCCCAAGCAAGGAACAGACAAGGGAAATCAAGCAAGGGAAACCTGTAGAGAAACTGTAGTTCAATTTCTCTTTGTGATTGCATCTATAAAAAGAATCAGCAAAGGTCCCATTTCACTTTATAGAAGCATCAAAATTCTGTCAGAGATTGTCTTGGCCCCTATTTTTCAATTCTTGAAGATCTGGTGGGTGTGGAAGGGACAGTTTAGTTTTATTGTGTTTGTATTATACAACATGTGAGGGTTAGTGATTAATGGTAAGTCCTAGGGAGTAAAAGGCATTTTGACATAGTAGGGAATTTTAGTGCTGTACCAGGTTCTTTTTGGATTTTGTTGTGGTGTCCTGAAGCTTTCTGGAGTGGTGCCTCTGTAAATAGAAAGTGTGTCCTCCTTGGAGGCAATGGCTGTGCTTCCAATTTATTTTCAACCATGTATGCCAAGAATAGAGTGGGTGTTAACATTGTCTTTCATCACTTCACGTAATGGCCCTGGCACAAATCTCAAAGGGTGCAAGGAATTTTGAGAATTGCTCCCACCACCCGAGTCCATCCTTATCTCTAGTCTCTGTCTCTTTGGGATCATCAAAAGCCTCAGAGGAGGTTCTTTTCATATACAATAAGTTCCTTTTCTAGTTATAGTCTCTGCTGTGCTATATTTCCCAGAAATCCATTGAAATTTTGGCATGTGAATAACACTTTCTCTTAGTTTCTAGCATTGATAATTTGTGTCTATTTTATGCACTCCTTTTGAAGTTTTAGTAGGAGTTAGGCAGATGTGGGGTTTGATTCACCATTTTGAACTGGAATTACACTTTCCATCACTAATAGTGCTATTTATTTCATTAATGATTATTTATGGTAATTGACAGAGGTTGGTCTCACTATTCTAGAAGAGTAATAGTCACGTAGAAGGGGTGACACTGTTTTATGCAGTTAACCTACAAGTTTATTATGGGGATTTTATTTTTTTATGTGTATATAAGTTAGAGTATTTATCCAAGCTTATTTTAAAGCTATGTTTTTACAAATATGAATTAAAAAATAGAGTTTACCTTTTACCATTGGTTAAAAAATGACTTAAAAAATTCTTAAGTGATTGCTCAATTTAGAATATATTAGGTCAACAAAAAAGAATTTCTGTAAGAGAGATTACTGTTCTTATGTTATATTTTATTATTTTATTAATTTCTAATGAAAGCAGGTCCTTTAACTTCTCTGAAGTGAACTTTTCAGGGTCATGCTTAATTTTGACATTTATTGGGGCACCTGGTAGCTCACTCGGTTAAGCGTCCGACTTCGGCTCAGGTCATGATCTCCCATTCTTGAGTTCAAGCCCTCCGTAGGGCTCTGTGCTGACAGCTCAGAGCCTGGAGCCTGCTTCAGATTCTCTGTCTCCCTCTCTCTGACCCTCCCCCACTATGCTCTGTCTCTCTCTGTGTCTCAAAAATAAATAAAAACATTTAAAAAATAAAAAAAATAAAAGTGGCTGTTCATCAGCTTGATTTTAAAAAATTGACATTACAGGGGATGCAAAGGAAACATGATGGTTGATTTCTCATATCACAAATAATTTCTGTAGTGTTTGGACCTCAAGCATTGAGAAAATGAACCAGGGGTAGTGTTTAATTTGTTTGTCATGTACCAGGGGTAGTGTTTAATTTGTTTATCATGTATTTGTTACTTTTTGAAAAGTTTACATGAATAGATTATAGTTTTAAATACCAGGTAATTAGAAGTTCTCTAATATCTGTGATATTTGAATTTGAATTTACTTTCTTGAAATTAATTTCTATTTAATTAAGATCATTTTTAACAGACTTTCTATTCCCTAAATCATACAGTTCTGCCCCATCCTCACTTTGTTAAACAATGAGAAGCTCATCTTTATTGCCCTTAAGGTTTTAGATTGCTTCGTGCACTGCCAAGACAAAGCCGTTCATATTGATTGAGGATATACTAAAGCTAGACATACGTTTCCCCTACAGTCTTGGCTGAGTCAGGAGTGGGATGGGGCACAGCGGCAATAACTTAGGTTGAAGGAGACTTTAGCATTTGTTAGTGGAACCCCCTTGACTAAGGCTGTCCTTGTTTTAGATTTAGACCCAAATAAAATGAAACATTGTTTCATGACTCTTTTAAACTATGTCTCATGTTCACCTTTTTAATTTTTTTTTAAGGATTTTTCCAATGCAACTTTGAAATATAAGGGGATACATTTTGGCAACTCTTTGGGAAGACTCCAGTTTCCTATGAAGTCAGGGCCTGGTCCTGGGCAGTATGATATAGTCCAGTAAGTAAAAGTAATATGCTTTTAATGTAGTTCTTGACTGGAAAGTATTCTAATAATTTAGGACAGGCTGTTATGAAAGGACAAATCAGTATGAAAAACTCCAAGAAGTATTATATTTTGGAATAGGCTATATGAAAACTATTGCTTTTTTTGCGAGCCAGATCCTGTGTTACCTGCTTTACATGTATTACCTCATTTAATCATTGCAAGTCTCTGTGTAGTCACTGTTATACATATTTATCACTGAAAAATGCAAGGGTCAAAAAATAATTAACATTTAAGATCATGAGGCTGTTAAGTGACAGAGCTAGACTTTAACTGAGGTCTGTTTGTAATTGTACAGCCCATGTGTCTGAGTACTAAAATATGCACAGAAGATCAGAGAAAATATAAAAGAAGATGACTCAGTATTTATCTTGTCCCTGGCTCTGGTGTCCATTCTTCTGACTAAATGATAGATTTATAAACCATTCTCATTGGAGGTGGGGGGTGGCAGGGTCAGAGCCATAGCATCAGATTGAAAGTTATATTTATGAAGTTTAAGAAATGCATTTCCGGACAAATAACTCTTTCTATCTTTATTCTCTCCTCCTACAGTAAGGCCTTAGACATGTGTACATGGAAGGGAAAATTGAGAAACAATACTATGTTGTTCTCAGAACCTGTCACCTGCTTTCATCGTTAAAAATTTTAAACAGGATCCAGCTTATCTGCCTGATTCTTTCTCTAATAGAATGAGTTTTCTTCTAAGAAGTCCCACAGTGATTACCTATCTAATTAGTTTCCTACACAGATTTAGACTCATCTATATGCCAGTGGTGGATGTAGCTTAGGCTCTCTTGCTTGGAGTCCCTTGCTAATGTTCATTCATTGAACAAACATTGTTTGAATTCTTGCTATGTGCTGGTACTAAACATAGTAACTGAGAATTAAAAGAATAAAACATGGTTCTTGTTTTGGGGAATTTATACCTGTTCTCTTTTCTTTTTCATTTTTTTCACTCTCCTAATATAGGAGGTACATCTTGTACTTTTATTCTTTTAGTAGTTACATGAGAACTTTAATATGTACATTTAGCGTAATGGGGTCTAAACTTAATATCTTTGTCATTCTTCCAAACAAAACAAAGTCTGTGAAATGGTTTTACTAACTGTGCTCATCCCCTTGACATATGCTTTTGTTATTCAGTATCCTAATCTTGTCTTTTTTCTTCCATTTTGGCTGATTTGCTTATCTGTCTGTTTAATCTGTCTGTCTGCCTGCTTGCCTTGCCTACCTTCTCATCAGTTTTATTGAGGTTTAATTAACATGAAGCAAAATTAACTTTTCAAAGGTATGTGTTCTCTGATGATTGCTTTCTTTCATTTCACTACACTTCTGACTAAATACTTCAGGCATAACCAGGACTCCGTCTAACCGTGTTGCTCTGATTTTGCTTGGTAGTTTTTCCTAAGTTTCTTTTGTTTCTTGAATTATCGCCCACTCCCATTCTAATTACTGGCTTTGTAATGTTACTTTCTCTTTGAGCTTTTTTTATTTACTGCATTTCTTCTTCCATTTGCATTTTTCACTTTTGCTTTTAGCAATGTACTCATATAGATTGCATTCCAGACTGTTTCAGTTATGTCACCATTTCCATAATTTGTCTGCTCTTTGGTGTTGCTGCCTTCACTGTACCTTTTAGTTGGAATTGTCTTGGTTCCTTCTGGTAACTGACATTTCTACCCTTTTTTAACTTTTTTTTTTTTTTTTTTTTTTTTTTTTTTTTTTTACTTTTTTGCTTTATTGATCCAGTGAGAATTGTTCTGGGAGATCTGATATAGTATAAAAGTGGAGATACTTGGTCATTGAATTGTAAATGGAAAGACAAACTTCTAGGTCTCTTTTTGGGAAAGATACCAACCTAAATGATATGTGATCTTTCTGATCTCCCAAATATAAATTTGATTATCCATACAACTATTTGAGGTTTTGAAAACAAGTTAATTTGTTGAATTTCATGTGAAAAGAATCAACAAAGTGAGCATTTACCAGTGAACTGAGATGTTAAATGTATATTTAAATCATAGCAATGTCAAAGAAAATAATTGCAATTATGTGACTTAAACATTTGTTTTTATGTTTTTCTATTAATCTGTTTTTGAAAATGCTTATGTTCAGTATAGTTCATTAGAAATGTTTAATATGAGGTTTTTTGGATGTTCTGTTTAAGAAATGGAGAAAACAGTATAGTCAGTATAGCCTATTAAATAATAATTCTTGTAATAATAATAGCTAATGGCTACTGTGTACTTATGGGCCATGTATGGCATTAAACACTTCACCTATATTATCCACTTTAATCATTACAATCTTGAGAATTGGTTGTTACTATTTCCAATTAGGTGAAGAATCTACTTTGAAGATTAGAGAAGTAAGATGATTTGTGTAAGGTCACATAGCTAATAGATAACAATGCTAGGATTCACATCAGGATGTCTGATTCTGAAGCTTGTGGGCTCCTAATCACTGTTTACTTAGTTTCTTATTCTTTCTTGAGGTTGTGGTTTCAGAGAAAAATCTTCAGAGAAAAATAAAGCTTTCTCTTTTGTTTTCAAAGGTCTTTATGCCTTTTTTTGTGTGTGTGTGCTATAAATAGAATAGAACTTTACCCTCTCATTTTAGTTGAGATATCAGGGGATTTGAAATTTGAAAGATGTTTTCTGTTAAATAGAATTTACAGGAAAAAATTTGTGGTAACTTTTTATTTAAGCTCTGGATAAAAATGAGCAAACAAACCCTAAACCAAACAAACCTCTGGACATAAATCCTACATCCTATTTTTTTATTTGGAGTAATTATTAGTATAGGTTTATTATAATGCTCTGAATTAGAAAATGCAGAACTAACCAACATAACCAGATTATCTTTTTTTTTTTTTTTTTTTTTTTGAGAGAGAGAGAGAGAGAGAATGAGCAGGGGAGGGCTAGAGAATAGAGAGAGAGAATCCCTCCAGGGCTCCATCTCACAACCCTGAGATCATGACCTGAGCTGAAATCAGGAGTCGGACACCTAACTGACTGAGCCACCCAGGCACCCCAATACCAGATAATCTTATTGCTGCATATGATTTTTAAAAAATTGTTTTTAATATGTATTTATTTTTGAGAGAGAGAGAGAGAGAGAGAGAGAGAGAGAGAGAGAGAGAGAGAGGCGTGAGTGGGAGACGGGCAGAGAGAGAGGGAGGAGACACAGAATCCAAAGTAGGCTCCAGGCTCTGAGCTGTCAGCACAGAGCCTGACTCAGGGCTTGAACTCACGAACCATGAGATCACGACCTGAGCCAAAGTCAGTCGCTTAACTGACTGAGCCACCCAGGCTCCCACTACGTTTTTTAAAAATGTTTATTTTATTTTTTGAGAGAGAGTGAGAGAGAAAGGGGGAGGGACACAGAGAGAGAGGGACAGGTGGTCTGAAGCGGGTTCTGTGCTGGCAGCAGAGAGCCTGATGCAGGACTTGAACTCATGAACTGCAAGGTCATAATCTGAGTTGAAATTGGGCGCTTAACTGACTGAGCCACCCAGGCTCCTCATTATTGCATACATTTTAAGCAGGAAACATTAGTGTAAAAGTATTCTTTTTGCTTAAGTAAATAATTATGTATTTGAAATTGAGAGTTCCTCAATTTCTTTCTGACTTTTGTAAAGGAAAAAGACACCTCATTATGAAAATATTAATATCAAGAAAGATCAACAGCAAAATCATTGCTCATATCTCCCACGATTTTATGAAGTAATAATACAGCAGGAGGAAAAAAAGGTAAGTTGAAATGTAGCTAGTTCATCTACTTTCTATGTTTTAACATCATTGACTCTGATAATTACAAGGTTAGAGTAGTCTTTGGATTTATCATGCCTGGTAGTTAGTTGTTATTCAGTGAATATTGCTGAAGGAACTATACTTAAAATCTCCAAGTGATTACCATCTCTGCTTGATCACCTCTTGTGATAAAGAACTCACTAGCCCTAAGGTTTATTGTTTCACTAGTGGACAACTCTGTTTCTTACAATTTCCTTCTTAAACTGACCTAAACTTGCCTGCTTTCTGCCTACTTTTTCTCCCTCTTCCTATGCTTTCTTTTTAGTCTTTTTCTAGTAAGGATAAAAGTTCTAACTACTTTTGACTATTCTTATTATTTAACTTCATAATAGTTTATTTTCCTTTGAAGTTCTCTAGGGATCTTCTTAAAGTAGTTTGTAAGTCTCCTCTCTGTCTGTCTCTCTTTTTAATCTGAGACTAGAACTAAGCATAATATTCTTGGTATGGTCTGATTTGTACATGGGATTTTCATCCTCCTTCTGGATAGTATATGTTTATTAATATAAAACCCAAAATTCCATTAAATTTTTTTTGTAGCTATGCTTCAGTTTACTTATTTAGAAATTGTAGGCAAATAAAGCCCTGGAACTTTTTTTTTCCTCTTCAGTATATTTTTTATATTTAAACATAAAAACTTGAATGATGGACTATTACATAGACATAAAAAAGGATGAGATCTTGCTATTTGCAGCAACCTGGTTGGACGTAGAGAATATTCTACTAAGTGAAATAAATCAGACTGAGAAAGAGAAATATTGTGTGATTTCACTCATATGTGAAGTTTAAAAGAACAGAACAAGTGGATAGACAAATAAGCAGAAAGCAGAATCAGACCTATAAATGTGTAGAACAAACTGATGGTTGCCAGAGGAAAGGAGTGGAGGGGGTTGACAGGGAGTGGGAGATACAGGTTATAGTTATGGAATGAATAAGTCATGAGAATAAAGGGGACAGAAAGGGAGTATAGTTAGTGATATTGTAATAGTGTTATATGGTGACACATGGTAGCTACACTTGTAGCAAGCATAGCGTAATGTATCGAGCAATTGAATCACTACGGTGTACATCTGAAACTAATGTAACATTATGTATTAACTATACTCAAGTAAAAAATTAAAAAAAAAACTTTGAAGAGTATAGAATAAAAATTTTTAAATGAACCCATTTAGAGTAAGGATAAATAAATGATTCACAGCTGAAAAATCAATAGGTATTTCAATAAGAATTTTCTCTGCATTTGATTTCCTTAGTCTTCCCCTGAATATCAATCAGCAATGAAAAGTATTGTTTCTAGAAATGAAAAGACACGATAATAGAATAATATAATTGTTTTTATAGGATTACAATTATAAGTCTCAAACAGGATAAAAAGTGTATAATTTGGAATCATGAGAGATAATGGTCTGTAGTTTTCTATATTTGTAATTTTTTTTCTGGTTTTGGTATTAAGGTTATGGTGGTTTCATAGAATGAGAGGAAGTATTCCCTCTGCTTCTATCCTCTGAAAGAGTTTGTAGAGAATTGATCTAAGTTGTTCCTTTAATGTTTGGTAAAATTCACCAGTGAATCCATCTGGGCTTGGTGCTTTCTTTTTTTAGGAAGGTTATTAATTATGGATTCAATTTTTAAAATAGATATACGCCTATTCAGATCATCTGTTTTTTCTTGTGTGAGTTTGAAAGCTTGAGTCTTTTCAAGGAATTGGTCCATTTTATCAGGCTTATCAAATGTATGAGCATAGAATTCATAATGTTCCTTTATTCTTTTAATGTTTGTGAGATCTGTAGTGATGTTCTTTCCTTCATTTCTGATATCAGTAATTTGTGCCCTCTCTCTTTTTTTCTTAGTTTGTCTGGCTAGAGACTTATAGATTTGATTGATATTTTTAAAGACCAACTTTTGTTTTCATTATTTTTCATTTATTTTTAATATTATTGATTTCTGCTCTAATTCTACTTATTTCTTTCCTTTTACCTACTTTCAATTTAATTTGTTTTTTTACGTTTTCCTAAGATGGGAACTTAGATTTTCATATGTGCTTTCATTGCTATTAATGATGTCAATTATATCTAGTTTATTGATATTGATGATATTATTGATTGCAACTATGTCCTTATTGATTTTATGCCTGCCTGAGAAAGGCGTGTTGAAGTCTTGAACTGTGATATTTCTATTTGCAGATCTATTGGTTTTTGCCCCATTTAGTTTGCTGCATTGTTGTTAGACACATACACGTTAAAAATTGTCTTCTTGGAGAAGTGGCCTCTTTATAATTATGTAATGATCTTCTTTAGCCCTGATAACCTTCCTTGCTTTGAAATCTGTACTGTCTGAAATTACACCTAGTCATGCTTTCCTTTGATTAGTGTTAGCATGGTGTGTTTTTCTCCATTTGCTTTTAATTTATAGATATAGTTATAGATATAGATATATAATATCTGTCTTTTAATTGGTAAATTTAGACCATTGACATTCAAGGATCTTTGATATAGTTGGATTAATATCTACCACATTTGTTACTGTTTTCTATTTGATGCCCTTGTTTTTTGCTCCTATTTTTCTCATTCATTCTTTTTCTGCCTTTTGTGGTTCTCATCTCTTCTTGCCTTCTGTTTTCTTTATTCATTAGAGCCCTTAGCCTGGTAATCCTACTTGTTTTAAGTTTCACATCTGATGATGGTACTCTTCCTGCCATGTCTGGCTCTGATGCTTGCCCTGTTTCTTCTAATTTTTTTTTTATATTTGTTGTAATTTATTCTTAATAACTAGATGTCTTAGTCTGTTTGGGTTGCTATAATAGAATATCACAGATGGGGTAGCTTATAAATAAGAGAAATTTATTCCTTATAGCTCTGGGAGTCTGGGAAGTCCCAAGATGAAGGTGGCAACAGATTCAGTTCTGTTGAGAGCTCACTTATGGTTCATAGGTCATCTTTTTGCTGTGTCTTTACATGGTGGAAGGGGCAAGGGAGCTATCTTGGGTGACTTTGCTGTTGTTGTTGTTGTTCAAATAAGGACACTAACCTCATTATCAGAGCTCTGTGCTCATGAGTTAATCACTTCCCAAAGGTGCCACCTCCAAATAACATCACATAGGGGATTAGGTTTAACATGAATTTTGGGGGGATACAAAAATTCTATCTGTATAACTTGACATGATGTATTAGGCAAAGAAACTAAATATTACTTTAGTATGTAAATAGTATTTAGTATTTAGTATTGTAAATTGTAAATTTAGTATTGTAAATATGACTTTAGTAATGTGGTGGTAAGGTATGGGGGAGGGGAAGAGTTTTTAGTTCTGTGATTAGCTCTTAGTATTTTAGTGAGCCCATGCCTCTGCACTGGACTGAATTTCACAAGTCTTTCTCAGTTTTTTCCCCCTCTTATATGGGTTAGAATGGCTAGTGTGGGTTGGAGTTAGGTATTTCCTTTATCTTGTGTGGAAGGCTAGAGGTGACTGGAGTTGTGCATTTCCATTCTGTAGGTCAATTTTGTGCTGATAATGCGCCAGCAAGTTGGGCTCTGGTTAGTTTGATTTTCCAGAGAGCTTATCTTGTTAAGAAAAACAGAATGTTCTGGTATATTTCAAAATGCTGCTTTTCCCTCTTCCCCTGCCAGATACACAAAGGGGTTTTTCTCCAGTATTTACTGTGAGAACCTAGTTGAGTTCCTGGAAGTAAACCAGATTGTGGGGTCCTCCCCTATGACTTGGCTCATGGTGTTTTTACCTCTCAGATTTGTCTTCACTGGGCCTCCAGCAATTCTTCAATTACAGTTTAGGTATTCCTATACAGAGCAAATCTCTGCTCTGGTAAGCTGTGACTCCCTGTATTTGCTTGTCTGTCTCTCCGATCTTGTGGGCAGTCGTTTGCCCTGAGTTTTTTGCTCTCTCATGGATCTAAGAAGAATTTGAGTTTACATTCTGTTCAGGTTTCTACTTGTTGTTAGGGAGGAATGATGATATCCAAGTTCTTATGTGCAGAAATGGAAACTGGAATACAGGAAATTAGTTGTTTTTTTTTTTTAAACCAGAACATTTATTGTATGATTAATCACTGAAATCCTTAAGATGAACTGGATGGTGCAACAGTTGCCTTTTTGGGTTTAGGTGTTGTTTCTTCACGAAATCCATGCCTTAATCTGTGGTATACAATTTTTAGAGGCCTCATTAGATCAGTCCCAGTGGTATTTCACCTTTTAGCCTTGGCACTCCAGTTATTCTCTCTTCTGCTTGGCAGGATAGCTACATTTGCCATAGGTCAACTTCTGAAGATGTGGTAGGGCTGAGAGCCATAGTAGTGACATAATGTGTGGTTCTTATTATGATACTTTCCAAGTGATGACGTCCCTTTTGTCATCTTGTTTTTGTGGTTGAGACCAAAGAGAGGAAATGAGTCTTTTAAACATAAAATATTTTCTGGAAGTCACATCAAGAAGATGGTGAACTAGGAGTCCCGACACTCATTCCGCTCCCCTCCGCCCCCCAAAAGAAACAAACTATAAACAACTACATACTGATGAAAATAGCTATGGGAGAGCTTAGAGTACAATGAAGAAGCTACATAAACCCTTAGGAGCTCAAACTCAGGATGGCCACATAGAAAAGTATAAGAGGCATTTTATCTGCTTCACACCATCCCTCAGTCCATCATAGTTTGATGCCAAGAAGGATCTCAGTAGTGTAACTTGCTACCATGTGTGAAGACAGCAGGAGGACCCTTGCAGCCCTTGTTACCATTATGGATATCTGAAACTTTTGCTACTGAGGATCTCTGCAGTCTTCATTGATGCTTAACCCAGCAGATGGAGCTGTCTGGAGTCCATCCCATTGTGCCTCCATTGGAGAAGGAGACACCAGGGCTGGAGCTGCCATTCATGTCTCACAACCATGTACAAACCCAAGACCCTGACTGGACCCAGCTCTAGGAGGATCCCTTTGGCCATGACTTCCTCCTGTGGGGAAAAGGAGAACAGGGGAATTGCAGCGGCTTTTGACACTGACGACCCAGTAGCCTTCGATGCTGCCACAGAACCCTGTGGTTTTTGACCATGTTGACCTCAGGTGTCCTAGCTTCATAGAGTGTATACTGCTGCACCCTCCCTGAAGTCAAAACCTCCTTGGTGGTTCCCCTTTCCTTTGGAGTTAGAGCCATTGTGCCCTACTCAGCTGGTGGCCTGACAATAACTCATAGGTCTTTTCCCACTGAAGATAGTCCATAAAATCTAAAAGAGGTGACTGCTCCCTCAAATGTGCAGACATCAATGCAAGGCTATAAGAAACACATAAAAAATTCAAGGAAACAGGGCACCACTAAAAGAACCCTGTATTATAGTAACTGGCTCCGAAGAAAGGGAGATCTGTCAATAAATTCAAAATTATTGTTTTAAGAAAGCTCATTTAGCTACAGGAGAACAAAGACAACTCAGTGAAATCAAGATAATAATTGAAGAAAATATGAAGTTTAACAGAGAAAGAAATCACAAAAGGTAACAGACAATTCTGGAGCTAAAGAATACAGTGAATAAAATGAAAATATGCAATAAAGAGCTTCAATAATAGACTCAATCATGCGAAGAGAGAATCTGTCAACTCAAAGAAAGTTCATTTGAAATTATCCAGTCAAAGGAAGGAAAAAGTAAAAGAATGAAAAAGAGTGAGGAAATCTTACAGGCTTTATAGGACATCATGTGAGAATCAATATATGCACTTTGGGAATCTCAGTAGGAGAAGAGAGAAAAAGGGGCAGAAAGAAATAATGGCTGAAAACTTCCCAAATCTTTGGAAGGACATGGTCATTAGTATTCATGCAGCTCAAAAGTCTTGAAATAGGATCAACCCAAAGGAGATTACACTGAGACACATTATACTTAAATTATGAAAAGTCAACAGCAAAGACGGAATTTTTAATGCAGTAAGAAAACTGATTCATCACATATTAGACTCCTCTCCCCCAAACTGTTCCCTAAGAATATAAGTTTATTTTTCAGTAGAAACAATGAGGCCAGTTGAGAGTGAGAGGGTATATTCAAAGTGCTAAGGGAAAAAAAACACAGCCAAATAAGAATACTATACCCAGAAACATTCCTTAAAAATAGGGAGATAATGTATTTCCCAGACAAACAATAACTAAGAGAATTTGTCACCCTTAGACCTACTTCATAAGATATGCTTAAGGGATTTCTTAAAACTCAAAACATGCTAAACAGCAGCATGAAAATATAGGACAACATAAATTCCATAGATAAAGGTACATACATAAACACATACAGATTACTATAGTAGTAAAGATAGTATGTAAATTTCTTGAACTCTAAAAATATATATATTTTTAGCTAAAAATATATATTAAAAAAAAATTTTTTTTGAGAGAGAGACAGAGACAGAGTTTGAGCCAGGGAGGGGCAGAGAGAGAGACAGAATCCGAAGTAGGTTCTAGGTTCTGAGTTATCAGCACTGAACCTGACACAGGGCTCGAATCCACAAACTGCAAGATCATGACCTGAGCTGAAGTTGGGCACCCAACCGACTGAGCCAGCCAAGTGTCCTGATAAATATATTTTTTAATGGCACACAATTTAAAAAGAAGCAAAATGTCTATAAGAGCACAAACTATATATGCATGTGGAGGTAATAAAAGGTTAGTATTTTTGTATGTGATTAAAGTTAAATTAAAATGGAAGGTCATAATTATAAGATATTTTGTATAACTCTTGAGCTAACCATGAAATAAACCTATAACAGGTACACAAAATATGAGAAAAAAAAACAAACAAATCACTACAAAAAATTATCCAGTAAGAAAGGAGCATAAGAAGAGAAGAGCATTATAAGGCACAAAGAAAATAATTTTTTAAAATGGCAATAATAAATTTCTCACTTATCAATAATTACCTTAAATGTAAATACATCAAATTCACCAATTAAAAGGCCTGTAGTGCCTGAATATATTTAAAAAATAAAAACAAGCAAGATCCAGTGATATGCTGTCTATGAGACACACTTTAGAATTAAAGATACACATAGGCCAAAAGTAAAGGGATGATAAAAGATGTTTCATGCAAATAATGATCAAAAGAAAGTGGGGTTTGTTATATGTATGTCAGAAAAAAATAGAATTCAAGTTTAAAACTATCTGTAGTGACAAATAAGGTCGGTATATAATGATCAAAAGGTCATCTCAACAGGAAGGTATAACGATTATATATGTACTCAATATCAGTGTATCTAAACATATAAAACAAATATTGACATATCTTAAGACAAAAATTGACAGCTATACAAAATAGTAGGAATGAATACAGAAATATTTGACTTGAACAACATTATAGACCAAATAGATTCAACTGACCTATGTAGAAATGTCTACCCAAGAACAGAATATACATTCTACTTAAAGGCACACTGAACATTCTCCAGGATACATATCTTGAAAGGTCACAAAACAAGTCTTAACAAGTTTAAGAACATCAAAATAATTCCAACTATCTTTTCTGACCACAATGGAATAAAAATAGAAATCAACAATAGCAAGAAAATGGGAAAATGTATAAATACATTGAAACTAAACAACATTCTCTTAAAAATCATTGGGTCAAACAAGTGTCTGTTGATAGATGAATGGCTAAAAGATAATGTGTTGTGTATATGCAATGGAATATTACTCACCCATAAAAAAGAATGAAATCTTGCCATTTGCAAGAGCATAGGTGGAGGTAGAAGGTATATTGCAAGTGAAATTAAGTCAGAGAAAGATAAATACCATATGATTTCAGTTATATGTGGAATTTAAGAAACAAAACAAAAAAAGACAAACAAAAACACACACTCACACTCATATACAGAGAACAAACTGGTGGTTGCCAGAGAGGAGGTGAGTGGGGGAATGGGTGACATGGATAAAGGTGATTAGTAGTACACTTATCTTTAAAATTTTTTAAATGTTTATTTATATTAGACAGAGAGAGAGAGAGAGAGAGAGAGAGAGAGAGAGAAAGAGAGAGAACAAGTGGAGAAGGGCAGAGAGAGAGAGAGAGAGACAGTATCTGAAGCAGACTCCAGTCTCTGAGCCTTCAGCACAGAGCCTGATGTGGGGCTTGAACCCACGAGCTGTGAGATCATGACCTGAGCCGAAGTTGGATGCTTAACTGACCGAGCCACCTAGGCACCCCAGGAGTACACTTATCTTGATGAATGTTGAAAAATGTATAGAATTGTTGGATTACATTGTATACCTGAAAGTAATTATAACACTGTATGTTAATTATACTTGAATAAAAAAAATAGTCATTTAAAAAAATGAGAAGGAAAAATAATAAAAGAAAAAATCACTGGGTCAAAGATGAAATCAAAAGGAAAATTTAAAAGGTATTTTGAAACAAATGAAAACCAAACATACCAAAACTATGGGCTGCAGCAAAAGCAGTTCTCAAAGGGATGTTTTAGTGAATAATACTTATATGAGAACAGAAGAAAAATCTCAACCTAACTTTACACCACAGGGAACTAAAAAAATTAGAACAAACTAAGCCAAATTAGCTGAAGGGAGGAAATGATAAAGGTTAGAGCAGAAATGGGTCAATGGAGAACAACAAACAACAAAAAAAGAACAAAACTAAGAGTTGGTGTTTTAAAAGATAAAATTGATCAACTGTTGGAGTAAGAAAAAGACAGAAAAGACTCAAATAAAATCAGTTGAAAGAGTAGATATTACAATGGATGCCTGAGAAATAAAGTGAATTGTAAGGGACTGTTATGAACAACTGTATACCAACAAACTGTACAGCCTAAAAGAAATGAATAAATTCCTAGAAACATACAACCTAGCAAAACTGAATCAGGAGAAAGTAGAAAGTCTGAACAGACCAATAACAAGGAGACTTACTTGGTAATAAAAAATTTCCCAACAAAGAAAAGCCCAGGACCCATTATCTTGGGTAAATTCTACTACACATTCAAAGAAGAATTAATACCAATCCTTAAAATTTTCCAGAAAATAGAAGTGGGAACATTTCCAAACTCATTTTATGAGGTTAGCATCACTCTGATACCCTAACCAGGCAGACACTCCCAAGAAAAGAAAGCTACAAGCCAATATTCCTGATGAACATTGTTGTAAAAATCCTTAATAAAATATCAGCAGTTAAATAAAAAAATTGACAGCACATTTAAAGGATCATATACCATGGCTGAATGTGATTTATCCCAGGGATGCAAAGATGGTTCAACATACACAACATGATAGAACAACTTAAGAAAATGGAAGGAAAAAAACCCATGTGATCATTTCAATAGATATAGAAAAAGCATTTGATAAAGTTCAACACTCATTCATGGTTGAAACTGAACAAAAGCAGTATGGAAGGATCTAACATCAATAGAAAAAATCAAAATGGTAACTATCTTATATGATGGATATATATTAATTAGCTTGAATATGGTGATTATTTCACTATATTTATATATCAAATGATCAAATGGTACACCTTAAATATATACCACTATCATTTTTGCTCTTATCTTGTATTTTTCATTTACATGTATTGTAAATTAAACGCCAAAATATTATGTCAGTATTATCCTGTGATACATCACTGTTATTTGCTATACATGGAAAAACTGTAAAAGATAAGGAATGGTTATAGCACAAGTCTTGGTGAGTTGGGGGAGTGGATGGTAGAAGATGTGAACACTATAAAGAGCTGAAGATTTGATTGCTGCTTAGTGTGTCCTTTTCTAGTGAAATCTAATGTATAGTTTAATTTGACCATATTTAAGGGGAAGCTAATTCTAATTATATATACTTGTAAGTACAAATTTTAAACAAAATATTGTGTTCACCTAGGGGCTTATCTGTTCTAACTATATGCAGTTAGCTTCTTTTTCCTTTAAAAATAAACTCTGAAAACAATTTTGATAAAGTAAGAATATTGAGGTATCAAGGGGTATTTATAATGAAAGCAGATAATATGAATGTATTGATATATTCTACATATGTAATATAAAACTAATAAATGTTTTGTTCAAAATAAAGATTTTTTTCCTCACAACTTTTTCCATGATAGTATATTGACCTAGATAATAATAATAAAATAATAAAATCTTAAGAATAGCTTTTAATTTATTTGTCCTATAATGGTAAAAAGAATAAGGAATTAAGTTGAAGTAGTTGAAAATAGGATCATAATTGTACTTGACATTTCTCAATGCTTTTTTTTTGTCATAGCAAGTATTTGTTTATGAGATTTGAAAAATATTGTTTCTAAAAATTTTTAATTTAAGTTTTGAGGTAACAAGAGAAGATGGAGTCTTTTCCACTTTTTGAACTCCAATTTTTTTGGCTTACGTAATGCTAAATGGTAATTTGTCAATGATTATTAGGCTGGATTGGGCTCATAGACCATAGTTTGCTGACTCCTGAAAGAAAGATATTGAGGTGCATAGCATATAGACTTACGATTTTATTTAGATGGCTCATATCATTTTGGTGACATATGTAAAACACTCTTTAAAAGTGAGGGAGGGGGCGCCTGGGTGGCACAGTTGGTTAAGCGTCTGACTTCAGCCAGGTCACGATCTCGCGATCCATGAGTTCGAGCCCCGCGTCAGGCTCTGGGCTGATGGCTCAGAGCCTGGAGCCTGTTTCCGATTCTGTGTCTCCCTCTCTCTCTGCCCCTCCCCCGTTCATGCTCTGTCTCTTTCTGTCCCAAAAATAAATAAACGTTGAAAAAAAAAATTAAAAGTGAGGGAGGTGGGTCTTCAGCACTTGAGAAGAATGAATGCACACTATGGGGGATGTGATAAGGAGTTAAACTGAGGTAAATAAAATAGTTCCAGGTCAACAGAAAAAGATCCCATTTGATACTGGTCAACAAAAGCTTGTTTCTATGGAGGCAAGGGTGGGGATTTGTATTATATGGCTATATGTTGTTGGAGACTATAAATATGGTGATGTGGGGAGAATTTGAGAGAATAAGGATTTTCAAGGCTGGAATGGTTAACCATGGAATCAAGCCTATGTGGAGGGAATAAAAGAAATCAGAAGGGGCTTGATGGACTGTAATAATAAGGCAAAGTTGAGAATTTGGAGATAAAAATGAGGGTAAACAGGAAGTAGGTAGGATAGAGGGAATAGAAGTGAAATGATAGTTGCCACTGAGGATACAAGAATTCAGTTTTATGGGGAAGAAAACTTACAAAACCTTGAGTGTGTTGTGCTTTTGTGATCTTGTTAAATTACCATTTGTTAAGTAGAGACCTGGGGTGTTGGATGGTGAGCCTGGTTCAACAGAAGACCACAAGGGAACTAAAATCTAACTCTATTACTCACAGGTGGTGGAGGAGTTACAGGGCATGATCTTGTGGGGAGGTCAAGGCAGGGTGCAGGCAGAGAGTGCGGTAGAACTTCTGGGGCATATACCCTTATTAGGGTCCATGTGTGGAGTGCTTTGGGGTTCCTGGGCTACATATGGATTGGTCAATTCAAACCTAAAAAAGTGGAGTTTTAGTAAGCTTCAAGGGAATCTCATCTAAGGGGTAGGCAAGGGGAAGGTGTGAGTGAGTGAGTGCTTTTCACAAAGGCTGTTGGGGGAATCATGCCTGGAATTTACATTTACTTGTGACTCTACAGTCTTTTATCTAGGGCAAGCCCTCAAGGGAGGGGCTGGTGTCAGTTCAAAGCCCCTGCAGACTGGCCACAAAAAAGTGGATGCTGAATTAGCCATATGGAGTAGTTTAGCTAAACTGTCAATATGTGGATGAAGGTTGGATGAACCCTATGGTTTACCACTTTTTCTAGCTGCCCTCTAGGAAATGATGCATAGGTTTTCTTTGAGTCACAAACCCACCTGGGATTGCTGAGACCTTCCTGCCCTTCAGTTTAGCACTTAGGATGGGGAAGTATAGGGCGTAGGGCCCATTGTCAAGCACACGTATCCATGGTCTTTTGCTTTTCTTTCTATTCCCTTACTCATGAGATCTTTCTCTTAGGCAAGGAGAGAAAAAGCATGGAAAAACAGCCTCTCTGGTAGTATTTTCTTTTTTTGTCTTAATGCTTGATCTCTAACAGTTAATTACAGGAAAATGAGTTTTATTCTGTATATCCTTTATAGTCTTAGCTGCCCAAATGCAGATGAATAGAAATGAGAATATGGAGAAGGATTTCAGTAGTGGAGTGCTGCAGGATTTTCAATAGACTGGAGAAATATCTTCATTTTGGGGGCGCAGGGATGGGAAAAAGAACAAGGAAGAGTGATCAGCTTTAAAGATGCTAGGAAAAAACAGTTTGGAATACTTCTCCCACATAATAAGATCAGTTGCAGGAAGTGTAGTATGACTCGGGAAAGTTGCTAAATTTGGTGTGGAATAGGCCGACTAGCTTCATTCCATTTTTTCCTTCTTTAAATTCAGCTGATGCACTGACTCCTACAATAGATGGTACCTACAAATTAATTGTAGGTAGTGATTCCTCAAAACTCTCTCAGAATGCTCTTTACTTACATGGAGCCAATTGATCCTTCTCTTGTTCCCCTGGATCTCACTCAGATTTCAGGCTTGTATTTATACATTCATACTCTTCTTTTTGCTTATTAGACTTTGACTTCCCTCTAAGGTTTTTATGTTTTCAAATCTTTACAAACTTCTTCCTCTGAACTCTCTGGGTCTGGCTAATCCAGAGCCTTCCCTTCCCTTTACTTCCATGTAAGGGGAAGTTAACACACATTCTAGAAGAGGGGTGTAGTCTTATTAGATTTGTTTCTCAACATGTTCATCTTTCTCCCCCCAAGCTATGTAAAGTTTATTTCAAAATACATTTCTTTTTAAATTTAGAAGTTTGCTTTGTTTTGTAGAGACCACTCTTTTGAGACATAATTCATATATCACAATTCATCCATTTAAAGTACATAGTTGAATGGTTTAGTGTATTCACAGAGTTGTGCAACCATCATCACAATCAATTTTAGAGTATTTAACTCATCCCGATTAGCAGTCATTACCATTTTGCCCCCGTCCTCCCAGTTGTGGGCAATGTATTTCTGTCTCTGTAGATTTGCCTATCTGGACATTTAATGGAAATAGAATCATACATTATTTGTCCTTTTGTGACTGGTTTCTTGGCATAGTATTTTTCATGTCATAGCATGTATCAATATTTCATTTTTTATAGCTGAATAATATCCCATTACGTGGATATACCACATTTTGTTGATGTATTTATCAGTTAATAGACATTTTGGTTGTTTATACTTTTTGGTTAAGAATGGAAATAATAAGTATAATACTATGCTAAATAAAATCATAAGAATGAGCATAAGAAGGATTCTGCTTTGAACATTTGTATATAAGTCTTTATGTGGGCATATGTTTTCATTTCTCTGGGATATACAACTGGAAGTGGAATTGTTGGATAATATCATAATTCTTATGTTTTAGCTTTTTGTGGAACTGTTTTACAAGCAGCAGTACTATTTTACATTAGGGTTAAACTGAAGGTTCAATTTCAACATGTCTTTGCAACACTTGCTTTTGTTTGTCTTTCTGATTGTAGCCATCCTTGTTGGTGTGAAGTGATATATCATTGTGGTTTTGGTTTGCATTTCCCTAAAGACTATTGATGTTGAGTATCTTTTCATGTACTTGTTGGCCATTCATATATCTTCTTCAGAGAAATGTCCATTAGAGTCTGTGCCCATTTTAAAATGGATTGTCTGTTTTTATTACTGACTTGTAAGAGTTCTGTAAATTTGATTTGCTTTTTTCTGGATTTATGATTAATTTCTTTTTTTCCAATTTAAAAAAAAATTTTTTTTAACATTTATTTATTTTTGAGACAGAGAGAGACAGAGCATGAACGGGGGAGGGTCAGAGAGACAGGGAGACACAGAATCTGAAACAGGCTCCAGGCTCTGAGCAGTCAGCACAGAGCCCGACGCGGGGCTCGAACTCACCGACCGTGAGATTGTGACCTGAGCCGGTCGGACGCTTAACCGACTGAGCCACCCAGGCTCCCCATGATTAATTTCAATAACATTATTTCTTATATGTGAAATTGTTAAAAAATGTTTATCTTATGTCCACAATTAAACCATTATTTCTGAGATGATAATCTTTTATTCTGCTTGTTTTTTGATATAACTATAGTTAGTGGAGTGAGGTTAATGTTTATTAACACATTTTGAATAAATTGATTACAGATTTGAAAAATGAACAGTTTTATTTAGTTTTAAAAATGTTTGTTTTGGGGCGCCTGGGTGGCTCAGTCGGTTGAGCGTCCAACTTCGGCTCAGGTCATGGTCTCACAGTTTGTGAGTTCGAGCCCCACATCAGCCTCTGTGCTGACCACTTGCTCAGAGCCTGGAACCTGCTTCAGATTCTGTGTCTCCTTCTCTCTCTGCCCCTCCCCAGTTCAGGCTTTGTCTCACTCTGTTTCTCAAAAAAATAAATCAATGTAAAAAAATAAAAAAAAAATGTTTGTTTCTTTATTTTGAGAGAGTGAGCATGTGCACGTGCATGAGTGGGGAGGGGGGACATAGAGAGAGGGAGAGAGGGAGTCCCAAGCAGGCTTTGCACTGTCAGTGTGGGACTTGGTCCCACTAACCGGGAGATCATGACCTGAGCTAAAATCAAGAGTCAGGCTCTCAACCGACTGAGCTACCTAGATGCCCCAAGCAGTTTTATTTAAAATTTGAATTTAGGGAAAGAATTCTTAGGTTTTATCTTTCCTTCCATTTATCCTAATGTCCTGGAAGAATAAATTTAAAGCAATAAAATAATTAAATACTCTAGTGTCTTTGGATTTAAGCATTTTCTTATGGTGGCACAAAATATAGTATGAATATAATATTTTAATGAATGATCATGAGTTTTTAAAAATTTATCATATCCCTGAGGTGTATTTAATTATGCTATGTATACAGTGTTGTTTCAGTACATCTTTTGAATATATTATGTTGTCCTACTCTACTGAGAACTTCTGTTAAAAAACACAAATATTACCTTTTATTCAACCTGAACATTTTCCACAAAAATCTTTCTTGCTTTTGGCCATGCATCTTCATTAACTTCCTTAATGAAGTCCTTAATATAGAAAGACATTAAATAATAGTTTCTATTGAAGTTCTTTGATTTGGTAATGCAAAATTTATGAGGTTGCTGTAATAACTTCTTATCTGTTAAAAAACTGAGCAAAATTTCACTAGGTGGCGCCAATATTTTGGATTTTATGGACATCAAACTACTTATTCATTTCCCATATTCATTAAAACAAATGTTTAAACAGTATGTGGCAAGATATGAAAATATGCTTTGTAGTTCTCCTGAGCAAACCTAAATTGGAAGTTTTAGTTTTTTGTCTGTTCTGCCAAATGGAAATAACTTAGCAGTATGTATTTAAAAATGTTATTTAAATTCTGGTTGCAAAATAAGTTATAGAACTATCATTCCATTTATCTATATAAAGTTATGAAAACAGAATTTTATTTGTTAAAAAAATTTTTTTTAATGTTTATTTATTTTTAAGACAGGGAGACAGAGCACGAGTGGGGGAAGGGCAGAGAGAGAGGGAGACAGAGTCTGAAACAGGCTCTGATGAGGGGCTCGAACCCACGAACCGTGAGATCATGACCTGAGCCGAAGTCAGATGCTTAACCGACTGAGCCACCCAGATGCCCCAAAACTGTTAGAATTTTAAAAGTTACATTTAAAAGGTATAATTTATAAACTAGGTTTTCCTCTGAATTAGTAGATTATTTAAGATAATTTATTAATTTTAAGTAAGATCTTAAGTAGATTTCAAGTAGAAAGGTGTAGTTTCAAGTAAGTAAAAATATGCTTATAAACATTAATGATGATTATCTTTTGAAGCCTGTCATTATTACTAAGGGCTCTCTCTTATGGGTGGATTGTTCCATTATTTATGATGGAAAGGTTTCACCTTTTCACTTATCATTGCTAGTCTTTAATATTTATTAAATTACCTGATTAGTTAGCATTATTAACAGGTATTTGGAATTCTATTGCAGTTAGTAATATGTAGTGGTGGCCTTGAAATAACTTAAATTTGAGGATAAACAAAGATTTAGGAGGACTTGCACACAATTAAATGTTTTTCTTTCCTAAACATAAATTACTGGTTTGTGTAATGGCTACTGTGTCTAAAAGTTGGAGTGCAAACTTTTTTTATTTTCTAAGATAAGTTTTCCAACTTTTAAATCAGGGTTTCAAAGAGGAAAGGAAAGGTGTCAAGATGGGAGAAAAAATTATATGTGAGAAATGGAGTGAAGAAGAAGTTTGGAAACATTTATTGCTCAGACAGTGGTTATTTATCCTTTGGAAGAGCATCTGATATTTTCAAGTCTAATCATAAAATGATTGGTATTGTTACTCATGACTTTTATATACTGAAGTCATGCTCATTCATGGTAAAATTTTAAGAACTATATAAAATAAATAAAACATTATTGATTTAGTGGTGAAGAGTTCAGGCTTTAGACTCACACTCCAAATTCTTACTCTAGCATATACTAGTTGTATGATCTTCGGCAAGTTATTTTGCCATTTTAAGTTTAAACAGTTTTCCATCTAAATTTCTAAAGTATAAATAATAGTATCTGCAAAAAGGTTGTGAGAATCCAATGAGATGTAATTATACACACACACATGAATTGCTTAACACAGTGTCTGACATTTGTTAACATGATAAGTGATACATATTACTATTACTCATTTAATGAATATTTATTGAATACTTCATGTTGTGAATAGAAAGATGATGAATAATACAGAGGCTCTTAAATCAAGGAGTTCACACTTTGATAGAAGCTACAAGTATGTAAAAAAGTTTTCAATAATATTCAAATCAGTTACAATGGGACTTCAGAAGAGAAACTCATTGATTCTTCTTGGAGGATGGCAGAAGTCAGGAAAGGATTTCAAAATATGTTTGGGTTGTGTTTTGAAGGATGGGTAGTTATTTGGATGAAATATAACATTGCAGGCAAAGAGAATGTGCAAAGCCATGAACATTTGAGAAAAGCAATCTTTTTTTTTATCTAGAGGTGATGATGAACCAGTAAATATTTTAAAGCAGGAAATTCACAACAGCTTTGTGATTTTAGAAAAGTAGGACAGTTAACTGTGAGTCAAATGTATGGGGTGTACATAGTGATTCACATAGTGAATTCCTTTATTAAGATGGTGAAATGAGGAGCACCTTGTGGCTCAGTCAGTTGAGCATCTGACTCTTGATTTTGGCTTAGGTTGTAATCCAGGGTCTTGGGATCAAACCCCATGTTGGGCTCTGTGCTAAACATGGAACCTGCTTAAGATTTCTCTCTCTCTCTTTCTCTCTCTCCCTCTGCCTCTCTCCCTGATTGCTGTCTCTAAAAAGAAAAAAAAATAAAGATAGTGAGGTAACCCTAGAAATGATGGGAAAGTGACATATATTTGTATGCTAATATTGGTTTTTATCTAGCGATTAATTTGATGTAGGAGGATGAGTGGGAAGTATTGAGGATGACTGCTAGATTTCTCACTTAGAGTACTATATGGATACTAGAGAGAGTTGGAGAGAGAGCATACAGAAAGCGTGTCATTGTGTGTGTGTGTGTGTGTGTGTGTGTGTGTGTGTGTGTGTGTGTGATGTGTAGTTCTGGGAAATCAGATTATTTTAAGCATCTGTTCGTTACATAGGTAGAAATGTCTTGAAGGTTGTCAGAAAATTGAGAAAAATCTGGATTGGAGATTTAGGAATTAGTCTTCGGGCTAAGTTATATAGTCCATAAGGAATGAGGATTGAACCTGGAGGTTGACAACCTTTAATGAGTAAGTGGAGGATCAGGGGAATCTAAGCAAGAAGCAAAGAAGGAGGATTAAAAATGGTATGAGTAGAATGAGGAAGAAATGATCTCATAGGAGCCAGAGGAGGATTGCGTATCAAGAAAGTGGTTGCCATCTGTGTTCCATACTTTGGATAGATTAATAAACATAACCCAAGTGGTGCCTGGGTGGCTCAGTTGGTTAAGCATCCAACTCTTGATTTCGGCTCAGGTCACGATCTCACAGTTTGTGAGTTCGAGCCCTGCATTGGGCTCTGCGCTGGCAGTATGAAGCCTGCTTGGGATTCTCTCTCTCCCTCTCTCTCTGCTCCTCCCCTGCTTGCTCTCATGCTCGCTCTCAAAATAAGTAAATAAAATTAAAAAAAAAAACCCAAAACATCGTTTAAAAAAATAAAGATAACTGAAAAGAATCCATTGAATGTTGCAGAATTTTAAAATAAATGGTAATTTTAGCAAAACACTCTGATGGACCAGGTTGCAGGCAGCAGATGACAATGGACTTAAGCATGGATAGACTTGGATTGTGATGCCTCCCACTTTGGTCTTCTTCAATATTACTTTGGCTATTCGGGGTCTTTTGTGGTTCCATACAAATTTTAGCATTGCTTGTTCTAGCTTTGAGAAGAATGCTGGTACAATTTTGATTGGGATTGCATTGAATGTGTAGATTGCTTTGGGTAGTATTGATATTTTAACAATATTTATTCTTCCAATCCATGAGCATGGAATGTTTTTCCATTTCTTTGTATCTTCTACAATTTCCTTCATAAGCTTTCTGTAGTTTTCAGCATACATACCTTTTACATATTTGGTTAGGTTTATTCCTAGGTATTTTATGCTTCTTGGTGCAGTTGTGAATGGGATCAGTTTCTTTATTTGTCTTTCTGTTGCTTCATTATTAGTGTATAAGAATGCAACTGATTTCTGTACATTAATTTTATATCCTGTGACTTTGCTGAATTCATGTATCAGTTCTAGCAGACTTTTGGTGGAGTCTGTCGGGTTGTCCATGTATAATATAATGTCATCTGCAAAAAGTGAGAGCTTGACTTCATCTTTGCCAATTTTGATGCTTTTGATTTCCTTTTGTTGTCTGATTGCTGATGCTAGCACTTCCAACACTATGTTAAACAACAGTGGTGAGAGTGGATGTCCCTGTCCTGTTCCTGATCTCAGGGGGAAAGCTCTGTTTTTCCCCATTGAGAATGATATTAGCTGTGGGCTTTTCATAAATGGCTTTTATGATGTTTAAGTATGTTCCTTCTATCCCAACTTTCTCAAGGGTTTTTGTTAAGAAAGGATGCTGAATTTTGTCAAATGCTTTTTCTACAATGATTGACACGATCATATGGTTCTTATCTTTTCTTTTATTAATGTGATGTATCACATTGATCCCAGACTTTAGCCTCTACTACAAAACTGTAATCATCAAGACAGCATGGTACTGGCACAAAAACAGACACACAGACCAATGGAATAGAATAGAGACTCCAGAATTGGACCCAAAAATGTATGGCCAACTAATCTTTGACAAAGCAGGAAAGAATATCCAATGGAAAAAAGACAGTCTCTTTAACAAATGGCTGGGAAAACTGGACAGAAACATGCAGAAGAATGAAACTAGACCACTTTCTTACACCATTCACAAAAATAAACTCAAAATGGATAAAGGACCTGAATGTGAGATAGGAAATCATCAAAACCCTAGAGGAGAAAGCAGGAAAAAAAAAACCTCTCTGACCTCAGCCACAGCAATTTCTTACTTGACACATCCCCAAAGGCAAAGGAATTAAAAGCAAAAATGAACTATTAGGACCTCATGAGGATAAAAAGCTTCTGCACAGCAAAGGAAACAATCAACAAAACTAAAAGGCAATAGACGGAATTGAAAGAGATATTTGCAAATGACGTATTGGACAAAAGGCTAGTATCCAAAATCTGTGAAGAACTCACCAAACTCCACACCTGAAAAACAAATGATCCAGTGAAGAAATGGGCAGAAAACATGAATAGACACTTCTCTAAAGAAAACATCCATATGGCCAACAGGCACATGAAAAGATGCTCAACGTCGCTCCTCATCAGGGAAATGCAATCAAAACCACACTGAGGTATCACTTCATGCCAGTCAGAGTGGCTAAAATGAACAAATCAGGAGACTATAGATGCTGGCGAGGATGTGAGAAACGGGAACCCTCTTGCACTGTTGGTCGGAATGCAAACTGGTGCAGCCGCTCTGGAAAACAGTTTGGAGGTTCCTCAAAAAATTAAAAATAGATCTACCCTATGACCCAACAATAGCACTGCTAGGAGTTTACCCAAGGGATACAGGAGTACTGATGCAGAGGGGCACTTGTACCCCAATGTTTATAGCAGCATTTTCAACAATAGCCAAATTATGGAAAGAGCCTAAATGTCCATGAACTGATGAATGGATAAAGAAACTGTGGTTTATATATACAATGGAATACTACTTGGAAATGAGAAAGAATGAAATATGGCCTTTTGTAGCAACGTGGATGGAACTGGAGAGTGTTATGCTAAGTGAAATAAGTCTTACAGAGAAAGGCAGATACCATATGTTTTCACTCTTATGTGGATCCTGAGAAACTTAACAGAAGACCATGGGGGATGGGAAGGGAAAAGAAAAAAACCTTAGAGAGGGAGGAAGCCAAAGCATAAGAGACTCTTAAAAACTGAGAATAAACTGAGGGTTGATGGGGGTGGGAGGGAGGGGAAAGTGGGTGATGGGCATTGAGGAGGGCACGTGTTGGGATGAGCACTGGGTGTTGTATGGAAACCAATTTGACAATAAATTTCATATTAAAAAAATAAAGCATTAAAAAAAGAACGGATAGACTTAAGAAAATCTTGTGAATATAGATTGCTTACTCTTTCAGGGAGTTTGCCTAGCATGGAAGGCCGAGAGATAAGCTCTTATTGAATAGCTAGAGTTTTTTTTTTTTTTTTTTTCTTTTCTAGAGGAGAGACTTTATAGTTCTTGCCACTATAAATCTCTGCATGTGTTATTTACCTTTTGCTAATTTAGGATTATTGCCAAAATAAAAGCTAGGTTAATGATTTTAAATAACCTGATAATTAAGTTATTAATATTTCAATTCAAAAAGCTTTTATTGAAGTGAGTAATGTTTGGTTAGCATTACACTAGTTGCCATAGGACTTCAGATATTAAAAAAAAACAACTTCTTTTCCTTCTAATTGGAGACACAGATCACATATATGAAACAGAAAATACATGGTGTTTCCCCTGACATTTACTGAATGAATGAATGAATGAATGAATGAATGAACAAATGAATGACATAGATCTATGAGGATTAAAAATAGAGTATATTTGCAATATAGGGATATGCTGAATGAAATGGGCTTTAGTAGTTCTTATGACATACAAAGCTGTTATAATCTGACCTTTAACTACTCCAAATGCACATTTCACATTTTTTCTCTATGTATCCTATATTTTAGTCATAGTGAACTCCTTTCAGTTTCTTGAGCTTACCATTCTTGTGCCTCATTCCACACCTCTCTCCCTCTGCATAAGCTAGTCTTTCCCCTGGAAAGACTTTTTCTTCTTTTTCTTCATGTGGCTGACTTGCACTCATTCTTTGAGATTTAACACCTGATAGTCTACACATACCTCAATCATGGCATTTATCATGCTTTATAATATCATTGTGTATTTCTGCCACCAGACCATGCCATTCTTGAGGTCAGAGATTATGTCTTATTGATTTTAAATCTTTTAAATCCCTAACACATGGTAGATGAAAGGAACTATTGAGTGAAGGAATAAAATCACATTGAGTTTGGCTCTTACAGGAAATGTTGGGCAGAAGATTGGTGGGCAATAGCAAATGAGGACATTTTGGGTAGAAGTAGAAAACATGGCCTGTGTGTAGCTGGCAGAGTAATCTAGCTAGCCAATGAGATTATTTTAGTACTGAGAGAACCCTAAAGATCGAAATAATGAAGGGCTTTTAATGCAAGCTGGAAATGTTCAGATTCCAATGTAAATTGGAATAGTCATTTTTAAGCAGGAGGACGTGGAAACATTTTTCAGGTTGTTTATTTTGATAGTTGTTTATTTTACAGAACTCCCTTGTTTAAATGTCATTCATTCCTGAAAGCATATTGGATAACAAATTTTTGGGTAGCAGGAACCTGTATTCTGTTATTTTAAGGACAAAAAAATAATACATCTCTTCTGTGTCTCCCTCTCTCTCTTCCCCTCCCCTGCTCATGTTCTGTCTTCTCTGTCTCTCTCAAAAATAAACATAAAAAAAAAACTAAAAAAGATAATACATCTGGTTCATGCAAAATGCTACATCGGTTTCCCAAATAAAACACACTTAAACACTTATATAACAATCACACAAGGATTTCTATAAGGCATTTAAAACACCAGTTACTTAATTAAAAAAAATATATGTATTGAGCTCATTAGTAAGGTTTTATGTAGTCAATAACGATACTGCTGTATATCACATAACTGTTTATTTTGCAAAAAACATGTTCTGTAATGTCAATAAACAGTGAAATAGTATGTTATAGATACTAAAAGTATATAAATTTCCTGGGTTGATTATATCCTCAGCCAAGTGACAGAAGCAAAATCTGAGATCAGTGAAGTACTAAGCCTGGACAGCAAGGAAGGCATGGGAGGAAGTGGGAAGATAAGATCATTGCAGTAACGTACTGCACTTTAAACAAAATCAGGAGTGGTCTCATGAGGACAACAGCTGAGATAAAACTGTGGCCCACCCTAAATTCTCTGACCAGATTTGTGCAGGTCACATTTTTTTGCTTGTATGCACCTGCAGATTCATTATAGTAAGTTTCTATTTAAGTATTGAATTTTGGGTAAGATATTTGGCAGGTCATTATTTAAATATTTGGATTCAAGTAATGAGAGCTTGGACAGTGATGCAGATCCATATTTAATTATGTTCTTTCAAAAATGATTGAAATATATTACTTTTATGTGGACTTACAGGTTTTTTGATTTGTTAAATGTGTATATATATATGTATACACACATATACACATAATGTGTATATATATATACACATATATATGTGTATACACACACACACACACACACACATATATATATATATATATGAGTTCTTCCTTGATATTGTGTATTTTTAAAACATGCTTTTTCTGCCCTTTTTTTGGTTTAAAGGAACAAGCACTGAAAAACAATAGCATGGACTTTATGGAAGTCAGACATGATTTGAGTTCTTCTCCAGCGTTTGCTAGTTGTAGACTGTTGAACAAATTGTTTGTTTCAAGGCTTTTATTTAAAATTAAGAGTATCTCAGGGCACGTGGGTAGCTTAGGCGGTTAAGTGTCTGACTTCAGCTCAGGTCATGATGTCATGATTTGTTGATTTGAGCCCTGCTTCGGGCCCTGTGTTGACAACTGAGTCTGGAGCCTACTTTGGATTCTGTGTCTCCCTCTCTGCTTCTCCCCCACTCGCACTCTGTCTCTGTCTCTCTCTCTCGAAAATAAACATTAAAAAAATACAATGAAGAGTATCTCATGGTTTGTTGTGAGAATTAATTTCAACAGTGCAGGAGATGTGTTTACTGTAGTGTTTATTATACTGATAAATACATGACACTCAATAATTTATTATTTTCTATGATACTAAAAATATAACAAGTTTAAAGTCACAGTATGTGTAGAATTTTTGTTTTGTTATAGCCTACGAATATACATTCATTTATCTCAAAGTGATATACTTCTGTTCCAACAGTTTTTTTAAGTTTATTTGTGTTACTTTAAGACATTGCTTACCCTTGCCCCCAAATTATTTTGTCTTTATTTTTTCAAATAATTTTGTCTTTATGCTAAAACAATATATATAAGAGGAACATGAGAACTGTGGTAACCATTGATAATGATTGGTCCATTTGTGTTGATTTGATAATTTTAATACCTTTATTGAACCCAGGTACAGAATCCTCTTGTTTTCCCCTTTCTTTAATGAAATAAAACATTATGAGTGTCTACAACAAAGCTACTAGAACTAGTGAATGTGCAAGATCATATGATAGAGTCAATATACAAAAATAAATTACATTTCAAATATTAACACATAAAAATTAAAAATTTAGTAGCTCCACATCTAGATATTTACATAATACAAATGAACATATACGTTCAAATACTTACACACATATTTTCATAGCAGATTTATTCATTATTATGAATATTCCCCAAAGTGGAAACAACTCAAATGTTCATCAATAGGTGAATGGAAAATAGGTGGATATTCATGCAATGTAATGCCATTTAGCAATAGAGAGAACAACCTGTAGAATGACTCATTCACAAAACCTCATGGCAAATCTCAGAAACATTCTTCTGAGTGAAAGAAACCCACTATTAATAAAATATTACTGTATGCTTCCATTTATATAAAACTCTAGAAAAGACAAATCCAGTCTGTAATAACTGAAAATAAACTAGCTGTTGCCTGTGGCTTGTGATAGAAAGATTGTTTGGAAAGTAGTGCAAGGAAATTTTGGGGAAACATTCTACATCTTGATTATGGCCTTATGGTTTAATTGTTATAGAATTTTTGGATCTGTCAAAACTCATTAGAATGTATAAAATGGGTATATTATATTGCTTGTAAATTACTTTGTAGTATATGTAAATTGTATGATATATAGTTTACTGGAAGGTAAGCTGTGAGAGGGCAAGGATTTTTGTTTTTATTGTTCATTGTCTTTTTTTTCAAATTATTTTGTCTATACTGAAACAATATATATAAGGAACATGAGAACTGTGATAACCAGTGATAATGATTGGAACATTTGTGTTGATTTGATTATTTTAATATCTCTACTTCTTGGAACTGTATATGTGATGAATGATTGAAAACTCTGATAGATATTTGAATTAAGCATACTACAAGACATTTGCTTTTCAGTATTATTTTTTCACAATCTTTTTCTACTTGTCAAGTTGGATTTTTTTTTATAATAAGTGTTATTTCATATTTTCTAAGAATTTATATGAATAAAAAGATTAAACTCCACTAAAGATCATCTTGGCCTGTTTATAGTAAAATGAAAGTTTTATCAGTGTAATATTTACATCAGTGATTTGGAAAAGAATGATTGTGATAGTCTTAAATATTCTGAAATAGTTAATTCTAAAGTATCCTTATACCAGGATTTAAATTCACAGTTTTACTATTTTCCAGTTTTCAGTGTTTAAGAATCACTATTGCATGTGTGAGTTTTCTGAGATGGGAATGAGAGGAACTTGAAGAAGGCCAGTGGAGTTGGGGTTCAGTGAGAAAGGAGAATGGATGGTACAAGATGATATTTGGGAGACCCAGAGAGGCCAGATTAGGCAAGTCTTTATAGGCCTTGGTAGGAAGTTTAGATTTTGTTCTTAGGGCAACAAAGTGTTTCATATAGGGGACTAACATGGTATTTCTTCTGGAAGGACCCTAGAATGGAGAGGGCAAGAGTAGAAGATTATGGTAATAGTGGCTATAGAGATGGAATAGATTTATTCAGGGTACAGTTTAGACTGAGATAGGAGAAGGGCTTTGTAATGCCAATCTATGAACTCTGCACTTTTCTATATAGCCAAAGGAAGTCAATGAAGAGCTTATCAGGGAGTTACCTGGTTGGATTTGTTATTTAGGAAATGTTTGGCAGTGTTAAGGATGGACTTGAATAGGGGACAGATGGGCAGAAGGGAAACCAAGTATAAGTTTCTTTAATATACCAGATCGGAAATGCTGGAGTTCTGGGTCTGTGGTAGCAGTTTTCTGATCTTTCCTCTAGGATAAATCATATCTGGAGGCAATCCATCTGTGCAGGAGTTACAGGATGCGGTAGGACTAAATTGAGACTAAATTTGACTTGAGTGCTTACGTTGGGGAGGTTGTTCCTTAACATAAAAAGTGGGTTCAAATTGGAGGGTAGGAAGTAGAAGCTGGAGAAATTTCTGGAGGCACTAGAGTAAAATGTAGTTACAGGGATTTAACATTAGGCTCTGGTGGCCTCCTTGGTGGGTGGGAAGTATACTGTTAAGGATAGCTTAGTTGTCCCTATAATTTTCTCACAGTCTTGTCTCCTCCTATTTGACAGTTCCTTTCAGTTCTTAATGCTTGACTATCTCCCTAGGTAATGGCTTTTTGTACTTACTCTACCAAACTCTTACCATGGCCTCTACTGAACTAAGCTATTTGCTGTGACCCTGCTTGTCAAATCTTGAACTGAATTAATAACTTCTTTTTACTTCCTACCCTAACCCAATAAAACCCAAGGTATATGCATATTATTAAATATGAGTAGAGTTGACACACAGTGTTACATTAGTTTCAGGTGTGCAACATAGTGATGTCACAAGTTTACACACTGTACTGTGCTCACTACAAGTGCATCTACAATCTGTCTCCATACAATCCTAATAGAATATCATTGACTATATTCTCTGTGCTGTGCCTCTCCCTGCTCACCCTGTGACTTATTTATTCCATAGCTGGAAGCCTGTATTTGCCTCTCCCGTTCACCCATTTTACCCATCACCCCGGACCTTTTTCTTCTCTGGCAACCATCAGTTTGTTCTCTGTATGTATAGTTCTGATTCTGTATAAAGCCCAAGTTTTGATCCATACTCAGCCTCCCTTATTTTAATAAATGCTTGTAACATTTTAGCCATCCTCAAGATTGAAATGTTTTCAAGAACTGAAAACACCGACTTCCAGATGGAGAATCTGGTTCTGTTGGAAACGGAAACACAAGACATGCCCCATGAACACAAGTCATACCCCTAAACAGAATTAAGTGTTTAGGCACATCTTTAGCTTTAGCTTTTAATAAAATGTGATGCCTTGTCAGAGTAATAGACTCCATGAAACTAAGTCAAGACTATCCAGAAATTCTCATGGTTATTTCCAGTGCTTTGTTCTGAATTTTCATAAATGATGGCCTTCCTTCAGATTTTTGTTTTTGAAGAAAGATTGACAAGTTTTCACAAGAGAACCCTATTACCTTATTGCTCTTATTTTCCCTTGCCTCATGCATATAGTTCAAAAGGAAAGGAAACTAAGTGGATGATAACTATCTCATACTACGAAAAAGGCTATATCTTCCGGCTTTGAAGAAGTTGTAGTCCTGAGATCACTATCAGAGAAAGGTTCAGCGTATACTGATATTTGAAACTGATCCCACAGATAAAAGTATAACCAAGAGACTTATAATTTGATCAATATGGTAGTTCCTCCATTTTTTTTTAATTTAGTGCCTTTAGTTTTAAATTTGGAAACCCTAATTCCATGTCAACATTTTATCTCAGCAGCCAGAATACCTGAGCATCATTACAGGACACCATCACTTCCATGCATTCTCTGCTTTGAGGACTTTTTAACCACTTAGAACCGAGGTAGAGGGAGCATCTGAAATATAGATAAGGGGGACAGAGAAGGTTCAAAGCTAGCTGATTATCAGGTCTGAAGAGTGGGGTTAGATTATAAGTAGAAGAGAGAGGAAAGAGTCCAGAATCTAGGAAGATCAATATTAGATTAGTAAACATAATAAGAGGCAGCTGACGCAGGTCAGAACAGAAATCGTGAATAGTGTGAACACATTGAGGCCCATTTTTATGCACTGCTGGCTGCATTTTTAAAAAGTTTATTATTTATTTTAAAAAAGTTTATTTTTGACAGAGAGAGAGAGAGAGAGAGAGAGAGAGCGAGCACGAGTGGGGGAGGGGCAGAGAGAGAGAGGGAAACAGAGGATCCGAAGTAGATTCCATGCTGACAGCAGAGAGCCCCAAGCAGGGCTCGAACTCCTGAACTGCAAGATCATGACCTGAACTGAAGTTGGATGCTTAACAGACTGAGCCACCCAGGCACCCCAGTTTATTTATGTATTGAAATATATATATAGAGAGAGCGAGAGCAAGCAAGCTTGGGCAGGGGAGGGGCAGAGAGAGGTAGAGAGAGAATCCCAAACAGGTTCTACACTGTTAGCACAGAGCCCGATGTAGGACTCAATCTCATGAATCACGAGATCATGACCTGAGCCAAAATCAAGAGTCAGATACTTAACCAACTGAGTCACCCAGGCCCCCCTGGCTTCATGTTTTAAAGATGTGCTGGACTATGTATAGTCTTTCAAGTTAGACTATATATCATTCCTCTGAACTTGTACTTCACCTCCTTTTTTGACAAGTGCAAACACACTAATGTACTTTATAATGTTTTTAACTCCTGTTTATAATTTGGAATGGGCCTTCTTTGTTGATAGCCTGGTATACATGCATGCATTAGTATTTGTGTACACCTCTGTGCATAAAATCTCTCGGCCGTGATACATCCCTCCTCTTCAGTGAGTAACTGGAAGGTATTTAAGATCTCCTGGGTCCTTTGGGGTTGAAGACAGTCCTAAACTTAGATCCACTGACTTGTCTAGAAATAATGTAACTTATAATGACTTGGGCTTTCTATGGATCATTCTAAGGTTATCCTAGGAAAACAAAAGGTTTCAATTTTGTTCTGACATTATAGAAGCAAAACTAAAATATCTGCAACTCTTCTGTGTCATTAATGGCTTTGTATTGGCAGTTCCAAGAGAGTATACTTTCCTGGTCTGCAAATCCATCAAATACTCTATTACCCTAAGTCAATTATAGCAGAAATTAATCAGAATATCTGATTGTAATTAAGCTGGAATCCCACATCATCAGGATGGACCTTCATTCCTGGTGCACTTTGATGTTGTATGCACATTCTATCACTAAACCTCATGGAGCTCATGCCCTAGGTAGAGAAGAGGGCAGAGGTTGGTGGTGGCAGAGGGCTGTGGTGTCTAGAGTTAGGAGGCACCTTGCAGTTATTGTAGAGCAAGAGCCAAGACAAGTGTAAGTGGGCCATTCAAAGCAGTTTTAGACCAGAAAGAGACTTTTGTCAGGACTAGATTGCTCTTAGATCTATTCCATTGTGCTGATCTTCAAATGCTTTGACTGTTTCTGATACCATCCCCTCTCTACACTTTCTGCATCTACAACATTCTCAACCCTGTCAGTTAGATCACACACTAAACCTGCCAGTAAATTTGTGATTTTTACTAGAGACCCTGCAGGTTCTTGGTTTTCATTCTTTTGAAAGGATTATATATGGTTTAGGTTATTAAAACATTGTTAGGTTAGGAAATACAATATAGATCTCTACTTGCCTGTGAAAAAAACCCACAGTCTTAAATTTTTGCCTGTGAGATATTTCTTATACTTACTCATGGATATATTTTGATTTTCTCTGGTGTTAGACTTTGTTTCATGTATCTGTTATAGTTGAATACAAACCCCTTAGGTAAATGATGTGTTGCTGTAAAACAAGATATGGTTACACTGTAAATCAAGTAGACCTCGTTTTCAACTTTAAAGTGTGGGGAAAAAAGACGGGATTATGAATTAGAGCATATGAATGTGAAATTTTGCTCCATCTCTCAAGTAACTTAAATTTTCTGAGCCCTTTATTTATAAAATGGGAGTTATGATAATTCCTACTTCACAGGTTATATAAGAAATGAGATAATGCATGTGAAAGCACTTACTGCATTTAAGGTGTTAGATATATTAATTGTTGCTTTTTGAAAAAAAATCATATTTACTTTTCTAATATAACACTCTTAAGGTTACTTGAGTGAATGAAGCAGCTGTGTGTAATTCATTGTATACTGTTTTGAGGATAGAAATTGTGATAGCTGTCTTTCTCTGTTGTATGGAAACCAATTTGACAATAAACTTCATATTTAAAAAAGAAAAGATTTTCTAATCCTGAGAAACTTAACAGGAGACGATGAGGGAGGGGAAGGAAAAAAAAAAGTTAGAGAGGGAGGGAGCCAAACCATAAGAGACTCTTAAAAACTGAGAACAAACTGAGGGTTGATGGGGGTGGGAGGGCGGGGGGTGGGGTGGGTGATGGGTACTGAGGAGGGCACCTGTTGGGATGAGCACTGGGTGTTGTATGGAAACCAATTTGACAATAAATTTCATATTAAAAAAAAAAGAAATTGTGATAGCTATATCACTGCCTTTATATGAATAAAGCTGCTGTATTTCATAATGTGATTATGCTGTTGTATTTAGAATTATACTTTGACATTGCCTAATTTTACATGTTGGAGTAGTCCTATTATTTTTATTAAAAAAATTCCATTGGATGTTTTACTGAATAATTTAGATTTGTCAGCCTAAAAGGAACACCTCTTCACTCCCAAAGTAGTTATCTGGGTGGTATGTTTGTTTGTATGTATATGTTGTGTGTAGGTGTTCACATTTGAATTGTAATTGAAGAATTGCTAGGTAATCTCAATGAAGCTCAATCATGGTTCTGATACTAGTAAACTGATTTGCTGTAAGAGTAAGTCGTCCACTTGTGACTTAAGCAACAACAGATTGTTTTAAACCTCTCTATATAAAGTGAAACAACAATATAGCTTATAAACTATAGAAACTCCTTCAAACTTAAATTTAAACAATTACTTTACACTAAATACTTCTCATAGTTTTATTTATACATAAAATGTACATTTTTAAAAATGGTATGTTTTCACTTTTCGATTGCATATGTTTACTTTTTATATGTAAGAATTTTTCTAACAACCAAGTTATGGATATATTAGATTTTTTAAAAATTAATTCTTTAGAATAGAATTAGATTTAGAAAAGAGTTGCAAGGATAGTACAGTTTCCCCTCACCCAGTTTCTCCTGTTAACATTTCACATTCCTATGGTGTTTTCAGAACATACACTTTTGATCTTTTCTCTGTTTTCAGAATTTGTAGCAGAGCATCATCATTAACAGTCATTTTTGTTTATTCTTTTTTAAATTAAATGTTTTAATTTCATTCCAGTATAGTTAATATACAGTTATATTAGTTTCAGATGTACAATATAGTGATTCACCAATTCTATACATTACTCAGAGCTCATCATGATAAGCGTACTCTTAATCCCTTTTACCTATTTCACCCATCCTGCAACCACCTCTCCTCTGGTAACCATCAGTTTGTTCTCTACAGTTAAGTATTTATTTCTTTGTTTCTCTCTCTTTTTTCCTTTACTCATTTGTTTTATTTCTTAAATTCCACATGAGTGAAATCATATGGTATTTGTCTTTCTTTGGCTGACATATCACTTAGCATTATATTGTCTAGCTCCATCCATGTTTTTGCAGATGGCAAGATTTTATTCTTTTTTATGACTTAATAATAATCCAGAGTATATATTTGCCACATCTTCTTTATCCATTCATCTATTGATGGATACTGGGGTTGCTTTCATAATTTGGCTGTTGTAAATAGTGCTACAGTAAACACAGAGGTGCATGTATCCCTTTGATTAGTGTTTTTTGTATTTTGGGGGTAAATACGCAGTAGTGCAATTACTGCATTGAAGGGTGATTCTGTTTTTAACTTTTTGAGGAACCTCCATACTGTTTTCCAGAGTGGCTGCAGCAGTTTGAATTCCCACCAACTGTGCATGAGTGTTCCTTTTTCTCCATATCCTCACCAACACCTGTTGCTTCTTGTGTTGTTGATTTTAGCCATTCTGGCAGCTGTAAGGTGATAATCTCATTGTAGGTTTGATTTGCATTTCCCTGCTGATGAGTGATGTTGAGCATCTTTTCATGTGTCTGTTGGCCATCTGTTTATGTTCTTTGGAGAAATGTCTGTTCATGTCTTCTGCTCATTTTTAAATTGGGTTATTTGTTTTTTGGGTGTTGAGTGTCAGTTCCTTATATATTTTGTAAATGTCTTCTCTCATTCTATAGGTTGCTGAGTTTTGTTGATTATTTCCTGTGCTGTGCAGAAGCTTTTTATTTTGATGAAGTCCCAATAGTTTGTTTTTTTTTTTTTTTGCTTTTGTTTCCCTTGCCTCAAGAGACATATCTAGAAAAATGTTGCTACAACTGATGTCAGAGAAATCACTGCCTATGTTCTTGTCTAGGATTTTTATGGTTTAGGTCTCACATTTAGGTCTTTAATCCATTTTCAGTTTATTTTTGTGTGTGGTGTAAGACAGTGGTCCAGTTTCTTTTCTTTCTTTTTTTCTTCTTCCTTTCTTCTTTCCCTCCTTCCTTTCTTCCTTTTATCTTTGACCCTGGATTTATCTTTATTTTTTTTTTCTGTTTTGATTTCAAGCATTTAAGTTCTAGTTAGTTAAAATATATGGTAAAATTGGTTTCAGATATAGAATTTATTGGTTTATCGCTTACATATAACAACCAGTGCTCATCACCACAAGTGCCCTCCTTAATACCCATCTCCTATTTAGTCTATCCCCCGCCCACCTCCTTCCATCAACCCTCAGGTTGTTCTCTATAGTTAAGTGTCTTTTATGGTTTACTTCCTTCTCTGTCTTTTTTTTTTTACCCTTTCCTTATGTTTATCTGTTTTGTTTCTTAAATTCCACTTATGAGCAAAATCATATGGTATTTGTCTTTGACTGACTTATTTCACTCAGCTTAATACACTCTAGCTCCTTTTTCATTCTTTTTTGTGGCTGAATAATATTCCATTGCCTATATATATATATGTCACATATATATATATATATATATATATATATATATCACATCTTCTTTATCCATTTATCAGTCGATGGACTTTTGGGCTCTTTCCATAATTTGGCTATCGTAGACAATGCTGCTATAAACATCAGGGTGCATGTATCCCTTCAAATTAGTATTTTTGTATTCTTTGGGTAAATACCTAGTAGTGCAATTGCTGGATCGTAGGGTAGTTCTATTTTTAACTTTTTGAGGAAGCTCCATACTGTTTTCCAGAGTGGCTGCACCAGTTTGCATTCCCACCAACAGTGTAAGTGGGTTCCCAAAAGAGGTCCAGTTTCATTTTTTACATATAGCTGTCCAGTTTTTCCAACACTATTTGTTGAAGAGACTTTTTACCATTGTATATTCTATTCCGCTTTCTCAAAGATTAATTGACTGTATAATTTTTGGTTTATTTCTGGGCTCTCTATTCTGTTCCATTGATGTGTGTGTGTGTGTGTGTGTGTGTGTGTGTGTGTGTATGTTTGCCAGTACCGTACTGTTTTGATTACTACAGCTTTGTAATACATCTTAAAGTCTGGGATTATGATACCTCCAGTTTTCTTTTTTTTCCCAAGATTACTTTTGCTATTTGGGTCTTTTGTAGTCTTTTCCATACAAAATTTAGGGTTGTTTGTTTAAGTTCTGTGAAAAATGCTGTTTGTATTTTGGTTGGGATTGCATTAAATCTGTAGGTTGCTTTAGGTAGTATAGACATTTTAAAAATATTTGTTCTTCCAACCCATGAGCATGGAATGTCTTTCCGTTTCTTTGTGTCATCTTCAGTTTCTTTCACCAGTGTTTTGTAGTTTTCAGATTATAGGTCTTTACTTCTGTGGTTAAGGTTATTCTTAGGTATCTTATTATTTTGGGTGCTATTGTAAATGGGATTGTTTATTAATTTCTCTGTTTGCTGCTTCTTTATTAGTATATAGAACTGTAACAAATTTCTGTACATTGATTTTATAGTCGGTGACCTTTCTGAATTCATTTACCAGTTCTAATAGTTTTTTGGTATGAAATCTTTAGAATTTTCTATATAGAGTATCATGTCATCTGTAAATAGTGAAAGTTTTACTTTTTTACTTATTTGGATGCATTTTATTTCATTTTGTTTTCTGATTGCTGTGGCTAGGACTTCCACTAGTATGTTGGATAAAAATTCTGAGAGTGGATATCCTTGTCTTGTTCTTGACCATAGAGGAAAAGCTCTCAATTTTTCCCCATTGAGTATGATGTTAGTTGTGGGTTGTTCATATAAGGCCTTTATTATGTCTAGATCTGTTTCTTCTAGCCCTACTTTGTTGAAGGTTTTTATAATGAATGGATGTTGTACTTTGTCAAATGGTTTTTATGGATCTATTGAATTGATCATTTGGTTTTTATTCTTCTCTTAATGATATAGGTATCACGTTGAATGACACCTAAATATTGAACCACAATTGCATCCTGGGGATAAATCCTCCTTGATCGTGGTGAATGATTTTTGTAATGTATTCTTGGATTCAGTGTGCTTGTATTTTTTGAGGAATTTTCCATCTATGTTCATTGGAGTTATTAGCCTGTAGTTCTCTTTTTGTGATGTCCTTATCTGGTCTTGGAATCAGGGTAATACTGGCCTTATAGAATGGCTGTATTGAATTTTATTTAAGAGTTTAGGTATAATGTAATTCAAATTTTCTTATGAAAAAACAATTCCATAAATTATGATTTTTAAATTTCATCCACAGCATCTTTCAGAAAGTGAAATGCCATGTCTACACATTTTTAATGGGTATATAAATCAGGAATTTGTCTCTATAAGTGAACATTCTTCTTGGGATCTGGAATGAAATAATAATTTTATTTCCAAACATATAATGACAGCAGTATTTCTTAAAGTAACATTTTAGAGAAATTGACATTGATGATAAAGTTATATGTAAATTTACCTAAACAGTTTTATGACATAGGAAAATAGTAACTTTTTTGTTTCATATTTTTAGGGTTGTATCACAATATGGAATTAATATTTTGTGAGTTTGTCAGTAGAGAAATTGAGGAGGAATTAACTTTTTAAAAGTGCTAGCAAGGTTATTTTAAAATGTGGGGCCTAATAAATAATAGTAATATTTTGTAAGAATTGATAAAAGAAAATTAGTGAAGAGTGAGTATGTAAGAGAAAGTGAAGGCAGTGTCCTGATCAGACTAATGAGTATGTGAAATATTCCTCTTTGCTTTTCAAACTAAACCTTCTGGGTCATCAATCAGTGAAGAGTGGCAGGTAGTGACCATTAGGTGGATTCATTAACACCCTGCAGCCTGCTTGTACAGGGTGACCCACATCTGTCTTCATTAGAAGTTTTCTAGTTGCCAGTAGTGAACAGATGGGTCATTATTGCCAACATTGCCCTCTGGGCCTACCTGGAGGACATGCAAAGTCATCCTGTACAGGATACATATCCACGTTTACGTAATAGGGTGTGAGCAAAATATTTTGAATAATGGTGATGTAGTAAGATATTTTTAACCAAAAAGCTGCCTGTATTGATTCATATCTGTAAACAGTTTATGCAAAAATGTTATTTTGGAGGAGAGAGAAATTATTTAAATGTGTAATTAAAATATAACTCTTGTGAACATCTGTAAAAGCTAGGATACAATTGAATTGTAAATTAAGCATAAATTGATAAATTTTCATTCATATTATTTGAATCTAATAGTATATTGAAAGACATTAAGAGAAACATAATACATAATAGATACAGTTATTATTGATTGATGCTTTTACATCATGAAGATTTCCTTCCATTTATCTAATAGAATTCAAATAAGATTATACTTGATTACATATAATACTAAATTCCAAATTTAAGATATTAAAATCTTAGAGATCTATATGTTTATCTACTGGTTTAAATAACAGGAAAATAATGTTCATAGCCTTAAAATATGAAGTTTTAGCATTTAACATGTCTTAAAGAGACGGTTTCCTTCAGTGGCTGCAACACTTTTGTAATGGCAGATTAATTACATTCATTGTAACGTCCTGCGTGTAAATGATGGGAAGATATTGACTGTGCACATTTGTCTTTGCACTCTTGCTTCTCTTTTTTATCTACTGAGATGCCTTTGTTCATTAACATTCAGGGTCACTGCAAATGCAGGCAATCTGTATATACTTAGAACAGTGAATTAGGAAAACTATTTTGTGAAGTGGTTACTCTTCATATAATACTGTGAAGTGGTATTTTAAATCTGGTAGTATTTATTTAGAAATCTGGAAGCTAGGGATTTGGAATACTTACCTATTCTAGGAATTAACTTTTTCCCTAAATCTGAATGGCTAGCTCATGATGACTTGGGTTTCTTTTATGTAAATCTCTAAGAGAAATATATTATGAAGGCTTCTAAGTAATAGTAGTAGTAGTAATAAATTCTGGGCTAGCTTTCCCTTTAGAAGGAAATTCTTAGAAGATATTCTCTGTCTAGGGAGTCAAATGAGGATATACTCAGAAACACAGTGCCCCGCTTTTTGTTAAAAATTAGGCTTTCTTCATGAGTTTTTTTTTTTCTTCACAGTAATTAACTTTCTTTACAATTGGAGAGAGAAACAAAGATTTTTAAGGGTCATATTTGAGATGACCTTTAAGCTCTGCATACGAGATAAAATTTATTTTAGGAAAACTGTCATATTAAGTTTTAAATTTTGAAGGGATCAGACAATAAAAGAATTAGGAACACATTGTGGGGTACTTGGACACTGTCTTTCTTCTGCCCTTGTGATTCTCACTGAAATAGCTAAAAGTTACAGAAGGTCACTAGATAATATGAAAAGTTTTAGTCCTGTGTGTTAGTTTGCTAGAGCTGCCATGACAAAATAGTAGAGTGGTTGGCTTAAACAACAGAAATTTATTTCCTCACAGTTTTGGAGACTAGAAGTTGAAAATCAAGGTTTGCTGTCTTCTGAGAGCTCTATCCTTAGCTTATGGATGTTCACGTTCTTGCTGTTGTCCTCACAGAATCTTTTCTTTGTGCATGTTCATCCCTGGTATCTCTTCTTCTTCTTCTAAGGACACCAGTCCTATTGGATCAGGGCCCCACTCTTATGACCTTAATTACCTCTTTAAAGTCCCTGTCTCCAAATACAGTCACACTGAGTGTTAGGGTTTCAACAAATGAAGTTTGGGGAGGGATATAGTTCATTCTATAACATCCTGTGAGAGTAGGAATATTTAGTTTTGGTGAATTTTGCTGTTTGACTTAAGTTTTATTGTATTTCATTAGTACTCTTCAACGTTGAGGATTTATCAGTACAGCATATAAAATTATTTTTGTACTATTTTTATCTTGTGTGATATTTAAAAAAAGATTCTATAGATATAGCAACACTTTTTTTTTCTGATTATTTTCTTTTTTAATTTATCATTTAGGTTGTGGGGCACTGGTTCTCAAACTTTTTGACCTTAGGATCTCTTTATACTCTTAAAATGATTGAGAACTCCGAAGAACTTTATATGAATACATACAATATTATATTAGTTTCAGGTATACAACATAGTAGTTTGACAATAATATACATTATGCAGTGCTCACCATAGTAAGTGTTGTTACCATACAAAGTTACGACAAAATTGTTGACTATATTCCTTATGCTGTACTTTTCATTCTCATGACTTACTCATTTTAAAATTGGAAGTTTGTACCTTTTAATCCCCTTTACCTATTTCATCCAGCCCTCTATCTTCCTCCCTTCTGGCAGCCACCAGTTTGTTCTCTGTATTTATGTGATTGTGTGTGTGTGTGTATGTGTGTGTGTGTGTGTGTGTGTGTGTGTATGTGTGTTTGCTTGTTTGTTTTGGTTTTTAGATTCCACATATAAGTGAAATCATACAGTGTTTGTCTTTCTCTGTATGACTTATTTCCCTTAGCATAATACCCTCTACGTCTATCCATGTTGTTGCAAATGGCAAAATTTCATTCTTTTTTATGGTTGAGTAATATGCCATTGTGTGTGTGTTATTTATATATACATGCAAATACACTACATCTTCTTTATCCATTCATCTATTGATGAATACTTAGGTTGCTTCCATGTCTTGGCTATTGTAAATAATGATGCAATAAGCATAGAGGTACATATTATCTTTTGAGTTTTTTTTTTCTTTTCTTTTTGGTAAATACCCAGCAGTGGAATTACTAGATTGTATGATATTTCTGTTTTTAATTTTTCAAGGAACCTCTATATACTGTTTTCCACAGTGGCTGCACCAATTTATATGCTTACCAACAGTTGTTGTTTCTTGCGTTTTTGATACTAGCCATTATGACTGGTGTGAGGTGATATCTCATTGTGGTTTTGATTTGCTTTTCCCTGATGATTAGTGTTGAGCATCTTTTCATGTGTCTGTTGGCCATCTGTATGTTTTCTTTGGAGAAATATCTGTTCATGTCCTTGGTCCATTTTTTAATTAGGTTATTTGGGGGTGTTTTTGGTGTTGAGTTGTATGAGTTATTTATATATTTTGGATATTATCCTTATTGGATATATCATTTTCAAATATTTTCTTTCATTCACTAGGTTGCCTTTTTGTTTTGTTGATGGTCTCCTTCACTGTGCAAAAGTACTCCCAATACTTTATTTTTGCTTATGTTTCCCTTGCCTGCAGAGATACATTCAGAAAAAGTTGCTAAGGCTGATGTCCAAGAAATTACTGCCTATCTTTTCTTTTGCAGGCCTTCTGGCTTCAGGTCTTACATATAAGTCTTTAATCTATTTTGAGTTTGTTTTTGTGTATGGTACAGAAAATGGTCCAATTTCATTTTTTGCATGTAGGTGTCCAGTTTTCCCAGCACCATTTGTTGAAGAGACTGTATTTTCTCTGTTGATATTTTTGCCTTTTTTTTGCAGTAGATTAATTGACTCTCTAAGTGTGGTTTTATTACTGGGCTCTCTATGCCATTCATCTACATGTCTATTTTTGTGTTAGTACCATACTGTTTTGATTACTATAGCTTTGTAGTATATCTTGAAATCAGGAATTGTGATACTTCCAGCTTTTTTCTTTCTGAAGATTGCTTTGGCTATTCAGGGTCTTTTATGGTTCCATACAAATTTTAGGATTATTTGCTAAAGAACTTTTATTTAGGTGGGTTATATTTTTGATACTCATTGTATTTGAAGTTGAACCTGAGAATTATTTAAAACACATATACAAGTGTTCATGAGAGAACAAGAGTCAAATAGGCAAATATAATTTTATTATTTCTAGTATGAATGTGTCCCCCCAATATTCATGTTGATAGATGAAGGTATTTGGAAGGTACCCAACATGAAGGTATTTGGAAGTAGGTTCTGTGGAAGGTGATGAGGATATGAGGGTAGAGTCCTCATGAATGGGATTTGTGACCTTATAAAAGAGACCACAGATAGCTCCTTTATCCCTTTCACTAAGTGTAGACACAGGGAGAAGATGGTTGTCTATGAACCAGGAAGTCGGCCTTTGCCATACACCAGATCTTGGACTTTTCAGCCTGCAGAACTGTGAGAAATACATTTCTGTTGTTTAAGCTTTCTCCAGTTTATGGTAATTTGTTGCAGTAGCCCAAACAGACTAAGACAGAATTACTATGAAAACATTTTTGATCTTGAGGATTCCCTGAAAAGATGTGGACTCTCAGGGGTCACAGGAACAAACGAGAACCATATGCTCATGAGAACCATAACTGTAGGGTCTTTGCTGTTATTAATAGCATTATTTTGTTAGTTGATTAACAGCCTAGGTCAGAGACTCTTTAACATGTTAGGAAATGGTTAGTAGCAAAAATTCTATGACTATGTATATTACAAAGTTGTATATTTTAATGTATATGCAGATTTTAGTATAAATATTTCTAGCTAATAAAGTACAATTGTATTCTTTCTTTAAACACATAGTGACGTTGTAATTGGGGATGAGAATAGATTTTCTAACTATACCTGTTAAAATTATAGTGACCTTTTGAGATAATACTGGCATTTGCAACTCTTAAATCAAATGTCTTTCAACATTATACTGCCTATCAGTGAACATGAGGATTGACTAGTTTGAAATGGCAGGCTTGGGCAAAGACATAAACTTTAAAATACCCATAACTCCTTTTAATGTCAAAAATCACACATAGTCAATCTCAACATTTGTTACAGTGGATCTGAAATCTCTACAGACTTTTAAAATTACATTTAAGATTCATCTTCTTACTTGAATTTGCATCAAATATTCATATGGAAACAACCCCCCCCCCCCATTTTCAATTGTGATTAAAGGTATGAACTAGAAAACAGTAGCTATTTATTTATGAGATTAAGGTTATATAATTTTAATAAAAATTTTAAAGACCTCTATTTTAGAGATTAAATTCTCTTTTGAGTTTTTCATTCTTTCAATTTTTCATGTTGGATTCTTTGGATGCTTTACTATTAATTTGTTTCTTTAATACCTTTTAAAATTGTGTGGTTTTTCTTGTTTGAAGATTTTACAGGTGCCCTCAAGGGTTCCAAACTTTAAACTCTCAAGAAAAATATAAAACTTTATGTGATGTTCTGAAGGATAGAGGGACTTCTTTTCATAATCTACAGAATACATTCCTATTATTGAGGTTGGGTTTTATTATTACATGACTCATTTTTTCCTTCTCATTTGATTTTATTCAATCACATACTTCAGTATCTTAAAAAGCATAGTTAAAACTTCTGTTTCTGGCTATACTGCAGTATCTTGTTATCAGACCGAATATCCTGCTGAGAACAATTACAAACTAGATAAATTATATGATTGCCAAATAGCTGAAGGCAGCAGAAAACAAACAAAGGAGTGGAACTTAAAGGATAAAGATTTCAGAGAGGAAGAGAAATGCATTGAGGTTAACCTGACATTTTCTGGAACTTTTTCCATCAAGGCATCTTTTGATTTGTAAGTGGCATAGGAAGAAAGGCTGAGACATTAAGCAGAAATGGCTGATAAAAATCTTTTATCAGTCTCAAAGGTTGGGGGAATGAAAAACTGAAATTTAGGAATACTAAGGTAGTCAAGACTTGAGAAGCCCAGAATATTGAACAAAGGGAACTGCAGATAAGCAGTCCTGGCATTCTGTGCTGCTTTTCTCTCTGAGGCATTTGTTGATTTCTAACATGTACAGGCAGGAAACCAAGAATCCATGTAGGAAGTGGCACCTAAAAGGGTAGCCTAGATTTGACATTCTCATGTGCTAGGGAGACAGAAAATAGCAATAAGGCATGTATACTCAGAAGGATTAGTAAGAGGGCTCTGGTAAACACTACAGATTTTCAGGAATAGGGCAAATAGGAGGAAATAGATCAGCTTCCACAAAGATTTAAACACAGCATCAAAATCTCTCAGTCCCTGATTGGCCAAGATGATCTGCCTATTTAACTGCAAGACCCAAGAATAGTAAATCCTCTCTAGCAGAAGATAACATCGTTCAGTTTATACATTTTCCCATAAATAATTACTACCATTCAATAACAGTCCAACAGGATGTTAGATCCTTTGGTTAATCAAGATATTTGAGTTTTCAGCCTTTGAAATAATTGTGATTAATATGATCAAGAATAAGGAATGAGGTGGAGAATTTAACAGAGAACCAGGTTTGTTAAAAAAAATGGTGATTTTTGTGCTAAATGTACAATACATGAAATTAAGAACTCAATCGATAGGTTTAATAGAAGATTAGAACTGATACCTGTCATTTTATTAATTCTAGAGCAGAAGAGAGGATTAGGAAACTTGGGGGCTAGTTCAGTAGAAAATATTAAGACTGAAATCAAAATGAAAGGATAGAAGGTACAGAAAAGAGTACAAGAGAAATATGAAACATATGTGTACTTGGAGTTCCAGCAGAGAAAAAGAGAATGGGCAGACCCATTATGTAAAGAGGTATTGCATGAGAATTTTCCAAAAGTGACAAAAGACACTGACCTACAGATTAAAGAATCTCTTCAAACTACAGGGAGGATAAACACAAAGTAAATCACATCAAGGCCAAGTATGTTAAAATTGCTGAAAACTAAATACAAAAGAGGAATTCTTCAAAGTGGTCAGAGAAAAAGACACAGTGCTTTCAAAGGAGCAAAAATAATCTGCAGATGATTATTACAGAAATGATGGCAAGTTAGAAGAGAATGGAATGGTATATTTAAAGTTTGAAAGAAAATAGCTGCCAAGTTAGCAGTTTATACCCACAGAAAATATCCTTCAAAGAATGAAGGTGAAATAAAGATATTTTCATCATCAATTACATTTTATTTTATTTACTTTTAAAAATCGATTACATTTTAATAAAATCTAAAAAGTTATAACAGGCAAAGGTACATCTATGAGTAGGTTACCTTTTGAGTCAGTGATGTTTAGTGCGAGGTGGGAGAAATGAACATTCAGAATACACATACACAGAGTCCTCGCACCTGGAAAATAAAAATAAAAATTGTGTAGGTGAGCATATATCTGAGGAGAGGGGATTTACATGGTTTGAAGGAGCTTTGCCATTGATTCTCATATTCCTCTCCTTTGCTTCTACTCTAGGAGTTGATATTTTCTTTTTAGGAAGTGATTAATGTGGTCTCCTTTCAAATTTTATTTGAAATATATTTGCAATGTGCCTATAACAAAGTAACAATGCTTTAGGCTATGCATCTTTGAGTTTTTGTTTTCTATTTTATTCTTAATTTCATTGTTATTTTTATATCATCCAAATTATTGAATTATCAATGTTAGGAATGTTGCTAGGGTATTTTCAATGAGTACTAAGTATACATTGATACTGTAAAATAAGAAAATTCTGGTATAGTGGCTGTCGTGTATGCATGCTCAATACATATGAGTTGAATTCGAATTTGGTATTATATTTTTAATGTATAAGAAAAGACAAATAGAAAAAATTCTACTGCTCCTTGTATCCAATTGTATTAACTGTGGAACATAAAAAGAAATCTGGAAATAAGTATAAAAAGTTTTTTACACAGTACAAATAAGTGAATGAATGAATGAGTAAGTAATGTATATAAAAGTATCAATAGTAACCATCTTTTTTATTTTTTCATTTTTTCTGGCATGGTGACTACCTTCTTTTCATACAGCATTCACTTCACAACAGTCTTTTGAGGTGATTGTTATTATATACACTTTACAAATGAGATCACTTGAGATAGAGAGACATGAAGTAGCTTGTCACCATCATGATACTAACAGGGGAACTACTGTCAAGTGATCAAGCAGTTTCTAGGCAGTAGTGTGGTGGCAGCTGCTAGGTTGGCTTTCTACTCCTCCATAGATTAGGCTTCCACAGTGATGAGTAAATGGGTTTACTTTCAATACTTATAGCAATGGTGACATTCTGGCTCTGGTCCCTGATCTCCTGTCCACACAGAGTAAAGCTAATATGGCCGGCCAAGTGCTGCCTGCACACACAGTGGGGGTGCATTACCCTCTAAAAGTCAGGACAGAAACCCTGACACTGGTAGGCTCTGATCTTATATGAGAGGTGCTGGCAAACCTGCCCCATCCTTACTTCCAGAGGAGACATTGTAGCAGTTCTACCCCAGAAAGGGGAGGTAGGCATTTTATCTTTATTACCTTGACTATCTCTAGTCAAGTCGGGGGTGTGGGGGGGCAAGGATGTCTCTATATTTAGTATCTGGAAATGTAAATAAGTTTTCTCCAGAAGTTACTGTCTTCATCTTTCCAGGGCTATCTGTGTATGGACGTATGAGAGATTCATGGAGATTCTGCCAACAGCTAGAACTCAAACTCTGCTAAACACCAAAATTTTCAGCCACTAAATTCATTGTTGTTGTTTTGGCAAAGAGAGACCCTTAGAACTTACTGCTCTTGCTTTAGGCATCTGCTCACAAACCTTCTGTTACTTTATCCTAGCCCATAGCAAATTGAAAGAACTGATTAGAGGCAAACTGACTAAAGCAAGTCATGATGACAGATAAGAAGGCAAAACTTAATAAATAACATACGCGAGAATTATAATAGTTTCGTAGAGCTGTTTATTGTGGCAGGAGCACTGACCTATCAGTTGTTTCTGAATTACTATTCAATAGTTAAAAATACTTAAATTTAAAAAGTTTACTTAGTTAAAGAATAATTTTGAATTTTCTGGAAAATTTATATATGTAGGACACTAAATTCTCCTATTATATATTACAATTATTTCAAAAAATGGTGATTGATATACTTACATAAATGACCAGTTACAGTAGAAAGAGCAAATGTTCATATCTTTATACATACGTTCTTTAAAAGTTTAAAAATTTAAAAACTTAAATTAAAAAAAATTACAAGTTTAAATATGTTTGCTGCCTGCTCATATTCTGAAATGTAGTAGCTCGCTGAGGTTGTTACTATGCTTAAACACTCTCACACATAATGTTTGGAACTTCTTGTTTGAGTCTGGATCCACAAAACACATACATATTTTAAAGGGAAAAAATGGGTACTTTTCCTTTCTTGACTTTGGCTGGCTTTCATATTACCATGAAACTTAGGAGCCTTTCAGATTAATGGCCATTTCTACATACTTGTGATTCATTTAATAATTTATTCAACATATATTGATTAAGCTTCTACCATATGCTATGTACTTTGCTAACCTCTGAAGATAACAGTCATAAACAAAAGTATGTGTAGTCTGTCTCCTCAAGGATTTTATAGTCAGTCTAGCAAAAAAAAGCATCACAGAAACAATGTTAGGGAAGAGCAGTACTCAGGATTTTCAGCGTTTAAATGAAGAAATTAGACCTAGTCATTGAAGAAATCAGGAAAGAAGAGCTTTCCTTTAGACACAAGGTTTGAGGTGAGATCTGAAGAAAAACATAAATTAGAGGAGGACGTAAGGGAAGTACATTCTTGCAAAAGGAACATCAAAGGCTCTGTGGTGGTTATGGGCAGAAGTTAGTCAAAGGAGCCCAGCCTAGGTATTTCTTGACATACATACATGCAAGGAAATGTACAAAAGATTATGAATTACTTTGTAAATTCAGCACATTATTGTGGAATTAAGATTAAATTTAGAGAACCCAGGTCTTTTAGAGCATACCATCAGGAAAATTTTATCAGAGAAGTGAAAATTTTAAAAACACCTTTTGTTTTCTTCTAACTTCAATAATAAATGGCAGATGGGATTTTGGATGTTGATATAAATATAACATCCAAAATCCCATCTGCCATTTATTATTGAAGTATTGAAGTATTTATTTCTTAGTATGTATACATACATACATACATACATACATACATACATACATAATGGGGTTAGGAACAGAAGGATTCTTTTCCGTAATATCCAATAAAGCATTATTAGCAAGGCTTCAATCTGGAAAACTAAATTGAAAGGTACAGGTTTATCAAGAAACCACTTTTGTTTCAGTGTTCACTGTTGAAAACCTTTCAAAAATGTATTAGCCTTATCTCTCATTTCTTATAGCTTTATGCCTAAATAATGTAGTACAAATAATACATTATCTGGATATGAGTGCTTTCAATATATAAAATAAGTTGTAAAATGCATTTGTTTTATATATTAATAATGCCTTCTTTCTTGCTCCCAAATCTTCATGAAGCAGCTGAATCTTTTCAGTATTACTTAGTGAAAGACAATTTAAGACATTAACTTACTGGGGTGCCCAGGTGCCTCAGTTGGTTAAGCTCCTGACTTCGCCTCAGGTCACTATCTCACGGTTCTTGGGTTGAGCTCTGAGTCGGGCTCTGTGCTGACAGCTCAGAGCCTGGAGCCTATTTCACTTCTGTGTCTCCCTATCTCTCTGTCCCTCCCCTGCTCATGCTCTGTCTCTCTCTCTCTTCTCTCTCTCAAAAATAAATAAACATAAAAAAAAAAAGACATTAACCTCCATTAATAACCAAAGTATAGGCTTTCTGGTTTTAAATGTGATAATAAACAACACTATTCAAAGTTTAATAGCTAAATTATTGTGTTTAATCCAATTATTCATTGGATTAAAAATTTCTTTAAAATTGAATATTATAGGAGCTATACCAATAATTCTGCTAAGCTTATTTCAGGTCAAAGCAATTTCTTTAGTGTTTTCATTGTGGAATTCAGGCTTTATGACACATTTGTCTGAGATAGAGTTCCAGACTGCCTTCTGAAAAAACAAAACAAAACAAAACAAAAAAACCTAACCCCTCCCTATATGATAATCAAACAAATAATTTTAATGTATTTTGTGGGGATTTTTATATGAGGAGAATGTTTGACTCCACAAAATAGACTGATTGTTTAGATTCCTAAAATGGAAAGAGGTGAAAAGGAAGCATTTCCTCAATGTGTTGCCATAATTGATGAGGCCATGTTTGAAACTTGAGCCTTCTGACATCCATAAATACTAAATGGTAAAAAAAAAGAATGTAATTTCTTCATGTTTCTGAATATATATTATACATTTAATAAAAAGAACCATAACTGATATTGGTTGTCAGAAATAATAAACTTCTGAATAAATAAAGCACTCACTTGTACAGTTAAAGGTAGAGAGAATGAGTTAGGCAATTTGAGTACATGTTATTCACTTAATAGTGAAGGTGATTTATGGATATTACCTCTTCCTGACTCATGAATGGTAACATTAATAGTTGGTTTAGTAGAAAGGGGATATATCTGCTGCCATTTCTGTTGTATTTTATCAGTGTTCCTACAGATTAAGATATATTTTCGTATTAGATATGGATAAAGGAATGTGACATAGCTCTTTTTCAAACAGGGTAAATATTCAAGTGTGGCTTTCTCTTTAAATTTTGACAAATAACTTCTGTATTAAGATATACTATGTATCCATACTCAATTTGCCTTTTGTGAGAGTCAGGTTGGATTACATTTCCCACCAAATTGTGTAAAATTGTTAGCCACTAAAGTCATTTAAATATTTACATAGGTGATGTTTGATTATATTATAAATAATATATTTTTGATACACAAAACAAACTTTCCTCAGTTTTGATAAATGCATTCAAATCCTCAGACAAATGCATTCAAATGCATATTGTTTTACTTCTAAGTAGTTCAAGACTCTGAGGCATCAAATTTTTAAATTATGTTTTAGTTATAGCATAATCCAGTACAAACATTAAATAAAATGGAAGATATATCCATTTCTCTTTATTCACAAAACATACTATAGTACAGTACTTTTCTAAACTGCAGATAAATATCCAGATTAAAACATGGTTACATGTATTTGTAAATTCACTCATACTGATAATGTTGTAGCTATAAAAAATATACAACTTAAACATATTATCTTGCAGTATAAGTCAATGTCATAACTAATAGTGGTCTTTTTAGTGCATCTGTATTTAAACTCTATTGCCTCATTTTGATTCAGTAGCAGAAATAGCCTAGATAATGGGGGGGGGGCAGTTGTTTAGGTAAAGTAGCTCAGTGTTGTTAAAATGAAAGATTGATGATGAGTGAGTCTCTTTCTTGTCTATATTGTTAAATGGAATTATTCAAATATATATTTGTTTACTTTGCATAGTCCTTATACATACATGTTTTTATTTTTTTATGTAATTTAATTTTTTTAAAAAAATTTTATTTATTTGTTTTAGAGGGAGAGAGAGTGCAAGCAGGGGAGAGGGGCAGAGGGAGAGAGAGAGAGAATCTTAAGCAGCCTCCATGCTCAGCATGAAACTCATGTGGAGCTCATGTGGAGCTCAATCCCACTCCTGGAATCATGACCTTAGCTGAAATCAAGAGTCCGATGTTCAAGTGACTGAGCCTTCCAGGCACCCCAGGTATATACTTTCCCTGAGGTGTATCAGGTGTCAGTGAACTGAGCTCAGTCTGTATTAATTTAAATATAAAGGGAATTTCTTGGTACATTTTGGAGTAGGTGTGTACTGTTTTAGGCTCCATTGATGTCACCAGCATCTGGTTTCTCTGTTTTACTTCTGGGAGCCTCTTCTGTACTTGTTTTGTTCACAGATAAGATTTTTACTAATAGTGGAAAGATGGCTGTTGCACTAAATAGCCTCACAGTCTCTTGTTCAAGTATAGTGAGAAAAGAGTATCTCTGCTCTTGGATAATTCAAACAAAAGTCCATTTTGAATAATGTACTGGTTTGTGATGTTTATCATTTATTAAATTTTTATATATATTTACGATCAGTTTCTGGGCTATTTATTTTTTAAAGTTTATTTTGAGAGAGAGACAGAGGGAGTGTGCAAATGTGCATGTGCAAGGAGTGGGGAGGGTTAGAGAGAGAGAGAGAAAGAATCCCAGGCAGGCTCCATGCTATCAGCAAGGAGCCTGATACAGGGCTGGAACTCCCCAACCATGAGATCATGGCCTGAGCCAAAACCAAGAGCTGGAATCTTAGCTGACTAAGCCGCCCAGGTGCCCCAAGTTTCTGGGCTATTTAGATTGTTCATACAGCTAATATAGGGCAGGGATATTGCGGAATAAATATTTTTTCTATTATTATTAGAAATTCTAACTCTGAGAAGAATGTTATTTCAGAGATTGAATGTGATAGCTCTTTTGTAATGTCATTAGAGAATCTTTTATAAACACATGTAGTACTGATGTTTATAAGATTTGTATCTTCTTGGTTTAAATAAAACAGAGCTTCTTTTTTGTTTTTTGTTTTTTTAAGAACTGACTATAACTAGTATAGACAAAAGATTTTATTAAAATAGTTATTCAGTAACTGGACTCCTTACAAAACTTTTTTTCCCTTAGTTATAAGAGATTTTTATTTTTATTTTTATTAAAATTTTTTTTAATGTTTATTGCTTTTTGAGAGATAGAAAGAGACAAAGCTTGAGTGGGGAGGGGAAGAGAGCAAGGGAGACATAGAATCCGAAGCAGGCTCCAGGCTCTGAGCCACCAGCACAGAGCTCGACACCTGGCTCAAACCCACCAGCCATGAGATCATGACCTGAGCTGAAGTCAGATGCTTAACCAACAGCCACTCAGGCACCCCTATTTATGTATTTATTTTTTAAAGTTTTATTTACTTATTTTTTTGAGAGAGAGGGAGAGAGAGAGCACGCGAGTGGCGAAGGGGCAGAAAGGGAGAGAGAGAGAGAGAGAGAGAGAGAGAGAGAGAGAGAGAATTACAAACAAGCTCTGCACTCAGTGTGGAGCCCAAAGTGGGGCTCCAACCCACAAACGGAACTGTGCGATCATGACCTGAGCTGATATCAAGAGTTGGATGCAACATCCAACTGAGCCATCCAGGCACCCTAGTTCTAATTTTAGTATATGTGCTGCCGAAGCGAGCATTCAGGCACCCTAGTTCTAAAAGGTTTTTAAATAATTCTGTTAGCTTTTACACACACACACACACACACACACACACACACACACACACACACACAATCTTGTCATCAGAATGGTAATTTGGCTTCCACCTTTCTCATCCTTATTTTTGGCTTGCTAGTTTGCTGCTTTGGACAGAAATTATAAGGCAATATTAAATGATACAGTTGGTATGTGGTATCCTATTCTGTTTTTAATGGTAATGCCTTTAGTTTTTTCCTTTTGCATGGCATTGGCTTCTAGTTTAAAATGAATACTCTTCACCCTTTAAAAAATATCTTTTATTCTTGGTTTTGTAATATTTTTCCATCTGGAAAGTGTGTTTAGTGCTGTTTTTGTGATCTAATGAGGTCATCGTGTGGTGAATCTCACTAAATCTACTGACTTGATAGATCTTTTGAGAGATTTTCTTATATTAAACCACTCTTCAGTTTTGAGTAGACGATTTCCTTAATATAGAGTTGAATCAATTTTGCACGTATTCAACTATCCTACAGAACATCTCCTGGTTAATGTTTCCCCAGTAGAGACTGTCCCTTGTTTATGTATATAGTAATGCCATAGGACACACACCCTTTAAACCCAATACAAAATTTTTAACAAAAGGATGTTCAGGAAAAGTCTCTGGGGACATTTTAAACACAATTTTGAAAGAACATAAAATCCATCTGTAGATGTTTTGTAAAGTGCACTGAGTTATCAGTGAAGGCATAATTCATCTCCAATGTTGCTGGGTTAAGAGAGGCATCATTGTATTTATTCACATGTGTAAAGCAACATTTTGTTAATAGCTAGGTGGATTTTTTGATTATTAGGAAGTTATATTTTAATATTTTACATCTTAAACATTGTTACATATCTAAATATTTTATAGGGTTTTAGTTACTACATAAAACATTGTTAGAGATTTTAGGTTGATGTATAATGCATTGTAATTATTATTTTAGCACAGAAAATTTTATTTTTAAGAAGAAATGATGTTATGCAGTTGATGACTGTGTTTTATCGTGTTTTATTTGGGTTTATTTGGTGAGGTCAGGTGTGATAACAAATATGTCAGATTGTGATATTAGAATTATTTCTCTCATAAAATAAATTACATGATTTAATCTTGACATTTTAAAGATCTTGGTAGCAGAATTTTCTAGTCTGGATCATTTTTGAATTAGTAATTAGCTTTTATAATTAAACTTTTATAATTTTTTAAATTAGATTTTTCTACTTAATTTTCAATCAATCGGCTTGAGTCTTTACTATGGTTAGTAGTTCCTACATGCAGATAGGATTTGAAACTCCTGCGGGTACTAAAGGAGGGAGCACCCAGCCTTTCTTATCAGTTTGCCAGATGTGGGCAGAAGGGAAGAGGGCGGGGTGAGGTTTTCAAAGCTATCAGCAGTCAAATATCAGACTCTATTTCAGTCGATGTCACAAGGAAGGGTATAATATTAAGTGATCAAATATTAGTTTGTGAAACTTTTACAGTTGAGGAGTGAAGCAGGTGATTTTGGATGGTGTCCTTACAGAAGAAGCCAAAGTCATCTTCTGGCTTTTTATGATATTGCGTCTGATTTGGAACATAGCTGGAACAAGTTTTGATAGCAACTACATTTCTACATGCTGGGTTGATTATGATTCTTTTTTCCAGGCAGGATGATTCTAAATGTAGGGAATTTAATTTTTATAATTTTTGTGCAGAATGAAAATTTTCAGCCTACTATTGGACTCTTCAGCCACATTCAAAATGAGAAAAAGGACATTTTTTGCTATGGTACAGACTTGAATTGAGTATAGATGGGAAATGGATAACAGAATCCATTTATTCTGTTATGTAAATACATTTATATAGTTTAAACCCTCCTATGAAAGGCAACAACTTTGGGTTATAATAAAAAAACAAAATTTTATTTATAAGGGACACACATACACAAAAATATATGAATGACTAAAAGTGAAAGGACGGAGAAGGGTATTTCAGACAAATGGAAGTAGAAAATGTGACTTACCAAATTCATTTTGTACAAAGTAAAATTCAAGACAAAACATTCAGTGTAGTTATTGAAGCAGATACTTTTCTTTCTGTGGCTGAATCAACAGTAGGGAGTGACAATTGTTATAGTGATTTGAGATTGTATTTGCAGGAAAAGATAGAACTACCTCTCTATGAATGCCAGGAATTTTCTTTTCCCATACTGATATCTCCTTTTGGTGTTTGGCTTATAATCAGTTAACTTGGTGGAAAGTTTAAAGGATTTAGTTAGGTATATTCTATATGTGAAGAGAAAGAATTTCTTCAGGCAAATATATACATTTGTTATTTTTAATTCTATTCATAATTGCTTTCAGGTTTAAAAAATTTGGAGTCATTTCTCTGATTATCCAATTTTAAGTGTGAAATGGCATCTTTTTATTCTATCCATGAATGAAGAAAATTTAATAACAGTTTTATTAATGTATAAAATATGATATATGGAATATATGTCAAATGGCAATTTCTGGCATCTATATTTGACAGGACCTTTAAAACATCTTTACTTGAGGGACCTTTACATCTCAGGATATACCATTCTCTATCCCTGTAATGTACCCTTTTTGATATTTGTTTCGCAATGCACAGGGAAAGAGATGTGTAAATGAGCAGGAGAGATGAGGTGGAGTATTTCTCTAGGTTCCTTAAAAAGTAGCACATACTCAGTAGGATTGTTACCTACATTGGCTTATGATTTTTTTGCAAGGGAGGTATAATAGTGATGTCATCCTTTTATTTCTTTCAGGTTTGTTCTGTCTGTGCCTGCAGCATGTGGAAATTCCTTATAGATTCTGATTATATATTTTCTCTGAATCCCTACTTTTTTTTAAAGATTTTATTTAAATTCCAATTACTTAACATACAATGTAATACTAGTTTCAGATGCACAATTTAGTGATTCAGTACTTACATATAACATCCAGTACTCATCACAACAACTCCACTCCTTAATCCCCATCACCTATTTAACCCATCCCCGCCCCCCCCCCATAACCATCAGTTTGTTCTCTATAGTTAAGAGTCTGTTTCTTGGTTTGTCTCTCTCTCTTTTTCCCCCTATGATCTTTTGTTTTATATCCTAAATTCCACATATGAGTGAAATCTTATGGTATTTGTCTTTCTCTGACTGACTTATTTTGCTTAGCATAATCTCTAGCTCCATCCACATCATTGAAATGGCAAGGTTTCATTCTTTTGAAGGTGTGTGTGTGTGTGTGTGTGTGTGTGTGTATGAAGGTGTGTGTGTGTGTGTGTGTGTGTGTGTGTGTGTGTATACATACACACACAACTTTATCTATTCATCAGTTGATGGACATTTGGACTGTTTCCATAAATTGACTATGGTAAGTAATGCTGCTATAAACATCAGAGTGCATGTATCCCTTTAAATTAGTATTTTTGTATTCTTTGGGTAAATACCTAGTAGTTCAATTGCTGGATGATAGGGTAGTTCTATTTTTAACTTTCTGAGGAAACTCCATACTTTTTTCCAGAGTGGCTGCTTCAGTCTGCATTCCTGCCAACAGTGTAAGAGGGTTCCCCTTACCCCACATCCTTGCCAACACCTGTTGTTTCTTGTGTTGTTAAGTGTAGCCATTCGGACAGGTGTGAGGTGATAATCTCATTGTAGTTTTGATTTATAGTCCCTGATGATGAGTGATGTTGAGCATTTTGTCATGTGTCTGTTAGCTATCTGTATGTCTTCTTTGGAGAAATGTCTGTTCATGTCTACTGCCCATTTTTAATTGGGTTATTTGTTTTTTGGGTGCTGAATTTTAGAAATTCTTTGTATATTTTGGATGCTAACCCTTTATCAGATATATCATTTGCAAATATCTTCTCCCATTCTATAGGTTGCCTTTAATTTTGTTGATTGTTTCCTTTGCTGTGCAGAAACTTTTTATTTATTTATTTATTTATTTATTTATTTATTTATTTATCTTTTAAAATTTATTTTTACTTTTATGTCCCTTGCCTCAGGAGACATGTCTAATAAGAAGTTGCTATGATGATGTCAAAGAGGTTACTGCCTGTGTTCTCTAGGATTTTAATAGTTTCCTGTCTCACATGAATCCTACTTCTTGATGATGATTTGTTTTCCCCTTTTTTTTGGTTTTAATTTGCTTTAGGAAGTATATTATTGTGGTGTTATTGGTAATTTTGTTAGGACTAGTAGGACAGAGGTAACTTTTTACCCTATGAAGTCTCTGTTTAAATTATCAAAATTAAATGGTTGTGGATACTATTATAATGACTTAATCAGGTTTTAATGGAAGCAGCAAGGTTGTACCTTAATTCTGGTTACTCAAGATGTGAAAAAAGACCTTCTCACCTCTGCCCATTAGTTTTATTTCATTCATTCAAAAGAGAAACAGATATATTTAACCTTTCTTTTTACTAGGGAAGAATTTTTCATAGAAGATTTGTGAATGATAATTTTTCTGTATATATAATTTTCACATGAACTGTTCCCCACTAAATGGAACATTCCATATAAGATTTAGGCTATTTGTTGTAAAAGTATTGCTTGAAATATGGAGGCAACTCTGAAGAATATACCTTGGCAAAATTGTGATAGAAAGTAAACCTGTATTATATAAAATCGTTTGGTTTTTCCATCATTTGAAGATTGTATACATTTCAGTCATTCACATCTGGTGGGTCAAGGATTTTTATCATATGCCCTCCCAAGCTATTTCCGTTTGGGATTTCTTCTTTATGGAGAATTTTGTGGTCCCACAGTGTACCATATTTCTTTAGCAAGCAAAGGGGTGAAGGTAAGAGACTGATAGTGGTGGCATATACTGTTTAACATAGCTATTTATCCTTAGTGAGAGAAATCAGACCCAGTGTCTATTCACCTATACCGTGGCACTGCCATAGTAGATCATTTGATCTCTTTGAAATACTTACTGTGATAAGCTGAGGCATTTGGTAACTCTGTACCCATGCCACATCTTTAAATATACAGAAATATATGGGATATGTTAGCAATAAAGCAGACATAGAGTTTATAACATCAGAATTTTCTTGGGTTTCTTTTCCATCAGAGTTGTGATTTTAATCTTGTTCTCTAGTGTATGACCTAATAAAGATTATTTATTTACTTCTCTATCTCATCCAGCTCTAGCTTTAGCCATTACTGCCCTGTTATTTTTTTTCATAGCCTCTCCAAACATATATCAGATCAAAGGCCTTATGTTGTATCCTAGTTTTGGAGCATTCTCTTTTAGATTCTTCTGATAGAAATCTGTTGTTTGTATACCTCTTGAAGATTGATGGCCCATTAGAGTGGTATCTTGGGCTTTGATTCAACTTCCTTGGTTCAGCTAAACATTTGGACTCCTAAAATTGTCATAGACCATATTTGGAACAGTCTTTTTTGGGTGACATAGGATAGGAACCACAGTTTCCCCACCAAAAGTATCAGGAATTCTACAGGAGTCATTTTAGTAGTTACACAGAATTATAGCTCACGTGCAAGATTTGATACATGTCAAGAGAATGTGATATTTTCCCAGGATTAAAAGTCTCATGCCCCATAGCATCCAATATCTCTGGTAACTACTTCATAGGACATAGCTTCCAGGATCCTTCCAGGGACATGCCAGCTACAAATGATAAACAACCAAAGGTATGGTGTCCCATCATGTATTTATAGGTCTCCAGGTACAGTTATATCTTACCACAGGAAACTACAACCAAACCAAAGTTTGGTTAACTTTGTTGTCCTTTGGTTAACAACATTCATGTAGAAAAAAGACAATCAGCATGTTTTGTGAACATCAGTATTTGCATTATTCAATGAGTGGGGCATTGATGTTTGCTTTCTAGTTGATTGGAATAGAATTTTGGCCAATTAGTTTTATATGGCCCACCATATCTTTTAATGCTGTAAATCACAGGTAAATTTACAACAGAAAAACATGACAGTGTTTAGTAAACCAAGCAGTATAGTGATTTTTTAAGTATCCTTTTAATCAAATATGTCTCTTTCATTTTTGGTGGTATATTTAAAAAAATACCACCGGTTAATCTGGAGATCTACACAGTCTGAAATCATAATAAAGATTTTACTTTATTCTCTGGGCTTGGGCTTTTAAAATACTCAGTTATCATATAATTTTATTTATGGAGTTTATTTTTATTGGTACTTACAACAAGGCAGCAGGAAATGTTGGTCAAGTATTGCCACCCTTTGATCCTGCCTGGTTTTGCTGGCTAACACATACACAGACATTTCTTGAGTGTGACACTCCTTCATCAGAGTGGTCACAAAAATGGGTTCATCAGGCTTGTGTGCCCACCTTAGCTCCCTAGCCAGGCATCAGAGTTTAATTTGGTCAGTAGGCATCCTGTGACTGGGTCTGTGAGTAGTCTGGAAGTGAGCAGTTTTTCCTCTTAGCACAAACCTGAATTTACTCTGACCTGTATTCACTCCCACAAGCACAGAAAATCTTCTACTATATTTCTTAGAACTTTGCTATGAGTAAGGGTAAATAAGATCCCCTATCCAGGCATCAGTATCTCATTAGCATCTCCCTCCTCCTCCTCCTCCTTCTCCTCCTTCTCTTCTTTCTTCTTCTTTCTCCTTTTTCCTTGTTTCTCCTTCTTCCTTCTTCCTTCTTTCTTCTTCTTCTTTTTTTTTTAAAGATCTCTTCTACCTTCCAATCCTTTTCCTCTCATAGCACCTTGGACACTGGGTCAAAGTTCAGAAAAGTCTAGCCCATACTGTCATGCTTTAAATCAGTCTACTTAGACCTAATTATGTCAAGCCATCACTGGTGAACTGAGAAAAGATATGAAGTAGCTCAAGCCTTATGTTAGGTATTGTTGTTAAGATAGAATAAAAATCATTTAAATGTGTTATAGAAATGTTATTCTGAAAATTCTTGGCCATGCCAGTCCATCATTGTCAAGTTAACTAAAAGTGTGCTCCTCAAATCCCAATTTGATTTATGTAAAAATGCAAACATCTTGAAGTTTCACTTTCTGGTAAATACTTGTAATAATATATAATAAAACAAGCAGGTCATTTTATAAAAATCAGTCTACTTGGAAGAATATAGGACAGAAACCTTAGCTTAGCAGTAGGGCAGCACCAAACATTTGCCTTCTGAGGGAGTTGTAGCAGTCTCCTAACAGTGTAGCTCAGGTGCAGGAGAAGACGCATATAGAGTAGGTGGAGGATACTTTGTGGTTTAAAAGCCTCATGTCACATTGGAGCTAATATCTCTTGTAACAACTTCATAGCCATGGCTTCCAGAGTCTTCCTGAGAAATACGAAGTTACAGTAGTCATTTAGGGAAGCTCAAAGCAATGGCATGCCCATTAGGTATTTCTAGTTCTCTCATTCCAAATACAATGTACCATAAAGTGTAATGTGGCCTACAACAAAGTTGAACTACCCTTACCATGTTACCAGAGCAGTAGAGCCTGGCTTCTGCCATATTTGTACGCACCAACAACTCTGTGGTATAGTTCACTTATTCTTACATCCCAGAACCTTTTACACTACCAGTCATAAAGTAAGTACTTTTTTGGGGGGGGGTGTTAAATAGACTTAAAATAAATTTTACTTATTTAAAACAATTTTTTATTTGAAGTATAGTTGACATAAAATATTAATTAGTCTCAGGTGCACAACATAGTAATTCAACATTTATATACATTACAAAATGATCACCATGATAAGTCCAGTTACCTCCTGTCACCATAAAAATCATCATATTATTGGCTTTAGTTCCTATGTTGTAGTTTACATCCTTGTGACTTAAACTTTAAATTTAAAGAGGATTTCCTGGCTCATTCTGAATTACTGTAATGATTGTGCAATACATCACCATTTATTTCTGCTCCTTTATCTATTCATACCCACTCTTCCCTTTCTGTGCTCAGCTTGCTTAGTTTGTGCCTTTCCTCTATACCTCTTTCTTAGAAAAGATCTCATTTGGTTTCCTGGCTTTGGATACCATTTATGTGCTGATTACTTGCAAATTTCTATGTCAGTTCTCTCACCCATACTGGAGATGTTTTTATTTAACTGCATATTCAACATCTCTACTTGAATAGTTGATAGGCATCTCAAATCACTCATGTGCAAAACAAGACTTTTGATTTCCTCCACTTGCCCTTCCCATTCATTCGACCTAGCCAGTCATTAAATAGTATCATTTTTTCCAAAAAGACTTACGAGTTTTAATCTCTCTTCATAATCTATCTATAGTCTATTCTACACATATCATTCAGAGATGACTTTCTAAAATAAAATCAGGTTAAGTACTTCCCTTCCTCAAAACCCTCCACTGGTTTCCACCACCTTAAGAATAAAATTCATGCATTTAATAATACTGTATAAAGTGTTTAATGATAGAGACTCAGTCTACTGCTTCATTTTTATTTTCTGCCACATTTCCCCCTACTTATATATTCTACTATCCTTTTTCAGTTTCTTTGAACATGCCAAACCGGTTCCTATTTTCAACTATTTTGCATTTATTATTCTTTTTGCCTGGAATGTCTTTTCCCTCATTTCATTCAAATTTCTGGTTCAATATTACTTCTTCAATATGGTTGTAAGGGCATTCATGTAAATTTAGGTCCCAGAGGAAAAATGATTGGATTATATTGGAATATTCTAAAGGTAGAGCCACAGCAGATGACCCTTTGCTACATAACTGGTATCACATAAAAGCAGGCCTTCAGCTTTCACTTGTCCTTCTTAGCACTTTCTTGTCCTTCATAGACTTAGTCCCATACAATTTACCTACCCTAACTTGTTGCATGTAATGAACTCTGAGCTGGTCACTGCTTTCAGACTATAATCTTGGCTCCAGGATTCTCCCACCGACTGTTTTAGGTTTCCATGATCTAGTTTTCTCCTGGATCCTTTGTGACGCAGAACAGTCTCAGCTTCTTCTATCCTGACAGAACTCCTGGGAGCAACACTCCCATTAGCCTTGCCCTAGCCCTAGACTCCAGGATTTTTTTACTGTAGAAAATTTTATGCAGTTATTATAGAATATATTTATTAAACACTTGCCATGTGTCAGTTACTATCATTGTTAATTCCTTATGTTATGACTAAATTTTAACTTTATTGAAACATTGTGAAAACAACATCACCAAGGGAAAATTGCAACAGAGTCACTTAATGGTGTGTACGAAAGAGTCATTATTTTAATTATTTTCAGAGTTAATGGTTTGGTAATATTTTCAATAATTAATAGCTTCGGGATAAGCTCCAAAATGGATCTTAGTTTTAAGAATTTCATTTTATAGTAAATGTAAGAGTTATTAAGATTAGTGAAAAGTTTTAATAAAAATATTGAGTTAAAACTTTTGTTTTAGCAGGTAAAATAAAGATGATTTACTAGAAAGAATTTTGAACTCTAAGCATCTAGAGAGATCACATTTAATAATCTTTAATAAAATAAACCCTATGCTGATTAATTTTGCTTGCAATTGTAATCCAAATTGTAGTAATGCAAAGGTTATTTGTTTTCATGTTCATAGTTTTTTAGGGTGTTCCTTTTGAAGAACAATTTTTCTCATTTGTATTTTGGTTCTTTAAATTGTATAAAAATAGGAAGTGCAAAATGAAATGTTTTGTAAGTAATACCTGTGCTTTTTATACTCTGTTAAATGGGGTTACACATTTTGATTTGATTTCCTGCTAAATATCAGCTGTTTTACATGAAACATATGAAAACATAGTGATCATGAAGGAATGGTGAAAAGTAAAAACAGGAACATAACCTAAGCTATTGTCATCTTAAAATTTTATGTCTGGAACTGTGATATATTTTTTATAAGGAATAAATTTAGTTTATAAGGAATGTATCTTAAGATCAGAGAAAGTATTTAGCTGCAGGTTAAGAGGCTTCAAGATAAACTAAACAAACGGATAATACATTTTACCCAAAATGAACTTCCTAAATAATTAGCAAAATTGTAAATCATAAGAATGAATGTATACAATCATGATCAAAGCTCAAAATAGAACTACAAAATTTAGAACTGATTATAAAGTCTTCAGTAGTTCATGTATTGAAGGCATATGAATTTTCAGAGTAAAGAATCTGAAAAATCAGGTATATAGCTATCCTTGCTTACTTTATAAAATAAGATATATCTAAGATTTGAATATCTTTACTTTTTGGGGAATGAATAGTGTATTTATCACAAAATGTTGCCAAAAGAAACCAATCAATGCTTCCATGATTATGTCTCAAGAGAATCCATAAAGTTCATGTAAAGGGTAAAGATAAAATTGTTGGTTGTCTAAATTGATATGTAGAAAAAAGTGGGAGGAGAGAGTACATTATGACACAGGTACCCAAGAAAAGCCTAAAGTCATTAAGCGCTTATATTAAATTTACTTCAATTTAGATTTTGTTGTGTTTGCTTTTGTAAATGTCTTAGGGATTGATTCTTACAGGTTTTATATAACTCTAGTTAATGGCTCATGTAGAGTCAAGTCCCTGCTAGAGGTGTCTATGGAAACCAGGATATTAAAGGATTTGGGATGCTGTGTACCTATACTCTAAGCAGAGGATACTCGAAGTGTGATTACACAATGGGTTCTTATGAAGGCTTAAAAGCTGATCTCCAATTGCATGTTCTCATTTGCTTCTCATTAAAATTAGTGACATTTTTGGCACCTATTCCAATGATATTTAGGTGAACAGAGAATAAGTCCTTTTAATTCTATTAACATACCTGGGTTTTCATACTACTCTAATTACTTTTTCCCAATTCTTTGTTATTTTGTTTTAAGAAATTAGGAATTTTTGGTATAAATAGGCCTTAGGTCTTTTGTCAGGGAAACTTATCGACCAACTAGCCTTTGAGAACTGATATTTCATTAGTCCTTTTGTATTTCTGAAATCTTGGAAGGTTAAGTATATGTTGGAGAAATCTTTTTCTGATAATAAGACTATGTTGCCCTCCCTCAGTGAAGTTAGGGAGGAAAAAGATTGAATTTAGTCACTAAATATACTAGCTGTCTCCTAATAGGTGATGCCTATTTATGAGTGTATCAACATAAGATAAAGATTCTTCTCCATAATGTGTTCAACAGTTCAGTGTCTGCTAAGTAATAGTCACTGTGTTAGGTATTTCAAATATGTGATATTATTTAGTTTTTTCTAGTTACCGAATACTTGTCTCTATTAATTCTCCTAATAACTATATAAGTATAAATAGTTCGCATTTCTTATTTAACTATGTATAAAGATTTATATTTATTAAAATTGAATGCTTGATGTCAAGAACATGTTATTGATTTCTAAAATGCATTAATGAAACAGTGAAGCCCATTTAACTTAAAATTGTATTATACATATATATGCTTGGACAGAGGTCTTAAAGGATGTTTACCAAAATGTTAACAGTGGTTACTTATCATTGTGGCTAGGAACAGGGAGGTGTGAGGATTCATGAATACATACTATTTTTCAAAATTAAAAAAAAAAAAGGAAGCACAAAAGACTAAGGCCACTGGACCCATCTTTGACTTGACAAGATCAAGTATGTTTAAATTCCTTTCCATCAATAGATAAAGAAATAGGAACAGTAAGAAGGTTCTTTTCAAAAAATATACCAAGCAATAAATCACATACCTGTCCAAACAAAGAGCTGCTGGGGGGTGGAGCATCTCAGTCTTTATCAGATACTTGTCTCCTACCTAAGTAATTTCTGGGAAAGAATAATTTTATAGACCATCCTACTGGTCACATGTGAATTTGTTTTTCATGTATACATAATAGCCTGGGTTTCTGTAGCTTTGTGATACTATCAAGTCTCTTGTCCTTTCTTTCTTCTTTTCCTTGACAATCTGCATAACTTCCAAAACCTTTTATCTGGAGATGATTTTCTTCTGTGCTAGAAAATTTTTTTCCCCAAAGGATAATAAGGTAGCGTCAACATAGATCAGTTCGATACTCCAGTTTTTGATAGAATCAAATTTAACTTTGGCGGTTTAAAGGGAACTTCCTCCACATGTCTAGCCACGTGTCTTTGGTAGGGTATTTTGTTGATTAGGCAGAGACCTGAAAAGGATTCATTAGTTAATTCAATCTCCTAAGTAACTCCATACCTTTATTTGTTTTTCTCTTTGAATTAACAAACACCTACAATGAGCTTTGCAAAAAGGAGGACATGGGGCCAACACTTTACACAGACCAAGAGATACTTGGTCAGTAATGATTCTTTACATGATGCAGTACAGCTTATCATACACGTGGCACTCACAGGGAAGTTTCATTCACCTAATGGCAAGGGATGGCTAACCTAACTACATCCTTGATGCACTTCCTCCCAATCATTTCCTTTGTGGTCCATTTGCAGTTATAGGTTGTTTAAACTGTGGGCTTTAAACTTACATACTTCATAAGATAATCCTTATGGACTGGTGAATTATGGACTATGAACCAAACCATGGCCTATGGGACTGTTACTCTTTTTGTATGGGCCCTTGAGCTTACAATGGGTTTTACATTTTTTTATAGGATTGTAAAATAAAACAAAGAGAATAGCAAGAAAGACCGTATATGGTCTGTAAAGCCTAAAATAATCCCTGCCTGGCCCTTTACAGAAAAATTTTGCCAACTACAGATCTATGTGATGTGACCCTGGATTAAACCTCTTGACACAAATTACAATTACTTTGGTCTAGCATGTGATCAGGGATACCATCACTGGGAAATGGTACATGCCGTGCTGTGTAGGCTCAAATTATTCCCCATTTTGAATGTTTTTCGATCTTTCAGGCTAGTCCCTGCTTTCTTTTCTTCTGCTATCAGTACATAAGATGAGCTTTCCACATGATGTTGGATTCAACCATATTAGCATCTGTCAGAGCCACCTCATCAAAAACAATTGCCTTTGCATTTTTTTTCTTGGTATAATACTAGTCTCCAAGGCTTAAAGTACATCCCACCCCATTTTTAAAATGTTGCTATGGATTTTTCTGTTTTGTTAGCTTCACTTTTTTTTTTTTTTTTTTTTTTTTTTATATGAAGTTTATTGACAAATTGGTTTCCATACAACACCCAGTGCTCATCCCAAAAGGTGCCCTCCTCAATACCCATCACCCACCCGCCCCTCCCTCCCACCCCCCATCAACCCTCAGTTTGTTCTCAGTTTTTAACAGTCTCTTATGCTTTGGCTCTCTCCCACTCTAACGTCCTTTTTTTTTTTTTTTTTTTTTTTTTTTTCCTTCCCCTCCCCCATGGGTTCCTGTTAAGTTTCTCAGGATCCACATAAGAGTGAAACCATATGGTATCTGTCTTTCTCTGTATGGCTTATTTCACTTAGCATCACACTCTCCAGTTCCATCCACGTTGCTACAAAAGGCCATATTTCATTTTTTCTCATTGCCACGTAGTATTCCATTGTGTATATAAACCACAATTTCTTTATCCATTCATCAGTTGATGGACATTTAGGCTCTTTCCATAATTTGGCTACTTTTTTGATGATTGTCTTGTAGCAGATTTGGCCCAAGATGGAAAGCTTACAGATGAGCTTCTGCAGGAACCCAGGCTCTGCTTTCGGCTCACTGCCTTTTGACTCCTCTGAGGTTGCTGGGAGCTGCAGTGAACTCAGTTGAGGGGTGGTTCCCTGCCAGTAGGCAATTTGGCTAGTGTGAGCAAGGCTTGCCAAGGAAGGGGGGACATAATTCTATTTTTTATTCTAAGAAACTTAATATGAACAATTCCTTTTTCTTTTTTTTTAAGTTTATTTTCAGAGGGGGAGAGACTGAGAGAGACAGCAAGAGAGAGACAGCAAGACTTGTGTGCAAGTGGGGGAAGGGCAGAGAGAGAGAGAGAGAGAGAGAGAGAGAGAGAGAGAGAGAGAGAAGGAGAGAGAGAATCTCAAGCAGGCTCCATGCTAGCCTGATGCAGGACTTGAACTCATGAACCTGTGAGATCATGACTTGAGCCAAAATCAAAAGTCAGATGCTGGGACGCCTGGGTGGCTCAGTTGGTTAAGCCTCTGACTTTGGCTCAGGTCCTGATTTCATGGCCCTTGGGTTCAAGCCGCACATCAGGCTTTCTGCTGACAGCTCAGAGCCTGGACCCTGCCTCGGACTCTGTGTCTCCCTCTCTCTCTGCATCTTCCCTGCTCGCACTCTATCTCTCTCTCTCTCAAAAATAAACATTAAAAAAAATGTCAGATGCTTAATTGATTGAGCCACCCAGGCACCTGTAATATAAACAATTTAAAACATACTCAAAAGTGGAGACACTATTATCAGTTCCCATGTACTCATCATCCAGCTTTAGTAATTTTCAGCTCACAATCATGTTTCTCTTTATTCTCTTCTTGAACTATTTTGTTGCACATCCTAGATATTACATATTTTAATCTGTAAACATTTCAATATGTTTATCTAAAACATAAGCATTATACCTACAAAATGAAAATAGTTTAATATCTTCAAGTTGCTATTTGCTGTTCAAATTTTCCCAGTTGCCTCATGTTTCTAAAAAAATTGTGTTTCAATAAGAATCCAAGTAAGATTCATACATTTGTAATTGGTTGATGTGGCTCTTAGCTTTCTTTTAATACATAGACTTTCTCTCCATCTCTTTATATATTTATTGAAATAAAAACGTTATTGTTCTCCTAAATTTCCCGTGCCTGGCCTTGCTGAGTATTTCCCAGTGGTGTCCTTTAGTATGTTCCTTTGTCTCTTTTACTTCCTGCAAATCACTATATAGATCTAGAGGCTTAATCAGATTAATGTTCCATCTTTTCAGCAAGACCACTTCATACATGGGATTGTATACTTCCATCAGGAAGTACATGATGTCTGTTTGCTATCTTTTTGTGATATTGGTGGCCATTGATGATCAGAGTCCATACCCAGTTATTTATTAGGAGTTGAAAAATGATGAACTCCTATAATTTTCCACCTCGTTTTTAAGTTGAAATACATACAACTATTTGGTTACACTGTGGTACAGTTCATATAGAAAAATCAAGATAAATGCTTGATTCATTCCTTTTACTTTCCACTTTTCAAAATAATACATTGTTGTTTAGCATTCTCCAGTGGTGACCAATGATCTTTTAAAAATATTGTTATGAATTAATGGAGTTAAACATGTAATTTGTGTTTCAATGAATATTCTTATTACTGTCCTGTCTTCCATTTTTGGCAGTTGGGAGCTTAATTTGACTTAGCTCCTGAGTTCTTTTTATTCAAACCTGGCAGCCTTGATCCCTTTTGTGTTTTCTAGTATAATAAAATGTTCTTAGCTCATCTTTATTAGACACGTATTTAATCATTTCTTAATGGAGCCCTGGTTCCTTTTGTTGTTATTCTTATTTTAATTATTATTATTATTATTATTTTTTTGAGACAGAGAGAGAAGGTGGGGAGGGAGAGAGAGAGAGAGAATGCATGTGTGCACACACTGGGGAGGGGCAGAGGCAGAGGGAGAGTGAGAATCTTAAGCAGGCCCTGGGCTGGGTGTGGAGCTTGATTAAGCCTGATTTGCAGCTTGATTTCACGACTGTGAGATCGTGATCTGAGCCGAAATCAAGAGTCAGACATTTAACCGACTGAACCACACAGGCACCCCATGGTGTTACCTTTATTTTATTTTATTTTATTTTTTTATGAAATTTATTGACAAATTGGTTTCCATACAACACCCAGTGCTCATCCCAAAAGGTGCCCTCCTCAATACCCATCACCCACCCTCCCCTCCCTCCCACCCCCCATCAACCCTCAGTTTGTTCTCAGTTTTTAACAGTCTCTTATGCTTTGGCTCTCTCCCACTCTAACCTCTTTTTTTTTTTTTTTCCTTCCCCTCCCCCATGGGTTCCTGTTAAGTTTCTCAGGATCCACATAAGAGTGAAACCATATGGTATCTGTCTTTCTCTGTATGGCTTATTTCACTTAGCATTACACTCTCCAGTTCCATCCACGTTGCTACAAAGGGCCATATTTCATTTTTTCTCATTGCCACATAGTACTCCATTGTGTATATATACCACAATTTCTTTATCCATTCATCAGTTGATGGACATTTAGGCTCTTTCCATAATTTGGCTATTGTTGCAACAAAACTAAAAGGCAACCAACGGAATGGGAAAAGATATTTGCAAATGACATATCGGACAAAGGGCTAGTATCTAAAATCTATAAAGAGCTCACCAAACTCCACACCCGAAAAACAAATAACCCAGTGTTACCTTTATTTTAAAACCAGAGAAACTGAAATGTGGCCAAGGTTTACAGCTAGTAAATGAAGGGCCTGACATTCTGACCCAGAACCATTTTATTCTAAAACTTTAATTCAGTATCCATTGGAGATTCTTCTATGAACTCAATTCTTATTTAGTATTGTTTAGCTAATTTAAGTTTCCATAAATTCTTCTGTAAGAGAAAAAAGAACTCAAAACTTTTTATGTACTCTTTCTTGTGCTTTATATATCAAAAAACCTACATATAACTCTACTTGCTCTTTTCATTTCAAGTTTAAGGGAAAATTTGTTCTTTAGCCAGGATTAATTGCCTTACTGCTATTTCTAATTATATGAACTCTTATCTAAGATATAGTCTTATTATTCTCAAGAATCTAGAGTTCCTCTGTACAATCTTGTACCTATTTTATCTTCTTTTATCTTGTGAGTTAAAAGAGAAAACCAAGAGAAACCAGGCCAGACTATAATATATTGCCTTATACTTTCCAACCTTGAGAGTTACTCCTTTGGCCTGCTTGTTCCCTACATTCCTCAGTGCAGTTCTTAAAGTGGGATGTTCGTTTGAATCCTGCTTTAAAAAAAAAACAAACAAAAACCAAACATACTTTTATTTCTAGTTTCTGAGTTAATGGGGTTGGTAGAGGGCCTCACTTGTATATTCTTGGAGAGTTTTTCTGGTGAGTCTGATACTACATTTAATTGAGTACTACTGTTTCAGGGACTCTATAATCTCTGAGAGAATTTCCTCCTCATCAGGAAAAACATTATCAGCCATATTTATGTATCACTTATACATTTACCTTTAAGGTCAGGCTTAATTTGCACTTCATTAATGTTTTTAAATCTCTGTACTTTTGAAAAGTTTGCGATGAATAAAAATATAAACAATAATGTAACAAATACGTGTGTATTTAAAATATAGAATTTGGTTTTGATTATTTTTTAAAATATAGGACATAAAGCTGAAGTCCCTATTGTTTTCCATTTCGTACCCACTTTTTCCCTTCTTTTATGAAGGCGACTCTCATCATGAATTTAGTGTATATCTTCAGTACTTTTTTTAAGGTTTTTTGGGGGGTATATATTGATCTATAAATGATCTATTTAGAAAATTACATAAATACTATCCTACTTTACACATTTTTCAATACTTTTTCACCCAAATCCTGGAAGATTTACTCACATTTATACAAGGAGATCTGTTTAATTACCTCTACTCTAGTATAGTATTCCATTGTGTGACTAGTAGTTTATTTACCAATGTACATATTGATACATTTAGTTTGATTCTAATTTTTTGCTATTACAAATAATGTTGCACTAAATGTGTTTGCTGATGTGTGCTGGTACACATGGGTGTATAACCAGAGACAGCAGTTTTGATTTATAAAGTATTTTCAACTTTATTGGACACTACCAAATTTCTTTCCAAATGACTATAGTGATTTATCCTTTTAGCTTTGGGATAAGAATTCCTTTTTCACCATTTTCTCACTAATACTTGTATTTTCTGAACTCATTGTGATGGGGATGTGAGTCTTTTTAAGTTCTGTTTAAATGGACATATATTCCTATGTTTATTTGTTGTTCCTGTTTACTCTTCTATCAATTTCCTGTTCATATTTTTTGTAGGCTGTTGTTATACATTCTGAACACCAATCCCAATGTGTTTTAGATGTGCTGCAAATATCTTCTAGTCCTTAGCTGGTCCTTTTACCTTGTTCATAGACTTTTCCCATACAGTTGCAATTTTTTTCTTTGTTATAGTCATATTTATCAATCTTTTAATTCATGCATTGTGGTATTTTGGGTACCTTTTCTAAGAAATCTTTTTCCTATCCTGTTGAAATGGGCTATTGTATATTTTCTTCTGTTACTGTCAAGTCTGCATATTGAGATTTTTAGTTTATTTGTGTGAGGTATCCTTTTTTCATATTTAAAGGTATCTATCAAAATATTGCTGAATTATATGCTCTTTTCTCCATTAGTTTGTATCTGTAATAGTATGTATATGTTTACTACAGCATATACACATACAAAGAATAAGATCTTCCTTACTGCTCTCACCTTGAATTCTTACATATCAGATTTTCTTTGGATATTTGATTTTCCATACAAATTTGTAATCTATTAATATCAGACTATTACAACCAAAACCAAAACAAAAACCAAATCTTTATTGGGATCCTAGTTGCACTTAACATTGTGAATAACTGAAGCAGAAAGAAATAAAATATTTGAACATACCAATTACCAGTGATGACATTGAACCAGTAATCAAAAAACTCCAAACTAACAAAAGTCCAGGACCAGATGGCTTCACAGTCAAATATTTAAAGAACAGGTAATACCCAGTCTTCTCAAACTTTTCCAAAAAATAGAAGAGGAAAGAAAAGTCCCAAATTCATTCTATGAGGCCAGTGTTATACTGATACCAAAACCAGGTAAAGATACCACACAAAAAGAGAACTATAGGCTAATATTTCTGAGAACTATAGGCTAATATTTCTAATAAAGATACCACACAAAAAGATCCTCAACAAAATACTAGCAAACAAAATCCACGCAAAAATCCTCAACAAAATACTAGCAAACTGAATCTAAGAATATGTTGAAAAAAATCATTCACCACAATCTAGTGGTATTTATTCCCAGGATGCAACAGTGGTTAAAAATTCAGAAGTCAATCAATATGATACATCATATCAGTAAGAGAAACTTTATTATGTATCTTTCCATCTAAAACCATGGTACATATTTCCATTTATTTAGTACTACTTTTATGTCCTTTGATAATATTTATTAATTTCTCCATAAACGTCTTCTACATATTTGTTAAATTTATTCCTAGACATCACATAGGCCTTTATTTTATTTGCTATTGCAAATTACATCTTTTTTTTTTTTTTACTGTGTTTTCTAATGATTTATTGTTGGCATATAGGAGTAATGTTGATTTGTATATTTTATTCTTGGATCAAGCAGCCCTGTTTAATTTACTTATGTTTTTTCTATGGATAGATTCTCTTCAGTTTTAAAAATACTAACTTTGACATATTTTTTCCAGTCCTCCCTCCTTACTCTTTCCCTCCCTACCTCTTTCCTTCCCTCTATTCTTTCCTTCCTTCCTTCATTTTTTCTTTTTCTTTTATCACATTCACCAAGACATACTATACTGATTAGCATCAGTGAAAGATATCTTCATCTTCCTAATAAATAGAAATGCTTATAAAATTTTACTTTTAAGTATGATGTTTGCTGTAGGTTTTGGGAGACAGTTTTTATTAGCTTAGAGTAATATGCTTCTATTCTTATTTTGCTAACTTTATAAAAGATCATGAATGGATATTGAAGTTTATTATATATTATTAGTTTTAAAGTTTACTGATATGTTTACATAAGTAGGATTGTTACATGCTTTTCTTTTGCTTTCCTTTTTTGGTTTTTCTATGAAGAATCTACAAGTCCTCTTTTTCTACTCTTTAAAAAAGTTAGCATAAAAAAAAGAAATTTTTCTTCCTTGAGAGCTTAGTAAAAATTATTTATAAAACAACCTTGGCTTGAGTGTCTCTTTGTAGGGGGAAATTTTTGTATATTAATTGAGTTTCTTTAATCAATATTAACTCACTCAGGTTTTCTAATGTTGAATTAATTATTTTTAATTCCATTTTACATAAAACTGTCTCTTTTAGCTAAATATAAAAACATTTTGCCCTGAAGTTTGCTATCTTCTTTTATGGCTATGGAAGCAGTATATTTTTTTATTGCATTGCTTTTTTTATTCTTAAAGTTGTTTATTTCTACCCTTATTCTTTTTTCTTAAGTTATTAAAAGTCAGTCCATTAATATTTCCAAAGAACCAGCTTTTAGGTTTTGAATATCTGAAGTATTTTCTGTTACTTTAATTTCCTTTTTTTTAACTTTATGTTCATTATATTATTAATTTTCCTTCTGACTTTTTAATGAAAATAATTGAAGTTAAAAAATGTTTGAATAAGCAACATGTTTCACATGGTTTAAAATCAGTACATACTTAAAAATTCATGTAGGGAAATGTCTGCTTCCCACCACTTTTCCCTATGTATCCATATCTCAATATCCACCCCAGCAAATAAATTACATTCATTTATATTACTTCTTGAAACATTTTATGCATATACTAGTAATATACATTTTTACTTTTTTTGTGTTTTTACAGAAAATGGTAGTAGACTCTAGATGCTCTTCTGAAGCTTTTCTTAAAACTTAACAGTAAATGTGGATATTTTCATATCTGTTCACAAAGAATATCCCTTTTAAAAAAGGTATATAGCATTGCATCATAGTTATGTATCATGATTTACTTTGACAGTTCCATATGGATGCAAAATCATGTTGTTTGCAGTCTTTTGCTATTTTTCAAACTGTGCTGAAATAAATAGCCTTGTATTTATTCCTTTACACATATGTAATTCTATCCATAGGATGATTCCTAAATTTAGAATTGATGTTTGAAATAATGTGTGCATTTGAAATTGTGCTAGATATTTCCAACTTACCCTTTCATCATAAACATATGAGTGTTCGTAATTCCCCTATGGTCAGTAAAGTGGTCTGTATCCAAATTTTGGATCTTTTAAAATCTCATATGTGAAAATGGCATCTAGTGCATTTTTCTTATTCTGAGAAATTATGCAGCTTTTCATATGGCTAACAACCATTTGTGCATATTTTTTGGTATTCTGTCTATTTAAAATTAGGTTTCTTCTTTTTAAAGTTTTATAGGAACTTTGTGTATGTTAAAGTTTACCTTTTTGTGATTGGGTTGCTCCCAGTTTGTTATTTGACTTTAGACTTTGGTTATGGTAATTTTTGTAATACAGAAGTTTTGGATATTTTCATGGTCAAATTTATCAGTGTTCCCTTTTATGGCTTTTGAGTTTTACATCATAATTTAAAATTCTATACCATAAGAGACTCTATATACAGAGAGCAAACGGAGGGTTGCTGGAGGGGAGGTGGGTAAAGGGGTGGGCTAAATGGGTGATGGGTATTAAGGAGGGCACCTGTTGGGATGAGCACTGGGTGTTATATGTAAGTGATGAATCACTGGGTTCTACTCCTGAAACCAATACTACACTGTATGTTAACTGACTTGAATTTAAATAAATAAATTTAAAAAAATGCCTTCTATACTTTCCTGTTCTAAAATACTTCTCACATGGTTTCCTCTAGTATATTTGACTTTATTGAAAAATACATTTTTATTTATTTACAGAAAGACCTACCTTTTTCCTAGAAGGCCACTGATTGTACCAACAACAGACATATATTAATCCAATTTTACTCACTATTTTAGATACTACTTTAACATATATTAAATTATTGTAGGTTTTTGGTCTATTTCTAGCATGACCATGAGTCCTATTTTGCACAGTCCTACTTTGCACTTGTAATTATGTGTCCTATATATTAATATGAATTTTTTTAAAGTTTATTTTTGAGAGAGAGCAAGAGTCGGGGAGGGGCAGAGAGAGAGGGGGACAGAGAATCTGAAGTGGCTCTGCACTGACAGCAGCGAGCCCGATGCCAGGCTCAAACCCATGAACTGTGAGATTGGACGCTCAATCAAATGAGCCACCCAGGTGCCCCTTAATATGAGTTTTTAAGATTGCATTTTCTTCTAGTTTGGCTTAGCTCTGTACCGTAGGTTCTGAAAAAAGGTGTTTCATCTCTTGAAGGGAGAATGGTGAATCAAAATATCATACTACGTTATGATTTGTCTTTGTATCCCAGTAGTTTAGCTTCAAAATAAGGGGTATTCATCAGGCTCCCCATCTTGGCTCCATGCGCTAATCATTTATTTATTGCCCCACAGCTCCAAATATACCTTTCTCTGTACTGCTTTGTGATACTAGATCACAGGATATGTAAGCATTTCTCCTTTGCCAGCTGGCATAATGTTAGATTTTGTCAATAGATGGTACCAGAGGGACAGAGCAGGAATAGTGGAGGAAGGGGCTTGTCTTCTGGTTCTAGTATGCATTTTCTTCCTTTTATGGTATGGTTTCCAACAGTGTTCAGACTAGTGTCAATTGCTAGCTTCTCAGGCTAGCTTCTCAGGTACCTATCAGCTGAGAACCAGTCTCAGCCTGCTACTGCTATAGGAGACAGCTTCCTGCAGATAACCTTTAGCCCACCCATGCCATGGAGAGTGCTTTCTGGAGGACCATTTCTGGCACACTAGTGCCCTAGCGGTCAACTTCTTATGAATCAGGTCATGCCTTTTGGCACAGCAGCAGACTTCTCCTATCCCCTGAAGTTTGTAGCAGCCACATGGTCTCCAATTAGGTCAGAATTTCAGCCTTAGTTTGTGGGAGTTGCCTTCTTTCATATTCTTCTTTTTAATGTTTATTTATTTATTTATTTTTGAGAGAGAGAGGGAGCACAAGCAGGAGAGGGGGAGAGACAGAGAGAGAGAGAGAGAGAGAGATACAGAATCTGAAGCAGGATCCAGGTTCTGAGCTATCCAGTGCAGAGCTTGATGCTGGGCTCGAACCCACGAACCACGAGATCATGACCTGAGCCAGTCCGATGCTCAACTGATTGAGCTATCCAGGTGCCCTGCCTTCTTCCATATTCTTAGTTTCTTCCATGTTTATCTTCTTTCAGTTCTAGAGGTAGTAAATGTTTCTTCCATTAGCAATTACTGTATTTCTTAGTCTTCTTTTACTACTTATAGTGGGTTATTACCTTTTATCTGTTAATAATTCTTTATACTGAGTACTCCCTGTTCAAATTACTATCTTGGCTTCTTTGTCTCAGTTGTCTTCTGACCAATCCAGAATTTTACTAGGAGGGGAGTCCGAAAAGCTGTACAATCAAAGATGAGATTTTGGAATTGGTTTGGCCATACTATAAGGTTTGAGCACAATGTTGATTTCCCTGCAATGGGAAATAGTATACTAGTAATTCATGGCATGAAGTAGTATCACAATTGAGCTATCACTTGTGGAGGATTATGATGCAGTGTCAACTGAAGCAGAGTTGCCTTTGAGGACCCAGCAATATTGCCACATGTATATTCTATAAATACTTCTTCAAGCCTTCTACAATGGGATCTAGGTTCAATTACTTGAGTAGTCTAGGGCAAAGGAAATTGTGGAGAATACCAGTTGCTGACTTTGAGTTGATACTAATTCTTGGAGGCTTAAAATGCCACTGTGGTCCAATAGTCAAAGTGGGGATTATGGTAGTCACTTGATAGATGGGGTCTTAGTTGAAGTGAGACTCGTAGAGGGAAAAGTTTGTCCATAGATTTAGTTTGTATGTAACTCTTGTTCCTGAAAGTGTAACTGGAATAGATATACCTAGAACTGGCAATATCGCCAGAGTGACTCTCTGACATATGTGGGCCATTATGGTAGAAGGAGGTAAGTGGAAGCCCTTGGAAATTCTCTTCCCTGCCAAGGTATTAAGCCTGATGCAGTATTGAAATCTTAGGGAATTACAGAAATTAGGGCCACCATCAAAGGACTTGAAAGACTGAGTAGTGCTGATACCTATTACATTTCTATTAACTATCCAATTTTATTTGTGGAGAAGTCAGATGAATTTTAGGGAATGATTGTGTATCATCATAAACTTAACCAGGTTGTGGTGCAGATTGCAGCTGCTATCCTGGACACAGTCTGTGTAAAATATGTTGTAAAACAACATGGCCCACTATATTGATGGGATTAGGATGATTAGATTCGATGAGCAGGAGGTAGCAAGAACTTTATATGCCTTAGGAAGACATATGCAAGCCAGACAGCAGGAGATAAACCCTATAAAATTTCAGGGGCCTCCTATCTCAGTGAAGTTTCTGGGGTCTAGTGGCTCAGATTATGTCAGGATATCCCCTCCAAAGTGAAAGGCAAGTTCCTAGTCCTTCCACATCCTTACTATGAAAAAATGTACACTTCTTGGCTTACCTTTTTGGTTTTTAGGGGGAAATGTATATCACATTTGAGTGTGTTACTTTGGCTCATCTACTGAGATACAGATAAGTTGGCCAGTTTTTAACTAGAACAAGAGAAAGTTCTATAGCAAGTCCAGGCTGCATTGCAAGCTACTCTTTCACTTGGGCCTTATAATTCAGAAGATTTGATCATACTTGAAGTGTCTGTTGCAAATTAGAATAGAGTAGAAAAATTCTGGCAAGTACTAATATGAAAATAAGAGTATATACCTCTAGGATTTTGGAGTACTTCTATGTCCTCTTCTGCAGATAACTGTTTTCTTTGTGAGAAACGGCTCTGGTTTGCTACTGGGCCTTGATAGAAACTGAGTATCTAATCATAGCACATCACAGATGACCATTGTAGCCTAAGCTTGCCATCATGAACTAGGTTTTTCTAACCAAATGGCCATAAGGTTTGGAGTGTTCAAAAATAATGTACAATGAAATGGAAATGGCATATAAAAGATCAGACCCAGGCATGTCCAGAAGATACAATAAATTTTCACGTACCCAGACTCCTTTGACACTGACTCCTGTACTAGAAATGGTAAATACATAAACCAATATGAGTGATGTTTTTAATTTTTTATCTCTTTACAAAATAATTTGTTGTCTAAAGTATAATTAATATATTAATGTCTGGGGGTTTATGACACATGTAGAAGTAAAATGTGAGACAGCAATACCTCAAGGTAAGGTCTGAAGAAAATTGAATACTGATAGAAAATTCTTACACTATACATACGGAAGCATACTATTATTTGAAGGTAGACTGTGATGTTAAAGATATCTAGAGAGGCCACTAAAAAGGAATTAAAGGGAAATTATTAATAAGATAGTAGTGGAGATAAATAAAATCATTAACAAATATTCAACTAATCCAAAAGAAGGCTATGACAGGAGAAAAAACCCAAAGGACAGATGGTACAAATGGAGAGTATAAAAAAACTATGCATCTATCAATAATATGTCAACATATCAATAATTACTTTGAATCCAAATTGCCTAAACACTTCAATCAAAATGCAGAGATTATCATGTGGGATTTATTTATTTATTTAAATTAAATTTTTTTTAAAGTTTATTTTTGAGATAGTGTGAGTGGGGGAGGGGCAGAGAGAGAGACACACACAGAATCTGAAGCAGGCTCTAGGCTCTGAGCTGTCAACACAGAGCCTGACTCAAGGCTCAAACTCAACGAACTGTGAGATCATGACCTGAGCCAAAGTTGGATGCTTAACCTACTGAGCCACCCAGGCTCCCCTACTAGCTACACTTCTTTATTTTGTAGTGGTTGCTTCGGGGTTTACAATATACATCTCTGGATGTTTTAAGACAATGAAGCTGCAATACAATCGCTTGAGTCTGACATCTGGACTTTTTCCCAGCTCAATGTCTTTTTTAGTTTTTGGAGAAAGAAACTGATGACATATTATTTAACTAATATATAAACCACATCCAAATGCTGCAACAGAGCATGAAGAAATAATTTCCAGAACTGAAAATAAGAGTGAATTAGAAATACATTTACTGTTGTCTTCCAAGTTGAAACATCCAACCTTCCAGCATTTGGCTGTAAAATGTTAGAATTTATCATCTATTAGAGTGCTGAAAGTAGTCTGCAGTGAGCCGTCTCTCCATAATTTCTGGGCCATTTGTGTTTAATATGAATATCCAGACTTATCTGGCAAGCACGAAACACTTGGTGACATTTACAATGATCTATGATTGTGAATTTAAGATTTCTAATTTAGTAGAAGCTAGCATGAGAAATCAATTGCAAATGTAACCTAAATTATAAATTAAACTATCTCCCATTGAGTTGCATAGTGCTACCTTGGTGAAAGACTGCAAACATTATCCTTCTCATCGAAATGAAACCTATTGTATTGTTAATTTAAAAACATTATGGTTATTTTTTATCAATAAAATTAAGAAACATATTTTCTAAAATTTACCTTAAATTGATGTTCTTTATTTACACTAATTGCCCATTAAGGAGTACATGGGTGCCAAACTTTATGAACACTGCAATTGAAGATATAGGCAAAGAATCTCCTTAATCTTGGTATTAAATGTCTTGTTTCAGTGCTCTTGGGTAATCACAACTATCCTCAATTTAGGGAATTAGAATTTCCCCATCATCTTCTTGACCTTCCCATCCCTATGAAATCCATATTGACATTCCATGGCACAGAGTCAGTGCAAGTTCTTATTCTGGTACTTTCATTACTTGATGACTTGATCTACAACCTTATCTGTGCAGGGGATTTATAAATCTGTCCAACTGAGTCTACTTTCACACTTCATTTTTTGGTTGCCACCAACATATCCCCATACACTTCTTAGAGGAGTATGGAAAGTTCTGATTTATTGTGTTCACTAACTTGTGAATGTCACAGGAAGTTAGATCAACTCTCTCATAGCAATAAGAATTGTGAAGACAAAACAGATTCTTCATGGTATCAGGCAGTGCCTTGATGTGATTCAGTAGTCTGATCACTGCACAGTAATCTAGTGAAAGTAAGTATGAATAATTGGGTCCCTTCCCTCTACAGCATTTCAGAGATTACTTCAGACCAAGATAATCCTAGTTTCAGAACTATCAATGTGTGTAAAGATCCAGTCTCTGCTAATCACTTGTGATTATGAACATTATAATTTCATCCTGATACTGCAACAAGGCATGGAAAAATCCAACTCATTTATCAAACCTTTCATTTTGTGATATTTCAAGGTGTATGTAGGAATTTATATAAGGAGGTATATTCTTAATATATTTAGACTAAGACTAAGCAGAGTGGAATCTAGTAGTCAGTGGGTTGAACTTAATCAAGTGGACTATGGCCAACTTGTAGTTATAAAACAATGGAATTGATTGCCAACATTTGTAACTTGTAGCATTTCATATACAAATCCAGATTTTCAGCTTTTCTTAAAAACAAAAACAAAAACAAAAACAAAAACAAACAACAACATCCTAACATCCTAACAACAATCAGTTGGAGTTGATTAAATGCTGCCCGTGGGAGTGAGGGTGAGTGATCTCCAGTGTACTATTTACCATGCAACTCTTATTTGCCTGCCTGGCTCCAAGTAGACATTTGAATTCTTCATCCTTGTTAATGTAATATCAATTAATCTTATGTGGTCCTTTAGCTCCATTTAAGATTTGGAACTTTTAACATTATTTTATTTGGATGTGTTCAGTTTTCTATGTATTATTCATTAAGTGTTATTGTTTCTTTTTCCTTTAAAATGAGGAATTTGGGTTTGCAAAGAGCAGGAAGAATATACTCATAATAAGTAACTATTCAGAAGTTCATGTTGCATTGCACTGTAGTAAATGTTAATGAACTCTGAACATTTACATGGCACTAATTTACTAAAATAGGCATTATAAATCTTGACTACTACTAGATAATCCATCATATAAGATATAGTAATTATGGGAAAACTATATAATCTATTTGTATATGTTTTCTCTTGGTCAAAGATACTTGAGCACGACACTCTTACATAATTGTTGGTCATTGTGTAATATTTTTCAGGATAGCCACATTTAGTCACCTTTACTGTAGTTTAGAACTTGGCAGGATAGCTTCAGATTTACCATATTTTGGTAAATAACAAACACCAATGTTGATAGGAACTATTATTTCAGCATATATATTAAGAAATCTAAGTAGCTTTTCATCAGCCTTGCTCAATTTCATGTTGGAATAATTGAAACTGCATAAAATAACCCCATCCTCCAAAACAACAATATATAGTCAAACCTAGCAGCTTATATTTGAATTCTGCCTCTCCTGATATGCTTTCTAGATATACATGGAAAAGCTATTTTGTTTTTATTTCTGTTACTGAACATATGGTAAGCTAACTAGTTTATGATTTATCCTACAATGTATTTCCTGTCACTTACTTAATTTTCTAATTTCAGTGATGTGTAACCAAAGTGTTGTATCTGAGACTCAGTGACACTTATAGTGCTGTTATTGATTAATACAGTTACTTTTCAAATCTATTTTGTTCACTTAGAGTTTTTCATACCATATTTATTTGATTTGGTTCTGTTTAATTTGTTCTTAAAAAAATCACACATGGGGTGTTTGTTTCCTGACATCAGAAAGAAGGTATTATGCTGTCTAAATGAACCAAAATTTATGTTGCAGTTATGAAAATGGAAATAATAGACACATGTTCCTTCCTATACTCTCAAGTCAGAATTATATATTTCTCTGGCTAATCAGTCATTATAATTAGTCACTTAAAGAGTTAACTATGTCTGGAACATACTTATTCAATATATTTAAATGAGGCTATTTTCTTTTATTTATTAAAAAAATTTTTTTAACGTTTATTTATTTATTTATTTATTTAAAAAAAAATTTTTTTCCAACGTTTATTTATTTTTGGGACAGAGAGAGACAGAGCATGAACAGGGGAGGGTCAGAGAGAGAGGGAGACACAGAATCTGAAACAGGCTCCAGGCTCTGAGCTGTCAGCACAGAGCCCGACGCGGGGCTCGAACTCACAAACCGCGAGATCGTGACCTGAGCTGAAATCAGACGCTTAACTAACCAGACGCTTAACCACCCAGGCGCCCCTATTTTCTTTTATTAAGAATATAATGCTAAGTATAATTATATAGCAAAAATGATTTTGATATAAGCATACTGAAAATATTTTAAGTTGCAAACTTTCACTTTAAGTTGCTTATAAATTTGTTTCTCATTATATTGTGTCAAAAATAGAAAAAGGAAGCAGAATATAATCTTGTTTTTAGGAATTAGAATAGATACAATTAATTAGCTTTGGAAAATGGGGTAATCATCAATCTTGTCAAAATATTTAGTCTAGTTATTAGCTGAAGAATATGGTAAGTGATTGAAAAATTATCAGAATGAAGTCTGAAGATTAGAATGATTCATTAATTCATATATACCATTAAAAAGGATTAATGGTATTAAGAATATAATATAAAATTAATATAAAATAATAACAAATGATATAAAATATATAATATAAAAGAATCACAAATATTACATAATATTCTTTGCCCTTTCTTTATACAATGTTCCCAGAAGCCACATTTAGTTTCATGGCTTCAGGTACCATGTCTAAGTACTGATCATTTCCAAATATACAGATTGCTTCCAGTATGTATTTACACCCTGAACTCTGCACTGAGCTCTAGTCTTCCATGAATTACTGTATGTATGACATCTCTACCTTGAAGTTTTATAACAACAAGAAAACTAACATTTCAATATTGAACTTGTCTTTCTTCCAGTCCTGCTCTGGCTTCTGTTTTCTCTATTGGACAAGTGCTTACAGTTATTAGCCAGGACTGTGTTGCATGGCCCCATTATCTGGCAGAAGGCTGTGGAAAGGGAGGTTGGAAATTGGGATTGTGGTAGCAACCAATAAGATCTGTCTCAAGTACATAGAAACTCTGTTGCTTTTGGAATTAATTTAATTTCTTTGTGACAGTTTCTGTATCTGTGAATTGAAATAATGCTGGGCAAATAGTAGGTGCTTAGTAAATATTAGTAACATTTCTGTAATTTCTTGCTGCATAACCAGTCACCCTAAAATGTAGTGTCTTAAAATAATAACAATATAACAACAAAAACAATTTATTTTTCATGATTGCACTAATAGTGACACATAGGGTTTGATTGCTAAAGACTTAGGGCCCAAAATGACAGTGCTTAAAGGTACAGTCCATTGCAGGAAAAAAATACAAATATCAACAACTTTAAAGTAAGAATATTCTTCATAGTTAAAGGCTACAAGGGTTCCAGAGAAGTCAAGAGTGAGCTCTAATTGTCTTCCTTCTCTAATGCCATATCAGGACATGCATTATGAACACATTCATGAACAGCTCAGAATCTGGGAGCCCAAAACAGAACCTTTCCACAGTTTCTTATACTCTGTTGGCCACATGGGATATTTTGCTGCATAACCAGTACCAATAGTAAAGCCCTCCAGGAGTCTCACCACGGCCAGGGGCAAATCATCAATCTCACTGCTATTAATAAACAATGCTAACAAGCTGGTACAAACCACTCTGAAACTTATGGGAGCCATAATTGCAAAGCAAGACTATTAGTCAGTAGTTTCATATCTTTACCAAAGATCAGTGCCTTGTAGATAATTTAACAAAACAACTTAACACTAATTCCAGGTCTACTGGAATTAACCTTCACAAGTACAATGATTCTCTGGTTTTGCTGGACTCAATTACCTCATTTTTCTAATCCATATGGTATCAGCTGGGATCACTTATCCGGCTGCATTCCAGAATAAATAAAACAGGGCATGTTACTAAATAATAGGTTAATAAATATTTTTCAATCATTGTTTTCAATCATTTTTGTCATGATCTGCAATATTGCATTTTTGTAATATTTCTTGGGGGAAAAAAAAGAGGGGCTTGTAGTTACTCAGACCTTAGTTTCGTTTGTGTCCCTACTGGTTGTATTTAAAGCTAAGTTATTTAATCTCTCTGGATCTCATTTTCCCTATTGGGCAAACTTGAATTGTGTCTATCTTGCAGGATATTTAAGGATTAGAGGTAACTCAGGAATATATTGGAATAGGAATATATTGGAATACAGCATAGGAATATATATATAGAAATATAACACAGGAATATAGCACCTGCCACACAGTGGTGCTCAGTAAACATAGGGAATTAAAGTTTCTTCATTTTTTTGTAAGAAGGATCAAAGATAGGGAGAGCTAAAAGCATTAAGAAAATATTGATTGCAGAAGTGAGAGTTTTATAGACTAAGAAAGGCCTCTAAACTAATAAAACCTTTTTGTGATACCTAGATGAATTCTAGTAAAAAGACATTCAATCCCCCCACCCCACACACCTTTTCTGCAATGTCATGGCATTATAGCAAGGGTATCGGATATGTGATGATAAAACTTTAGAATGAGGCCATTTTCAAAATGGAAGAACAAGCAACAATTAAATTAGATATGAAACTATAGTGTATAGAAACAAATGAAAATATTTAAAAACACTTTTTATGTTTATTTTTGAGAGAGAGAGAGAGAAAGGAAGAGAGAGAGAGAGAATGAGTGGGGAAGGGCAGAGAGAGAGGAGACACAAAATCCGAAGCAGCCTCCAGGCTCTGAGTTGTCAGCGCAGAGCCTGATGTGGGGCTTGAACTCACAAACTGCGAGATCATGACCTGAGCTGAAGTTGAACACTCAACCGACTAAGCCACCCAGGCTCCCTGAAACAAAGAAAATCTTAAAAATAGAGTTCTCTCTGGATCTTACTGCACCAAAGCTCATTTGGTAATCATAATATTGTCAGTTTGAGTATTTTTTATTTTGAGTTCTATACTGGAATAATCAGTTTAAGTCCATGACATAAGTTCAGACACTACATGCATGCTACTATGTTCTGTGCAAATATCAGAGATCTTGCAAACTATCTTCTGTATTTCAAAGAGAGATGCAGAAAAGTCAAAAGTTATGGATGGTATTCATCCATCTGTAGTTCCATCTATTCAATTAATATTATTGAACTATTAGGTGTCAAAAATTGTAAAGCTAACTTTTTCCTTCTAAGAATTACCATCACCACAACGCTTAGACTTGGCTGGTACCAGTGTTATATTTTCTGCTACATTTCTGGCTTCATGAAACCCTTTATATTTTTAGTTTTTGTGGATTGGGACAGACAGACTTCTGGTTGAACAAGATAGATTGAATCCATGCTTATATCTTAGCTTCCTCTTGTGGTAGCATCCCCTCCCTAAGGAGAAAAACAAAAATAAAAACAAAAACAAAAGAAAAGCCTCAAGGCAACCTGGCTAAACATGTACGTAACAACATCCCTCATGACCTTGTGACATGAGACCACTTAATTAGACTTCATGTTTGTGGGTTACCATATATAGGAGACAAAAAAAATATATAAAAAACTACACCCCGTGACGTTCGGGGCATGGTTCTTCGGGTATAAACCCAGCTGAGTGGTGCCGGCACAAATAAAGTTGCTTCCTGGAAAGAAAATCCTCGGTGTCACCGTCTCTGTGTGAGAATCCTGCTACATTCCCTCTACTAGTTTGGTAGGACTATTATAACTGAGTACCACAGACTGGGAGGCTTAAACAAGAAATTTATTTTCTCACAGTTCTGGGGGCTAGAAGTGTGAAATCAGGGTGTTGTCAGTGACTTCTTCTGAGATCTCTGCCCTTGGCTTATAAATAGGTATTTTCTCTTTGCATTTTCATGTGATCTTTCCACTGTGCACAGTCATGTCTATATTCAAAATTCCTTTTCTATGAAGATACCAGTCATATAAGATTAGGGCCAACCCTAAAAACCTTATCTTAACTTATTATATATTTAAAGTCCTTATCTCCAAATACAGTTATATTCTAAAGTACTGGGTGTTAAGACTTCACCATATGAATTTTGGAGGGACAACAGTTTAGCCCATAATACTCCCAAAACGCCGTTAAATTAATAAGTAAAAGAATTATGAAAGGTGCAATACTACAAACACAAAAAGAATGAGAGAAGAGATGATAATAGATAAAAGATATGTTCAGTTTTCAAAAATGTAAAGTGGATGGGCAAATGGTAAATGTAAAAGTTGATGGGTAAATGTAAAATGGTAGAATGGAGGAAGCTACTATGTAAATACCTTCAGAGAGGAATGCCACCAAGAAAGCCAGTTTACCTTATAGTACCTTCAAAAAGCCCAGGAATATTAATTACATTGGAAGGTGGCAGGTGGGACTGAAAACAGCAGGATTGGTGATAATCTGGATACAAAGCACAATCTCCTATAGCTGGGCAACTTTCTCACCCCCACTGCAGGAGAAGATGTGATGTCTGTTGGCGGAGAAATCAAATGAGAGAGCCTCTAGATTTAGGGATATTGAGATAAAAGAGGAAAGGCGTGAGATGATGTAACAAAAATGGAGGGTATTTCTAGACTCCAGATAAAAAGAATGAAAGCTCCTTGGAGAAATATTTGATTCCAGGTTTGGGGCAGGAATTGTATCTGAAGAACCTAAAGTATATTGTTATACCAGAAAACAGGGGGGCTATGATAGATTACTCAGGGTCATATCAAAAGGACTCAGGGGCTCATTTAAATAGGTTCCCACCAACCAAATATAGGATGACTTCAGTCTCAAAGAGCAATACAACTCCAATGAGTTAAGATAATTCAAATCTTTTTAAATCCATGAGTTTAAAATTAGAATTTTAAAAACTCATTGATTATTATTTGAAGATGCAAGAGTCTAACTTGGTATTTTGAAACTGGTAAGTAGAAGGAAAGAAAAAAAAAAAACAACCAAGCATTTATCTTGCTTTTCCTATATGAACTGTATCTTAGGGTAACTAAATAATTCATGAGAGAAGTCTCTTTTTATAGAAGTATTTCAGGTAATAAATAAGAAGGAATTATAGAATTATATTATCATTTTAGAATTCCTACTGAATGACTAGATCTAGTCAGTTATCATTAATGGCTGCTAACATTGTAGAATAGATAGAATCAGTTATAATATGTGCCTCCTAGTGGAAGTATACAGGGCTACCAATGAAGTAATCTTGAAAAAATATTGAATTCGAATCTGATCAAGCCCTTACAACAAACTGCCAGTTTACAGGAAGTACAAGGGACAGGAGACACATAGATAGTCAAGAAAATACAAACTGTGGGGAATTCTCAGAAATTGGACAAAAACTTAGCTTTTTCACCAAATAAATTGAAAGAGAATAAAATAAATGATGGAGAAGAACCTATAGATTATAAGATGATAAGAGACTTAAAAACATTGGCCCCTTGTAAGTGTGGACTTTAATTGGGTTCTGATTAAGACAAACATAAAATTATTTCCATTATTGTTCACATAAATTTGAGGCAGTCACAAAAATTAGAACTCTGAATAAATAAAGAATCAAATAATTGTTTTAAGTTGGAAAAATGGTTTTGTGTTTATGTTAAAACGAGTCCCTTATCTTTTAGAAATACATGCTGAAGTATGTATTGATAACATTATATTTTGCATTCTCCTCTACAACATTGGAGTTAGAATTGGGGAAGCTGATAGGATTAAGAAACAAATTTGGACATGAGTTGAGAATTATTATTGACCCTGGGTGAAGGGTATGTAGGAGTTTCTTCAACTGTGCTTTATGTTTTTTTGCATGTTCTTAATTTTGCATAATTATAAGTAAGACAAGAAGAAAATGGAGGGTTTAAGTGCAAGTTTATATGCAGAATGCGAGAGAGTTCCAGGTACCATTCCCACTCACCCAAATTGTCATCAGACTGGAGAAAAGACTGATATTTGGGGACTCACTAATGAATTATGATTCCATCACAGCATAATGAAGTCCAATAGCTTTCAAGGCAAATCTATCCACATATGAATTTTTCAATCAACTCTTTTAGTGGCTCACTCTTAAATCTGAATGGGGAGCAAGGGATCACCAGACATTTGAGGAAATCCTCCAATGCAAAACACAAGGACAAACAAAAATGCAACATCAATAAAACTCCAAGGAAACAGACAATAAAGAAAGCAGAACTATAAATAAAATTATAATTAATATCCTTGGAAATATGGAGGATAATGCAAGCATGAACAAAGATTTAGAGAATTAGCGAACTTGAGAATTAAAAATATGACTGCAGAAGTTAAAATTATAGAATGCGAGCTGAAAGAAATACCTGGTTACCTGGTCTTACTGTAGTCCTCAATTTACATGAAGGCGCTCTGAAACTCTAGGAAACAGTGGTGGTTACAGAACCATTGGAAAGTGATTGTACCTAGATGAGGCCTAGCAATGTGATTTTTAAACTGATTTAGGTCTCCATTCTGGCTGCACATTAGAATCAAATAGATAAACATAGGGGAAGGGAAGGAAAAATAAGATAAAAACAGAGAGGAGGCAACCAGAAGAGACTCTTAAATACAGAGAACAAACTGAGGGTTGCTGGAGGAGTGTTGGGTGGGGATATGGACTAATGGGTGATGGGCATTGAGGAGGGCATTTGTGATAAATCAGTCACTAAATTCTACTCCTGAAACCATTATTACACTATATGTTAGATAACTTGGATTTAAATAAAATTAAAAAAGAACATAGGATTCAAGAAAGATTCAAAAAGATTCAAGAAAGATTCAAAATTTAGATTTTAGAAAGACTTAATGGACATTAGAGATTTAGGGTCATTTGTTGTTTTTAACAAAAATCCTTATGTAAGTTGATTTTACTTGTAACAACAACAACAACAAATAAAGTAAAATTTCTGGAGAGACAAGATAAAATAATTCTGTGAAAGCAGAGTCCCAGATTCCCCAAGTCTCTGTAGTAGATGTAGGAGTTGTGTAAAACCATAGAAATAAAGATTTACTTGCAGGGGAAACAAAACAAAACAAAAATAAGACAAAACAAACAAACAAACGAACCATAAAGCTTTAAATTAAAAAAAAATTGTCTGGGTCTCATTTTGATTGTCTTTAATTTGAATAAAGTGGACTGAGTCGTTGTTATTTTTATAAATCCCCCAAATGATCATCTTGTGCAGCCTAGTTTTAGAGCCATTAACCTAGTGTGAGCTTCTCAAAAGTAGACCCCATGCTTCATTTATTACTATATACCAGTGCTTTGCACATAGTAAACATTTAATGTTTAAAAAAATTTTTTTAATGTTTATTTATTTTTGAAAGAGACAGTGTGAGTGGGGGAGGGGCAGAGAGAGATGGAGACTCAGAATTTGAAACAGGCTCCAGGCTCTGAGCTGTCAGCACAGAGCCCAACATGGGGCTCAAACTCATGAACCACGAGATCATGACCTGATCCAAAGTTGGACACTTAACTGATTGAGCAACCCAGGCGCCCCTAAACTTTTAGTATTTTTAATTAAAAGAATAATCATCTCTGATGGTGACTCCCAAGGTAAAGGAGTAAATGTAGAACCATATGGCTTCTCCCTGTCCCCCTAATCCCTGCATGCCATCTGATCAAATGGATGATTATACTTTATTTAAAAGAAGAGGCTCATTTTTATTAGATTACACATGAAAAGATGCCATAAACAACCTGCCTTAATAATCTTTAGCTTCCGTTTCCAAGGCAGAATACTCCTTAGATCTAGGACTTCTCCCTTGGGATGTATGTGTTTAGCAGAAGATGCTGTAATCCCCTTTTGGACAGAGCTGTGGTTCTTTATTATACATGAGGATCATCTGTGAGGCTTGTTAGAAGTGTGGATTCCTCTACTCAGTGAGATTCTGCTCACTAGATCTCGGATGAGACACTGTGGTGAAGGGAACTATGTATTTAATAGGTTGATACTAATGTGGATAGTCTGTTGATAACAATTTTAAAAAGCAGGATAAATATTATAGCATTTTCAGCCAGTGCCTAGGGTTTGGTCTTCTCAAAGTCTTTTCACCTTTATATTGTCATAAACGGAGGCTTGTCCTGAGTGGTCAGTGTCTCATAGTCCTCTATTTAAAAAAATTTTTAATTGTCCTAAGCCTAACGTTTTAGAAGCAAGAGCTAATTTTACTACTATATCTTATTTTCATGAAATAAAGTTCAGTAACATTAGGAACTTTATGAAAAAACAGTAAAAAAGGAAAAAGATATTCACTGAAGAGGTCAAGATTTCATTTCTGCTTTTATGCAAAATAAACCCAAGGCTAAGTATATTCATTTATCTCATTATTCACACTTAGTCTTTCCCCTGTGATCCATAGTAATGAGCACTTACACAATGTTTATAACAGTAGGAAGGTAATCCCAATTTGTCAGTAGCTGATTATTTTATACCAAGCCTGCCTATATGTAGAAGATGGATATAGCATATCGGTAAAATTTAAGAAAATAGGTTAATATGGTATATTTCAAGTTATGTTCTCTATATTTCTATATTTGATATGTATCTCATGGGTTTGTATAAACAGAATTATGTAGAAGTTTTTTTAATTCTGAACTTAACTTCCTATAAGTTTGTAGATTTAAAAACAATCTTATTCCATAGCCAAAGTGCATCTTTTCTAGCAGCCACCAAATAATGGCATAGACTTCTTCATTTGAGACAAGATAACATGGATCTTCATACACATTTTTAGATTCAAACTTATTAATAAGAATAGGTACTTGTGTATAAGAATTTATCCTCAATAAAAATTTCCCAGGTGTTATTGTTATTATTTAATATGTAGGCTTTAAGATATTTTACTATGGTTAGAACTAGCTATTGCTCTTATTTGGAGTCACATTATTTCCCAGAGGAACCTATCTCCAAATCCATTATATGATCAGTGAAAATGTAGGATTCAATGCATACATTTATCCTTTCATCCATTCTTTGGGCAAATATTAACTGAGCACCTACTATGCTCCACATAGTCTTCTGTACTCTAAAGATACAGGAGCAAACAAAACAAAAAATAACTGCCCTCTTGGAGCTTACAATATAGCAGAAAATTGTATTTTGGATAGTAAAACATGATAAGGCTAAAAAATAGGTAGGAAAGGGGGTAGGAGTTACTTAGGGGAGGCAATTAAATTGAGATTGGGTGGCCTAGAAATGACTCATTGGGAAGGTAACATTGAATAGTGTTATGATTGAAATGAAAGAGTGAGCCCTGGAGTTATCTAGGAGAACATCTCAAACAGAGTGCAAAGGTCCTGAGATCTTATTGATAAACAGAGTGAATGGAAATGAGAAATAGGGTGCCTGGGTGGTTCAGTTGGTTAAGTGCCTGACTCTTGATTTCAGCTCAAGTCATGATCTCACAGTTTGTGGGACTGAGCCCCAGGTGGGTCTCTGTGATGACAGTATGGAGCCTGCTTGTGATTCTCTCCTTCTGTCTCTGCTTCTCCCCTGCTTGTGCTTGATTTCTCCCTCTCTCTGTCAAAATAAATACAGTGAAACAAAAAAAAAAAAAAAAAAAAGGGAAATGGGAAAGTAATAGGAGATTAGGTTAGAGTGCTGATAGTGAGTCTGGGGGGTGAAATTCATATCATATTAAGACCTTGATTTTTGCTCAACATGAGATTGGAAGCCACTGGATGGATTCAAGAAGAGGAGTGGTACAGTATGACTCAGGACCTTAACTGGATCCATCACTAGCTGCCATGTTGAGAAGTAGACTGAAGGAGGATAAGGGTGGAAGCAGGGGGGAAGTTAGGAAGATTTCACGATAATCCAGGTAAGAGATGGAGGCTTGGATCAGAGTGATGTCTTTGGAGATGGAGAGAAGTGGGGTTGGTTTTAGACATAAAATGATAGAGATGACAGGATTTCCTGATAGAGTTTTATTATATATCCAAGTATGTAATTCATAAATTAAGGAATAATTCTTTACATTGTAAAAAAGTAGAGGAGGTATATATGAAACAGAAGATTTGAAACTTTTTAATAGTATGAAAAGTATTGTATCAAGATTACTAAAATCTTTGATAATTAATATATACTACTTTTTGATATATATTTAAATAGCACTTGTATATATTTTTAAATATATATAGTACTGTCTTTAAATTCTTGATATATATATATATATATATACACATATATATATATATGTATATCTCAAGTTAAATGTGTTTAAGATAATAGAAAAGTCAGTATGAGTATTTGCTGAATTAAGTTTTATCTATTATAAACTATCTGGCTAAAAATTAATTTCTTACATTTTCTAACATTTGTATTTGAAATAAAATATATCCTGAAGCTTATTTGTTGGAAACAAGGTAGTTTATTGATTAATAGAAACTTGAAAATATAGTAAAAATATTTTCTTAGATAAGATTTGGTTGTATACTTTTTTTTTTCCAATATATGAAATTTATTGTCAAATTGGTTCCCATACAACACCCAGTGCTCATCCCAAAAGGTGCCCTCCTCAATACCCATCACCCACCCTCCCCTCCCTCCCACCCCCCCATCAACCCTCAGTTTGTTCTCAGTTTTTAAGAGTCTCTTATGCTTTGGCTTTCTCCCAGTCTAACCTCTTTTTTTTTTTTTTTTCCTTCCCCTCCCCCATGGGTTTCTGTTAAGTTTCTCAGGATCCACATAAGAGTGAAAATATATGGTATCTGTCTTTCTCTGTATGGCTTATTTCACTTAGCATCACACTCTCCAGTTTCATCCACGTTGCTACAAAGGGCCATATTTCGTTCTTTCTCATTGCCCTGTAGTACTCCATTGTGTATATAAACTACAATTTCTTTATCCATTCATCAGTTGATGGACATTTAGGCTCTTTCCATAATTTGGCTATTGTTGAGAATGCTGCTATAAACATTGGGGTACAAGTGCCCCTGTGCATCAGTACTCCTGTATCCCTTGGGTAAATTCCTAGCAGTGCTATTGCTGGGTCATAGGGTAGGTCTATTTTTAATTTTCTGAGGAAACTCCACACTGTTTTCCAGAGTGGCTGCACCAATTTGCATTCCCACCAACAGTGCAAGAGGGTTCCCGTTTCTCCACATCCTCGCCAGCATCTATAGTCTCCTGATTTGTTCATTTTGGCCACTCTGACTGGCGTGAGGTGATATCTGAGTGTGGTTTTGATTTGTATTTCTCTGATAAGGAGCGACGCTGAGCATCTTTTCATGTGCCTGTTGGCCATCGGGATGTCTTCTTTAGAGAAGTGTCTATTCATGTTTTCTGCCCATTTCTTCACTGGGTTATTTGTTTTTTCGGGTGTGGAGTTTGGTGAGCTCTTTATAGATTTTGGATACTAGCCCTTTGTCCCATATGTCATTTGCAAATATCTTTTCCCATTCCGTTGGTTGCCTTTTTGTTTTGCTGATTGTTTCCTTTGCTGTGCAGAAGCTTTTTATCTTCATAAGATCCCAGTAATTCATTTTTGCTTTTAATTCCCTTGCCTTTGGGGATGTGTCGAGTATGAGATTGCTGTGGCTGAGGTCAGAGAGGTCTTTTCCTGCTTTCTCCTCTAGGGTTTTGATGGTTTCCTGTCTCACATTCAGGTCCTTTATCCATTTTGAGCTTATTTTTGTGAATGGTGTGAGAAAGTGGTCTAGTTTCAACCTTCTGCATGTTGCTGTCCAGTTCTCCCAGCACCATTTGTTAAAGAGACTATCTTTTTTCCATTGGATGTTCTTTCCTGCTTTGTCAAAGATTAGTTGGCCATACATTTGTGGGTCTAGTTCTGGGGTTTCTATTCTATTCCATTGGTCTATGTGTCTGTTTTTGTGCCAATACCATGCTGTCTTGATGATGACAGCTTTGTAGTAGAGGCTAAAGTCTGGGATTGTGATGCCTCCTGCTTTGGTCTTCTTCAAAATTACTTTGGCTATTCGGGGCCTTTTGTGGTTCCATATGAATTATAGGATTGCTTGTTCTAGTTTCGAGAAGAATGCTGGTGCAATTTTGATTGGGATTGCATTGAATGTGTAGATAGCTTTGGGTAGTATTGACATTTTGGCAATATTTGTTCTTCCAATCCATGAGCAGGGAATGTCTTTCCATTTCTTTATATCTTCTTCAATTTCCTTCATAAGCTTTCTATAGTTTCCAGCATACAGATCTTTTACATCTTTGGTTAGATTTATTCCTAGGTATTTTATGCTTCTTGGTGCAATTGTGATTGGGATCAGTTACTTTATTTGTCTTTCTGTTGCTTCATTATTAGTGTATAAGAATGCAACTGATTTCTGTACATTGATTTTGTATCCTGTGACTTTGCTGAATTCATGTATCAGTTCTAGCAGACTTTTGGTGGAGTCTATCAGATTTTCCATGTATAATATCATGTCATCTGCAAAAAGTGAAAGCTTGACTTCATCTTTGCCAATTTTGATGCCTTTGATTTCCTTTTGTTGTCTGATTGCTGATGCTAGAACTTCCAACACTATGTTAAATCACAGTGGTGAGAGTGGACATCCCTGTCGTGTTCCTGATCTCAGGGAAAAAGCTCTCAGTTTTTCCCCATTGAGGATGATGTTAGTTGTGGGCTTTTCATAAGGTTGTATACTTTTAAATAGAAGAAATATAGAAACCTTTATTCATTGTAATTTTTAATTATGTGAAGTAGATAATTTTTTTCTGAGCTCTATCAGTAGAGGGCAGCAAAGTTTCAAGTAGTATGTTTTCAGGTTCCTAGGGAACTTTGCTAAGGAAAATTTTTTGTTGTTTCTCTTAAGTTTGTTCTGGCTTGCCTTTTAATGAAGTGCTTTAGTAATTTCGTGTAGGAATTTGCTTAAAAACCCTGTAACTTTGGTTCATATATTTAGCCAACTGTTCCCTTAGGTACTATAGATGCTCTTAATGAGAACGTGTATTTTTTCTTTTGTAATTTAGGGAGTACCGGGGCCTGGAAAATATGACATTAAAAGTCAATTTCAGAAGACTGAAAGTATGATACCAAGCGTAAATGATGCATCACCTGCTTTTCTTTCTCAGTCCCAGGTAATGTTCTACAGTCATTTTCATACATAGAGCATAATAGATACAAGTGAAGCCAGAAACAAATCTGATGGTGTTTCGGGAGATTATAAAAAGAAAAGTTAGAGATGCCTGGATGGCTGAGGCAGTTAAGTGTCCGACTCTTGATTTTGGCTCAGGTCATGATCTCATGGTTTGTGGGATCAAGCCCGCATTGGGATTCATGCTGACAGTGACAGCATGGAGCCTGCTTGATTTTCTCTCTCTCTTTCTCTCTCTGCTCCTCCCTCCCCCCCCCACCTCTCTGTGTCTTTCTCAAAAATTAAATAAAACTTTAAAAAATTATATTAAAGAGGACTTTTTGGGGGTGCTATAATGATTTCAGGAGTAGATTCCAGTGATTCATCTCCCACTCCCATCTCCCATCTCCCAGGTTCATTTTTCTGCATGTCGCTGTCCAGTTTTCCCAGCACCACTTGCTGAAGAGACTGTCTTTATTCCATTGGATATTCTTTTCTGATTTGTCAAAGATTAGTTGGCCATATGTTCGTGGGGCCATTTCTGGGTTCTCTACTCTGTTCCATTGATTTATGTGTCTGTTTTTCTGCCAGTACCATACCGTCTTGATGATTACAGATTTGTAATACAACTTGAAGTCGGAATTGTAATGCCTTGAGCTTTGGTTTTCTTTTTCAGGATTGCTTTGGCTATTTGGGGTGTTTTCTGGTTCCATACAAATTTTAGAATTGTTTGTTCTGGCTCTGTGAAAAATGCTGGTGTTATTTTGATAGGCATTGCATTTAATATGTAGATTACTTTAGGTAGTATCAACATTTTAACAATATTTGTTCTTCCAATCCATGAACATGGAATGTTTTTCCATTTTTTTGTGTCTTCTTCAATTTCTTTCATAAACTCTCTATAGTTTTTAGTGTATAGCTTTTTCACCTCTTTGGTTAAGTTTATTCCTGGGCATTTTATGTTACTTGCTGCAGTTGTAAAAGGGGTTGATTCCTTGATTTTTTTTCTGCTGCTTCATTATTGGTGTATAGAAATGCAATGGATTTCTGTGCATTGATTTTATATCCTGTGACTGCTGAATTCATGGATCAGTTCTAGCAGTTTTTTGGTAGAATCTTTTGGGTTTTCCACATAGAGTATCCTGTAGTCTGTGAAGAGTGAAAGTTCGACTTTCTCCTTGCTGATTTGGATGGCTTTTCTTTCTTTGTGTTGTCTGAATGCTGAGGCTAGGACTTCTAACACTATGCTGAATAACAGTGGTGAGAGTGGACATCCTTGTCATGTTCCTGACCTTAGGAGGAATGCTCTCAGTTTTTCCCCATTGAATATAAAATTAGTGGTGGGTATTTTTCTTGAGGATTTTATCAAGAAAGGATGCTGTATTTTGTCAGTTGCTTTCTCTGCATCTATTGAGAGGTTCATGTGGTTCTTATTCTTTCTTTTTAATGTGATGTATGATATTGATTGATTTGTGGATATTGTACCAGCCCTGCATCCCAGGAATAAAACCCACTTGATTGTGGTGAATACTTCTTTTACTGTATTGTTAGATTCAGTTTGCTAGTATCCTGGTGAGAATTTTTGCATCCATGTTCATCAGGGAAATTGGTCTATAGTTATTCTTTTTATTGTGATCTTTGTCTGCTTTTGGAATCAAGGTAATGCTGGACTCATAGCATGATTTTGGAAGTTTTCCTGCCATTTCTATTCTTTGGAACAGCTTCCAAAGAATAAGTATTAACTCTTCTTTAAATATTTTGTAGAATTCCCCTGGAAAGCCTTCTGGCCCTGGACTCTTGTTTGTTGAAAAATTTTTGATTATGATTATTAATTCAATTAATTTAATGGTTATAGATTTGTTCAAATTTTCTATGACTTCTTGTTTCAGTTTTGGTAGTTTATATGTTTCTAAGAATTTGTCCATTCTTCCAGATTGCCCAATTTATTGGCATATAACTTCTCATAAGATTCTCTTATTATTGTTTGTATTTCTGCTCTCTAATCTTTATTATTTCCTGTCTTCTTCTGGTTTTGGGCTTTATTTGCTATTCTTTTTCTAGCTCTTTATGGTGTAAGGTCAGATTGTGTATCTGAGAAATTTCTTCCTTCTTTAGGAAGGCCTGGATTGCTATATACTTCCCTCTTATTACCGTCTTTGCTGCATCCCAGTTGGGACTGTCATGTTTTCATTTTCATTGGCTTCCATGTACTTTTTAATTTACTCTTTAATTTCTTGGTTAACCCATTCATTTTTTAGAAGGATGTTCTTTAATTTCCAAGTGTTCATGGCACTTCCAAAGTTTTTTTTTGTGGTTGATTTTGAGTATCATAGTGCTGTGGTCTGAAGATATGCAAGGTATGATCTTGATCTTTTTGTACTTGTTGAGGGCTGATTTGTGTCCCAGTATGTGATCTATTCTAGAGAATGTTCCATGTGCACAGGAGAATAATGTGTATTCTGCTGCTTTAAGATGAAATGTTCTGAATATATCTGTTATGTCCATCCTGTCTAGTGAGTCATTCAAAGCCATTGTTTCCTTGTCGATTTTCTGTTTAGATGATCTGTCCATTGTTGTAAGTGGGGTGTTGAAGTCCCCTACTATTATGGTATTATTATCAATGAACTTCTGTATGTTTGTGATCAATTGATTTATATATTGGGTTCCTTCATGTTGGGGGCATAAATATTTACAATTGTTAGATCTTCTTGGTGGATAGACCCCTTTGGTTGTGATATAATGCTCTTCTTCATCTCTTGTTACAGTCTTTATTTTAAAATCTAGACTCACTTCATGCTGATGTAGTTTCATTTCAGGATGAGGGAAGCTGAGAACTTCCATGCTACTCTGTCATCTTGGCCTTTTGTCTCTAATTTTTTTTAATGCTTATTTATTTTTTTTGAGAGAGAGAGAGCGAGCAAGAAGGGAAGGGGAAGAGAGAGAGGGAGACACAGAATCTGAAGTAGGCTCCAGGCTCTGAGCTGCCAGCACAGAGCCTGAGGTGGGGCTTGAACCCCCAAACCATGAGAAATGACCTGAAGTTGGACGTTTAACTGATTGAGCCACCCAGATGCCCCAAGAGACTCACTTTAGACCTAAAGACACCTACAGATTGAAAATGAGAGAATGAACCATTTATCATGCTAATGGATGTGAAAAAAACCAGAGTAGCCATATATATATCAGACAAACTAGATTTTAACCCGAAAACAGAGCAAGAGATGAAGAAGGGCACTATATCATAAAAAAAGGGTCTATCCAACAAGAAGACCTAACAAATATAATTATTTATGCTTCCATGTGGAAGCAGCCAAATATATAAATCAATTAATAACAAACATAAATTCATCGATTACAATACAATAACAGTAGAGAACATTAACACCCCACTTACACCAATAGACAATTCATCCAAGCAGAAAATCAAGGAGGAAACAATGGCTTTGAATGACACACTGTACCCAATGGACTTGATAGATATATTCAGAATATTTCATCATAGAGCAGCAGAATACACATTTAGTTTGAGTGCACAAAGATACTCTGCAGAAAATATCACATATGGGGACAGATTCAGGCTTCAATATGCACAAAAAGATAGAGATCATAGTATGCATATTTTTCAACCACAAAGCTATGAAAAATGAAGTCAATCACAAGAAAAATAACTGTTAAAACAACAAATACATGGAGGTTAAACACTATCCTACTAAAGAATGAATGAGTTAATCATGAAATTAAAGAGAAATACAAAATATATGGAAGCAAATGAAATTGAAAACGTGACAGTCCAAAACCTTTGGGATGCATCAAAATGGTCATAAGAGGTAAGTATATAGCAATACAGGCTTATCTCAAGAATCACAACCTCACAACCTCAAATACACAACCTCACCTTATACCTAAAAAAGCTAGAAAAGGAGCAACAAATGAAGCCTAAAGCCAGCAGAAGAAGGGAAATAATAAAGATTATAGCAGAAATAAATGATATAGAAACAAACAAACAAAAAACCCCCACCAGTTAACAGATCAATGAAATTAGGAGATGGTTCTTTGAAGAATTAATAAAATTTATAAACACCTAGGCAGACTTATCACAAAGAAATGAGAAAAGGACCCAAATAAATAAAATCACAAATGAGAGAGGAGAGATCACAACTAACACCCACAGAAATACAAACAGTTATAAGAGAATATTATGAAAAATTATATGCCAACAAATTGAGCAATCTAGAAGAAATGGATAAATCTTAGAAACATATAACCTGCTGAAACTGAAACAGGGAGAAATAGAAAATTTGAACAGACCAATAACAAACAAAAAAATTGAATCAGTAATCAAAAATCTCCCAACAAACAAAAGTCCAGGGCTAGATGACTTCCCAGGTGAATTCTACCAAACATTAAAGAAGATTTAATACATATTCTCAAATTATTCCAAAAAATATAAATAGAAGGAAAACTTCCAAACTCATTCTATGAGGCCAGCATTACCTTGATTCCAAAACTAGATAAAAACCTCACTAAAATAAAGAATTATAGGCCAACATCCTTGAGAAAATGGATGTAAAATTCTGAACAAGATACTGGGAAATCAATCCAACGGTATATTAAAAAAGTCATTCACCATGATCAAGTGGGGTTTACTCTGGGGCTGCAATGGTGGTTCAGTATTAACAAATTAATCAACATGATACACTGCATTAATTAAAAAAAGGGTAAGAACCATATGATCCTCTCAATAAATGCAGAAATAACATTTGACAGAATACAGTATCCACTCATGATAAAAACCCTCAACAAAGTAGGGATAGAGGGAACATACCTCAACATCATAAAGACAATATACAAAAGACCCATTGCTGATATCATCTTCATTGGGGAAAAACTGAGAGTTCCACGGTTATTCACATAGTACTGGAAGTTCTAGCATCAGCAATCAGACAACACAAAGAAATAAAAGTTATCCAAATCAGCCAGAAAGAATTCAAACTTTCACTGTTTTCAGACATGATATTCTATATAGAAAACCTGACAGATTCCACCAAAAAATTGCTAGACCTGATACACAAAATCACTAATGCTGCAGGATAAAAAATCAACATACAGAAATCAGATGCATTTCTCTATACCAATGAGCAGCAGAAAGAGAAATCAATGAATCAGTCATATTTGCAGTTGCACCAAAATCATAAGATACTTTGGAATAAACCTAACCAAAGAGGTAAAAGATCTGTACTCTGAAAACTATAAAACACTTGTGAAACAAATTGACGAGGACACAAAAAAAATGAAAAAACATTCCATGCTCATGGATGAGAAGAACAAATATTGTGAAAATGTCTATACTAACCAAAGCAATCTATACATTTAATGCAATTCTTATCAAAATACCACCAACATTTTTCACAGAACTTGAACAAACAATCCTAAAATTTGTATGAAACCACAAAAAATCCTGAATACTCAAAGCAATCTTGAAAAAGAAAACCAAACTGGAGGTATCACAATTTTGGACTTCAAGCTGTATTATAAAGGTGTAATTAGCAAGACAGTATGGTACTGGCACAAGAACAGACACATATATCAGTGGAACAGAATAGGAAACCCAGAAATGGACCCACAACTATAAGGTCAACTAATCTTCAACAAAGCAGGGAAGAATGTCCAATGGAAAAAAGAGTCTCTTTAACAAGTGGTGTTGGGAAAACTGTACAGCAACATGCAGAAGAATGAAACTGGACCTCACTCTTACACCATACACAAAAATAAATTCAGCTGGGGGGTGGGAGAGGGAGATGGTGCTTGCCAGCGCCTTTGTTCCCTGCCTAGCTGAACTCTGTCTTACAGGGCTCAACACCTCTCCCTCCCAGTGTCCTCTCGCCCTCCTGCTCTCCAAGCAGAGCTGTTGACTTTTAACTTCCCAGATGTTAAGTTCCGCTGGCTGTCAGAACTCACTGAGTCCGGACCCTCCACTTTTGCAAGCCAGACTCAGGGACTCTGCCTTGCCAGGCAAGCTGCCCCTCCACCGCCTGGCTCCCTCTTGCCAGTCCGTGTAGCGTGCACCGCCTCTCCGACCTTCCTACGCTCTTCCGTGGGCCTCTTGTCTACACTTGGCTCTGGAGAGTCCATTCTGCTAGTCTTCTCACAGTTTTCTGGGTTATTTAGGCAGGTGTGGGTGGAATCTAAGTGATCAGCAGGACGGGGTGAGCCCAGCGCCCTCCTATGCTGCCATCTTCTCCCCCAAAGGGAAGCAGTACCCATCACTGCTTGCACTGCACAAACACCCAATGCTGTGCTTCTGTGGATCCATCCCTCCGACTGGTCTGCCTCCCTCCCGCTGCTGCAGGGCCCCTCCCACAGGGGACCACCAATGGCAAAATGAACTAGGCCTGCCCCTCCCACCCCTGTGCACCTTGCAGATCCACCCGGGCCGATATACCAGATCCCATTGAAGCAGCACCACAAGCCTGGCAGTGTGCAAGTAATCCAGACAGAGGCCACACCACTCCACAGTGAGTCCTACCCTTGGGAGAGGGGAAGATAAGGTACACCCAGTCTGACTGTGGCCTCAGCGGTGGGCTGGGGGCAGACATGGGGTCTGACTGCAGCCCCACCCACCAACACAAGTTACTCCAGACAGCACAGGGGGAGTGCCCTGCAGTTTGGCCACCCCAGGGACTATCCAAAATGACAAAATGGAAGAACTCTCCTCAAAAGAAACTCCAGGAAGTAGCCACAGCTAACGAATTGATCAAAAACGACTTAAGCAATATAATGGAACAAGAATCTAGAATAATAGTCATAAAATTAATCGCTGGGCTTGAAAAAAGTAGAGAGGACAGCAGAGAATCTATTGCTACAGAGATCAAGGGACTAAGAAATAGTCATGAGGAGCTAAAAAATGCTAAAAATGAGGTGCAAAATAAAATGGAGGCGACCACAGCTCAGATTGAAGAGGCAGAGGAGAGAATAGGTGAATTAGAAGATTAAAATATGGAAAAAGAAGAAGCTGATAAAAAGATAAAAAAATCCAGGAGTATGAGGGGAGAAATAGATAACTAAGTGATGCAATCAAATGGAACAATATCCGTATAATAAGAATTCCAGAAGAGAAAGAGAGAGAGAGAGGGGCTGAAGGTGTACTTGAACACATCATAGCTGAGAATTTCCCTGATCTGGGGAAGGAAAAAGGCATTGAAATCCAAGAGACACAAGAACTCCCTTCAGACGTAACTTGAATCGATCTTCTGCATGACATATCATAGTGAAACTGGAAAAATACAAGGATAAAGAGAAAATTCTGAAAGCAGCTAGGGATAAACATGCTCTAACCTATAAAGGGAGACCCATAAGAGTAGTGACAGACCTATCTACTGAAACTTGGCAGGCCAGAAAGGAATGGCAGGAAATCTTCAATGTGATGAACAGAAAAAATATGCAGCCGAGAATACTTTATCCAGCAAGTCTGTCATTCAGAATAGGAGAGATAAAGGTCTTCCCAAACAAACAAAAACTGAAGGAATTCATCACCACTAAACCAGCCCTACAAGATATCCTAAGGGGGATTCTGTGAATGAAATGTTGCATGGACCACAAAGCACCAGAGACATCACTACAAGCATGAAACCTACAGACCTCACAATGACTCTAAACCCATATCTTTCTATAATAACACTGAATGTAAATGGACTAAATGCTCCAACCAAAAGACATAGGGTATCAGAATGGATAAAAACACAAGACCCATCTATTTGCTGTCTACAGGAGACTCATTTTAGACCTGAGGACACCTTCAGATTGAAAGTGAGGGGATGGAGAACTACCTATCATGCTACTGGAGGTCAAAAGAAAGCTGGAGTAGCCATACTTATATCAGATAAACTAGACTTTAAATTAAATGCTGTAACAAGAGATGAAGAAGGGCATTATATAATAATCACAGGGTCTATCCATCAGGAAGAGCTAACAATTATAAATGTCTATGCGCCAAATACGGGAGCCCCCAAATATATAAAACAATTACTCACAAACATAAGCAACCTTATTGATAAGACTGTGGTAATTGCAGGGGACTTTAATACTCCACTTACAACAATGGATAGATCACCTAGACACAGGATCAATAAAGGAACAAGGGCCCTGAATAATACATTGGATCAGATGGACTTGACAGATATATTTAGAACTCTGCATCCCAAAGCAACAGAATATACTTTCTTCTTGAGTGCACATGGAACATTCTCCAAGATAGATCACATACTGGGTCACAAAACAGCCCTTCATAAGTATACAAGAATTGAGATCATACCATGCACACTTTCAGACCGCAGTGCTATGAAACTTGAAATCAACCATAGGAAAAAGTCTGAAAAACCTCCAAAAGCATGGAGGTTAAAGAACACCCTACTAAAGAATGAATGGGTCAACCAGGCAATTAGAGAAGAAATTAAAAAATATATGGAAACAAATGAAGATGAAAATACACCAATGCAAATGCTTTGGGATGCAGCGAAGTCAGTCCCGAGAGGAAAATACATTGCAGTCCAGGACTATCTCAAGAAACAAGAAAAATCCCAAATACAAAATCTAACAGCACACCTAAAGGAAATAGAAGCCGAACAGCAAAGACACCCCAAATCCAGCAGAAGAAGAGAAATAATAGGGACAGAGCAGAAATAAACAATATAGAATCTAAAAAAACTGTAGAGCAGATCAACGAAACCAAGAGTTGGTTTTTTGAAAAAATAAATGAAATTGATAAACCTCCAGCCAGGCTTCTCAAAAAGAAAAGGGAGATGACCCAAATAGATAAAATCATGAATGAAAATATACTTATTACAACCAATCCCTCAGAAATACAAGCAATTATCGAGGAATACTATGAAAGATTATATGCCAACAAACTGGACAACCTGGAAGAAATGGACAAATTCCTAAACACCCACACACTTCCAAAACTCAAACAGGAGGAAGTGGAAAGCTTGAACAGACCCATAACCAGCGAAGAAACTGAATCAGTTATCAAAAATCTCCCAACAAATAAGAGTCCAGGACCAGATGGCTTCCCAGGGGAGTTCTACCAGATGTTTAAAGCAGAGATAATACCTATCCTTCTCAAGCTATTCCAAAAAATAGAAAGGGAAGGAAATCTTCCAGAATCATTCTATGTAGCCAGTATTACTTTGATTCCTAAACCAGACAGAGACCCAGTAAAAAAAGAGAACTACAGGCCAATATCCCTGATGAATATGGATGCAAAAATTCTCAGTAAGATACTAGCAAATAGAATTCAACAGCTTATAAGAAGAATTATTTACCATGATCAAGTGGGATTCATTCCTGGGATGCAGGGCTGGTTCAACATTTGCAAATCAATCAACGTGATACATCACATTAATAAAAGAAAAGAACCATATGATCCTGTCAATCGATGCAGAAAAAGCATTTGACAAAATTCAGCATCCTTTCTTAATAAAAACCCTCGAGAAAGTCGGGTTAGAAGGAACATACTTAAACATCATAAAAGCCATTTATGAAAAGCCCACAGCTAATATCCTCCTCAATGGGGAAAAACTGAGAGCTTTTTCCCTGAGATCAGGAACACGACAGGGATGTCCACTCTCACCACTGTTGTTTAACATAGTGTTGGAAGTGCTAGCATCAGCAATCAGACAACAAAAGGAAATCAAAGGCATCAAAATTGGCAAAGATGAAGTCAAGGTCTCACTTTTTGCAGATGACATGATATTATACATGGACAACCTGATAGACTCCACCAAAAGTCTGCTAGAACTAATACATGAATTCAGCAAAGTCGCAGGATACAAAATTAATGTACAGAGTCAGTTGCATTCTTATACAGTAACAACGAAGCAACAGAAAAACAAAGAAACTGATCCCATTCACAACTGCACCAGGAAGCATAGAATACCTAGGAATAAACCTAACCAAAGATGTAAAAGATCTGTATGCTGAAAACTATAGAAAGCTTATGAAGGAAATTGAAGAAGATATAAAGAAATGGAAAAACATTCCATGCTCATGGGTTGGAAGAATAAATATTGTTAAAATGTCAATACTACCCAAAGCTATCTACGTATTCAATACAATCCCAAACAAAATTGCACCAGCATTCTTCTTGAAGCTAGAATAAGCAAACCTAAAATTTTTATGGAACCACAAAAGGCCCTGAATAACCAAAGTAATTTTGAAGAAGAAGACCAAAGCAGGAGGCATCACAATCCCAGACTTTAGCCTCTACTACAAAGCTGTCATCATCAAGACAGCATGGTATTGGCACAAAAACAGACACATAGACCAATGGAGTAGAATAGAAACTCCAGAACTAGACCCACAAATGTATGGCCAACTAATCTTTGGCAAAGCAGGAAAGAATACTGAATGGAAAAAAGACAGTCTCTTTAACAAATGGTGCTGGGAGAACTGGACAGCAACATGCAGAAGGTTGAAACTAGAACACTTTTTCACACCATTCACAAAAATAAACTCAAAATGGATAAGGGACCTGAATGTGAGACAGGAAACCATCAAAACCCTAGAGGAGTAAGCAGGAAAAAACCTCTCTGACCTCAGTCAGAGCAATTTCTTACTTGACACATCCCCAAAGGCAAGGAAATTAAAAGCAAAAATGAACAATTGGGTCCTCATAAAGATAAAAACTTTCTGCATTGTAAAGGAAACAATCAACATAACTAAAAGGCAGCCAACGGAATGGGAAAAGATATTTGTAAATGACATTTTGGACAAAGGGCTAGTATCCAAAATCTATAAAGAGCTCACCAAACTCCACACTCAAAAAAAACAAATAATCCAGTGAAGAATTGGGCAGAAAACATGAATAGACACTTCTCTAAAGAAGACATCCAGATGGCCAATAGGCACATGAAAAGATGCTCAACATCACTCCTCATTAGGGAAATACAAATCAAAACCACACTGAGATACCACTTCATGCCAGTCAGAGTGGCTAAAATGAACAAGTCAGGAGACTATAGACGCTGGTGAGGATGTGGAGAAATGGGAACCCTCTTGCACTGTTGGTGGGAATGCAAACTGGCGCAGCTGCTCTGGAAAACAGTGTGGAGGTTCCTCAAAAAATTAAAAATAGACCTACCCTATGACCCAGCAATAGCACTGCTATAAATTTACCCAAGGGATACAGGAGTACTGATGCATAGGGGCACTTGTACCCCAATGTTTATAGCAGCACTTTCAACAATAGCCAAGTTATGGAAAGAGTCTAAATGTCCATCAACTGATGGATAAAGAAATTGTAGTTTATATACACAATGGAATACTACGTGGCAATGAGAAAGAATGAAATATGGCCTTTTGTAGCAACGTGGATGGAACTGGAGAGTGTTATGCTAAGTGAAATAAGCCATACAGAGAAAGACAGATATCATATGCTTTCACTCCTATGTGGATCCTGAGAAATTTAACAGAAGACCATGGAGGAGGGGAAGGAAGAAAGAAAAAGGTTAGAGAGGCAGGGAGCCAAAATGTAAGAGACTGTTAAAAACTGAGAACAAACTGATGGTTGATGGGGGGTGGGAGGGAGGGGAGGGTGGGTGAAGGGTATTGAGGAGGGCACCTGTTGGGATGAGCACTGGGTGTTGTATGGAAACCAATTTGACAATAAATTTCATATTAAAGAAATAAATTCAAAACAGATAAAAGACCTATATATGAAATAAGAAACCACCAAAATCCTGTAGGAAAGCATAGGTTTCAAGCTCTGACCTGGAGATAAGGGAGATAAGGGAAACAAAATAAAAAATGAACTATTGGGACTTCATCAAGATAAAACTTTCTGCAGTGAAGGAAACAATCAAGAAAACTAAAAGGCAACCTAGAGAATGGGAGAAGATATTTGAGAGTGACATATCAGATAAAGGGTTAGTATCCAAAATCTATAAAAAAATTTCTCAAACTCAACACTCCAAAAATAAATAATTTATTTAAGAAATGGTCAGAAATGAATAGACATTTTTTTCCCTAAGAAGACATATGAATAGTTAACAGACACATGAAAAAATACTCAACATCACTCATCATCGAGGAAATACAACACAAAACTATGAGATATCACCTCACTCCTGTCTTAATGGCTAATACTAACAACACAGGAAACAATAGATGTTGAGGATGTGGAAAAAGGGAAGCCCTCTTACACTGTCGATGGCAATGCAAACTGGTATAGCCACTCCGGAAAATGATATGGAGGTTCCTCCAAATAGAACTACCCTATGATCCAGCAATTGCACTTCTAGGTATTTACCCAAATGATACAAAAGAACTGATTCAAAAGGCGCATACACCCTGATGTTTATAGCAGCATTATCATTAATAGCCACATTATGGAAAGATCCCAAATTTCCATTGACTGATGAATAAAGAATACACACACACACACACACACACACACACATACATACACACATACACACAATGGAATATTACTTAGCCATCACGAAAGTGAAATCTTGAGGCGCCTGAGTGGATCAGTTGGTTGGGCGTCCTACGCCGGCTCAGGTCATGATCTCGCAGTTCATGAGCTCCAGCCCCATGTCGGGCTCTGTGCAGACGGCTCAGAACCTGGAGCCCACTTAGGATTCTGTGACTCCCTCTCTCTGCCCCTCCTCTGCTTGCACTCTGTCTGTCTGTCTGTCTGTCTCTCTCTCTCTCTCTCTCAAAAATAAATGAAACATAAAAAAGTTAAAAAAAAGAAAATAAAATCTTGCCATTTGCAATGATGTGGATGGAGCTAGAGTGTATTATGCTAAGCAAAACAAGTCAGTCAGAGAAAGTCAAATGCCATATGATTTCACTCATGTGGAATGTAAGAAGCAAAAGAAATAAACATTGGGGAAGTGGGAAAAAAGAAGAGAGAGAGGAAGGCAAACCATAAGAGACTCTTAACTATAGAGAACAAACTGAGGGTTGGTAGAAGGGAGGTGGGTGGAGGATGCACTAGATGGGTAATGGATATTAAGGAGAGCACTTGCTGTGATGAGCACTGGGTGTTATAGGTGATGAATCAATACATTCTACTCCTGAAACCAATGTTACATGATATGTTAACTAATTAGATTAAATTAAAACTTGAAACAAACAAATAAATAAAGTAGACAAATGGCCAAAAAAACCCTGATATCTCAGATATATAATCCATTTTTATTTTTATAAATCAAAAATTTTGTGTTTTAAGTGTACCTTGTTAATTGCATTATTGCTTTTCCTATCAGTCATTAATGTACCTATTCATAGTTAACTAAACACTAACACTACCTCTAGCAGTCATTCCTGTTGGTTTTAACTCTTCCGTATCTTTCACCCCGGAATGATTATTGCTTTCTTCATCATCCCCTTAAACAAAACAGATATCATATTCTTTTCCATTTCTGAAAATATATTTAAAATATTATAATTGGTGCCAAGTGATATCAAATCAGGACTATATATTAGAGGAACAGAAATAGCATAAGAACTGAGAATCTAGTTGTAATAATGATATTAAAAAAAAAATCAAAGGTACACACACACACACCCACACACAAAGTATCCTGTTCTTACACAATCATTTTGTGTAGTACCTTAAGTGCTACCAAGTTGCTCAAAGGAGAAATCTGGTATTCATTCTTGATTCTTCCTTGCCCCTCACCACAACATTAATTTATTAGAAAGTTGTAATTTATTAAAATTTATTAAAAAGTTGTAATTTATTAAAAAGTTGTGTTAATTGTGTCTCCAAAATATACCTGCAATCCATCTAATTGTCTCTAAGGAGATGCCTCTTAAGTTCCAAAGTAGTAACCTGTAGTCATCTGAAGGTTAATAACATTCCTGAGTTAAGAGAAAATAAATAGAGCTGTACATAGTGCAGTTGGATAATTATTACAACTACTTTGATCTGGAAGCTGCCACATTATAAAAGTTTGATAGTATTAAATTGCCATAGAAATATATTAGATATCTTCAAGTTGCCTTAGTGCATACCCTGGAGAATGTGATATGATTACTGTGAAATACACTCTGCATCACAAATAAAGACCCTAGTGGCAGTGGTAGATATGATCTATCCCCACCCTCCACAAGAGAGCCTTCAGAACCTTCTCTGAAAGATATGTGTGTCCTCAAAGATTACATTTTAACACTCCACATATTCATTCGCAAAGTATTATTTATTTATTTATTTACTTATTTATTTTTTTAATTTTTCAATTTTTGAAAGTTTATTTATTTTGAGAGTGTGAGCAGGGTAGGGGCAGAGAGAGAGGGAGGAGGGAGAGAATCCTAAGCAGGCTTCATGCTGTCAGTGCACAGCCTGATGCGGGCCTTGCACTCAAGAACCCAGATCATGAGCTGAGCTGAAGTCAAAAGAGTTGGACGCTTCACTGACTGACTCACCCAGGTGCCCCGGAAAAATATTTTTTAAAATTCAGACTAAACTGAACTTTCACATATATAAATTTAATAGAAAAATTTTAATGTATGGTTTCAATTCAAATACACACCTTTGGGTGAAGCAGTCATGAAACTTGTTGTATTACAGAGTTGAGCAGAAAAGTCAATATCGTGAACCAGGGTTTTCAGTTGGAAGAAGGTACATACAAATATGGATTGAGGGAGGTGAGAAAGGACAGATTTTAATTGAAGGTTTAAATGTGAACTCATGATTTGTAATACATATATATGTATATGTATGTGCATATATATGCACATATATGTATATGGGTATATGTATCCCTGAGTATGTGTGTGTGTATAAATATAGAAATAGGTATAGATAGATATAGATATATAGATATATATTCTAGCTTTGTCTGTTAAATAAGCCAAGAAGCAGGGATTGTGCAAAGTAGGTAGAAGATGAACCTGTAACATCTTCTTATGTCATGAAATTAAAAAAAAAATCTCAAAAAAAAAGATGATGACTTCTCATAAGGATGTGTGAGCCAACTTTAATGGCTCCCTACTGGTTAAAAAAACAAAACAAAACAAAACAAAACAAAAAACAACAACACAGTAGTGAATCGCAATAGTTTTAACTGACATTTATATTTCCACATGGATAGTAAATACATAAATAGATAAAAATAAATGAATAATTGGGGGAGAAGAGAGAGCTCTTGCTTATAGTAGAATGCTGAGTGCTTACTGATAAGTATAGAGAGAGTATTCAATTTTATAAAATTAAAATCACCATTGACATTCAAGGACATCATGTACCTCTGGATATGATACTCTCAGAAAGCTACAACATCACCTATTTAGTATGCTATCCAGAAATGTATAACCTGAATATAATCATGAGGAAGCATCACAAAAGCCCCAACTAAGGAAGGTTCTTTTATACAAAAGAGGGGTGCTATATTCTTCCAAAGTCACAAAACACAAGGGAAGGTTTTAGAAATGTTCCTACATTAAAAGAGGCTAAAAGCAATATCTGAACCTAGACTAGATTATATACTGAAGGAGAAAAATGGACTAGAGGTATTATTAGATCAACTGACAGTTTTGAATATTGATAGTTGATTAGATAATAGTATTATATAATTGTACATATACTGAAGTTGATAATTATACTTCAGATATGTAAAAAAATCCATATTCGTGGTAAATACATACCAAAGTATTTAGGGGTAAAGGGCCATGACATATATAACTTTCCATTGACTGGTTCTATATATATAGATACTGCATGTGTGTGTGTATGTGTGTGCATGCACATAGAAAGACACACAGAGAGACACATAGAGGAAGGAATGGGTGTAGTGAAATAAAGAGAGAGAAACAAAGAGTGTGGGCAAATGAAAACAAATGGCATAACATGTTAACAACGGGTGAATCTGGGTAAACATACATACATGTATTTTCTGCCTTATTTTTATTCGTACAATTTTTTTCTGTAAATTTGAAATTTATTTCAAATAAAATGTTAAAAAATAAGATTATACAATGCTATATTTCTTAAGAGTTCAGTTATACATATAGATACATATTATTAAGAAGTTAAATATTATAACTTTATAATAAACTTTTTATGTTTGTAATATAATAATTTTAAAATTATAAGCTAAATTGGATTTATATATCACTTATATTTGAGATTTTTTAAAAAGATATTTAATGATATTGTGTAGTTAAGTGAATATATATGTTGAGGAACTTTGTCAATTGTATAATTTTATTACATAAAAGAAATCATGTTAGATCATATAGATTTTTATTTTTTATCTTATAAATGTGAAGATTGTCCATACATTATCATCTAGAATCTCATGTTGAGATAATTTCCTTCAAAAAAGTCTATTTGGCTTAGTAAAGTACATAATGCATTACTATGTTAATATATATATGATTTTACTAAGAGCTATATATTTTATGCTATTTAATAGTTACAAGATCTTAATTCATCTATATTTTCTTCACTCCTTTAAGAATTAATTAAACTCCAGATGTTATATTACTAAGATGGCAGCTTTTAATTTATGAAATATTGAAATATACTATAGTTGCTCATTGGCATATTTTCCTGTTCTTTACCAGAGATTTGTACCTATGAAATCAATCACCCCAGCTCCTGGCACATATAATGAATCTCGAACTGCTTTCAATTCCTTGAAGAAAACACCGGGACTGAAAAATACCCCATTTGGTCAGAGTGCTCCTCGATTCACACAGGACTCCAAGACAGAGGAAATGCCAGGTTAGCAATTAATCCGTGTATTTATATAACTTAATATTCTTAACAAGATGGACGTAACAAGAGAGTACATTTTTTTTGTTCTGTGGTTTGTGCTGTCATTTTAAATCACATTTTTATAGTATTGACTATATACTAAACACAGATAGATGAAAAATAATGTACAATTTTAGTAAGATTTCAATTTAACATGTTACATATCATTATTGTAATTTTCTATGGTTTTTCTTTATTTAGTAAATTTCCTAATTTCTCTTGATGGATGTGCATATATGTCAACTATGTGGTCACTGCCAGTAATTTAACTTATGATATGCACTTTTGTTAAAATTTTATTTTAAGGATATTCCATGACATATTCTAGTATTCTCGCTGGGTATTCTTGTATACAGAATTAAGAATACAGCACAAAAATAACTTATATAAATGTTAAGATATAATTATGTGTTGTTGCATAACAAACTTAGTGGCTTAAAAACACAGAGTTTTCAATTATATATTATTATTTTGTGGGATGCCTGGGAGGCAGAGCTCAGATGAGACTCATTCAGAGTGCATGCATAACTTCAGCATTGCTGCCCCAGGATAGTTGGTATTTTAATTTGGTAGCTAAGGGCTCCATAGGACCTGGCAGCATTGTACAATGCTTCTTATGGCCTAATGTCAGAAAGAGCACATTCTGTTAGTTAATCAAATTACTCAGAGCAACAGAAGAACCTGAAACTTCATCTCTCAATGACAGGAGCAGCAAAGAATTTGTGGCCATCTTTAATTTACTGTAGACTACCCTATGGCCACAAAATATTTACAGTTGTCCTACATGCCTTCTCAAGGCCTCCAAAGTCTCATGAAATTATGAATGTAATCTTGAAGTTCAGGATTTTGTTATCTAAGGTCCAGTATAGTTATAGGTGAGAATTTGTGGGTTTAGTACTTTATATTAGCTTTTGAGTATGACTTTTCTTTGTGAGAAGAGCTGTGAACTAAAGATACACATTCTCTGTCCCACACATTCCAAAACACAGTGATGGGAGAAAGAGGATAATCATACTGGATGCTTCTATTCAGAAAAGAGAAAACTGGAAGCCTATAGTAGTCATAGCCCTATAGCAATTCCAAAATCCAACCAAGTATATTTGTCGTTTTCTTGATTAGAGCCCAGTTTGGCTCAATGGTAATGATTTTCCAAGGTCCTTTGTTTTACCTTTTGGGCTCTTGGTTCTATCTTTCGAATCATACTTTAAAAAAAATGCTTTTTTATTTATTTTCGAGACAGAGCATGAGTTGGGGAGGGGCAGAGAGAGAGGGAGACACAGAATCCAAAGCAGGGCCCAGGCTCTGAGCTGTCAGCCCAGAGCCCAATATGGGGCTTGAACTCATGAACTGTGAGATCATGACCTGAGCTGATGTCAGACACTCAACGAACTGAGCCACCCAGGTGCTCCACATCCTTTCTCTTCTTTAAGAAATAGGCTGTATTTCTGGCTGCCTAACTTGTTTACACCAAGCCCCACCCCTCATGCTCTGGAGGGACTGCCCTTCTCAGTAAAGGTTGCCTCAGTCCCAGTGTGGCAAGCCCTTCCCTAAGAAGACTAGCAGATGCCCCTGCCCGTACCATGTCTCCTGACTAGAAAGTTCTGCAAGGCCTTAGTTCTGGTGGAGTCGGTGTCAGATCTCATTTCACAATCAGATCAGAGCACACCTAGTTAAAACTTGCCACATTCATGCAGGGATCAAATACTGCCCACAGCAGGCAAAGAAAGCCTCTCCAGATGACTGGCCTGAAGGACAGAGCAGCCAAAATGGAATAATAGATCACACACAGGACACACCAGAGACATTCACTGAAGTGCCATGCCACAGACACTACATACCTCTTTTTCATAAGGCTATTACTTTTAGGAGCAGGAGACATAACTGTCTTTTCTAACAGAGAAAAAGACAGAGACTTATACAAGATGCCAAGATGGAGGAATTATTCCAAATGAAAGAACAAGATAAGGCCACAGCCAGAGATCTAACATATATGTCATATATATATATGTTACACACACACACACACACACACACACACACACGCCTGATGGAGAATTTAAAGCAACAATTATAAAGATACTCACTGGGCTTGAGAAAAGAATAGAAGACATTAGATAGACCCTTATTACAGTAATAAAAGACTTAAAAAAAGAATGAATACAATAAATGAGATTGGAAATGAGCTTCATGTAATGAATAGCAAGCTGGAAGAAGTAGAAGAATGAATTAGTGACCTAGAAGAAAAAATAATAAAAAATAATGAAGCTGAACAAAAGAGAGATAGAAGAATTATGCAACATGAGAATAGACTTAGGGAACTCAGCGACTCCAACAAATGTAATAACATTTATATTATAGGAGTCCCAGAAGAAGAAGAAGAGAGAAAAGGGGCCAGAAAATTTATTTCAAGAAATAATCGCAGAAAATTTCCCCAATCTGAGGAAGGAAACAGATATCCAGATCCAGAGGGAACAGAAAACCCCCATCAAGATCAACAAAAGCATGCCCACACCAAGATATATTGTGATTAAATTTGCAAAATGTAGTGATAAAGAAAAAAAATCTTAAAAGCAGCAAGACAAAAAAAGTCCTTAACCCAAAAGGCTAGCTGGAGATTTCTCAACAGAAATGTGTCAGTCCAAAAGGGAGTGGTATGATACATTCACCGTGCTGAATGGGAAAAATATCCAGCCAGGAATATTCTATCTGGCAAGGCTATCATTCAGAATAGAAGTAGAGATAAAGAGTTTTGCAGACAAACAAAACTAAAGGAATTAATGACCACTAAATCAGCCATATAAGAAATATTAAAGGGAAATTTTTGAGTGCAAAGGAGAGACCGAAAGTGACAAAGACAAGAAAGGATCAGAGAAAATCTCCAGAAACAATGACAAAACAAGTAATAAAATGGCAATAAATACATATCTATCAATAGTTACTTTGAATATAAATGGATTAAATGCTCCAATCAAAGCCATAGGGTGTCAGAATGGATTAAAAAAAAAAAAGTCCCAGGGGCGCCTGGGTGGCTCAGACGGTTAAGCATCTAACTTCGGCTCAGGTCATGATCTTGTGGTCTGTGTGTTTGAGCCCCGTGTCAGGCTCTGTGCTGGCAGCTCAGAGCCTGGAGCCTGCTTCTGATTCTTTGTCTCCCTTTCTCTCTGTCCCTCCCCTGCTTGCTCTCTGTCTCTCTCTCTCTCTCTCAAATAAACATTAAAAAAAAGTCCCATCTATATATGACCTGTAAGAGACTCATTTTAGCCCTAAAGACACCTGCAGATTGAAAGTTACAGGGTGAAGAAATATTTACCACACAAATGAATGTCAAAAGAAAGCCAGAATAGCAATACCTGTATCAGACAAACTAGACTTTAAAACAAAGACTTTAGAAAGAGACAAAGAAAGACACTACATAATCATTAGGGGGACAATCCAACAAGAAGATATAACAATTGTAAATGTTCCATGCATCCAACATGGAAGCATCCAAATATATAAAACAATAATAAACAAAAGGAACTAATTTATAATAACCCAATAATAGTAGGGGACTTCAACACCCCATTGACATCAATGGACAGATATCTAAACAGAACATCAACAAGGAAACAATGGCTTTGAATGGCACACTAGATCAGATGGGCTTAACAGATGCATTCAGAACATTCTTTCCTAAAACAGCAGAATACACATTTTTTTTTCAAGTGCATATGTAACATTATCCAGAATAGATTACATATTAGGTTACAAAACAGGCCGCAACAAATACAAAAATATTGAAATCATACCATGCATTTTTTCTGACCACAACATTATGAAACTCCAAGTCAACCACAAGAAGAAATTTTGGAAGACCATATGGAGGTTAAAACAACATGAATGAATGAACAACATAAAGAATGAATGGGTTAATCAGGAAATCAAAGAAATAAAAAACATGAAAACAAATGAAAATGAAAACACAATGGTCCAAAACCTTTGGGATGCAGCAAAATTGTTCCTAAGAGGGAAGTATATTGCAATACAGGTCTACTTCAAGAAGAAAGAAAAAAAATCCCAAAGAAATAGGCTGTGTTTGTAGTTTGAGCTTTCTCAACCTGCCTGTAGAAGATTGGGGGTCTATAGCCACTTTTCATTTTGCACTATTGTCTTTTTTCTTCCAAGTTTGTACAATTCCTTATAAAAACTTTGTGAGTATATTATTGAATTGACTTCTAATAAAGTACACTGGACAGAAGCCACATTCAGATGTACTTTTTAGAAAAACCCTTCTCTACTTTGGGTCACCTTTGGTACTGCTCTGTTTCCATTTTCTTAGATTCTTGGGAGCACTATTATTTTAGCCAAGAGGGTCTGTGACATATGGCCTTAAGATTCATAGAAGTCCTTTTCTTTAATTGAGAAATTCTGTGAGGTACCATCTGAAATCTTTCTGAGGTCTTTGCTCTCAGGCCATTTCTTGCTTTGAGAGCTTTTTGCTGTACGGAGAGATGGATGAAGAAGAGTTTTACTTTTAAATCCAGAAAATCTTGATTTATTTTCATTTTCTGTAAATTCCCTTTGAAAACAACAGTTTTAGCCCATCTCTTTCTTTCCATACCTTCTCACACATGGCTGAAAATCGTTACTTGGCACTTGTGATGATATTCAGCCTTCAAACTTTCTTAGCCAGAAACCCCTTATTTACTAGGTATTTTCTTTATTGTCTCAAGCATTAGTATTGTTAAAATCTCTGCCATTACATTATATGCTTTCTTTTTTTCCAGCCTGCAATAACATTTTCCTCCTGTCTTTTAAGCCATCACCAAGTCCTTTGATGGCCCTGTCTCTATGTCTTGAGTTGTTTCAGCTTCTGACCCATCGCCCCTTCCCAAACCATTGCTACAAGTTTTGTTATGGCAATTTGTTATGGTAAGTTTATAGGGGTACAAAATTATTTACTACTCATGCCATTGAGAGGTTGAGTCTCATTCTTCTCCCTTCCAATCTTGGCTAATCTGGTGTCTTTTTTGACAAATGGTATGTGGTAGAAGTGATATCCCAGCACTTCTTTTTTTTTTTTTTTAATATAATTTATTGTCAAATTGGTTTCCATAGAACACCCAGTGCTCATCCCAATAAGTGCCCTTCTCAATTCCCATCACCCACTTTCCCCTCTCTCCACCCCCATCAACCCTCAGTTTGTTCTCAGTATTTAAGAGTCTCTTAAGGTTTCCAGCACTTCTTAGGCAAAGTTATAAGCTTTACACCATACACCTAGCCCTGTTGAAACAATTGCCCAAAGCCTCTATAAAGTCTGACTGTTCCAAGACTGTAGTTCTGGAGAGGTCATGTGTAAGTGTTCGACACTTCCCCACCTGAGGCTAGCTCAGTGTGTTTATCATGAATTTGAAATCCAAATTATTTCTATAAATGAACTTACTGATTGACCCAACTGCCTTAAGATTGGGTCTTGTTTTCAATTTGATGGCCTAGTGTATTATGAATAAAATATAAATTTCCCAAAGGTTAGTTAATTTTTAAAGGATTACATGCAATTTTGATGACCCCCTCCAATCCAATCCCAAGTCTTACATGTTTTAAGAATCAGTGAGAATGGCCTCATGGAACTTTGAGTTTATTTATTTATCTATTTTATTAAAAAAAAATTTTATTGCATGTAGAGATTAGGTACAGTAATGAATTGGACCCATCAGTCATTGGACAGATTTACAGATTACTGTTAGAAGGTAACCCTAAACTAACGTTGGGGTTCCTTGGCATTTCTACACCTACTGAGTGGAAAATGAATATGAAAAACCTCTAATGTGAGTGAATTACATGATCAGGATGGCTTTTACTTAACAAGGCAGTACTTGTGATGTATACACTGTGAGGTCCCTGTATCTAAGCACTTAAGTTGTAATGTGTTTTATTGTATTCTCATGCCAGAAAAGAGTCAGATCTGACATACTTGTCTTTTAATTACCTGAAATGGTGGTCTAAATAGTTTTTATCACACTTTCCATGTACCTTTCTCCTAAACATTACTAGTGGAGGGAATTATGAAGATGGCAGGAATAAACCATAGTAGCATTTAGGTTTTCTGAGAGTTGGCACAAGAGACTCTTTGGTAGAGACTTTTTAAAAAATGGTTTGTTTGTTTATTTATTTATTTATTTGGAAGAGAGGGAGAGAGAGAGAGAAAGAAAGAGAGAGAGAGAGAGAGAGAGTGAGCGTGAGCAGGGGGGAGGCAGAGAGAGAGGGAGAGAGAGAGAATCCCAAGCAGGCTCTGCACTGTCGGCACAGAGCCTGACATGGAGTTCGACCTCACAAACCATGAGATCGTGACCTGAGTAGAAATCAAGACTCAGTTGCTTAACCAGCTGAGCCCCCCAGGCGCTCCTGGGAGAGACTTTTGAGGAAAAGATGTTGGAATTGGAATATTTGAAAAATTGGGAAGATTTTAGGTAGCTTGTTTTAGAAAAATCTTCTATTTTACAATGTATAATGATTTAATCATTTTTAGTCCAGAAAGGACCTAAAGTATCATTAGCCTCATAGTATTCAAAGTGCTCACTTGTCAGCAACTTGTTTCCTACCTACAATGAGAAAGGAGATTGCACCAAAATGTAAATCAACACAGTGCTTCCTTTATGGAGAAAGACTAGTTATAAAATACCTAGGGAATAGTCAATTTACATTTAATTATAAGCTCCTTTTCTGGTAGATTGTTTTTGGATTAGCAACAGCCCATAGACCACATTTTGAGTAGTACTGATCTAGTCAGTTTCTGTATCTTCAGACAAAGAACTTGAAGCCCAGAAAAACAAATGAGATTGAAATTACGTTTTATATCTATTTAGTTGCAGAGCTAATTTAGTAGAATTCAGGTAACATGAATACAACCAGGTTAAATGTCCTTTCAAGTATATATTGCATTTTATGGATATTGCTGCTTCCTGGAACTAATGTTTTAAAATTACTGAATTATAAAACATATACAAATATTTTTTCAAATATTTTAATGTTTTGATAAAGCTTTTTCCAATGACATAGAAAGTTTGTATTATTTTGATTGAAAAAGATGTTATTTACTCAGATTGCCACTGTAGAAAATATTTCTGGCTATAAATATGTCCTGAAAGGTAAAAGGCAAAAATAAAATAACTGCTGTGATAGGAATATTGGATGATAGGTGATTTTTTTCTCCCAAATTGATTTTTAATGTTGCTACATCAACTTTTCAATATTTTTTGGCATCAAGAATTCCTTTCTTTCGTTTGTTCTTTCTCCTTTCCTTTCCTTTCCTTTCCTTTCCTTCCTTTCTCCTTTATTGAGATATAATTTACACATAAAATAATTCATTTTTTTAAATTTTTTTTTAACATTTATTTATTTTGGGGACAGAGAGAGACAGAGCATGAATGGGGGAGGGGCAGAGAGAGAGGGAGACACAGAATCGGAAGCAGGCTCCAGGCTCTGAGCCATCAGCCCAGAGCCTGACGTGGGCTCGAACTCATGGACCGCGAGATCGTGACCTGAGCTGAAGTCGGACGCTTAACCGACTGAGCCACCCAGGCGCCCCTAAAGTAATTCATTTTAAGTGTAAAGTATGATGAGGTTTGGTAAATGTATGTGGTCGGGTAATCACCATTACAATTAAGTTTTATAACATTTCCATCATTTTAAAAATGTTTTCTCTTTCCCCTCTGCAGTTAATCTCCACCTTCTCCAGGCTACTGTTACTGTCACTATGATATTGCATTTTCTGGAATTTCATATAAATGGAACATACGTTATTCAGGATTTTGTGTCTATCTTCTTTGACTTGGGATCGTGTTTTTAATGTCCATTCATATTGTTGTATTTATATTTCTTTTTATTGCTGGGTAGTATTTTATTGTTTGAATATAGAACTTCTTTTTTTTTTTTCACTAGCTGATGGACATTTGGGTTGTTTTCATTTTTCTTGGGAAAATACCTGGGGATAGAAATTCTGGATCATATATTAAGTATATGTTTGGTTTTATGAGAACTTGAAAAATTGTTTCTCAAAATGTCATACCATTTTACATTCTTGCTAGTGATATGTGAGTTCTTTCAAAAAATTACTTTATTTAAAGTTATTCAGTTTAAAAGAATTAAAAGCATATTTATTCTTACATATGATATTCCTCATGATTTTAGGTCCTGGGTTTTATAATATCCTAAACAATACTATGATTGACAACATTAGCAATACCTACTTGAAGAAAAAAAAGAAAAGTGCATTTGGTTCTTCTGTTCCTCGGACTCTCTTGCTGGTTCAGAAAGAAGCTTTTACTTCTTCTGGTCCTGCCGGTTATCAGGTAATTTGTGAATACCAAAATAATATTCTTTATATCTAATGCCAAGACTTAGGGTTTATAACAATTACATGTGACATATTTTCCCCATTATTTTAAGCCATACTATTATTATTGAAATCATTTTTATATGGTAACTTATGACATAAGAATAAACATTAATTCGGTTTGCAACTATGTTTGTAATTTCTTTTTTAAAAATGGATCATATTCTTTATTTCTTTATGGATGTCATATGTATTTGTTTAAATATTTATCTTCATTTTAAAATTGCTCCACTATTTTCGGAGAGGAATTTAAGTTTCCTTTACATGATCTTTGTGGCTTTATGATTTTTGTGTACAAGTCTTACCCATCTTTATTAGATTTCTTCCTTTGTATTTAGTGTTTCATGTTTTTAAATTCTATTGTAAATGGTACCTTTTAAATATTTTCATTGTTTAGCTTTCTGTTATAGGTATAAAAAATATTATAATCTTTATTGAAGATTGCTTTACCAATGACCCATGTGGCTTGCTAAATTAAATGATTAATTCTACTAATTTATTATTAGTTTTGAAAAAAGTTTCCTCACGCACATTATGCCACCTGTGAATGATAGTTTATATTTTTTCTCCAAGTGTTTCATCTTTTATATATATTTATTCCTTACTGGACATCTGTATCCCAAAACAAATCTCAAGGAAATTCATAGGAATTAAAAAATATTCAGTGTCCAAGAAAATAAAATTCACAGAGTGTGATATCCAATAAAAAAATAGGTATGCAAGTAAGCAGGAAAATATAACCTAGAATCAGGGAACAAACCAATAGTAAAAGACAAGAAATTACACAGATGATAGAAATAGTAGACAAAGACATTAAACAGTTATTATAACTACATTTCACATTCAAAAGGTAGAAGAAAGATTGAGTAAATTGAGTAGAGAAATGGCACAAATAAAAAGACACAAATTGAAGTTCCAGAGATGGCAAGTATAATATTTTTAAAAAGTACACTCTCATTAACAACAGTATAGGAGGTTTAGAAGAAAAGATTAGTGAACCTGAAGACACTGATAGAAACTGTCTGAAATGAAACACAGTGAGAAAAAAGACAAAAGTAGTGAATAAAGTATCAGTAAACTGTGAGACAATTTGAAGTGGCTTAATATTTGTGTAATTAGAGTCCTTGAAGGAAGGGAAGGAGTATGGGGTCATACAATAATATTTTAAGGAATGATGACTGAAAATTTCCAAACTTTGATCGGAGCTTTATAAAAACTGACATATCCATGAAGCTCAACAAACTTGCAGCAAAAGACATTAAGGAAACTATGCAAAGGCATATTATCACCAAATTGACTAGAATGGTTAAAAAAATTCTTAAAAGCAGCCAGAGAAAAAGGATATATAGTATTGAGGGGCAAAGTTATCAATGGGAGCATATGTCTTGTGGGAAATGATGTAAGTCAGAAGACATAGTGCTTCATTTTTAAGTATTAAAAGAAAACAGTTGTCAAACTATAATTCTATAGCAGGTTAAAACATCTTTCAAAAATGAAAACACTTGGAATATATGAAATATATGAAATATGTGTGTGTGTGTGTGTGTGTGTGTGTGTGTGTGTGTGAATACATATAT